>NC_138311.1:18000000-19200000 GCF_965601325.2 Salmo salar | reverse complement strand
GCCAGTCCTCTTCTGGCTGTGCCGGGTGGATATTATAACAGAACATGGTCAAGATGTTAAAATGTTCATAAATGACCAGCATGGTCAAATAATAATAATCATAGTAGTTGTCGAGGGTGCAACAAGCACGTCCGGTGAACAGGTCAGGGTTCCATAGCCGCAGGCAGAACAGTTGAAACTGGAGCAGCAGCACGGCCAGGTGGACTGGGGACAGCAAGGAGTCATCATGCCAGGTAGTCCTGAGGCATGGTCCTAGGGCTCAGGTCCTCCGAGAGAAAGAAAGAAAGAGAGAATTAGTGAGAGCATATTTAAATTCACACAGGACACCGGATAAGACAAGAGAAATACTCCAGATGTAACAGACTGACCCTAGCCCCCCGACACATAAACTACTGCAGCATAAATACTGGAGGCTGAGACAGGAGGGGTCAGGAGACACTGTGGCCCCATCCGATGAAACCCCCGGACAGGGCCAAACAGGCAGGATATAACCCCACCCACTTTGCCAAAGCACAGCCCCCACACCACTAGAGGGATGTCTCCAACCACCAACTTACCGTCCTAAGACAAGGCCGAGTGTAGCCCAAAAAGATCTCCGCCACTGCACAACCCAAGGGGGGGGGGGGCGCCAACCCAGACAGGAAGACCACGTCAGTGACTCAGCCCACTCAAGTGACGCACCCCTCCCATGGACGGCATGGAAGAACACCAGTACGCCAGTGACTCAGCCCCTGTAATAGGGTTAGAGGCAGAGAATCCCAGTGGAGAGAGGGGAACCGGCAAGGCAGAGACAGCAAGGGGGGTTCGTTGCTCCAGCCTTTCCGTTCACCTTCACACTCCTGGGCCAGACTTTACTTAATCATAGGACCTACTGAAGAGATAAGTCTTCAGTAAAGACTTAAAGGTTGAGACTGAGTCTGCGTCTCTCACATGGGTAGGCAGACCATTCCATAAAAATGGAGCTCTATAGGAGAAGTCACATGCAAGTAAAACATTGGGATTTCTATATATTATCTGAAAGAGCATATTCTGCGTTTTCTATGACACTTACCTTTATCAAATAACTCTCAAAATTCAAGAGGTGCAGCTCTTTTTCCAAATGGCACTTTTTCCAAGAATATCCGTCCTGTCCATACATTCGACACACTTGTGCGGCAGCATTGCTCTGGCTACTGTAAGGAAAAACTAGTAACATAATAAACATACATTTAAAATATGCTATTCTGTCGTCAATGGATGAAAGGGCGCTAAGATATAAACTGATAACGGTGCATGTGACTTCAGCGCCAATGTCAAAACTAAGTACTTGCTCAATGGCTTTCCATATCTGGGGAACAAAGAAACCAGGCCAGCGGGTGAGCAACTGTCTGAGACTGTACTTTTGAGACTCGTGGAGCCTTACATGGGCAAAGGCAGAAATGTGACCACAGACATCTTCTTCACATCAATTTCCCTGGCAGGCAAGTTGATTGCAAAGAAGACCAGCCTGCTCGGAATAGTGAACAAACAAAGGCGGGAGCTACCTCCCTCTGTGCAAAACAAAATACCAGCGGATTCGTAGTCCACATCAGTGATAGTTTTTCTAAGTGGCTCCTATTTTGGCTGTAGTGTTTATTACGCGTTCTGGTGAATGCGCATACTTTGTTGTTTATCTCCGGTAATGACAATAACGATTCTCCGTCTTAAATTGTATTGTTTATTTACGTATTAGGGTACCTGAGGTGTCATAGTCGTGTGTGTAGGTGGCAGGAAAGTCAGGCGCAGGAGAAACCAACTTGGTTAACCTCTATGGGCTAGGTGGGACGCTAGCGTGCCACCCGTGGTGCACTCCATCAACAGCAGGTGCATTTCAAGAGCGGCAAATTTGAATCCAAATAAATGTCAAAATTCAAATTTTTCAAACATACAACTATTTTACACCCTTTGAAAGATAAACATCTCCTTAATCTAACCACGTTCTACGATTTCAAAAAGGTTTTACGGCGAAAGCATAAATTTAGAGTATGTTAGGACAGTACATTTACAAGAGTTGTGTGTAATGTTTTGTCAAGTCAAAGACAGGGTCACCAAAACCATAAAACCAGCTAAAATGATGCACTAACCTTTTACAATCTCCATCAGATGACACTCCTAGGACATTATGTTAGACAATGCATGCATTTTTAGTTCTATCAAGTTCATATTTATATCCAAAAACAGCGTTTTACTATGGCATTGATGTTGAGGAAATCGTTTCCCTCCAATAACCGGCAGTCAAGTCAGCGTCACAAATTAAATAATTAAAATTAGAAAACATTGGTAAAATATTATATTGTCATTTAAAGAATTATAGATTTACATCTCTTGAACGCAATCAACTTGCCAGATTTAAAAATAACCTTACTGGGAAATCACACTTTGCAATAATCTGAGCACTGCGCCCAGAAAAATACGCGTTGCGATACAGACTAGACGTCATGTTGGGGAGATCTAAAATCGAAAATACTATGTAAATAATCCATTACCTTTGATTCTCTTCATCAGATGTCACTTCCAGGTATCACAGGTCCATAACGAATGTAGTTTTGTTCAAAAAAGCTCATCATTTATGTCCAAAAATCTCCGTCTTGTTAGCACATGATCTAAGCCAGCCGGACTTCTCGTCATGAACGAGGGGAAAAAATATATTTACGTTCGTTCAAACATGTCAAACGTTGTATAGCATAAATCATTAGGGCCTTTTTTAACCAGAACATGAATAATATTCAAGGTGGACGAATGCATACTCTTTTATAACGTATTGGAACGAGGGTACCCAACATGAACTCGCGCGCCAGGTGTCTAATGGGACATCATCGTTCCATGGCTCTTGTTCGGTCAGATCTCCCTCCAGAAGACTCAAAACACTTTGTAAAGGCTGGTGACATCTAGTGGAAGCAATAGGAAGTGCCAAAATATTCCTCAGCCCCTGTGTTTTTCAATGGGATAGGTTTAAAGGTAATACAACACATCAGGTATCCACTTCCTGTCAGAATCTGTCTCAGGGTTTTGCCTGCCAAATGAGTTCTGTTATACTCACAGACACCATTCAAACAGTTTTAGAAACTTTAGGGTGTTTTCTATCCATATATAATAAGTATATGCATATTCTAGTTACTGGGTAGGATTAGTAACCAGATTAAATCGGGTACATTTTTTTTATCCAGACGTGCAAATGCTGCCCCCTAGCCCTAACAGGTTAAACTGGAGTATTTTAATTAATAGAAAAACAAACTCCAAAACCAAAATATAAAAATAACATGGGTGAAAATAACCCGGCGCACACCGTTACAAAATACACACATACATAACACACGCGTACATAACACAAACAATCACTGACAAGGACATGGGGGAAAACAGAGGGTTAAATACACAACATGTAATTAATGGGATTGGAACCAGGTGTGTAGGAAGACAAGACAAAACCAATGGAAAATTAAAAACTGATCAATGATGGCTAGAAGACCGGTGACGTCGACCACCGAGCACCACCCGGCAAGGAGGTGCAGGGTCGATGGAAGACGATGGAACTCTCGCAGCGCAGCAGGGAAGGATCTAACACATCCTCCACCGGAACCCAGCATCTCTCCTCTGGACCGTACCCCTCCCAGTCCACGAGGTACTGAAGGCCCCTCACAAGACATCTCAAATCCAGGATGGATCGAACGGAGTACGCCGGGGCGGAGGAACCTCCCGTACCTCAGCCTCCTGGAGCGGGCCAGCCACCACCGGCCTGAGGAGAGACACATGGAACGAGGGGTTAATGCGGTAATGGGGGGGAAGCTTTAACCTATAAAATACCTTGTTCACTCTCCTCAGGACTTTAAACGGCCCCACTAACCGCGGACCCAGCTTCTGGCGGGGTAGGCGGAGGGGCAGGTTTCTGGTCGAGAGCCAGACCCTGTCCCACGGTGCGAACACCGGGGCCTCACTGCGGTGACGGTCTGCGCCAACTTTCTGGTGCCGTACCAGTCGTCCACCGCAGGAGCCTCGGTCTGACTCTGATGCCAAGGGGCCAGAAACGGCTGATACCCCAACACACACTGAAAGGGAGAGAGGTTAGTGGAGGAGTGGCGGAGCGAGTTCTGAGCCATCTCTGCCCAGGGCACAAACGCCACCCACTCCCCCAGCCGGTCCTGGTAATAAGACCTCAGAAACCTACCCACATCCTGGTTAACTCTCTCCAGCTGCACGTTACTCTCAGGGTGAAAACCCGAGGTAAGGCTGACGGAGACCCCCAGACGTTCCATGAACGCCTTCCAGACCCTTGACGTGAACTGGGGACCCCGATCAGACACTATATCCTCAGGCACCCCGTAGTGCCGAAAGACGTGTGTAAACAGAGCCTCCGCAGTTTGTAGGGCCATAGGGAGACCGGGCAAAGGGAGGAGACGACAAAACAATCCACAACGACCAGGATCATGGTGTTACCTTGTGAAGGTGGAAGATCGGTTATGAAATCCACCGACAAGTGCGACCACGGCCGTTGTGGAACGGGTAAGGGTTGTAACTTACCTCTGGGTAGGTGTCTAGGAGCCTTACACTGGGCGCACACTGAGCAGAAGGAAACATAAACCCTCACATCCTTAGCTAAAGTGGGCCACCAGTACCTCCCACTAAGACAGCGCATCGTCCGATCAATCCCAGGATGACCAGAGGAGGGTGACGTGTGAGCCCAGTAGATCAATCGGTCGTGGACAGCAGATGGAACGGGCCCAGCTGGACACTCAGGGGGAACGGGCTCTGCACGTGACACCCACTCAATGTCCGCGTCCAGCTCCCACACTACCGGTGCCACCAAACAAGAGGCTGGAATTATGGGAGTGGGATCCATGGACCGCTCCTCTGTGTCATACAGCCGGGACAATGCGTCTGCCTTAACGTTCTGGGAACCTGGTCTGTAAGAGAGGGTAAACACAAAACGGGTGAAAAACATGGCCCACCTTGCCTGGCGAGGATTAAGTCTCCTCGCCTCCCGGATGTACTCCAGATTGCGGTGGTCAGTCCAGATGAGAAAAGGGTGTTTAGCCCCCTCAAGCCAATGTCTCCACACCTTCAAAGCCTTGATGACAGCCAACAGCTCCCGGTCCCCCACATCATAGCTTAGGTGGCGTACCCGAGCGCTGAGAGAGCAGAGCTCCTATCCCAGCCTCAGACGCGTCCACCTCCACTATGAATTGCAATGACGGATCTGGATGAGCCAACACTTGAACCGAGGTAAACAGAGCCTTCAGTTTCCTAAAAGCCCTGTCCGCCCCAGCCGACCACTGCAAACGCACCGGACCCCCCTTCAACAGTGAGGTAATGGGAGCAGCTACCTGACCAAAACCCAGGATAAACCTCCGGTAGTAATTGGCAAACAAAATAAAAATTGCTGCACCTCCTTCACCGTGGTTGGAGTCGGCCAATTACACATGGCAGCAATGTGGTTACTTTCCATCTCCACACCTGACATGGATAGGCGATACCCTAAGAAGGAGACGGACTGTTGAAAGAACAGGCATTGACGTACAGGTCATGCTCCAACAGGCGACCAAGCACTCTGCGCACCAGGGACACATGCTCGGCGCGTGTAGCGGAGTATATCAGAATGTCATCGATATACACCACTACACCCTGCCCATGTAGGTCCCTGAAAATCTTGTCTACAAAAGATTGGAAGACTGATGGAGCATTCTTCAACCCGTACGGCATGACGAGGTACTCATAATGCCCTGAGGTGGTACTAAATGCTGTCTTCCACTCGTCTCCCCCTCGGATACGCACCAGGTTGTACGCACTCCTGAGATCCAGTTTAGTGAAGAAGCGCGCCCCGTGCATTAACTCGATCGCCATGGCAATCAGAGGTAGCGCGTAACTGTACGCTACCGTGATTTTATTAAGACCTCGATAATCAATGCACGGGCGCAGACCTCCATCCTTCTTCTTCACAAAAAATAAAAACTGATCAATGATTGCTAGAAGACCGGCGAGCACCACCCGAGCAAGGAGGGGCATTGACTTCGGCAGAAGTCGAGACATGAGGTTTGATTATAAACGTTGTTTGACTTGTTTGGAGAAGTTTATTGGTAACGTTTGGGAATAATTTTGTATGCATTTTGAATGAAGCGCACCAGCTAAACTGAGTTTTTGGGGACATAAAGAAGGACTTTATCGAACAAAACAACCATTTGGGATGTGGCTGGGACCTTTTGGAGTGCCAACAGAAGAAGATCTTCAAAGGTAAGTGACTTATTTTATCGCTATTTCTGACTTTCGTGGCGCATCTGCCTGGTTGAAAAATGTTTTTAATGCTTTTGTGTGCTGGGCGCTGTCCTCAGATAATCGCATGGTGTGCTTTCGTCGTAAAGCCTTTTTGAAATCTGACACAGTGGCTGGATTAACAAGAAGTTAAGCTTTTAACTGATGTATGACACTTGTATTTTCATGAATGTTAAATATGACTATTTCTGTAATTTGAATTTTGAAATAATCAGACACCCATTTTTCAAGCTAGCATATAATGTCACAAAAACCCAGAAGACAGCTAAATGCAGCACTAACCTTTGATCTTCATCAGATGACACACCTAGGACATTATGTTATACAATACATGCATGTTTTGTTCAATCAAGTTCATATTTATATCAAAAAACAGCTTTTTACATTAGCATGTGATGTTCAGAACTAGCATACCCCCCGCAAACTTCCGGGGAATTTGCTAACAATTGACTAAATTACTCACGATAAACGTTCACAAAAAGCATAACAATTATTTTAAGAATTATAGATACAGAACTCCTCTATGCACTCGATATGTCCGATTTTAAAATAGCTTTTTGGTGAAAGCACATTTTGCAATATTCTAAGTACATAGCCCAGGCATCACGGGCTAGCTATTTAGACACCCGGCAAGTTTAGCCTTCACCAAAATCAGATTTACTATTATAAAAGTTTGATTACCTTTTGTTGTCTTCATCAGAATGCACTCCCAGGACTGCTACTTCAATAACAAATGTTGGTTTGGTCCAAAATAATCCATTGTTATATCCGAATAGCGGCATTTGTTCGTGCGTTCCAGAAACTATCCGAAATGGTAAATCAGGGTCGCGCGCATGGCGCAATTCGTGACAAAAAAATTCTAAATATTCCATTACCATACTTCGAAGCATGTCAACCGCTGTTTAAAATCAATTTTTATGCAATTTATCTCGTTAAAAAGCGATAATATTCCGACCGGGAATCTCCTTTTCGGCAAAAAGAGGAAAAATCACAAAGACGGGGGCGGCCAGGGCACGCGCCTAAGCCCACAGTCCCTTGATCGGCCACTTGAGAAAGGCGATAATGTGTTTCAGCCTGGGGCTGGGATGACGACATTCAGGTTTTTCCCGGGCTCTGAGCGCCCATGGAAGACGTAGGAAGTGTCACGTTAGAGCAGAGATCCTTTGTAAAAGATAGAGATGGCAAAGAAGTTCAAGAAATGGTCAGACAGGCCACAGCCTGTAAAGGAATCTCTCAGGTTTTGACCTGCCATTTGAGTTCTGTTATACTCACAGACACCATTCAAACAGTTTTAGAAACTTTGGAGTGTTTTCTATCCAAAGCCAATAATTATATGCATATTCTAGTTACTGGGCAGGAGTAGTAACCAGATTAAATCAGGTACGTTTTTTATCCAGCCGTGAAAATACTGCCCCCTAGCCATAACAGGTTAACCTCCCTGGGCTAGGTGGGACGGTTGCGTCCCACCCTAGTCAACAGCCAGTGGAATCGCGTGGCGCGAAATACAAATACCTCAAAAATGCTATAACTTCAATTTCTCAAACATATGACTATTTTACACCATTTTAAAGACAAGACTCTCGTTAATCTAACCACATTGTCCGATTTCAAAAAGGCTTTACAGTGAAAGCAAAATATTAGATTATGTCAGGAGAGTATCCTGCCAAAAATAATCACACAGCCATTTTCAAAGCAAGCATATATGTCACAAAAACCAAAACCACAGCTAAATGCAGCACTAACCTTTGATGATCTTCATCAGATGACACTCCTAGGACATTATGTTATACAATACATGCATGTTTTGTTCAATCAAGTTCATATTTATATAAAAAAACAGCTTTTTACATTAGCATGTGATGTTCAGAACTAGCATTCCCACCCAAAACTTCCGGTGAATTTACTAAATTACTCATGATAAACGTTCACAAAATACATAACAATTATTTTAAGAATTATAGATTCAGAACTCCTTTATGCAATCGCGGTGTCAGATTTTAAAATAGCTTTTCGGCGAAAGCACATTTTGCAATATTCTGAGTACATAGCTCGGCCATCACGGCTAGCTATTTTGACACCCACCAAGTTTGGAGCTCACTAAACTCAGAGTTACTATTAGAAAAATTGGATTACCTTTGCTGTTCTTCGTCAGAATGCACTCCCAGGACTTCTACTTCAACAACAAATGTTGTTTTGGTTCCAAATAATCCATAGTTATATTCAAATAGCTCCGTTTTGTTCGTGCGTTCAGGTCACTATCCGAAGGGTGACGCGCGAGCACATTTTGTGACAAAATATTTCAAAATATTCCATTACCGTATTTAGAAGCATGTCAAACGCTGTTTAAAATCAATTTTTATGCGATTTTTCTCATAAAATAGCGATAATATTCCAACCGGGCAACGTTGTATTCATTCAGAGAGAGAAAGAAAAACATGGAGAAGTCTCGTGAATGCGCATCTCAGTCTCACTGTCCCCAGGCTGACCACTCACAAACAGAGCTGTTGTACTTTGCCCAGAGACAGCAGACACCCCATTCCACTTTCTGGCGGCTTTAGAGAGCCAATGGAAGCCTTAGAAAGTATCACATTACAGCACAGATGCTGTATTTTTGATAGAGATGCAACAGAAGGACAACAAATTGTCAGACAGGGCACTTCCTGTATGGAATCTTCTCAGGTTTTGGCCTGCCATATGAGTTCTGTTATACTCACAGACACCATTCAAACAGGTGTAGAAACTTTAGAGTGTTTTCTATCCAAATCGACTAATTATATGCATATTCTCGTTTCTGGGCAAGAGTAGTAACCAGTTTAAATCGGGTAAGTTTTTTTTATCCGGCCGTGCAAATACTGCCCCCTAGCCCAGACAGGTTAACCCTCCTGTTGTGTTCGTTTCATGTTAATTAATTCTGTGTTCCCGGTCCAAAATGACCGCCCTATTATATCTGATTATAAATTCCTAATAATAGATGTATTATCACCTAATGTTGTGTTAGATCTTTTTATAAACTTAAATTCTTGTGAACATTACACGTTTTGAACTTCTATTTGCTATTCATGGCCTGTAGGCCTCATTGACCAGAGCTCATACAACTTGTTTTTGAGTAGAAAAAGCATAATGTATGGATTATTTTGACTATAACAAATACTCAGATGAAACATATTGTGTTATTTATCACAGACTACTTTGTGTCAAAGTTTAACAAGGACTCTCTCCTCGTCACCAGTGTCATGATCAAAGATATGACCAAGGGCCTCACATACAGTATATCGTTTGGTCATTGTGCTGCCACAGAATGAATTGTGAGCAAGGCCTCAGAAAAGCTTTATATAGCAGAGCTGTGAGAAAAGTTCTATATATTATTGAAACAATGTTCTGATTGTTTGTGAGAATGCCAACAGGTGTGGTTCCCGTGGGGGAAAGATTCAATTGGGGAAAGTTTCCAGTGGGGGTTTCCATTGAAGCCAAGAAAGGGAGTGAGGTGTGTGTGTGTGCTCAAACATATGGGCATGTGGGGGTCTGGGAGAGGAAGTGTGTCCATCTGATGAATGGGCATGTGCCTGAACTCAATTTCATACACTAATTGTAGTCTCACCCATTCATTTCTAATGACCAATCATTTTTGATCAGGAACACCACAGGTGTACAAAAGTTAAATAAAACACCCAAAATGTGTGTTACATCAAAATGTATTTTGTGTGTTCAGATGGATGCACTGTGTGGACAAAGTCCTGGAACCTTATGACAATCAGATTAAATGAACTACATTTTTCAGAGAAAAAACTTGTAAATCGGTCCAGTTCGACCGGAACACAGCAGGAGGGTTAACCCTTTCATGCGTGAGTTCCAAATATCTCTAACGGTCGCCCCAGCGTGAGTTTCTTTATGCACGTGATGTTAGAACGTTCTCTCCATTCCAGAAAGTGATTGTTATGCAACAGTACATTTAATCCGTGCTGCCCTCAAACCAAGGCACGCTGCCTGTTTTTATTTATAGGCTTTTTTCAAATCTTCATTTTGAAATTATTTTCTAACAAGTTTTTTTTCTTTCTAAGAACAGTTTGAATTGAGGTGTTCCGCCTCCTCATTCATTCACATAAAAGTAGTCATTTTTACTTTTGCGGACCAATACATTTTTTGTTGACATTTCTGACCCGGACAAAATTCCCCCAGCACTTCCCAATTGTTTGTGCAGTTCAAATCTGCAGACATTTGCGCATCTCTCGTCCTGCACACACGTGTTCACATTTTCAGTCTGTTGACTGCATCGCAGTCATAGTTGTTTTCGTTACCAATAGTAACTTTGGAAATGTGAGTTTCTATCAAAGTAAGTGCCTCATTATGTAAAAATTGTTTCTGCATGTCGTGTTATGTCGTTTCTACTGTAGCATAATATTTTTGTGTATATTCCTTATAACAGCTGACACGCGAGGTAACGTTACTCATTTCATAACCTTTATGATGTTATAATTAATGGTTTGTAGCTAGCAACATTATTCTATTAGCTCCGCAAAACAATGCTAATTGGGTCAGAGAAGTATTAGCTTGTGTTGTATTTTGAATCTACCCTGTGCCTTAGGGCTCCCAAGTGGCGCAGCTGTCTAAGGCATGGTGTCTCAGTGCAAGAGGTGTCACTACAGACACCCTGGTTCAAATCCAGGCTGCGTTTCTATCAAAGTAAGTGCCTTATTACGTTACAATAGTTTCTGTATGTGAACTGTATGTCCAATTACAAAAAATCCCTTCTTCAGTAATCATCTCCCCTGTTTGTTGCTGGTGAACTATGTTGCCATTGAGGGCTGTGTCGATCAGATGGAAAAATATCTTCTCATACTCCTTGGTTGTTTTCTGAGTGCATTCCACAAAGCTGTTTATCATGTCCGCTTTATCCACTGCCCCCATTTTGAGGTTATAGTCAAGCACGCAGTCTGGTTTGATTTTTCTCTCTCCTGTCAGGTGGTCCACCTTCCCTGTGGCCATCATGGTTGCTGTATGGACAGTGGAGAGAACATGGCTGTCTCGTTTGTCATGCCACTTTACTGCCAGCTGTTGACCATTCTCCTTGAACTCCACCTCCCCTCTCTGCATCTTCCTGCATCCGAATGCCGGCATCCCCTTCCTGTTTGAACTGACTGTGTCACAGGCCCCTGTGCTGTTGGAGAGCAGATGCTGGAAGAGTGTGGGACTGCTGTAACAATTGTCCACATACAAAGTGTGTCCCTTGCTGAGATGAGGAACCAGCATGGTCATCACCACAGACCCAGCCCTTCATACTCATCAATGCATAGGTCCTTGTACGGCACAAAGAACCAAATGCTATTGTCAGGCTGGTAAGAACATTTCTTATTTTGTATAACGGGTCATTTAGGATAGCAGTAGCATTGTTGTTAAAATGCAGTCAACGCAGCAGAACTAGGAAGCGGTCTTGGGAAAAGAGGGTGGCAAAGAAGAGATTTGCAAACATAGCATCTGTGCTCCAGTATTCTCTTAGGGAGTTCTTCTTTACTGTCCCAATGAGAAGAACTGTCACCAGGAAGGTATACATTTCACTAATTGTGGTTGTCCCCCCCACTCCTAGCTCTCTCTTCTCCTGTAGCTCCAAGGCATAGCGATTGGTCTCCTCTACTATGTCTCCCACCAGCTCCTCTGTCAGAAACAACTTGAAGCACTCTGCCTCAGATGGGAATGGCAAGGGGCATTGCACTCCAGACTAGGACTCATCAAAGCAAACAGCAGGGCCAGGAGGGGTGAAATGGCTGGCAGCCTTCCAGCTACCACCGAACTCCTGTACTACATCCACTGTCGGTCTGCCTCCATCACCACCAGCGTCTTCAAAGGGAACTGGGACTTTGTCAGTGGACAAGGGGTCCTCAGATTCAGAGTTCTCAATGGCTGGGGGGGGGGCATCTCCTCACTCTCACTGTCAGAATCTGATTCCTGACTTTCATACTCCGACTCATTGTCAGAATTTAAAAAAATCTCCAGAATTTCCGCATTTGTGAGTTGTCTCCTTTTGAAAGACATTGCTAATGCCACAGCTTAGGTCACTAGCTACATACATAAACAACAAAACTGAATGGCTCAGTGTTGTAGTGAGAGGTTTCGTGATTGACTGCCGGCACGCACCACTTCTATCAATAAATCACTATCAGAAAATGTTTGTGGTAATTATTGATATATTTACTGTTTTATTCACATGTTTTCAAGTGCCGGTGATAAATCATGCATTCCGATTCTTGCATAGATTGTAATGGGCACATATTATGTGTGTAAAAATGTTTTTGAAGGTTGTACTGATTATGATGAGCTAAGCTAATTCCAGGTATGTGTGGATCCATGTTTGTTGACATACAATGCATTCTGGTTTTCACGTAATCATCTGTCGGACCAAAGATGCTAAAACAAAATGAGTTGAGTAAGGGTTCACTCATTTTATGAGAACTTCAGGAAGTGAATGGTGTAATGTGAACGGTGGTAAACGACACACCCCTTCAACATGCATACTATAAACAGACCAAACTCATCTTGTCTTCTCTTATTATCTTTGGTTTCTGTGAGGAAAAAAAGCATGGCGGCGTGCTGAAACTAATCATCGTTGGATTACTTTTGATTTCTGGAAAGTGTTTACTCAATTATTTTGATCAATGGTGAGCTCACTCGTGATGTGATTAATTATAAATAGTAATTGCTATTAGCTAATTCATATTGTAGTTTCTGTCAGCTGAGAGTTATAAAAATATGACCGCTTGTGTTGCGTCAATCTTTCCTCAGTTAGCGCTAGGACAAATGTAGCCTACATTTTTCCAGTTTGGATGATTGTGTTATGCTATAGATACTTCTTTGAATATATAAATATTGAATACAAAAATAAACTGCTCACATTCTGGACATAACTTTTTAAGGACTGTGTTTGTGTAAATATTTTCTGAAAAAACAATATGGCCAGCTCAAATGCTGATTGTTGCGTCATTCGAAACTGGCCGTTCTAAACAAGCGTTCTAATTACACGGGTGTGATCGTACGCTTCAGGGACCACTGTAGAATGATCACACCCATGTGATGGTACGTGTGAAAGGGTTAAAGTGCTGTCGCAAAAACCAAGCGCTATGATGAAACTGGCTCTCATGAGGACCGCCACAGGAAAAGAAGACTCAAAGTTACCTCTGCTGTAGAGGATAAGTTCATTAGAGTTACCAGTTATCAGGTATCAAAGTAAGTCCCAGTTGCAGACTGTCGAAGTAACAATGTTTAATGTTCCAACAGGGGCAAGCAGAAGACAGGTCAAGGCAGGCAGAGATTGGTAATCCAGAGGGAGGCAGAGGTACAGGTCGGCAGGCAGGCTCAGGATCGGGGGACAGGCAAGGGTCAAAAATTGGGAGGAATAGCAAAAGAGAATAGAAGCGGGAGTACGGGCAAACACGCTGGTTGACTTGAAAAACATACAAGACGAACTGGCACATAGAGACAGGAAACACAGGGATATATGCACCAGGGAAAATAAGTGACACTTGGAGGGTGTGGAGACAATCACAAGACAGGTGAAACAGATCAGGCCGTGACACCAGTCTCAGAAATTGCAGCCAAAATAAATGCTTCACAGAGTTCAAGTAACAGACACTTCTCAACATCAACTGTTCAGAGGAGACTGCGTTATTCAGTACTTCATGGTTGAATTGCTGCAAAGAAACCAATACTAAAGGACACCAATATGAAGAAGAGACTTGCTTGGGACAAGAAACATGAGCAATGGACATTAGACCCTCATGTCTTTGTGAGTTGCAGAGTAGGTGAACGGATTATCTCTGCATGTGTGGTTCCCACCATGAATCATGGAAGAGGAGGTGTGATGGTGTGGGGTCTAATGTCCATTCCTCGTGTTTCTTGTCCCAAGCAAGTCTCTTCTTTATATCGGTGTCCTTTAATAGTTTCTTTGCAGCAATTCAACCATGAAGTACTGAATCATGCAGTCTCCTCTGAACAGCTGATATTTAGATGAGTCTGTTACTTGAACTCTGAAGCATTTATTTGGGCTGGAATTTATGAGGCTGGTAACTCTAATGAACTTATCCACTGCAGCAGAGGTAACTCTGGGTCTTCCTTTCCTGTGGCGGACCTCATGAGCACCAGTTTCATAATAGCGCTTGATGGTTTTTGTGACTGCACTTGAAGAAACTGTAAAAGTTCTTGAAATGTTCCGTATTGACTGATCTTCATGTCTTAAAGTAAAGTAATTATGGACTGTCATTTCTCTTTGCTTATTTGAGTTGTTCTTGCCATAATCTGGACTTGGTCTTTTACCAAATCTTCTGTATACCACCCCTACCTTGTCACAACACAACTGATTGGCTCAAATGTATTAAGAAGGAAATAAATTCCACAAATTAACTTTTAACACGGCACTCCTGTTAATTGAAATGCATTCCAGGTGAATACCTCATGAAGCTGGTTGAGAGAATGACAAGAGTGTGCAAAGCTGTCATCAAGGCAAAGGGTGGCTACTTTGAAGAATCTCACATCTAAAATATATTTTGATTTGTTTAACACTTTTTGGTACTACATGATTCTATATGTGTTATTTCATAGTTTTGATGTCTTCACTATTATTCTACAATGTAGAAAATACTAAAGAAAAACCCTAGAATGAGTAGGTGTGTCCAAACTTTTGACTGGTTCTGTATGTAAATGTGACATTTCAGTTTTTTTATTTGTAAAAAAACTGAAATGTCACATTTACATACAGTACCAGTCAAAAGTTTGGACACACCTACTCATTCTAGGGTTTTTCTTTAGTATATATATATATATATATATATACATTATACATACATTATACATACATTATATATATATATATATATATATATACACATGTTGATGTTGAGATATATACATGCTATATACACAACCATTCAAAAGTTTAGGGTCACTTAGAAATGTTCTTATTTTTGAAAGAAAAGCACATTTTGTATTCCGTTAAAATAACATCAAATTGATCAGAAGTACAGTGTAGACATTGTTAATGTTAAAAATGACTATTGTAGCTGGAAATGGCTGATTTGTTATGGAATATCTACATAGGTGTACAGAGGCCCATTATCAGCAACCATCACTCCTGTTTTCCAATGGCATGTTGTGTTAGCTAATCCAAGTTTATCATTTTAAAAGGCTAATTGAGCATTAGAAAACCCTTTTGCAATTATGTTAGCACAGCTGAAAACTGTTGTTCTGATTAAAGAAGCAATAAAACTTCTTTAGACTAGTTGAGTATCTGGAGCATCAGCATTTGTGGGTTCGATTACAGGCTCAAAATGGCCAGAAACAAAGAACTTTCTTCTGAAATTAGTCAGTCTATTCTTGTTCTGAGAAATGAAGTCTATTCCATGCAGAAATTTCCAAGAAACTGAAGATCTCGTACAACGCTGTGTACTGCTCTCTTCACAGAACAGCGCAAACTGGCTCTAACCAGAATAGAAAGAGGAGTGGGAGGGCCCGGTTCACAACTGAGCAAGAGGACAAGTACATTAGAGTGTCTAGTTTGAGAAACAGACGCTTCGCAAGTCCTCAACTCGCAGCTTCATTAAATAGTATCCGCAAAACACCAGTCTCAATGTCAACAGTGAAGAGGCAACTCCGGGATGCTGGCCTAATATATGTGTTATTTTTGGGGGTCTGGATAAAAAACAGGCCCAGGCCACTGCTGTGTGATGCGCTCTGGGCCTTTGATTCAGTGTTTTAAAATAAACCACACACTGTAGTTGAACACACCCTGGAGCATAACACAGTGAGTCCACTTTAATACCTTTGAACATGGGTATGCAAAATGTATGAGGAGTTGTCAACAAGGGCCAAAGATCAGGTGCTAGGGATTGGTTTGGAATTTGGACTTTTTGATCTTGGCTTATTCTTGCAAAAAATATACTGTACTATGTATACTTCAGATGAAACCACATCTCAAGGCGAGAGAAAACGTTGCCCAGAACATATCTGAAGCGTACTCTCTGTCTCTTCAAACAGCCGAGTATCAAAGAGGAACCTGAGGAAGACATGGTCGCTGGAGACCACGCACACTGAGCCTTCTGTTGCCAAGAACACGAACTCCATGGCGACTGAAGAGTGGGTGGCTGCGCTTGCATTTCCATTGGCTGAGAGTCTCTGTCACACATCCCACTCATCATAACACTCACTTCCTCTTAACTGCCTGTTCTCTGCCTCTCCTTCCCTCTCTCTCTCTCTCTCTCTCTCTCGACCTAGCCCCTCGCCCCCATTGCCATCTCAGGTCACCAAATTCTACCAGTGTTTACCGCACGGCAACGTCCTCTCCATCTGATCTGAATCATCTATATATGCAAACACTTGTTGATTAATGATTCATTTTATATATAAAAACATACTGCTCATGTTCAATCCACACGTATGTTAAAGGAAGAGAACATTCAGGACAATCATACAGGGCCAGGGTAACATTTAAGTGGTTGAAAACAGTTCCAATGTTGAAAAACTGGTGTACAAAGACAATTGTTGTGATAAAGTAGACCCTGCTTGATGTGATGGCGCTTAATGAATGAACATTCTACAGTAATCCTATTTGTCAGGTGTATGAGATGACTTGGATATGGTCTCACATGCCTAATGAGTCACTAGCTCTGAAACTTATCTTAACGAGCTGCTGATGACTCATATTAACCAGAATGTGGTGTGATGGATTTTTGTGAGCACAAGTTGTGCTTTAGATAAGCCTCAGCTCATTTGTACTGGTGTTTGGAAATTATAGGTGATTCTGCTGGCTCCTGATATCAGTGTATTACTGCAATTAATTCTCCCTCTTCTACCCAGGGGGTTGGGGCTTCCACCATACACTATACTATAAACAGATCATCTATGCTATGCTATCAGTATGTGAATACATCTGGCTCTAGGATTCAGTAAGCACTGAGCTCACCGGGGGAGGCTAGGACTTTCTTTATGCTAAAGCTGTCTTGACTCTGTCTCTCTCTCCCTCTGCATAATGAGGTTTGTGTTGTGTTGAGACTTTTTTTGCTGTGAAGACATGCAAACACAAACTTGATCTCTTTATTTAATATCTCTCTCACTCTCTCTGGGTTGTCTAGCTCTAGTCTGTGGTGAGAAAGATGGGATGACAGAAAAACAGATGAGTTTAACTCAAAATATTTATCTTCTTCTTCTCTCTATCTAGTTTGATTCCACCCAACGGGCTGTTTGTGAGATACAGTTAACTGCCAAAATAAAGGAAACACCAACATAAAGTGTCTTAATAGGGTGTTGGTCCACCCCAGGCCGCCAGAACAGCATCAATGTTCCTTGTCATAGATTCTACAAGTGTCTGGATCTTTACTGAAGGGATACGACACCATTCTTTCACGAGAAATTCCATCATTTGGCATTTTGTTGACGGTGGTGGAAAAATGCTTTCTTAGGCGCTGCTCCAAAATCTCCCATAAGTGTTCATTTGTGTTGAGATCTGGTGACTAAGACACACACACACCCTTTCAACCCCCTATGCTCCTTTGAGACCCCTCTTTCAAAGTCACTGAGTTCTCTTCTTCTAGCCATGTAGCCAAAATAATGGACAACTGGGCATTTGTATATGGGAAGTTGATAGGATGTTAATTGCTTAATTAACTCAGGAACCACACCTGTGGAAGCACCTGCTTTCAATATAATTTATATCCCTCATTTACTCAAGTGTTTCCTTTATTTTGGCAGTTACCTGTAAATACGAAAGGAAACATAAAAAAGTATTACCATTTAAAATTAAAAAAGTAATGTTAAACTCTGAAGATCAGAGAATAGTTTAGCAGCTTCCATGGCAGTTAGACACATGTTATATTCAAAATGTTGTTGTCTTACTCTTTGTAAATGATAACTGTCAGTGGCAGCATCATTTCATATGAAGACTTCCCCAAAGCTTCAGAGAGCATCATGAAGCCCAGTACCTGTTTCCAGAGTGTCTGAAGGCAGACAGAGTTCATCTATAATGTGCTGCAGTGGGTATTGGCTACCCCCATGTGGAGCTACCCTGCTACCCTGTGCCTGAGATCTGATGGTTCCTCTTCCAAAACCCCACCTGCGATCCAGCGAGAGACAGCTATGCTAACAACCCCCCCCCCCCCCCCCCCACCACCACCACCACCACCACCACCACCACCACCACCACCCACACGCGTCGGAGCTGATCTGGAGTAGAGTGACAGGGGTTCACACTATGAAAGCAAAGCCTGTCATAAATGTAAATGATTGCATTAATAAATGATGACCTCTGATTTCAATAGCTCATTATACATGCAAATGGTTTTAGAAGGGGGAAACATTGGACAAAGTTTTATGTGCTGTCCAGATTGTAATTGTATAACAAGGTAGCTGACCCAGTATCATTAATATTAATTTGGTACATTGTTTAAGACATCTCAATCCCGTTGGTGACCCCGGATATGAATATGTTTGATTTGACTTTTCATTCATTTGTATAGTTTGTAGAGCTCATCATTTGCATGATAAAGAGTTTCCTATGAGAATCCCTGTTGCTCAAAAGGCATTCAGTGATATAGAGATGTCATTCTATATTTGTACTCTGTACACTTGGATCAAAGGTTAATGTCAGTGTATAATAATTGCGTCCAGCTGTTAGTGGTATTCCCCAAAGCAGCATGTCAAACACATTCACATTTTTCGACTGAATATAACAATGACACTAGCAATGATTTGCATAGCTAAAAATCAACTAATGAAAAAATGTGTATGTTTGAGTATGAAATGTAAATGATACATCCCACATGAAGCACCAATTAAGCTATAAAACTAGTGAAAGTAGTATTCAAATGTCGCCCTGATTTAAAGTTGCAAAAAATATATTTCCAGCTAAAGCTGAACTCTCTCTCTACAAGCTTCTCTCATGTGTTAATTAATGATTGTTGATCCTAATCCCATCAATTCGCCATCCACTGCCCCTTTCTCTCCATTCTCCCAGTGTGACTGTTTATGAGAGTTAATAAAACAATAAACATGTTTTATTGTAACATACACCAGATAGGTTCAGTGAAATGTATTGTTTAACAGGGTCAGTAGTATTAAAACCTCAGGAGCAAATTAGGGTTAAGTGCCTTGCTCAAGGGCACACTAACAGATTTTTCACCTTGTCTGCTTGAGTATTCAAACATCAACCTTTCAGTTACTGGCACAATGCTCTAACCGCTGTGCTACCTGCCACCCTGTAAGGAGTTTAAGATGGATTCACACTGAGTTCCCAGACGATTTCAATAGACAGTACTGAGATACCCACCCTCACTTTCAGCTGAGAGACACATTCACCACCAAACCAAAAAAAGCAAGTGATGGTATCCCATTTTCAAATCATATTCTGAGAGAACTGAGAAGTTAGAAAACTTTTTAGACAAGTATTCAAACAAACCGGGAAAGGCAATGTAAATGAAAAATTGCAATAGCTCGTAGTGGTTCGTAAACAGGTGCTATGCCCATAGACCAAATCTGTGGTACTTGTTAGTCGTTGTCAATTCTGTATGGAACAATTCATCGTTAATCTTTAATTTGAATTTCTTTAGTCTGTTTAGACATAAAGTCCCAATAATTAATCTTAGTGTTATTCTACTTTATCTCAGTCCAGATTGATTTATCTCTTAATCAAAGTGTCTTATACCCACAGTTTGGCTTATTTCCCAACCTAGCTGTGTCCATTATTGAGCTCCAACCAGACAGGGGACCATAGTTTATTCTGTCCTCCCAATATTGATTTGGTTTCTTTTTTCATTTGTCCTCACCCCAAGCCATTATTGCTTTTATGGCTGTTTTTACGACCCTCCATAGGCTGCTGACCAATTACGCTTTGTACCCCATTAAGAGTTCTCTCCTCTCCCGGCCTGACATAAGTGCTGCACTTCAATGCTTCGGGCTACAGAGCGATTGTCTCCATACTTCCCCTATAAAATATTAACACCAGCTATGGTCTCCTGCTGCAGCCAAATTCCTGTGTGGTCCACTTAAAGATGTTAGCCACAGATCTGCCACAGCTCTCCCGCTCCAAACAACATCCTACCCCCTCCAACCCCACAAACCATGGTTCCCAATCTCTTAGTTTGTCACAGAGATCCAACTGCTTGCTTCAGTGACACTGCTCGTACATTATTTATATGAAGGTACTGTTTACCATGTGCCACACTTTTGAGGTTGGAGAGAAGCACAGATAATAGGTGAGGAACTCCATCTATGTACACTACTCTCATACCACAATCACCATCCATCATGGCCCAGTATGAACTATTTATAACCCCACACTGTGGCAAACGGTGGGGGTGACAGTGGTGCACCCTGCATGCTGCCTCCTCACATTGAACGTTTTTCCATCACTTTCTTTTGAAACATTAATATGCAGGTTGCTGAAGGAAATTACATAGCAAAAATATTGTTGAGGTGGTATTGATGCATACCCATTCTGCTAGCTTAGCAGTCCCTCATCTGTCAGGGAGTGGCATTCTGTGTAGGCGGGCATATGTTCGCACCATGTTGTTACACAAACTGTCGACCAAAACTCTGCGCCCCGCTGAGTATTCTTTCTTGATAAGACATTTTCCAAATAGCAAAGCACAAGGCATGTTGTTTTATTGCTTCTATTAATCTCTCCATTATCCTCTCTCCAGCTCCTTTCCCTGTATACCATCACTGTGATGGCCCCCTACAGCTCCCATTCCCTGAATTAAAACATGTCCCAGTGTTGGCTATTATCTGGCATGTGAATCTAACAGTGTCCTAACTGGCCTTGGGAATCACAGTCCAGAGTGGAACCAGTGAGTCTGATTTGGGACCTCCCGTATCATTGCTTCTGTAGGAACATATTTCATGTTTTTTTCTATCTCCTAATAAGGTGAGTGTTTGAAGGGATAATAACAAACGGTCTCTGCTGGGACCAGCCAGTGGTGGGGACTATCTATCAGGCCCTAGAAGGAGGATGGGCCTCACGCAAATGTCTTCTCAGCATGCTAGCTGTCGGAGCTGAAAACACTACATGAGTGATCACTCTCCCACTTTGGGGAATCGAGTCGCTTCACTAATGTGACGTATGTAAATTGTGCAGGGAAGGATGATATGTATATTCTCAGGCCACCGGAGTCCAGCTTGATTTTGATCTAGAATCAAACAGAACACCACCACCAGCAACAACAACAACAACAGGAGTGTTGTTCAGTTGATATGATAGAGGATTTCTGTTGAAGGCTCCATGCCATGAGGAGCCATCTTACTGTGCTTTTTATTTCACATAGTTTGTGTCCCAACTTTATAGGGAATAGGGTGCCATTTGGGACGCACTCTTAGATCTTGATACTGTTTTGTCCTGACTTAGCTCTGGTACTTCGAATGTACCACATTTTGAATCTACTCAAGATATCCAACCTAGTTAAAAAAAGCATTTTAAAAGTCTTATATTATTTTTTTGTTTATTTTCCGATAGATCTTCACAAGACAGGAAGTACAGAAGACAAATTGGATAAATATGAATTGTATTATTGTTTACACAGTTTTTCTGTTGACCAGGCACTAGCTTTGTAGCTAACTCTGGCACTCCTACAAGTCTATTCTGTTCATCAACGTGCATCTTCCCTGTTAGATTAATGATAGACGAAAATAACCAACCTTTTCTGATTTTTTTGAAAATATAAATAATATCCTAATATCCATTATCTGTCCATCCAATGATGTGGTTAAAATCCTCTCTGCTCTATGCCTCAGAAAAGATCTGAGCTGAATTGAATGGAGCATATCTGGACAGGAGCCCAGGATGTCAGTGGCTCATCTCCATCCCCCATCCACTTCCATTCTCCAGAACCTCCCAGCCTGCACCTCCCTGCAGCACAACGCAGGGCACTCTGAATGGGGCCCAGGTTACTGCCAGTCACCGCGGCTGGCACGGCCTTGCACCTTTTCTGTCCCTGCTGACACTGAGCCTGACGTTTTGGGCCTGTGCCACCCTAACCCCATCCCCCCCTCCATTCCTCCCTGCCGTCGCTCCTTCCTACCTCTGTCCCACATTCTTTGCCGAACTGTCCATCTCAAACGATGGCTCGCCAATTTTCACTCTGAGGTGTTGTGACCAGAGAGCTGGGCCTTCTAATCCTGCCTCCATGACCTTTCAGCCCTACTCCTACACTTCCTTGACCTTGTCATGTATGGGGAGGGAGGGGTGGGTGTCAGTCTGATGCAAGAGATAAAGGAAGGAGAAGAGTTGGAGGTAGGGCGAAACAGAGTGGTGGGGAGGAACAGGAGGAGGATATAAAAAGCCCCTCTCTGTGAACAGGTTCTGTCAGCAGCAGAGAGGAAGAAAGTGAGGGGAGGAAGGGAGAGAGAGAGAGAGAGAGAGTAGAGCAAGAGAAAGAGAGAGAGGTTCTCTCCAGCGGCTAACAGAGGGTATGGAGAAGGGCCTTTTAGATAAGCCTTCTTGTCGAGTTCTTGATTTTGATTTCGACCGACGCTAACAGTATCTTGTTGTCAAGCTAACAGTATCTTGTTGTCATGGGAATGGGGGTAGCTGGTAATTCCGTCTCACACTCAAATCTCCCTGAGTAAGACAAAACTGTCAGACGGCCGCCAGGGAGAGAAAGCCAGTAGAGGCAGACTGGACTACCACACACTGAAGTGCATCACATCACACATACAGGCAGGGGAGAGATAGAGGGGCCTGATACAACATCTAAAACACAACAACAGAATAGGACATCCTCTTTATAGAGATAAATTAACAACTTGTATAAAGTCGACTCTCTTTGAGACTGAGTAGCTTGTACTCTCTCCTTAAAGATGCTGTTTTTTGTCCCACTCTATATCCTATCTGTAGGATCCAGTCTGAATAAACTGAGTTGTGATCAGATAAGTGTTTTGGGGTAAGTGAACAGGGATGCTTGTGTCTAATCCTCCTAAGTTATGCGCTCCAGACCTCAGAGCAGCCATCCAGCCAGCCAGTCCAGAGAGAGAGCCCCTGGTGCCACTTAAGATTCATGGTAAAAGAATGTTCTCAGCTCTTTTCTCTTTTGATCATATCACTGTTGAGGAAATGGAAGGACCCTGGGTGGATGCCAGGCCTAGCGGTGCTGAGCCCCGGTGAGGGGACAAGGGTGAAGGGGACAGGGGGGAGGAGGTATGGGTAGAGGGGACGGGTAGAAGCGATAGTGGGGAAGGGAGAAGAGGGAAGTGAGGGGAGAGGAGAGAGGGAGGGGGATTAGGTGACAAGGGGCTGGTGATGATGACCGTAGGGAGTGAAAGGGTTGGCAGGGGGCACTGGGATTCATCTTACCCAGTCAGAGGGCTGGTCCGTGGGTCTAGAGATGGGGGATGGAGAAAAAGATGGAGAGAGAGAGTGAGGGGATGAGAGAGGGCAGAGGTCCAAAGAGGCACAGATGGTAAATGACATGGCAGAACTTTTTTGGCTCGAGGACACATTGTCCTTATCAGACGAGTCCTTCCCTTCAACATCCTGCCCAGAAAGGCATGGCTAGATGGTATAAAGCTTATGTAAACGTGAGGCAAATATCCATGTTTGGATGAGAATTTTAGCATTTTAGCTAACCCTAACCCTTTTCCTAACCTTAATAATTATCCAAACCTGCTATGTTATTTCTCCTAACCTGCTGTGTAAATTCTCCTAATCTGCTACAAAAAGTAACTTCTGACATAAACTGTATACCGTCTAGTCAAAGTCAAAGCAGAGTGAGAGGGTGGTGTGATGTAGCCTACGGCAGACATGACATCAGTACAGTGATTTATTATTGTCATAATTAGCCAGAGTCATGCCAACGCCCCTAAGCCTGAAGCCTGTTGTTCAGAGTGGTACACTCTGATACAGCATGCAGAGTCCATGCCAGCAGTCAGCTCTCATTGTACCCTTCTGTTGACATAGATAGCCTAACAAGTGGTGATATTATAGATATGCAACTGATATGTTTGCCCATCATTTATCTTCTGTATGGGCCTGTTTTTCCCCTCGTATGATGCATACTGATTCATACTGACCTGGCGTGTGTGTGTGTGTGTGTGTGTGTGTGTGTGTGTGTGTGTGTGTGTGTGTGTGTGTGTGTGTGTGTGTGTGTGTGTGTGTGTGTGTGTGTGTGTGTGTGTGTGTGTGTGTGTGTGTGTGTGTGGTGTGTGTGTGTTTGCCACAGCAGTGCAACCAAGCCTCTGTGGTCATCATTACTCCCAGCTAGGAGATTAGCATTACGGACAGAGATGGTGTGTGTGTTTGAGAGATAGAGAGAGAGAGCTACGCAAAGTGCTGTGGCGTTCAATTTAAAAAATGCCAAGTCCACTCAAAGTACAATTGAACTGCAGCAGACAGAAGAGTGTTCATTTTAGCACTCCAGGAGAAACAATTTTCAAAAGTGTTTTTTTGCTACACAGGGACATTGTCTTTACCCATTCCCTGTTCCTTAAAGACATGTTGTACCCCATACCCCATTTGATTTGATGAGATTTTTTTTACATTAGTTTATTTGGTAAATTATTTTCTTAATTCCATTAATGACAAAAAAATTAAGAAACCTGCACACTGCTCTTGATAGTATCACTGCTTTTTAATAAACTTTATGAATCGGCCTCAAGGCCTTTGTAAGAGCTTAACTCTTTAATCACATGGCCACCCAGAATATTCACATTGAACCCCCCACCCCCCCGTTTGTTTTTACACTGCTGCTACTTGTTGTTTGTTATCTATGCATAGGCACTTTACAAATCACCTCGACTAACCTGTACCCCCTGCATATGGACTTGGTATCGGCACCCCCTGTATATAGTCTCATTATTGTTGTCATTTTCTTGTGTTACTTTTTAATTTTATTACATTTTTTTATTTGAGTTCATTTAGTAAATATTTTCTTAACTATATTTCTTGAACTGCATTGTTGGTAAGTAAGCATTTCACGGTACACCTGTTGTATTCGGTGCACGTGACAAATTCCATTTGATTTGATTTGAAGCACCAAACTGAGGAACATTATCGGTCATAACCGCTCTTGGCTTACCATGATCCCTAAATACTTCTCTAGGTCCTTTGACAGGTGGATTATCGCTAGCTAGCTAAATGCAGGTTCATGTTCTGTTGTACCACCCCCCCCCCCCCCCCCTCCCCTGGCATCCTGGCAGCCTGGGGTGTGTGGGGCTGGCATCACAGTGCCAGGTTTAAATACAGATGGCACGGTGCACAATCCCCCTGCCATCCCCTGCAGCCTCCCTGCCTCGTTGCTGTGCTGTGTGGAGTGTTTACACTGCGTTGTGGTGCTCAGCGACGCTCTGCATGGCTCCAGACACCAGCCCAGCTCAGGGATTAAACATCCCCCCGAGGAAGCAACACGCTGACAGAGAGCCACACACACATCTGCGGCTGGAGCCTCTCTTCTACCTCTCTTTCATTCTCTCCCACCCTCTCTCTCACTCCCCTCTCTCTCCCTGCCCCTCTCTCTCACACTCTCTCATTCTCTGTCTCTGCTCTGTTGTGTTCATCTCATTTTAGTTAAATTACGTCAATCATCCATCTGTTTCCCCTTTTTCTTCTTATCTGTCACCCTCCTTTCTTTCTCACTTTTTGTCTAGTTCCTTTATCTCTAATCCTCTGTCTTTCATTCCTTGTCTCTTATTTCATTTTGTCCCCCTCTCTCTCTGTCTTTCCCCCCCGATTCTATTACATGTAATGTCAGCAGCGGTAAGAGAAGGAGGGATAAGAAAAGGAGTTGTGATGTGATCTGTAGCTGTCAGACCCTCTACATAGAGCCCATTGATTTTCAACTTGTGAAATGTCAGAGATATATGATAGCAATCAAATCATACATCACAGAGGGAAATGTCCTTTTGGCAATATGACATATGTTTCTTCTCTCTCTCTCTTTCTCTCAGTAATCTCCCTATGGATTTGGGGATGGTCTGTATTTAATTCTGTATGATGAAGTATAACCTTTACTTTCATGATACATGCTAGTGAGATATGGGTATCTGTCATACAACCGGTGTATATCTAGTTTGTGTGGTCATGAATATACAAAATACTGTTACACACTGATTATATTTACCTCTGACAAACAAATTGTCAGAGACTCCAATCACCCAAGTCATAGACTGTTTTCTCTGCTACCGCACAGCAAGTGGTACCGGAGGTACCAAGTCTAGGACCAAAAGGCTCCTTAACAGCTTCTACCCCCAAGCCATACGACTACTTAACAATTAATCAAATGGCCACCGGACTATTTATAATGACACCCACCACCCCTCCATTTGTTTTGTACACTGATGCTACTCGCTGTTTATTATCTATGCATAGTCACTTCACCCCTACCTACATGTACAAATTACCTCAGCTAACCTGTACCCCCGCACATCGGTACCGGTACCCCCTGTATATAGCCTCGTTATTGTTATTTTATTGTGTAACTTTTTATAATTTTTTACTTTAGTTTATTTGGTAAATATTTTCTTAGCTCTTTCTTGAACTGCACTGTTGGTTAAGGGCTTGTAAGTAATAATTTCATGGTAAGGTCTACACTTGCTGTATTCGGCGCATGTGACAAATACAGTTTGATTGGATTTGATTATATTTACCGCTGAGCATTGAGTATCGACAAAACAATGCCAGATGTTACATGTCAGGCATACTGAGTGAGAGGGATGTGACCAAACTGTAATCACAGTGAGAGAAATGCCTATGAAGATCAGGACAAAGGAGGGAGTAATCAAAACAAAGTTCCGAAGACAATGGAAACACTGAAATGATTGGACTGAGGCTTTTGTTCCCCTCTCTCTCTCTCTCTCTCTCTCTCTCTCTCTCTCTCTTTCTGTTATCACACACACACAGACACACACACACACACACACACACACACACACACACACACACACACACACACACACACACACACACACACACACACACACACACACACACACACACACACACACACACACACACACACACACCAGTGTTTATGGAGATGAGCTCAGCCCTGCTCCCTCATTTAGACTGTCACAAGGTGATAATTAAAGTCACAGATTTGGCTTTGCCAGCATCTGGTGTTGTGTGTTGAGTGTAGCCTACTGGAGGAGTGTTCAGCTTTGCGAATATCACCCAAAGAGTATGCCTGTGTGTTAGGAGTATGGAATGCACACTTGAATGCACACTTGAATGCACCCTTGAACACAAAAAGAATGCACACTTGAACACTTACACATAAACACTGACACTATGGATAAACTTGCTTATTAACCCTTTACACTCATACCTGTATACGGGATGAAAATGGCAGATTTGGGCACTAAAATTAGAACATAGTGGCTGTACAGTAACATACTATACATGAGGTCAGAGCTCTGGCTCTGTGCTCACAGTGCTGTGTGGGTTTTGACTGACAGCCGTTCTGAACCTGAGCACAGCACATGACTAGAAGTTGCCCCCATCCCTCCCGGTAATTGGGCAACTTTTTTTTGTAGTCTGAGTGAGGGAAATAATGTAAATTAAGAGGACTTTATGTATTGTGAAAGATGAGACATTGAGGATTACAATAAATATTGCTTGAAGTCATACAAGCAAGCTAAACACGTGAGTCCAAATCTGCACATTTTCATATCATAAAACTCATATCATTTTCATATCATTCATATCATAAAACTCATGTCACATACAGTGTCAATGTTGATGATCACTATGGGCGTGTTTGCAAATTCAGAGTGTTGTCAGATTGTCCGTTCGTAAATTCAAAGAGTAGGGTTGATCCGAGCGTTCTGACCTCTCAACGGTAGTCAAGCACCCAAGCTAACTGGCTAACGTTGGCTATCTACTTCCAGACACAAATGAGAGATCGGCTCACTCTGACCATTTTACTCAACCTAGCAGAGCTGGTTAGGCTGTTTTTATGTTATCTAGATCGTTGGTGACCGTAACTGTGCTGCTGGTAACAATTACATTTTTATTTTTAGCAACGTTTACTGACACCGGCCATATTCAATGGGTGTTGGGCATTCGTAAATTCATCAATTATTCTGCGCTCTGTCACACTCAGACGAGAGTCCTCTGAAATCGGACAGTGTGAATTTACAAACACACCCAACATTAACGAACAGTTCAAAGATGACATCCCGCCATACCCTGGTTTGTTCTGAACAGAATGAGCCTGTCTGTCTATTGTGAATGAAATTTGCCACCGAACATGCACCTAAATGCATGCATGGCTCCTTTTCTATGCACACCAAAATCACGATATGTTTCTCTGAATTGCTCTGTGAAAGGCTAACACTGTAAGATTGTATTTTATAACTTAGCAATAGCTTTCAAATGACGCCCACCTGACCTAGATTGCGATTTATAATTGGCCATTTTTTGATTGCTTCAACAACAACAGTAATTGTGTGATGGCAGGGTTGCAGGGTTGTGTTCCAAACAAAACAACTACAAGCACGCTTGCTCTAGTTACTCAACGGCACAGCTAGGAGAGCTCATAAAAAGTCTTAAAAGTGCAATGAAATGACTTACGAACCCTGCACACTTTGGAGAGGTGAGTGGCCACTTGGAGACGCCAGTTAGAGTGCTCACTCAAATCATTGTCATTTTTTTTCCGTCTTACGTTGCACCTACCTCACGTTTTCAAGAACTAATCTTTTCATGTTACTGAATGAACCCAGACTATTTTCAGATTTCTTCATCAACAAAAACAAAAACACACACTCAGAGATAGACACATACAGGCGACATAAAACATACGGAGAAACACAAACACATGTGGCTGAGCTGAGAACAAAAATACAAGTGAAGAAGAGAGACTTGAAAGACAGACAGGACTCCTCCCCATCATGAAAGAAAAATATATGAATGGAACCAGAAGGGTCGGGCCTGCTGCGCGGTCTGTACATTATTGTTGGCCATTAAAACAATAATGTGGGCAGAAGTATGTGCCCAGCTAGTGATACTGTCGATGATTAATGGCCCATGTGTCCGACATATGGGGCACCACAGTTATCACTTCATAGACCAAAACGGTGACACAGAGAGGGAGGGAGAGAGGAGAGGGGGTAGGGGGATAGAGAGAGTGAGATAGATAAGAAGAGAGAGAGAGAAAAGGGGGGTAGAGAGGGAGAGAGAGATAGACAGAAACCGAAAGGGACACAAAGAGAGAGAGGAAGAAGGAAGGCTATAATGGGAGGAAATATGGGAGGGGGAAGCAGAGAGAGAGAGAAAGAGAGATGATTTCCAACAGTCTCAAATAAACCCTGTTCTGTAACTCCCAGGCCACTATTTTACTGGGCGGCTCAGCCCCGAGAGTCTTGGCACAGTCGCATCGCATTAAGATCTCACACTTACACATGTAAAACTCTGTATATGAGAGCATATTGGATATTACCACTGTGGTGATACCATGTGAATTTCCATTAGGAAATAATTTTCAACCACAATTTCCATAGGGTGATATATCCTGTATTTCTTACATCTTAGAACAGGGTTTTTCTCTCGCTTGGTGGATGTACAGTGGATCTTGGGAGTCTAGCCTCAACAGCCCGCTATGAAATGGCTGGTAAGTCGGCTGGTAAGGAGGACTTTTAATGTTGATCATATAAAGTTGAAGCTGCGGTCCTAATTCCAAATACCCCCATGTCCTAATGGATTAGAGTGATGGGGTTCCAGCATTAACAGCTACTCCCTGCTTTTTACTGCCTCCTCTAAAACAATGGACCTTTATTACGCCTTCTACCGCCTCCAAGGTTATGCAAATCACAGCATATTGCAGCTCCGAGCAGCTCTCCGCAGGCGAATATATGTTTCACATATTTTCATAAACTATACTGTAACCACTCACTTAAAAACTATATCATATCTAATATCCCTTTTCTTTGCCTGAAGCCTAGACATGATGTTCCATTGTTCCATATAGCAGAGGTGCCCCTGAGTCTGTTGTCCGACCTAGACGAGCTGGTATCTTGTCTGGCTAAGCCCGGCCTGCTGCCCTCATAGGGTTCTGGACCTGGTCGGCTGTCAATGCCAGGGCAGCAGCAATACTCCAAGGCCCCTCCATTACCATCAACAGACAGACAGAGAGACAACAGTCTGAAGTACCATCTAGCATGGCCAGACAACCGTCTACATGCCAAGATGAAACACAACACACTGCCACAGCAGACTCCCAACAAACATGTGCAACTGACAAGACTCATATGTACAGATATAGGAATTTAATTTGACCAGTATTGTTGCAGAAAAATAATCCTGCAGCAACAGGATTTGAACATTTAGTCCATAATGTTGCCTAATCGGTGGATAGGCTATTAGCTGGCAAAGATTTGTGTACATGAAAAGTGCAATACTGTCAATATAACTGTGTGTTAGTGCCGGTTTTCAGTGAATTTATGTAAATCACGAAGAATGCAGTGCAGGAAAATTCTCAGCATCAAAAGCGTGATTAAATTAAGATCCAGCATATGTACTGTAATGTAAGGAAATTGGAGGGAATGTTAGGGCTTTAAATCCCATAGTATTATGCTCCCAACAACCTTTGTATAACCCGTCTATAACTATTCATGAGCCTGCAATGCGTCTGATCCTTTTAACGGTAACAGTAATCCTGTATACCAATCACTCTCATATTTCCCTCATCACTATTCTCCACCTTAATGTGCTACCCTGATTTGATGATAAGGGTTGTAAATTGGAAAATAATGCTAAAATGTGTTGTTTTTTTATCTTGAGGCTAGAAAGTCATCTCAGGTAACTGTAATCGTTTAAGAAGAACAGTTGGCTACATGTTTTAAATTATATCTACTCCAGATTAGCACTAAGACAAAATACCTGCCTCCCGAAGAAGACAGCTTGCAACCCGCGGCTCATTTTCTCCTTGTATTGATGTGGGTTGTAGAGATTCAGCCAGCTCGGCGCTGCAGACAAACGCCCAAAGTGCAGGACCAGAAACTTAAATTACAGAAATCATTTATGACGACCCAGGGGAAATAGACCCGCTATATTTGTTAGGTTATTTTCAGGGGTTTGTCATAGATGTCAGCTGGTTCTATGAGATTGATGTGTAAGTGTGGATTGTCAGAGTAACTGCATGCACATAGGCACACGTGTGTATGTAGGTACGTGTGTGTGTGTGCAGGGGTCTGTCTGTTTGTGTGTGTGTGCGTGCGTGCGTGCGTGCATGTGTGTGCGCGTGCGTGTGTGCACAGGGGCCATGCAGTGGTAGACCCCAGATGGGTTCGGTGTCAGCGCAGTGTCAAAATCCTGTGGGAGGCTCATGAAAGGTCAGACCTGCTGTGGGCCCTGCTGCTCCTGGATGGCTGACCTCACACCCATACACACACACGGCGCACACACCACATACACATTGACATGTGTATATACTGTAGACAAGCACACATCGCTGACATACTCAGCACACAATCTCACACAAGCAGATGCCCCCCACACACACAGAGAGAGAGAGAACCTGAGAAAGATAGAAACTAAGAAACAGACATGTTGACTCACAAACAGAACCAACTTACGACAACATCACTGCAGTCTTTATACTCGGAGGTGTCTGTGCTTTCTCCTCCTCTCTCTGACTTTCCTAATGCAGTTACAGACCTACATCAGTTTGGAAAGTTTGTTCCTCCAGTGGTGCAGACTAACTCTGATGGTACATGTTCTGCTGTGTCTTTTTTCTACAAGTTAATTAATTCTTCTTCACTTCTAGTCAATTCTCTCTGGTGGGAGAGAGAGAGAGAGTTGGAGAGAGAGAGAGAGAGAGAGAGAAGAGAGAGAGAGAGAGAGAGAGAGAGAGAGAGAGAGAGATAGAATGCCATTGTGTCCCCACCGGTCTGTAACTCAGCGTAAATTCGATTTTTATTTTATGTGGCATCAGGGACCTGTACAAACCAATCACATGCAAATGTATATACATAGATACAGTGCCTTCAGAAAGAATTCAGACCCCTTCACTTTTTTCACATTTTGTTATGCTACAGCCATATTCTAAAATGGATTAAAAGTTTTTTTCCCTCATCAATCTACACAAAATATCCCACAATGACAAAGCAAATACAGATTTTTATACATTTTTGCTAATAAAAAAATAAAAACATTTACATAAGTATTCAGGCCCGTTAGTCAGTAATTTGGTGAAGCAGCTTTGGAAGCGATTACAGCATTGTGTTTTCTTGGGTATGACGCTACAATGATGATGGCAATATTTCTGTTACATGTGTGTGAAATATGGATTTCAAATACTTCTGAGAATGTATAAATTGTATTACACTGTATTTTGTAACAAGATCATTTTAAGAGAGCTGTAATTTGTATTTTCAAAATGCTAAATACGTTTCTATACAATTATTTATAGCGGTTCACATTTTGTGGCCCCCTTTCACCCTGGTATCAGAAGTCTGATGGCACTATGGTGTGATAGAGTGTCTGTAAAGAAACTAAATATAAATGTATTTCTAAAAATGAACAATTGCAAAGAATGCTGAATATTATTGTAATGACCTCTGTCCCGGAACAAAATGCCAGTAATAATACCCACAGTGCCATTTACTTTGTTCCTATTCTTATTATTTCATTATTTCTTATTGTTGTTGCATTGTCAAGAAGGAACCTGAAAGTAAGCATTTTGTTGGACAGTGTATACCATGTTTATCCTGTACATATGACTAACATACTTGAAACTTGAAACATACTGCTTCGCTGTTCATCTTGGTAAGTTCACTCTCACATATACATTTACATTTAGTATTTTTTTTTATCAGACACTCCTATCCAGAGTGACTTGCCCAATTAAGGTAGATTAACAACAACATATCACTGTCATAGCAAGTAAAACATTTGTGTAAATGTTACTGAGAATGTGGTTTCTGTTCGGGCTGGCTACTTTGTGTATTTTAAAATACAAAATACATGTATTAAAATTCAATACATTGCAAAATAAAAGTATTTTGTCCTTTATTTTGATACATTGTATTTTATAATTCTTACCCATCCCTCAGTAGGAATCAAGTCTCATCTCCTTATAGAACAAAACACAGAAACAAAAAACACTATGTTTCTCTATCAGAGAGGAAGGAACAGCAGGGAGAGTGGCCTAGGAAATTATATATATTACACACACAAAGGCCTGGCCAATTGCTTCCACTGGCTGGCTGCTCCGTGACAGGCTGCAATTTTTGGAAAGAACATATAGACCGGAAAAGAGGGAAAAACAACTGTCCACACACCCCCAGTATCGGTGGTTGGGCGGTTGGGCGGTTGGGCTAACAGAGAGAGCCAGCACCGCAATACTAGTTGGTGAATTCCTCTTCATAAGCAAACAGAAACTATTGTCCAGAGAATGCTTGACAGCTTGGACTGGGAAGTGAAGTTAGCAGTTTTCACCGCTCTTGACTGTCTGTTTGGATTTGTTGCAGGGTCAGTTTGAGAACATTAGCACTGAACGGTTAAAGGCCCAATGCATCCATTTTTATATCAATATCAAATCATTTCTGGGTAACAATTAAGGACTTTGCTATAATAGATTTTCATTAAAATTGGCAAAAAATATATGCTTATTAGCAAAAAACTATTTCTCAAGGAAGAATGTTGCTAGGTCTCTGGGAGTGGTCTGAGAGAGGAGGGGAAACTGAAAACTAGCTGTTATATTGACAGAGAGGTTTGAAACTGTCTTCATTATATATATTAACTCATTCACCGCATGGTGATGTCACCATGGAAAGCCAAAACTCCTGCCCATGCAAACATGCTGATTAGAAGGTCCTGCAGATTGTATTTTCAACCAGCAACTATCGGGTGGGTCTAATCTTGAATGCTGATTGGTTAAAACCGCATTCCAGTCGGTGTCTTTTACACAAGTTACCACCGGCTAAAGCTATGACGTTGAAACGCCTATTCACTCTGCTCCATCTCACTGTGCAATCCACTGTCTCATCAGCCCAGGCAATTTATAAACTTGATCTCCACCATAAAAAGCATCTAGACATTATCTCCCATTTCTTTAGACCAGTATTTGATTTTCAACAGAGGTGATTTCTACCTTGCTGTCTGTCTCTCCAAAATCTGCAACATTGTTTTAATATTGAAATTGGATCTCCAGCTGTTCCATGGTAATGAATAGGATGAGACAGACAGACAGACAGACAGACAGACAGACAGACAGACAGACAGACAGACAGACAGACAGACAGACAGACAGACAGACAGACAGACAGACAGACAGACAGACAGACAGACAGACAGACAGACAGACAGACAGACAGACAGGTAGCTTTTCTCAGCCAGTCAAAATCATGAATCATCATTTTTATGGATATATGCAAAGAATTGTCAATAGAAACAGGTAAAACGAAACGAAATACAGCTAGTTTGCTGTCTTTCCAGCTTCAGTTTGAAGTGTTTGTGGTAGCTGTGTTCTTGGTAAATCCTCTGAACAACAGTGTCCTAATTAGAGAGGACATTTTCTATGCCAGGCAAAATTGCCCATCATTAGCTCATTGTTATTGATGTATCCAAATAAATGTCACTAGAAAACAGCTTAAACAAACTCAAATGCAGCTACTTTGCTGTTATCCTGGCTGCACTGTTTGACGTGACTAAAAGTTAGCCGTAGTTGGCTAGCTAGCAAGCAAAACGTTGCCACCCAGTATGACAATAGAGCATTTAGAACGAACAACTGGGTCGCAACCATAGATACAGAACAAAAATACTTAATGACTGGGTCTCGTCTCTGGCAACCGAACCAATAGAACGAACAACCATCTGGCTTGGGTAGCAACCTTAGATTTGTGTTATATCTCGTGGAAGCATTGAATTGTATGAATAAATTCATTAAAATATATTTTTTTAATGAAAATATGTCAATCATTATTGTAATATGTTGATAACCCATTGTATAAAAGTCATAATGACCTTAAAGCCGGTGATTGGATGATATATTGTCATGGTTTGCCAGCCTTCGACTACGTCTCGGGCCTAACAACACCCATGCCAATGTATCCTCCAAACACTGGCTTCTCGGGTATAATCACTTAAATAACATTGATCCATTTTTTCACACTTTTACAGGGTTAGTTTCATCAGCTGATGTTCAATATTATATAAAACACGGAAAACAAAATGTTGACTGTACTGGGCCTTTAATGCCAAAAGTTAAACGGGTTGGCGCTGAAGAAAAAGTGAGTTCAGCCCGATACTGTACAGCTGCAGTCTGTTGTTGAAACTGTCAAGGAGTCAAACACTCTGCCCATGTTGTCCTCCTACCTCTCCTTTCTTCTCCTCCTCTCCTCCACCTGCACCTAGTTTGTGGGGCGGCCATGAACACCCTCATTTATCTTGCATGGGGTTTGACAGCCGGTGTGTTAGGCGGTGAGAAAGGGGATGTCGTTGAGGCCCCATCTAACCATACAGCAACAGAAATAGGACTGGACTATGTCTGTGATGTATGGCTAGGTTGAATGTGTTATTACAGCAACCTGCTGCTGCAGAGAGAGAGAGAGGGTGAGGGAGAGAGACAGAGAGAGAAAAAGAGAGGTTCGCTTCTGCCTTCTCCACTGCTACTGTATATCGCAACGTTATGACTATAACTACTGTTCCCTGAAGGAGGAAACGAGATACAACACGCTATGTATGGGGAGTCGCACTGTCATGACTTCAGTTGAAGGATATACAATCACGCCAGAAATCCCCGCCTCGCTGGAAGTTCCACCTTCTACAAGTGATAAGCGTGAGGCTTGGATTCCTTCAATTTATAATACCGCTCTTCACCAAGCCAAGGAACGGGCGGTGCGGGGCCACCTAGGTGTTGTACCTTGTTTCCTTCATTCAGGGAACAGTAGCTATATTTATAACGTTACGTTCCCTTTCAGTCAGTCAACTTCGGAACTACATACTATGTGGAAATATAATCACGCCCCAAGCCGACCCCAACAGATGCTCCCACCTGCCCGTAAGAAGTTAAACTTGCTGATTTGAATGTCAATGAGAAAACAGAGAAGTGTCAAAGATATCTTTTTGCAAACATCCTTTCAGAAATGTAAAGTAATCCTCGAAGTAATCATCTAGTTTTTCACAAGTATCTGTAATCTGATTACAATATTTATGCTGGTAACATAACAAATTCCAGTTACAGCTATTTTGTAATCTGTTACTCCCCAACCCTGCCTGAATTTGCAGATCTTGTCAAGCTCTGTCGGGTTGGATGGGGAGAGTTGCTGCACAGCTATTTTCAGGTCTCTCTAGAAATGTTAGATTGGGTTCAAGTCCAGGCTCTGGCTGGGCCACTCAAGGACATTAAGAGACTTCTCCTGAAGCCACTATCGTGTTGTCTTGGCTCTGTGCTAAGGGTCGTTTTCCTGTTGGAAGGTGAACCTTTGACCCAGTCTGAGGTCCAGAGCGCTCTGGAGCAGGTTTTCATCAAAGATCTCTCTGTACTTTGCTCCGTTCAGCTTTGCCTTCATTCTGACTAGTCTACCAGTCCCTGCCACTGAAAAACCTCCCCAAAGCATGATGCTGCCATCCCCAAATGTCACTATAGGGATGGTGCCAGGTTTCCGCCAGATGTGACGCTTGGCATTCAGGCCAAAGAGTTCAATCTTGATTTCATCAGACCAGAGACGTGTTTCTCATGGTCTGAGAGTCCTTTTGGTGGCTTTTGGCAAACTCCAAGTGGGCTGTCATGAGCCTTTTACTGAGGAGTGGCTTCCTTCTGGCCACTCTACCATAATGGTCTGATTGGTTGAGTGCTGCAGAGACGGTTGTCCTTCTGGAAGGTTCTCCCATCTTCACAGAGGAAGTCTGGAGCTCTGTCAGAGTGACCATCGGGTTCTTGCTCACCTCCCTAACCAAGACCCTTCTCCCCCGATTGCTCAGTTTGACCGTGGGGCCAGCTCTAGGAAGAGTCTTAATGGTTTCAAACTTTTTCCATTGAAGAATGAAGGAGGCCAATGTGTTCTTGGGGACTTTCAATCTGCAGACATTTTTTGGTACCCTTACCCAAAACTGTGCCTCGACACAATACTGTCTTGGAGCTCTACGGACAATTCCTTCGACCTCATGGCTTGGTTTTTGCTCTGACATGCACTGTCAACTGTGGGACCTTATATAGACAGGGGTACGCCTTTCCAAATCATGTCCAGTCAATTGAATTTACCACACGTGGACTCCAAACAAGTTGTAGAAACATCTCAAGGATGATCAATGGAAACAGGGTGCACCTTAGTTCAACTTCGAGTCTCATACAGTGGTTCCTCTTTTAAAAGTTGTGTCGTACTGCGGCACACCTTGCGTTCTGCCGCAGCATTCTGTGGCAAGTCATTTAATTCTCTGCCATTTTTTCTGTTACTGCAAGTTATTGCTAGTTTGACCACCAGAGGTCATCATTGAGAAGCATTTGATAGTTTTCCGTATTGTCATTACCAGAGATTTTAAAACCTTTTTTGAAATAACATAGTATATGGGATTGATTTTAAGAAATTTGGCTTCATTAATTAGATTTTTTTGATAATATTATGGTGTTTCCATTAGGATGGAATGGAAAATATGGCACTGTACAACGTGACGTTGGGAGTAGGCTACAGGATTGGAGGAGTCTAAATTGTTTGCCTTCATTAGACAACTTAATCCAATATTTCTGTAAATCAGTGATATTTAGTTCCATAGTAATTCGTTATGGATCCATAACTAAATCAACATCTGCATTTTGAAAGAGTATTTTTTCTATAATTTTACAATTTTGAAAATAGTTAAAATAAATAAAAATTCTGGAACGAGTAGGTGTGTCCAAACCTTTGACTGGTACTTGCTTAATTAATTTGATTAATACTATGGTGTTTCTATTCCATGAAAAATGAAAAGCCCTCTGGGTTTCTGTTAGAATGGAATGGAAAAATATGGTGCTGTACTCGGCAGTACAGTACTGGGCTATTTAGCTATAGGATCCCTGTGTCGTGTGGACGGGAGACCGGGGTTCAATCCCCTGACGGGGAGGAAGTAGTAGGCTATCCCTGTAAATAAGAATTAGTTCTTAACTGATTCCATATGTGTTATTTCATAATTGTGATGTCTTCACTATTATTCTACAAGTAGAAAATATATTTTACTTATGCAACCAGGTTATTGTGAGTTTTTTATTTTTTATTTTTCCCCTTCAAAGATTTCAGTTTGTTTTTCAATTGAATTGTTCACGTTATAGGTCACATTAAAGGTGGAAAAAGTTCTGACATGATTTATCTTTGTCTCATTATTTTACATAAAAAAAAACCTGGCATTTTAACAGGGGTTTGTAGACTTTTTAAATCCACTGTAGAACAGCCAACATGGACATTTAATAATGTAGATACCATGGGTGGTAGAGCAGGTAATAATGTCATTTGTTTGGAACCGTTTTCTTGTATGTGGGTGGCAGAAATATTCACACACGTCATGTTGTTGCACTGTGCACGACCTCTGCATTTATAGCTACCATTTGGAAGAGGGCATAAAAGAGCTTGGCTGATTTTCTTTTGTGGCTGGCAGTTGGGATGGACCAATTTATTGCGTAAATTGCGAGTTTGTAGACTCTGAGTTGCTTGCTGAGGGCACGTAGGTCTAGAATGGAAGGCAAAGTCCTGTCCCTCATCGTAACCTGGAAATATCAGCAGTACCAGCATTTCTGGATCTTCAACATAGGAATGACTCGGATTGCCTGCTTCTGGAGATGGGAAAAACTTCCTCCCTCAAAACAGGCGCTGAAGTCTCAGGAACAGTCGACGTGATGATGCTGCAGAAGTGTGGGGGACGCACAACAAATTGTAGCATGTACCCTGACATCAGTGTTCACATGATCCAGGGCAATACTGCACATGTGTGCCGTTGGTCGGCACAGTGAAGTGCCATCTAAAGGGGTGGACTGGGAGCAATTGTTTCTTCTTCCATTTTCACCACTCTTGACAACCGTGTGTCAATGTGGAGAAGGGACACTTTTCACCGGACTCACATGCAGGTGACAAAACTTTTGACACCCGTAAACAGTGTGGAACTCGGTTGAAAAAACGACGTGCCAAGGTTTGCCTTAGGCCCAACCCACTCTGGTTACACGGGCTCTGGCGGTCAGTGACTTACCCCAATTGGCAGTGCCTCAATTGGTGTAGGTGGTAAAATGCGTTCCGGTAACTGGCTGGCACACAGCACTGAACCTAGACCCAGGAAAAAATATATATTATCATGGAGGTTACCCTACCGACCAGTCATAGGTTCTGGCGACAAAGCACCTCGTAACCTAGACTGGGAATGGGACAGACAGGGTCGATTCGTAATTGAATCTAACTCCCAAGAATGAAAAGCGTTGAGGTGGAGAGACATGGGTGGGATAAGTGTGGGAACCCTGCTTGTTCCCTCGACTCCGCTACCAATAACTAATCACCTATAGAACCCATAAACTGTATCACTAGACACATCAGAGGGACTAGTGAGCTACGGGCAGGAATAATCAATTAATCTCAGTAATGAGTCACCTATGGCGGAGGGGCTATCCCTTGTAGACAGAGATCCAAGGGGTGCACTGGTCACTACAATTCATGCCAAGGCCCCTCGCTCCGGGGGTTACCCCAGCCAAGTGCTCGGGGGGCAGGGGGGCTGCTTACTCATCGGATGTGCATGCAAAGCCTGCTTCCTCCACTCCCTCCAACTCCAGGAATTAATAATAGGAATGGGGTTGCCATAACACTAGGGAAAACCCAGTAAGTTTCACTCGCAGGAAGTTAAGCATGCTAGCTGACGTTACCCAGGAGGCTTTTTAGCCTAAGCTAGGCAAGCTAGACTCTTTGACTGCAGCGACATCCATTTAGAATAACTAAGCAACTGAACACCATGTAAACTAAACAAGAGTGCTACCCCAACAACTCCACTGTGGGGAGGCAGAAATAGCTAGTAATAGCTAGCTCGCTTCGGTGAATTAGCCAACCTGGCTAACACGCTATGCAGCACTTGTTTAGCTAGCCCAGTCTCGAAAGTCCATGTAGGACCGGCAACACCGAGGTGGGACCGGACCCTTCCTCAACAAGTTTTGAAAGGTTTTGAAAGGCGGCTGGGGGTACCCACTGAACCTGGCCACGCTCTCTCTTCGAGTAGTTTCCCATAACCGGTGACAGAGTGCACAGGAGCCATGTTAGGTGCGGGCTGCCAATGCATACCCCACTCCAATCTATCTCTACTTTTTGAACCCCGGTCCCAGCCGAGGTACCGGCATCTGGGAAAGGAAAAAATCGCCATTGGTAATTCCAAGATTCCTCAAGATTGATGCACCTTTTTCTAGGGAGTCTGTACAGATCATGTGTCAATGTGTACATGGACTTGTTCGAACGAAGGCCACCTGAGTGTGCTCCAAGCTGAGACAAACTGCACATAGATCGTGAGTATCTTTCAGAGAAATACTATAACCTCATGACTGGGGGCATGATCTCAACCCCTAACCCGGTTTCCCCAACGTTCTCAGTCGTTTTCTTTGCCATTTTACTCATTGCACCAGCAAATTGAAGAATAACTAATTGTATGTGATTAGAAAACTATTAAGAACAAGTACAAACTTCAGCACATCAAGGAGGTGAGCACGCTCTACCACTATGGGACAGTTTAGTTGACGCAACGTAAGACAGACTCATTTTCCAATTGTTTGTTTTAGTAGGTTGAATCGTTCCTGTTCACACCGAGGGGAAGAGCGGAATAACTGAAGGAATGAATCTGAGCCTCATGCTTTTCATCTGTGGAAAGTGGGGCTTTTCATCTGTGGAAAGTGGGTCTTCTGGTGAGGTGCATATTTCATTGGCCTTGTCAGGCATGATTTTATATCCTTCACCTGAAATCCCGAGAGTGCAACTTCCCATAGTATGATGTACTAAAGTTGACTGACTGAAAGGGAACCACCAAAAACATGAAAACATAGCATGGGTTAAATACTATATGTATCATGCAATATAATTAATATTGCTAGCATATCCACATGCACAGTGAAGTTTGCAGAAATAAATGAGGTGAGCTGAATTGTGTATCTATTTTATATCCAGATTTTATGTATTTATGTTTATTAATGGCCAAGTATCTACTTTGATTGCAAGTTCAATCTTATTGATTACTATCTCGTTACATTTGACCTATTGATTTGATTTCGCAAGTACTGCATAGTGCATACCCATTCTTAGTCCTTTCTGTTTTCTGTATAACTGCTTAATCTGGGGAATAGCTGAGTCCCCCTCCAACCGTGTACGGCCATATTCAAATGTACTCATCTTAAAGTTCTACATTTCATTTTGACACCAGACGGATAAAGAGACATTCATCATAGGGCCTATTTATCCAACACACCCTCCCCTCCGTACCCATCCTCCCAAATAAGACACAATTAATTTGAGTCCCTGTGATCGACCACAGTCTGAAAAGCTTTAAAGAATAAGCCATCAATTGCACCTGTTTCATCTCCCTAATGCATCATTTTCATTTTGCTCAGTGGGGTGTTTCTTGGAGATGGGCGTTCTGAGGGGTTAAGGGGGTCTGGCATTAAAGGTTTGCCCAGGGGATGTGGCCTGTATCGGGGATAGCTCTCCTCTAATGACAGAGCCTTCTGGGGCTCTTCAGATCGTCCGGCTGGGTCTGGAAGTCTGGGCATCAAAGGGCGAATAAATAACCCAAAGGACATCCCAAGGGCAGACCGAGAGAGAGGGAGAGAGCTTGACAGAGAGAAAGAGAAAGAGAGAGAGAGAGAGAGAGTAATAAAGACTAAGTGAAGTAGAAGTGGTCCACTAAGGAGAGAGAGACAGAGAGAAAAAAGGGAGAGAATGGTACCAGATATAACGGGGGGTGGTGGTATTTAAGATACTATTTGAAGATGATTTTCAAAGATAGGCAGGGACGCTGCTTTCCTGATGTTAGGGGGGAAGCTCTTTCCACCATTAGGGTGCCAGCACAGAGAAGAGCTTTGACTGGACTGAGCGGGAGCTGACCCACTGTAGTGGTGGGAGGGCCAAGAGACAAGAGATGGTAAAATGCAGTGCTGGGGTGTAGGGTTTGAACATTGCCTGAAGGTAAGGAGGGGCAGTTCCCCTTCCTGCTCTCTAGGCAAGCCCCAGGGTCTTGAAGTGGATGTGAGCTTCGAATGGAAGCCAGTGGAGTGTGTTGAGGAGCGGGGTGACATGAGAACTTCGTAAGGTTGAACACCAGGCAGACTCTCTGTGAGTCAAGGCTACACAATACAACACACTAGAAGAGTAGTGTCAAACATATGGTCCATTCAATCCGGCCCGTTGGGGGTTAGAGTAATATCCCTTTCATACTAAGACGTTTTCCGCAAACTTTACCATACCGCCAACTTTTTTCCGCCTTTTTTTTTTTTTATATCTGAACGGTATTGCTGGTATCTAAGCCAAAACTTTTTTTTCTGCCAAACGACCTAGTAATCATTTCGGTAAAGTTCTGCGTAAGGCTTAGTATGAAACGTAGCCGCAATGCTGAGTCAGGATATGTACGCACTACTGTAAGCTCTAGGAACACTCTGCTCTTCAACTCTTGATGGTTGCTAGGCAGTGCAAGTTGCTGTTGTCTGTGCCTAACAATGTTTGTATCATGTTTGCGCTGCTACCAGGTTGTTCTGATGCCATGTTGTGTTGCTACCATATTGTTTTGTTGTCTTAAGTCTCTCTTTATGTAGTGTTGTACCAAGAATATGCATATCCTTGCTTCAGGGCCTGAGCTACAGGCAGTTAGATTTGGGAATGTCATTTTAGGTGAAAATTGAAAAAAAGGGGCCGATCCTCGGTGAAGACAATGCGGCCAGCAGGGCAACATTTATTTGACACCCCTGCTCTGGAATCTTACATGTTAAGCAATTGTATCAATGTTATAGTTTCATGTTTACTGTCATAGCATACAATTCACAAGTCTTGAGGTTATTTCTATAAGATATATCGGTCTGTGAGTACTAGGTTGTAGGGTATTTTGTGCCCTGTTAAAGCTAACAGTGTCTGTTCTACTGTGGTTGTCGTTATATTTTAGCTGGTGCAGAGGGCTGTTTATTACCTCTCCATGCCCAGTATCTGACCTTGCAAATGGAGTTTCCACCACAGTACCTTTATCAGCAGATAAAAATACTTTTGGAGGGAATTTTCTGTGTAAAATCAATGGGAAACAACCTCTCCAGTTCTTTTATCAGCAGGCACTTCAAAAACTACCACAGGAGCAACAAGTTCCTCCACTGTACTCCCCAGCATCATCAAACTAATTCTCTCATAAAGACTAATATAGTGCTATGACACAGATATCGATTTGTGTTGATTACGCAACTTTAATCAAACTTCTGAGTCATTGTCAGATAACTCAGAGAACTAAGGTCAGGCCTCTGGGAGAGAAAAGAGAGGGAGAGAGAGAGAAGAAGAAAATAACTACAGTGGGAGATGCAGAACGAGACATGGAGAGTCTGAGGGAGAGGGAGTGGGAGAGAGAGTGGAGTAGAAGAGAATAATGGCCATCAAACTTCTAAAACATGTCCCTGTTTACTCAGAGGTCCAAGGTCCAAGGCTTTTGAAAGTAAAAAGGAAAGGAGAGACAGAGTGGGAGAGAGCCAAAGAGAGAGAGAGAGACAAAGAGAGAGAGAGAGAGAGAGGCAGACAAAGAGAGAGAGCTGGAGAGGGGAGTATGAGCAGACTGTGTTCCAGTTAAGCCTCTCACCACGCTTTAATGAGACTGGATAGGGTGTCTCCTGAGAACTGTACGCATTAAGAGATTAGAGAGAACATCCAGGTAGAGAAATAAATACACTCTGTGTGTGTGTGTGTGTGTGTGTGTGTGTGTGTGGGTGGGTGTGTGTGTGTGACCAAGGGAATAGGGTTCTTGAAGACAAATAGCTTTCCTGACTGGATTGAGGTGGATTTTAAGACAAAGAAATCTGGACTGTGTGCAGGTGCTTATGTGTGTGTTTGTACATGTGCACACGGCATGTGTGTGTGCGTGTGCGTGTGTTTGTCAAGGTATCACCTATCGATCCCTCTCTGAATAACTAAAGGAACCAGAAGGGACACAGGCAGTGAGCACCTCCACCCCCCCAGGAGGGGAATAGCTTAGCAGCCTAGGGGAAGTGTGGATGTTTGATATGATATCTAATTAGGGCCCTCCGTTCTCCCACTACACTGAGTCACTGGTCCAGGGAGAACACCCAGGTAAGGGTCTTCAAGCAAACACCCCCACAACCCTCCACTTCACTGAGCTGGCTGGTTGGTTGGGGGGATGGAGCCTTATTGAGCCTAATCACATTATTTTTGGTAGCTGGCTGCAGCCCTGCCTGGCGGTCTGAAAAACCCAGGGTATCCATCACAATATCACAGGCCCCATTTATGACCACCTTAGTGGTCTAGCAACCACATGAATGGAATTATTGATTCAAACCAAAGTATATTTCTTAGTTCTTTTCAAATAAATGTGTTCATGGTTTATGTTTTGTTCAATCCAGCTTTGAAAAAGGCTGCATGAGTCAGAACTCTAAAAGACAGCAGAGTTCTGAGGTGCTGTTTTTCCACAACATGTTGCTGTGTGCCATGTACGATTCCATCAAAGCACTGCATGGGCTCAACTTCCCTTTTGCCTCAAAATATCTTTAATACAACTTAATTTACTTGGTTTTGAACAAATACATTTTCTGGTGAATAACTTAAAGATAGAAATAGAAATCATCCAACCACCTACCTACTTGAGGATGAAATAGAGCTTCCCATCAGTCAAGTATACCCCTGGGTATTTGGGTTCCTCACCAAATCATCCGTGTTTTCAGAAATGTGAGATTATTATTATTTTTGTTTGAGAAGGAGCAAAGGTGGGGTAAATAATAACATTTATTATAAACATCCCAGGCAATCCATCAGATGTGGAGTATTTGTATCTGTCATACAGTACTTATTTTACAGATGGCCTCTCAGCCAGCAACCACTTTAGTGAAATTAGCTGCAGTTTATTTGCCGTTCGACAAGTGGGAGTAATATATTTTTACACCAGAGTAAGAGAGGTTCTCAGAGCTTAGTCCTGCCAAAGTTTTACAGTGTCTGAGTTTGCAGTCATGTCTAATGGTCTTGGCACGAGGAGCGCTCTAAGTTTTTCTTTACACGGCCTAGTCAAAGGGCTCTCAGCAAAATGAGCTTACATGACTAATATTTTATTTGCATGCATAGTGTTTTCATCAACACATGCATCTGGATTGTTTGCTGACCAAAACAAGATAGCAAAACCAGCAAAAAAAGTACAAAATTAAATAACAGATCACTCTGCTATTTTGAATGTGATTGACAAGCAATTTGGAGGAGAGAGATATGTGACCCGTTTCAGGAAGCTAGGCATATGTCGCACGTCACTACTTCACTTGAGAGAGAATGCCAAGAGTGTGCAAAGCTGTCATCAAGGCAAAGGGTGGCTACTTTGAAGAATCTCAAATATAAAATATATGTAGACTTTTTTTTTACACTTTTTTGGTTACTACATGATTCCATATGTGTTATTTCATAGTTTTGATGTCTTCACTATTATTCTACAATGTAGAAAATAGTACAAATCAAGAAAATCCTTGAATGAGTAGGTATGTCCAAACTTTTGACTGGTACAGTAGATATAAACAATTAATTTAATCAGACATTGTGGAGTCTTCTGTGACAGTGATGGAGATAAAATGGCGATCAGCAGTGTTGTTGTAATGGAAGAAGTTATGAAATCAGTGCAATGCCCGGTGGAAGCAGATTATGATTGCAAAAACACAGACGGCTGTTGTATAAAACACCTGTCTCCGGATTACATCTTCAAACTAAGGACAACCATGGTATCCATGACAGAGAGGGAGAAGTGTTCATCCATGTATACGGGTAAGATTCTAGCAGCCTGTTGAGATATTATACGTTTATAATTTTGTCAGAAAGTTGTTTTCATTGCAAGTTAAAGCGTACTCTTAGCTAGCTATCTAACGTTACATGAGCTGTCTAGTAATATTATGCATATGTCAGAAAACCATTTGCATTGCTAGTTGTAGCCTAATGTTAGCTAGTTACCTAACATTGAACCTAGTTGGTTAGCTCAGGGCAACCATGGCATCCATGACAGAGAGGGAGAAGTATTTATCCATGTATACGGGTAAAAGTCTAGCTACATTTTTAGATATTACGGCGCTTTCAAGACAACTAGGAACTCTGAAAAATTCTAGGTCAAATCATGACGTCAGTGGTCTTCAGGTCGGAAATTTGGTGCTCTAGAAAGTGGCCCGAGTTCCCGAGTTGGAATTTCGAGTTAGATGACCGTTCAAAGCAATTTTTCCCAGTCTGAGGTCATTTTTTTTTAGATTACCGATTTGTCTTGAATGCACTGAAGTCGGTAGTCAGAGATATCTGAGTTCCCAGTTGTTTTGAATGCGGCATTCTACATTTCTAATTTTGTCAAAAACTATTTATTTTTTTGCAAGTGAAAGCGTAATGTTAGCTAGCTAGCTAATGTTAGCTGGCTGGCTCACTAGCTAACATTACATGTATGAGCTGTGTAGTAATATTAATCATATCTCAGAAATCCATTTGCATTGCTAGTTTTAGCCTAATGTTAACTAGCTAGCTAACATTGAACCTAGTTGGTTAGCGTTAGCTACCGGCAGATTCATGCATGGTGCTTGGTAGTATGGGTTGGGATTATGGGTCTTAAGAAAAGACTCCACTATGCAAGTAACCATTTGACTGTACCGTACATACCTTCTGTATCGTGTGCATGTGACTAATAAATGTTGATTTTATTTGATATAATGTGTGTTTACCAGTAATGTGAAAAACAACATGACCTACACCAAAGTCAGATTAGGATATAGGCCAAGTGTATTTTTACTACTACTTTTTGCTACAACTTTCACTACTTTTACTTTTAATCTTTAGTTGTTTACAACCCTACCTTACTCTGTTTAGCACATGGCTTCACACTTGAATCCTTAAGAGATGGGATGGCTAAGGCTTAAGAGGGTGTGAACGATGCTGAATGGGTATAGACAAAGAAGATCTCTCCTGTAGGTGTACCAAATCATTCAAGGGCCATTTTCTGAAAAGTAGGGTTACAAGTTTATCAACTTTCAAAGCAGAATTACTTTCCCATTGTTCCTCAACTGCAATGTGTGATATTGTCACGACACCGACGGATGGTGGCGCCCCTCCTCGGCCGGGCGGAGCTCGGCGGTCGTCGTCGCCGGCCTACTAGCTGCCATCGATCCTTTTTTGTTTCACTTTCTGTTGGTTAGGTCTAGGTAGGCACGCACCTGTTTTGGGTTAGTTATTAGTAGGGGGGGGGGTTATTTAGTTTAGCGTAGGATGTCTGTGTTGGTGCGTTGGCAAAAAAGCTGAATTCAATTGTTGCCAGCGGCACAGTGAAAATCACCAACACTCTGGATAACATGAAAACAGCCTAGCCAGCTCTGCTAGTGCGAGTAAAATGGTCAGAGTGGGGTGTTCTCTCATTTGTGTCTGAAAGTAGCTAGCAAGCTAGCCAATGTTAGCCAATTAGCTTGGGTGCTTGACTGCTTTTGTGAGTTTAGAACGTTCGGATCAATCCAACCCATTGGCCAGAGCATCCATTGTGCGCTCTGAATGCTCCGAGAGCGAAACACTCTGAATTTAATAACAGACAATCTGACAACACAGTTGCAGTCACCAATGCTCTGGATAACATAACAGCCTAACCAGTTCTGCTAGGGTGAGTAATGTTCAGTGATCTGTTCTCTCATTTGTGTCTGGAAGTAGCTAGCTAGTTAGCTTTGGTTCTTGACTGCTGTTTTTAATACAGAACGCTCAGATAAACTCTTAAAGAGATGGGTGTGGCTAAAGCTTAAGAGGGTGTGAAAGATGCTGAATGGGTGTAGACAAAGAGGGGCTCTTCAGTTGTAGTATCAAAAGATTCAAAGGCCATTTTCTCAAAAGTGAGTTCATCAACTTTCAAAGCAGAATTACTTTCCCATTGTTCCTCAACTGGTGTGTATGATATACCATTTTCTAGCTCTGAGTCTCAACTTTTATCCCATGTAAAAAACACAATTTCAAATGTTGCTACATAAGACCGATGTGAGCCGGTAGGTCACATTTAAGCAGTTTGTCATAACAGATTGATCTCCTTTTCAATGATATACACTACCGGTCAAACATTTTAGAACACCTACTCATTCAAGGGTTTTCTATATTTTTACTATTTTCTACATTGTAGAATAATAGTGAAGACGTCAAAACTATGAAATAACACATATGGAATCATGCAGTAACCAAAAAGAGTTAACCTTTCTGGGGTAGGGGGCAGTATTTTGACATCCGGATGAAAAGCGTGCCCAAAGTAAACTCCCTGTTACTCAGGCCCAGAAGCTATGATATGTATATAATTGGTAGATTTGGATAGACAACTCTAAAGTTTCCAAAACTGTTAAAATAATGTCTGTGAGTAAAACAGAACTGATTTGGCAGGCGAAACCCCAAGGACAAACCATCCAGGGAAAGAAATAATTGAGGTCATTGGATTTTCCAATTGTTTTCTATGGGATACCCTTATTATTAGGAACCTGGTTGCAGTTCCTATGGCTTCCACTAGATGTCATCAGTCTTTAGAAATTGTTCGATGTTTTTCTTTTGAGAAATGAAGAAGTAGTCCTATTCATTGTAAGTTTCACTCCAGGTGGACACTACTGTTTTGGTGCGCGTGAACTGGAGCGCACTTCACGTTGTTTTTATCCGGTATTTGAAACAGTTTATTCCGTTGTAAATTTTATTGATTATACGTTTTAGGGTACCTGAGGATGGATTAGGAACGTTGTTTGAAATGTTTGGACCAAGTTTACAGGTAACTTATTAGATACTTTGTAGGCATGTTGGGCGAGTTGAAACCGGTGTATTTCTGAATCAAACGCGCTAAATAAATTGAAATTTTTGGGACATAAAGAAGGACATTATCGAACAAAAGGACCATTTGTGATGTTTCTGGGACATTTTGGAGTGCCAACAGAATAAGATCTTCAAAGGTAAGGCATTAATTATATCGCTATTTCTGACTTTTGTTTTCATCTGCCTGGTTGAAATATGTTTTGCCTGCTTTTGTATGCGGGGCGCTGTCCTCAGATAATCGCATGGTTTGCTTTCGCTGTAAAGCCTTTTTGAAATCTGACACAGCTTCTTGATTAACAAGAAGTTAAGCTTTATTTTGATGTGTAATACATATTTTCAAGAATGTTAAATATTTGAATTTGGTATATCTGAATTTTGCGCTTTGCAATTTCACCGGATGTTGGCCAGGTGGGACGTTACCGTCCCACCTGCCCGTAAGAAGTTAAACAAATCGAAATATATTTTATACCCTTTGCCGTGGTAACAGCTTTGCACACTCTTGGTATTCTCTCTACCAGCTTCATGAAGTAGTCACCTGGAATGCATTTTAATTAACAGGTGTGCCTTCTTAAAAGTTAATTTGTGGGATTTCATTCCTTCTTAATGCATTCGAGACAATCGTTTGTGTTGTGACAAGGTGTGTGTGGGGGTGGGGGGGGGGGGGGGGGGGTATACAGAAGATAGCCCTATTTGGTAAAAGACCAAGTCCATATTATGGCAAGAACAGCTCAAATAAGCAGAGAGAAACGACAGTCCCTCATTACTTTAAGACATTAAGGTCAGTCAATACGGAGAATTTCAAGAACATTGAAAGTTTCTTCAAGTGCAGTCGCAAAAATAATCATGCGCTATGATGAAACTGGCTCTCATGAGGACCTCCACAGGAATGGAAGACCCAGAGTTACCTCTGCTGCAGAGGATAAGTCCATTAGAAGTACCAACCTCTGAGCCCAAATAAATGCTTTACATATTTCAAGTAACAGACGCTTCTTAACATCAACTGTTCAGAGGAGACTTTGTGAATCAGATCTTCATGGTTGAATTGCTGCAAAGAAACCACTACTAATGGACACCAATAAGAAGAAGAGACTTGCTTGGGCCAAGAAATATGAGAAATAGACATTAGATCAGTGGAAATCTGTCCTTTGGTCTGGAGTCCAAATTGGAGATTTTTGGTTCCAACCGCTGTGTCTTTGTGAGATGCAGTGTGGGTGAACGAATGATCTCCACATGTGTATTTCCCACCGTAAAGCATGGAGGAGGAGGTGTTATGGTGTGGGGGTGCTTTTCTGGTGACACTGTCTGTGATTTATTTAGAATTCAAGGCACACTTAACCAGCATGGCTACCACAGCATTCTGCAGCGATACGCCATCCCATCTGGTTTGGGCTTAGTGGGACTATCATTGGTTTTTCAATAGTACAATGACCCAACACACCTCCAGGCTGTGTAAGGGCTACATTACCAAGAAGGAGAGTGATGGAATGCTGCATAACCTGCCCTTCACAATCCCCCGACCTCAACCAAATTGAGATGGTTTGGGATGAGTTGGACTGCAGAGTGAAGGAAAAGCAGCCAACAAGTGCTCAGCATGTGTGGGAACTCCTTCAAGACTGTTGGAAAAGCATACCATGTGAAGCTGGTTGAGAGAATGCCAAGAGTGTGCAAAGCTGTCATCAAGGCAAAGGGTGGCTATTTGAAGAATCTCAAATATAAAATATATTTTGATTTGTTTAACACTTTTTGGTTACTACATGATTCCATGTGTGTTATTTCATTGTGTTGATGTCTTCGCTATTATTCTACAATGTAGAAAATAGTAAAAATAAAGAAAAACCCTTGAATGAGTAGGTGTTCTAAAACTTTTGACAGGTAGTGGAGATGATAACGATGATGATGTAATGGATTTATATCACTTTTCCAAGTATATCTGAATATTCTTTTTTCGTTTCATGATTTCTACAGAAACATGAAATATATAGAAAACCAAGACCTTGGAAGCACTCTTCATACATGGTCCTACTTTTTCCTTTTATTGATGAGCCAGCTATTCTCCACAATGATAATATACCTTGTATGCTCTGGTAATTACATGTCCCATGACGGATAACAACACCTTGTCCTCTCTCTCTCAGAGATGAGATGTTGCCTTTGTGTGGTGGAGGACAAAGGGCTGGAGAACACAGGCATTGTCTCCTGTCCTGAACACTTGTTCCCTGTCTCCCACAGGCAACTCCTGTCCTCCCCTCCCTGACTCAGCTCCTTCCAAGGACAAAAATAACTTCTCCTAAAACAGCCTATCATCACTCTCAATGATCACCGGCGCCATGACTCTGTGGGAGGCCAAACATCCCTCCTTCTCTCCTCTTCTCTTTCCTTCTCTCTCCTTCTCTCCCTCGAGGCACAACCTCAGTGGTAGAGAAAAATGAAAGCGAGGGAGTAAGAAAGAGAGAGAGTGGAGGAGAGAAAATCCTTTCTTCATTATGAAGAGTGGCACATTCAATTCATGCTCGGCAGTTTGTTCTTTTGGGCTGTCTGAGTATATGTGACTGCAGCTTTTTGCCAGAGTAGATTGAACGGAGGTTTATTGTATGAGAAACCCTCCCCTTTGTAGCATATCGCAAACAATCACTGCCGAATTAACCTGGGGCCGCTCCGATGCACACTCTCATTCCCGCATGTTCCCTGTGATGTAAACAAATATTGAGTGCCGTCACAATTACTGCACCGCCCTTGTTTTTTTCCGATGTGTGCTTCTTCTCTTGTTGTTCAATCCCCCCTTTTCTTTTTCTCTCCATTTGAAGCATTTGTGAGAGGTGAATGCAATTTGCTCACTGCAGAACACTGATGCTGTTTACAAGACAGGGGGAGAGAATCGATTTCAGTACCATTCTCAGAAATGGAAGGAGGGATGAATAGAAAGGAGCAGAGCTTAGCGGAGGAGAAGACAGCAATCGCATTGGACCAGCATTCAGACTCAGACTAGTAATAGATTCAAAAGTCACAAGATAATGCAAATATGTCAGTCTGAGAGGAACTGTCAGCAAAGGGAGGAGAGCACGAGTCATAGATATGAAATAGTGTATACCAGTGTACAGAATTGCACTAAATCGAATACAATATATGAACTAGTGCCTGTGTGCATGTGTGTGTGGGTGTGTGCTCACTTGTGTGCATTTTTTTGCAAGCCTGTGTATAAGCCTTTGTGTGTGTTTCTGTGTGTGTGTGTGTGTGTGTGTGTGTGTGTGTGTGTGTGTGTGTGTGTGTGTGTGTGTGTGTGTGTGTGTGTGTGTGTGTGTGTGTGTGTGTGTGTGTGTGTGTGTGTGTGTGTGTGTGTGTGTGTGTGTGTGGCGTGTGTGTGTGTGCATGCACGTCAGTGCATTTGTGTGTGAAAAGAGCTTCTGGACATCAGAACAGCGATCACTAACCTCAATTTGGATGAAGATTTCTACTTTAACGAGTCAGTGGCGCAGGACATACTGCTCACCCTAGACCAGGCCCTAATCCCGAGACTCTGAAAAATAAGAGATGATTTAAGAGGCCAATGTGCGGGCACCCTGACAAAACTACGTAGGCGAATAAAGAATCTGTCTCTACCCTTCATTCTATTGGCGAACATACAATCACTGGAGAACAAACTGAACGAGCTCCATTCGAGACTATCCTATCATCGGGACCTGAAGAACTGTAATATCCTATGTTTCTCAGGATAGTGGCTGAACAAGGACATGGATAATATACATCTAGCTGTTTTTGACAATTTCGTCCCACCTACGTAACAGCCAGTGGAATCCCGTGGCACGTTATTCAAATACCTTAAAAATGCTATTACTTCAATTTCTCAAACATATGACTATTTTACACCATTTTAAAGACAAGACTCTCGTTAATCTAACCACACTGTCTGATTTCAAAAAGGCTTTACAACGAAAGCAAAACATTAGATTATGTCAGCAGAGTACCCAGCCAGAAATAATCAGACACCCATTTTTCAAGCTAGCATATAATGTCACATAAACCCAAACCACAGCTAAATGCAGCTCTAACCTTTGATGATCTTCATCAGATGACAATCCTAGGACATTATGTTATACAATACATGCATGTTTTGTTCAATCAAGTTCATATTTATATCAAAAACCAGCTTTTTACATTAGCATGTGATGTTCAGAACTAGCATACCCACCGCAAACTTCCGGTGAATTTACTAAATTACTCACGATAAACGTTCACAAAAAACATAACAATTATTTTAAGAATTATAGATACAGAACTCCTTTATGCAATCGCTATGTCCGATTTGAAAATAGCTTTTCGGTGAAAGCACATTTTGCAATATTCTGAGTAGATAGCCCAGCCATCACGGGCTAGCTATTTAGACACCCACCATGTTTAGCCCTCACCAAAGTCAGATTTACTATAAGAAAAATTGGATTACCTTTGCTGTTCTTCGTCAGAATGCACTCCCAGGACTTCTACTTCAATAACAAATGTTGGTTTGGTTCAAAATAATCCATAGTTATGTTCAAATATCCTCTGTTTTGTTCGTGCGTTCAAGACACTATCCGAAGGGTGACGAAGGGTGATGCGCCCAACGCGTTTGACAAAACATTTCTAAATATTACATTACCGTACTTCGAAGCATGTCAACCGCTGTTTAAAATCAATTTTTATGCTATTTTTCTCGTAAAAAAGCGATAATATTCCGACCGGGAAACCCTGTTTACGTTCAAAGATATGGTGTCGCCTCGTGCACACGCCTCAGTCTCATTGTCCTCTGATCGACCACCATCCAAATGCGCTAATGTTTTTCAGCCAGGGCCTGCAAAGACATCATTCAGCGGTTTGCCGCCTTCTGAGAGCCGTAGGGAGCCGTAGGAAGTGTCACGTTACAGCAGAGATACTCAGTTTTCAATAAAGAGAGTGTAGAAGCCCAATAAATGGTCAGAGACGGCACTTCCTGTAAGGAATCTTCTCAGGTTTTTGCCTGCCATATGAGTTCTGTTATACTCACAGACACCATTCAAATAGTTTTAGAAACTTTAGGGTGTTTTCTATCCAAAGCCAATAATTATATGCATATTCTAGTTTCTGGGCAGTAGTAATAACCAGATTTAATCGGGTACGTTTTTTATCCGGCCGTGCAAATACTGCCCCCTATCCCCAACAGGTTAGCTGGTGCGCAATATCTAATATTAAGGATGTCTCGAGGTTCTGCCCGCCTGAGTTAGAATACCTTATGATAAGCTGTAGATCACACTATTTTTTCATAGCTTTCTATTTCCCAGCACAAACCAATGCTGCCACTATGACTACACTCAACGAGCTGTATAGGGCCATCGCAAACAAGAAAATGCTCATTCATTGGCGACACTCCTAGTAGTATGTGATTTTAATGCAGGTAAATCTGTTTTACCTCATATCTACCAGCATGGCACCTGTGCTACTACAGGAGACAAAACTCTAAGTCACCTTTACTCCACACCAATGTTCCCTCCAATTTTTTGGGGCACTGAGCAAAACAATGTTGGTCTTGTGAGTGGAAACTTGAACATCGTGAGAATTCTGTGTAACTTTTGGGGCAAATTTACAGTGAACACTGAGGCTCTACCCTTGCAGTTTTAGACAGTAGCCAACAGGCTATTGTGGCTATTTGAGCATAATGTAGGCCTACCAACAAACCAATGGAGCATAACATTTTCACATTGAAACAGCTTTTGATTTCTATAATATAGTTTACAGTAGCCTATATGTGGAGTTCAATGCAGGCATACATTGCATGAGACTTTAAAAAAAGTTTTTACATTATGAAGGGCTTGACATTAATTAATAATTTTTTACTTGGTCTGTAACACCAAGGGCCAAATAGGTGACTGTAAATTGGGGCGAAGTTAGTGAAGTTCAATCTCTTGTGTCTCTGCTCGGCATGGCATATCTTCTGCGTGGCAGTCCTGGAGGAGGTACACGGTCGCACGGACCGTGTACATTACTGGCAGCACCACGCAGTGAAACACCGCTTCCCATTCATTTTCAAAGGAAGGAAAGTGGTGAGAAGCGAACGTGGCATGGGAGGCAGTGAAAAAGTTCAGCGTTTCCGAAGTTTATGCAAATCACCAGCGGGGACCGCTGGATGATGACCAATCATATCAAGTGGTTCCCATGACAAATTTGATGCTATGCGACTCAACGCTTGAGACTTTCTTCAGCAAAGATGACTGACAATATACTATGATAGAAGCAAATGTAAGTAATTATAACATCATAACGACTCAGGCTAACAATATTCAGTTGAGAGGAATATGTTACTTAATGTAAAGAAAACGATTATGCATATATTTTGTTTTAAAGTTAATTTACAAAAATCGCTATTTAGCAAGCTAGCTGACTAGCTAACATTAGTCAGATAGCTAGCTAACTTTATGGGCATTATGACATGAGTATGAAATTGTAATCTGTGTTGTTTAATGTTTTAGGGACTCCTGAGAAAACCAGCAAACCTGGCTGTCGTCTCATTAAACAGTGGATGTAAAGAATCTAGCTTTCTAAAACATTCACTGCAAATTTAATGTACGATTTTGTAAGCTTGCCTTGCTGATATTTGCCATGCAATGCAGCTTAAGTAGCATAGCTAGCTAACTATTTTCCTGCTTATTGAGTAGTGGAGGGTAAAAATACCTGTACCTAGCTATGTAGCAGATCTGTGTATAGACCCTAAAATATTTGGTATAAATATTAGTTAAAAACCTAGCTATCAACCTCAGCTTTCATAGCCGGTTGCATCGACTTCAAAACATTGTGAATGGCTTCAATGAAGTTGAGTAGAATATAATATAACTTTGTGCCAAGGATGCAAGTCATATATACATGTAGTTATTACCAGACATGAGTTCCCCAAATTGTAGCCTGTACATTGAATATATTCACTGATCATGTACTCTATCTTGGAAAATAAAGGTGTGGTTCAGGTATGAAAGTCTGTGAGACATTATTTTTCAGTCAAATCCAATACCAGGAGTATAAACTCCTTTCTTTGAATGATGCTGTGTCTGTATTACAATTATGCACTTCAACAGTGTTTACCAAGCCTGGTCCTGGGACATTAATGGTTACCGATTGAAACTATGCAATAGACTACAGCACATGATTTAACTAGTTAAACGCTGTCTTGTAATTCATATATACAGAAACTGAATTTAAAAACAGTGCACTACACTTCCTAATCACCAGGTAAATCCTCTAAAACAGGTTAATCTCAATATCTAATTTCCTTCATCAGCACTGATCTGAGGACACAGGATAGGTGTAGTATTCCATCAAATGAGAGACTTCATTTCAACCAGTAGAGAATGTGAACCAATTCCAGAAGAGAATGTGAAACGCTTTATTGAAAGAAGTTAAGTATCCACGTGTTATAAATACATAATACATGCATTATAAATATTATAATTGTAACATTATATTAAAAATAACAAGTTCAGTTTGTCCTTCAATGCACATCTACTGTAATGTGCATTATAAAAACTGAGGAAGAAAGAGGAGGTGGGGAGAGAGAGAGAAGTGTGAGAAACAGTGTAAAAGACAGAAAGGGAAAGAGGTAACAGCAGAGGAGAAGGGAAGACAGCATATGATTAATGAATTACAGTGCTACTCTCAGGTCATCACAATTACATAATAGTGTCTCTAGCAGTGTCTCCTAACCAGCTTTGGGCACCTAGTTGGCCAGAAGGTTATCTTAAAAGAGTTAAGAGAGGGTGAGGTGGCGATGACGGGACTGGGCGTTGGCAGCCTCTCTCACATCAAAACATACCTGCAGACGAGGGACAGATGGAGAGAGATATAACTTCAAAAAAGCAAAGCTTAATCATGCTAACACTAACAATCATTATAATCAGGAGGTGAATTGCAAAACTGACCTTGGATCATTAACTCTGGGACTACTGCATCTCTATCTGTATTTCAATGTAAAGCATCTCTTTAATAATACTTTCTGTTGACCCGACCAAGTTACCTCTCCCCTCTGATCATGCTGTGCCCTCTATGTAGCCAGTTCAGATGCGGGAGGGGTTCACCAGCACAGCTGATATAACCTAGAGGATTTAGGGAGAGGGAGGAGAGGGATGAAGTGAAGGAGAGAGACTGTTTTTGAGAAAATAAGGTAGTTAAAGAGACAGTGTTCAACAGGAATCTGTGTGTGTGTAGTCTCACCTGGTGTTCAGACTATGTGGCTGCAGAGTACTTTATACTGAAAAACATGCACAGACACATGAGGACAAACAATATAGCGTAGATATATAAATCGAAATAATGAATTCTTACCATTCTTCATGGTTGGTCCTCTTGCCCATTCTTTGAAGGTGGAAGGAGCCACTGTTACAACACAACACAATCAGATTGATAAATTTGTGTGTAGGTGTGGGTTACAGGGTGTCTAATTGTTCTAAAACTTTTCAATATGGGTGACTCTTAAAAGAGCCTGTTTTGTTTTTGTACACATGTAACCGATGTGAAATGGCTAGTTAGCGGTGGTGCGCGCTAATAGCGTTTCAATCAGTGACGTCACTCGCTCTGAGACTGTGGCGCGATGGGTAACGATGCTTCGTGGGGTGTCAGTTGTTGATGTGTGCAAGGGTCCCTGGTTCGAGCCCAGGTTGGGGAGAAGAGAGGGACTGAACCTACACTGTTACACAGACATCACCCTTTCCTAAACAGCACCCTCACCTGAGAAGTAGAAATCAAAGTGAGAGAAACTTGGAACTGAATAACTGCAGTTGACATAGCTAAGTAATGGATAGCTCTTAAAAGAGCCTTTGGTTTTGCATAGTCTAGTCTATAGTGTTGCCAGGGAACAGCACCCTCTTCGAAGAAGTTGGAGGTGAAGATCTCCCGCACACAGATTGCCTCCTGTTGTTGGCCCCCATCCTTGAAATATCCTGTAGAGCAGCAGACCTCACCTCTTGCACAAGGCGACGTGCTGCAGATCGCCTTCTGGTCCTCGTGTCCATCCTCATGAAGTTATGCAGGACACAGGTAGCCTTCACACACACCTGAATTCCCCCACAAGGCAGTCCCAGATAGCCCTGGTCACCCAATGGTGCAATGCCCTACACGGTAACTTTAGGCAATCGTTTTGAAGGAATCTCCAGTTGCAAGGTATCTGTAGGAATATGCAAGATAATGTCATTTTTTAACTTTTACATCACCAGGTCATTGTGGATTACTAAAGTATAATATATGTTATAACAAATCATGATAACATTGGATAGATGCACGTGCACACACATGTGCCTGTGTAGCATGTGACAACAGCGGGATCATATCAAGGACAGCATTTGATCATTTGAATTAGCTGTGAGGTGCTAAGGCAAAAACACCTTTGAGGCCCCAGGACCAGGACTGAGAACCACTTTTCTTCACTGGGATCTCTTCATCCGCAGACAGGCTTTCACAGAGCTCTGTATTTGAGAACAGAAAACATCACAAGAAACAGACTTTATTATGCTCAATTAGACGGCATTGAATATTATGCTACTATTTACATTTACATTTAAGTCATTTAGTAGACGCTCTTATCCAGAGCGACTTACAAATTGTTGCATTCACCTTATGATATCCAGTGGAACAACCACTTTACAATAGTGCATCTAAACCTTTTAAGGGGGGGGGGGGGGGGGTTAGAAGGATTACTTTATCCTATCCTAGGTATTTCTTAAAGAGGTGGGGTTTCAGGTGTCTCTGGAAGGTGGTGATTGACTCCGCTGTCCTGGCGTCGTGAGGGAGCTTGTTCCACCATTGGGGTGCCAGAGCAGCAAACAGTTTTGACTGGGCTGAGCGGGAACTGTGCTTCCTCAGAGGTAGGGAGGCGAGCAGGCCAGAGGTGGATGAACGCAGTGCCCTTGTTTGGGTGTAGGGCCTGATCAGGGCCTGAAGGTACGGAGGTGCCGTCCCCTCACAGCTCCGTAGGCAAGCACCATGGTCTTGTAGCGGATGCGAGCTTCAACTGGAAGCCAGTGGAGAGAGCGAAGGAGAGGGGTGACGTGAGAGAACTTGGGAAGGTTGAACACCAGACGGGCTGCGGCGTTCTGGATGAGTTGTAGGGGTTTAATGGCACAGGCAGGGAGCCCAGCCAACAGCGAGTTGCAGTAATCCAGACGGGAGATGACAAGTGCCTGGATTAGGACCTGCGCCACTTCCTGTATGAGGCAGGGTCGTACTCTGCGAATGTTGTAGAGCATGAACCTACAGGATTGGGTCACCACCTTGATGTTAGTGGAGAACGACAGGGTGTTGTCCAGGGTCATGCCAAGGTTCTTAGCAATCTGGGAGGAGGACACAATGGAGTTGTCAACCGTGATGGCGAGATCATGGAACGGGCAGTCCTTCCCCGGGAGGAAGAGCAGCTCCGTCTTGCCGAGGTTCAGCTTGAGCTGGTGATCCGTCATCCACACTGATATGTCTGACAGACATGCAGAGATGCGATTCGCCACCTGGTTATCAGAAGGGGGAAAGGAGAAGATTAATTGTGTGTCGTCTGCATAGCAATGATAGGAGAGACCATGTGAGGATATGACAGAGCCAAGTGACTTGGTGTATAGCGAGAATAGGAGAGGGCCTAGAACGTGGTGCGGAGACAGATTCTCGCCACGCCACCTGGTAGGAGCGAACTGTCAGGTAGGACGCAATCCAAGCGTGGGACACCAGTGGTGAGAGCACGTGGTGCGGAGACAGATTCTCGCCACGCCACCTGGTAGGAGCGAACTGTCAGGTAGGACGCAATCCAAGCGTGGGCCGGCCGGAGATGCCCAAATCGGAGAGGGTGGAGAGGAGGATCTGATGGTTCACAGTATCAAAGGCAGCCGATAGGTCTAGAAGGATGAGAGCAGAGGAGAGAGAGTTAGCTTCAGCAGTGCGGAGAGCCTCCGTGACACAGAGAAGAGCAGTCTCAGTTGAATGACCAGTCTTGAAACCTGACTGATTTGGATCAAGAAGGTCATTCTGAGAGAGATAGCATGAGAGCTGGCCAAGGACGGCACGTTCAAGAGTTTTGGAGAGAAAAGAAAGAAGGGATACTGGTCTGTAGTTGTTGACATCGGAGGGATCGAGTGTAGGTTTTTTCAGAAGGGGTGCAACTCTCGCTCTCTTGAAGACGGAAGGGACGTAGCCAGCGGTCAAGGATGAGTTGATGAGCGAGGTGAGGTAAGGGAGAAGGTCTCCGGAAATGGTCTGGAGAAGAGAGGAGGGGATAGGGTCAAGCGGGCAGGTTGTTGGGCGGCCGGCCATCACAAGACGCGAGATTTCATCTGGAGAGAGAGGGGAGAAAGAGGTCAAAGCACAGGGTAGGGCAGTGTGAGCAGGACCAGCGGTGTCGTTTGACTTAGCAAACGAGGATCGGATGTCGTCGAACTTCTTTTCAAAATGGTTGACGAAGTCATCCGCAGAGAGGGAGGAGGGGGAAGGGGGAGGAGGATTCAGGAGGGAGGAGAAGGTGGCAAAGAGCTTCCTAGGGTTAGAGGCAGATGCTTGGAATTTAGAGTGGTAGAAAGTGGCTTTAGCAGCAGAGACAGAAGAGGAAAATGTAGAAAGGAGGGAGTGAAAGGATGCCAGGTCCGCAGGGAGGCGAGTTTTCCTCCATTTCCGCTCGGCTGCCCGGAGCCCTGTTCTGTGAGCTCGCAATGAGTCGTCGAGCAGGAGGGAAGGACCGAGCCGGCCTGGAGGATAGGGGACATAGAGAGTCAAAGGATGCAGAAAGGGAGGAGAGGAGGGTTGAGGAGGCAGAATCAGGAGATAGGTTGGAGAAGGTTTGAGCAGAGGGAAGAGATGATAGGATGGAAGAGGAGAGAGTAGCGGGGGAGAGAGAGCGAAGGTTGGGACGGCGCAATACCATCCGAGTAGGGGCAGAGTGAGAAGTGTTGGAGGAGAGCGAGAGGGAAAAGGATACAAGGTAGTGGTCAGAGACTTGGAGGGGAGTTGCAATGAGATTAGTGGAAGAACAGCATCTAGTAAAGATGAGGTCAAGCGTATTGCCTGCCTTGTGAGTAGGTGGGGAAGGTGAGAGGGTGAGGTCAAAAGAGGAGAGGAGTGGAAAGAAGGAGACAGAGAGGAATGAGTCAAAGGTAGACGTGGGGAGGTTAAAGTCACCCAGAACTGTGAGAGGTGAGCCATCTTCAGGAAAGGAACTTATCAAGGCGTCAAGCTCATTGATGAACTCTCCAAGGGAACCTCGAGGGCGATAAATGATAAGGATGTTAAGCTTGAAAGGGCTGGTAACTGTGACAGCATGGAATTCAAAGGAGGCGATAGACAGATGGGTCAGGGGAGAAAGAGAGAATGTCCACTTGGGAGAGATGAGGATCCCAGTGCCACCACCCCGCTGACCAGAAGGTCTCGGGGTGTGCGAGAACACGTGGGCAGACGAGGAGAGAGCAGTAGGAGTAGCAGTGTTATCTGTGGTGATCCATGTTTCCGTCAGCGCCAAGAAGTCGAGGGACTGGAGGGTAGCATAGGCTGAGATGAACTCTGCCTTGTTGGCCGCAGACCGGCAGTTCCAGAGGCTGCCGGAGACCTGGAACTCCACGTGGGTCATGCGCGCTGGGACCACCAGGTTAGTGGCAGCGGCCACGCGGTGTGAAGCATTTGTATGGCCTGTGCAGAGGGGAGAGAACAGGGATAGACAGACACATATTTGACAGGCTACAGAAGAGGCTACGCTAATGCAAAGGAGATTGGAATGACAAGTGGACTACACGTCTCGAATGTTCAGAAAGTTAAGCTAACGTTGCAAAAATCTTATTGACTAAAATGATTAAAATTATACAGTACTGCTGGCTGGTGAAGTAGGCTAGCTAGCAGTGGCTGCGTTGTTGACTTTGTTTGAAAGTGTAGCTGGCTAGGTAACCTCGATAGTTTAAGTACTACACCTTATCATGATACAAAGGCAACTATGTAGCTAGCTAACATAACACTAATCAAGACGTTCCTTTGTAATGTATTTAGTTTCTACAATGCTGCTCGTCGGTAATAGTTGGCTAGGTTTGGAAATGGCATCGCAGGGGACGAAAATAGCTGGCCAGCTAACCTCGATAATTACTCTAAACTACACAATTATCAAACTATGACAAACTATGACAAAGACAACTTATTGACTAAAATGACTAAAATGATACAGTACTGCTGGCTGGTAAAGTAGGCTAGCTAGCAGTAGCTGCGTTGTTGACTTTGTTTGAAAGTGTAGCTGGCTAGGTAACCTCGATAGTTTCAGTGCTACACCTTATCATGATACAAACGCAAATATGTAGCTAGCTAACACTAGCTAACCTGGCTTGCTACCCTCGATAATTACTCTAAACTACACAATTATCTTAGATACAAAGACAGCAAAGACAACTATGTAGCTAGCTAACACTACACAAATCAAATCGTTCCGTTGTAATGTATTAGTTTCTACAGTGCTGCTAGTTGGTAGAAGTTGGCTAGCTAGCTAGCTAGCAGTTGTTGACTAAGTAGGAGAACGGGGGGCGCGGCGGACGAAAATAGCTGGCTAGCTAACCTCGATAATTACTCTAAACTACACAATTATCTTAGATACAAAGACAGCAAAGACAACTATGTAGCTAGCTAACACTACACTAATCAAATCGTTCCGTTGTAATGTATTAGTTTCTACAGTGCTGCTAGTCGGTAGAAGTTGGCTAGCTAGCTAGCAGTTGTTGACTAAGTAGGAGAACGGTGGCGCGGCGCGGCGGACGAAAAAGCTGGCTAGCTAACCTCGATAACTACACAATTATCTTTGATACAAAGACAGCTAAGTAGCTAGCTAAAAAATTGCTCAGATCAAACAAATCAAACCATTGTAATGTAATGAGATGTAATGAGATGTAATATTACCTGCGGAGCGGAGTGCAGCGCGACTACTCGCTCCAAACCCGGAAGTACTATTATCTCTTTCTTCACTCCCAGGTACTGGAACTACACAAAAATACATGCCCTATACAGAATAGCCTACTCTCTCCCTTCTTTGACAGTTGGGGATGATTGGAAACAGGGCAGCAAAGTTTGTTTGTCACCAGAGCGATTAAGCCCCCCCCCCCCCTTGACGTGCGGCTCCAGCAGCGCGCCGACACCGGCTTCGGGGAGGGCGAGGTGCAGGGCGATCCGGTCGGAGACGGTGGAACTCCCGCAGCATTGAAGGGTCCAACACGTCCTCCACCGGAACCCAGCATCTCTCCTCCGGACCGTACCCCTCCCAGTCCACGAGGTACTGAAGGCCCCTCGCCCGATGTCTCGAATCCAGTATGGATCGAACGGAGTACGCCGGGGCACCCTCGATGTCCAGAGGGGGCGAAGGAACCTCCCGCACCTCAGACTCCTGGAGCGGGCCAGCCACCACCGGCCTGAGGAGAGACACATGGAAAGAGGGGTTAATACGGTAATTGGGGGGAAGCTGTAACCTGTAACTAACCTCGTTCAGTCTCCTCAGGACTTTAAATGGCCCCACAAACCGCGGCCCCAGCTTCCGGCAGGGCAGGTGGAGGGGCAGGTTTCGGGTCGAGAGCCAGACCCGGTCCCCCGGTGTGAACAAAAACCAACGGCATAAATGTACAACAGAATATGGGTTCAAAACCCGAATCGCACCAGTAAACAAGTGCTCAAGCACTTACAACAAAACAATCCCACACAAAGACATGGGGGAAACAGAGGGTTAAATACACAACAAATAATGAGGGAAATGGAAACCAGCTGTGTAGGAAAACAAGACAAAACAAATGGAAAATGAAAAGTGGCTCGACGATGGCTAGAAGACCGGTGACACCGACCGCCGAACGCCGCCCGAACAAGGAGAGGAAACGACTTTGGTGGAAATCGTGACAGTAGGCCTTGAAGTACATCCACAGGTACACCGCCAATTGATTCAAATTATGTCAATTAGCCAATCAGAAGCTTCTAAAGCCATGACATAATTTTCTGGAATTTTCCAAGCTGTTTAAAGGCACAGTCAACTTAGTGAATGTAAACTTCTAACCCATGTGAATTGTGATACAGTGAATTATAAGTGAAATAATCTGTCTGTAAACAATTGTTGGAAAAATTACTTGTGTCATGGTCAAAGTAGATTTCCTAACCGACTTGCCAAAACTATAGTTTGTTAACAATACATTTGTGTAGTGGTTGAAAAACAAGTTTTAATGACGCCAACCTATGTGTATGTAAACTTCCAACTTCAACTGTATACACTACATGCTCACTACAAGTATGTGGACACCTGCCTGTCGAACATCTCATTCCAAAATCATGGGCATTAATATGGAGTTGGTCCCCCCTTTGCTGCTGTGATAGCCTCCACTGTTCTGGGAAGGCTTTCCACTAGATGTTGGAACATTGCTGCAGGGACTTGTTCCATTCATCCACAAGATTATTAGTAATGTCGGTCAACCATGAAAAACAGCCCCAGACCATTACTCCTCCTCCACCAAACTTTACAGTTGGCACTATGAATTCGGTTAGGTTGCTTTCTCCTTGCATCCGCCAGACCCAGATCCGTTGGACTGTCAGATGGTGAAGCATGATTCGTCACTCCAGAGAACATGTTTCCACTGCTCCAAAGTCCAATGGCGGCGAGCTTTTACCGCTCTAGCCCACGCTTGGCAACGCTGATCTTTTTCATGAAGCTCCTGACAAACAGTTATTGTTATGACATTGCTTCCAGAGGCAGTTTGGAACTTGGCAGTGTTGCATCCGAGGATAGACAATTTTTTCACGCCCGTTCTGTGAGCTCGTGTGGCCTACCACTTCATGGCTGAGCCGTTGTTGGTCCTAGCCGTTTCCACTTCATAATAACAGCACTTACAGTTGACCGGGGCAGCTCTAGCAGGGAAGAAATTTGACAAACTGACTTGTTGGAAAAGTGGCATACTATGACGGTGCCACGCTGAAAGTCACTGAGCTCTTCAGTAACGCCATTCTACTGCCAATGTTTGTGTATGGAGATTGCATGGCGATGTGCTCAATTTTATACACCCGTCAGCAACGGTTGTGGCTGAAATAGCTGAATCCACTAATTTGAAGGGGTGTCCACATACTTTAGTATATATGGTGTATATAGGGTGGCAGGTAGCCTAGCAGTTAAAAGAGTTGGGCCAGTAACCGAAAGTTTGCTGGTTCAAATCCCTGAGCCGATTAGCTGACAAATCTACCGATGTGCCCTTGAGCAAGGTACTTAACCCTAATTACTCCTGTAAATCGCTCTGGACATGAGTGTCTGTAAAATATGTGTGTCTCTGAGAAAGGTGGAGATATATGATGATTTTTCTACATCAATGCAACAAAAGCAAACAAAATAATTTGTCCAGTATATCCTCAGATAAGATGTTGCCATAGCTGAAAACTCAAAGTCCATCCAGAGAGTCCAACTGGGACACTTGGCTGGAAAGGGATGGAGGACTAAGGAGAGGACTGGGTAGTGTTGCCCTTGACCTGTTATATTTGGCCCATAGCAGTCAGGCTGCACTTCTCTCCTCCCCTCTCCCCACCCATCAGTGTCATAGAAAACTTCAGTTTGAAGTTTATTTTCCCCTACAAACTGAACTGCTCAATTTAATTTCTCCTCGTTGTCCGTTTGATAACGGTTTGGTTTTCTCCAAGCTCAAAGTAACTGAGCAGACCTATGATCAAATTGTTTCTAAAAGCAAACCTGTGTCCGAATCCCTCTGAGATGAATAGATACAGCGTAGAACCAAACGGTGGGAATGAACGGAGGGTAAAGTAGAGAGACGGAGTGATAAAGAAGGATGAAGGTGAAGAATAAACACTTTGCACGAATGTCATATATCCTGGTCTTTATCACAGGCGTGCTTGACCTGTGTCTGTAACCTGGCGCCCTGGGTTAGGGGAGAGAGCCAGTAAACCCGCTTATTGGGCTAGAATGTGAACCCTATCTGTTTTCTATAAAACTGTTTCCAGAGCCGTCTCTACCAGTGGATGTGGGGTATTAAAACTTTACGAACATATGAAGGCTCGTCCAGGGTCTGTCCAGGGTCTCACATGACACAGATGTCCCTGTGGATACGGGAGTGTGTAAAATAAATAGATAGAGCAGCAGTAACACTACGGAGTAAGGGAATCTGATGGAATACATGTGTATCTATTGCTTTAGATGAAGAGAGATAGTAGGAGAGAGATGACTTAAATCTACAGTCATCTACAGTAAAAAAAAAGTGTGTTTTTGTGCGTGGAGACTAACGTGTGGGTTGGTGTGTATGTGTATGTGTGTGTTTATGTCACTCGGCTCCCCGTGGCCTAGCCTCTCCCTGTGATTTGAACTGATTTCCCTGTAATAAATACACAGTGTGTGTGTGTGTGTCTGTGTGTGTGTGTCTGTGCGTCTGTGTGTGTGTGTATATGTGAGTGCATGTGTTTATGTCACACGGCTCCCCGTGGCCTAGCCTCTCCCTGCGATTTGGACTGATTTCCCTGTAATAATTACACAGTGTGTGTGTGTGTGTGTGTGTGTGTGTGTGTGTGTGTGTGTGTGTGTGTGTGTGTGTGTGTGTGTGGTGTGGGGGCTGTGTGTGAAGAGATAACCCAACAGGGACCTGGTGGAGTAATTCAGCATTTAATTTATTTATTTCCCAAGTCAGATCGCTGTGATGGCCTTCAGTAGGCTAACGTTAACTCCAATGCATATTAAAGATGTGGGCCCCTGTGTACCATACACCCTTTCCTCTGAGATGATAGCTCACTTTCATAATTACATCTAATACTGACTTAATCTGATACCATAACTGCATGCTTTCAGCCTCCGCTGCAGTTAATTACTACTTGCTACCATTTGTACATGGTAATGGTCCACAGACGGGTTTTTGTTTTGAGGATGATCATTGACTTGATGTGAGGATTTGCGGTTCAGTGTTAGTGTGTGTTTATGTGTGTGCAATATTTAATGTGTGTGTCTGTGTGGCATATCAAGGGTTGGATGTGTCAAGGAATGCAAAACAAACAAGTTCACGACCCGAGCTTTGAGTCTTCTGTAATCATCTCTCCATCTCCCTCTTTCCTCTCATCCCTCTCTCCTCTTTCCCCTCTGCCTGTCTCTCACCCCAGCAGTGTGTTGGTGGGGGTCAGGCCAGAGGGAGGGGTGGAGGGAGGAAGGGAGGAGAGGAGAGGAAAGGAGAGGAGAGAAGAGGAGGAGGGCCAGGTGTTGTGAGTTAGAATGTCATGGCTGGATCACGGCTGTGATCAGAACCCAACACACCTGGCCCAGCAGGACCCCGCATCCCTGGAGATGTGTGAACAGCCGGTCAAATGAGTCCCTCTTTTCGCCTCATCCATCATCCCTCTTTCACAGTCTCCCTTTTTCTAATTATTTATTTCCCTCCTCTGTCCTCAGCCCTCTCTTCAGCACGTCTTGAACTGCGGCCAAGCCACAATCAGACCCTGGACCGCTGGAACTAATGGTCAATTAATGACCTGCAGAGAAAAACTAATTCAGCCCCCCTCCTCTCTCTCTTTCTCTCTCTCTCTCTCTCTCTCTCTTTCTCTCTCTCTCTTTCACTCTCTTTATCTCTCTCTCTTTCTCTCTCTCTTTCTTTAACTCTCTCTTTCACTCTCTTTATCCCTCTCTCTCTCTCTCTCTCTCTCTCTCTTTATCTCGCTCCCTCTCTCTTCCTGTGAGGGGGTATAGCTGGGTTGCAATTACCGCTTTGATTAAGAGAGGAAATTGTAGCCATATCAAGCGGCAGTGTTTATAAATGAGGCGTGGATTCATCAATACTGTGGGTAAAGCGCTTGTCACTTGCTTTAATATGACGAACACTACAGAACTTGTTAGCTGTCACACAATCGATGACCAGGGTCACAGAATCATTCAGTGATGGGTTTTACATTTGATTGGGAATGTAGACCAGTGTTTCCTGAGGTGGGCGGGGACCAGTTGCCTGGCAACCCATCCACATCGCTCCATCCAAACACCACACCCATTAACGTTCTGACCAAATGCCACGCCCACTAATGTTTCTTCTCCATGATGAGTCTGGATTTGATCTCCTCCCTGACGACTTCTCGAGTGCGAACACATTCAAACCGTTCTGATTGGTCCGAAAAATCGATGGGTTGGGCCAGAGCACCCATGGGTCAAGCGGCATTTGATACTACGATTGATTAGAGACAAGCCAATCGCTGATGACTTGTTTTACACAACGCCCCTCACTTTGACGTCAGCAGAAATAACCTCTGTGATGGCAGTCTCAGAATGTTAAAAAAAATGTTTCATCTTTATTTAACTAGGCAAGCCAGTGAAGAACACATCCTTATTTACAATGAGAGACTACACCAGCCAAACCCAGGTGACGCTGGGCCAATTGTGCACCACTCTATGGGACTCCCAACCACAGCCAGTTGTGACAGCCTGGATTTGAACCAAGGTGTCTGTAGTGACACCTCGAGCACTGAGATGCAGAGCCTTAGACCGCTGCGCCAGTCAGGAGCCTGAGTGCATGTAGTGATAGATAAATAAAAAGCTTCCAGTCTGTGATTGATTTTATGTTTTGATTGTGTTGTGTGAGTGACTTTATATGCTGAGTATAAAAAACATTAAGAACACCTGCTCTTTCCATGACATAGACTGACCAGGTAAAAGCTATGATCCCATATTGATCTCACCTGTTAAATCCACTTCAATCAGTGTAGATAAAGGGGAGGAGACAGGTTAAATAATCATTTTTAATCCTTGAGACAATTGACATATGGATTGTGTATGTCTGCCTTTCAGATGGGGATAGGGAAGACAAAATATTTAAGTGCCTTTAAACGGGACATGGTAGTAGGTGCCAGGCGCACCGGTTTGTGTCAAGAACTGCAACGCTGCTGGGTTTTTCATGCTCAATAGTTTCCCGTGTGTATCAAGAATGGTCCACCATTCAAAGGACATCCAGCCAACTTGACACAACTGTGGGAAGCATTGGAGTCAACATGGGCCAGCATCGCTGTGGAACGCTTTTGACACCTTGTAGAGTTCATACCCCAACTTATTGAGGCAGTTCTGAAGGTCGGGGTGCAACTCAATATTAGGAAGGTGTTCCTAACGTTTGGTTTGCTCAGTGTATCATAGGAGGAAGGTGGCACTTTCATTGGGGAGGATGGGCTCGTTCTCATGGCTGGACCGGAATGAGTTGAATGGTATCAAATAAATCAAACACATGGTTAGATACCATTCCATTTGCTCCATTCCAGCCATTATTATGAGCCATCCTCCCCTCAGCAGCCTCCATTGCAGTGTATGTTAATGTAAGTGTGTATGAATGTGATTTTGCTGTGTTTAAATCTGTTACCATCCATACATGTATTTGTTAGTGGTTTTCTCCTGTGTGCGTGTGTTTGTGTGTATGTGCTCATGTGTGTCTGTGTCTATGTGTGTGTACTCGTGGTCATGTGGTATGTCACGCGGTGAGAAGGGATAATAGTAACGGAGGAAACAGCCGTGTAGCAGCCAGTTCCGCCATGTCCTATGAGGCAGGATGCATTCACACACGATCCATTCAAAAATCTATAGAGTGTGGAATTCAGTGTTGGAAATCCACCATAGAAAGAGTGGTGCTAATGCATCTGAGATGCTTTAGGCTCATATATCTATTTCCTGTTAGAAGAAGGGATATCATGGAGAGAGAGACAGAGAGAGACAGAGAGAGACAGAGAGAGAGAGAAGGAGGGGAGGGGAGGGGAGGGGAGGGGAGGGGAGGGGAGGGGAGGGGAGGGGAGGGGAGGGGAGGGACCAGAGGAGGAGATAGACAGTTGTTGTGGATGTTATTACAAAGTACACTATATATACAAAAGTCTATGGATACCCCTTCAAATGAGTGGATTTGGTTATTTCAGCCACACCCATTGTTGACAGGTGTATATAATGAGCTCACAGCCATGCACTCTTCATAGACAAACATTGGCAGGAGAATGGCCTTACTGAAGAGCTCAGTGACTTTCATCGTGACACCTTCATAGGATGCCACCTTTACAAGTCAGTTCGTCAAATTTCTGCCCTGATATAGCTGCCGCGTTCAACTGTCAGTGCTGTTATTGTGAAATGGAGACATCTAGGAGCAACAACGGCTCAACCGCAAAGTGGTAGGCCATACAAGCTCACAGAACAGGACCATTGAGTGCTGAAGGACATAGCGCATAAAAATAGTCTGTTCTCGGTTGCAAAACTCACTATCGAGTTCCAAACTGCCTCTGGAAGCAATGTCAGCACAATAACGGTTTGTCAAAAGCTTAATGAAATGGGTTTCCATGGCCGAGCAGCCGCATACAAGCCTAAGATCACCGTGCGCAATGCCAAGCGTCGGTTGGAGTGGTGTAAAGTTTGCCGCCATTGGACTCTGGAGCAGTGGAAACGCATACTCTGGAGTGATGAATCACGCTTCACCATCTGGAAGTCCAACGGACAATTCTGGGTTTGGCAGATGCCAGGGGAACGCTACCTGCCCCAATGCATATTCCCAACTGTAAAGTTTGGTGGAGGAGGAACAATAGTCTGGGGCTGTTTTTCATGGTTCGGGCTAGGCCCCTTAGTTCCAGTGAAGGGAAATCTTAACGCTACAGCATACAATGACATTCTAGACGATTCTGTGCCTCCAACTTTGTGGCAACAGTTTGTGGAAGACCCTTTCTTGTTTCAGCATGACAATGCCCCTGTGCACAAAGCAAGTTCCATACATAAATGGTTTGTTGAGATCAGTGTGGAAGAACTTGACTGACCGGCACAGAGCCCTGACCTCAACCCCATCGAACACCTTTAGTATGAATTATAACGGTGACTGCGAGCCAGGCCTAATCTCCCGACATCAGTGCCCGACTTCACAAATGCTCTTGTGACTGAATGGGAGCAAGTTCCAGCAGCAATGTTCCAACATCTAGAGGAAAGCCTTCCCTAAAGAGTGGAGGCTGTTATAGCAGCAAAGGGGGACCAACTCCATATTTATGCCCATGATTTTGTAATGATATCTCTACCTCTTTTTCCTCCTCCTCTTCCTCCCCCCCATTGTCATCATCATCATCACCACCACCAACATTCCCGTTTTGATCACTATTCTCCTCATCCTAGTTGACAGGTGTAATTTTATGCATCATTCCAACCTCACTCAGCTTGAAGTTGATCAGAAACCATGATGTGTGTGTATGCATCCCAAAAGTGTTCCAGCTGTGCCTGAACCTGGATTCTCTTTGTAAATCCCTCTTTCACCTGGAGGCTGAATTCTATTATGTTTTCACACGTTAGCATGTTAATCTCTCTCTCTCTCTCTCTCTCTCTCTCTCTCTCTCTCTCTCTCTCTCTCTCTCTCTCTCTCTCTCTCTCTCTCTCTCTCTCTCTCTCTCTCTCTCTCTCTCTCTCTCTCTCTCTCTCTCTCTCTCTCTCTCTCTCTCTCTCTCTCTCTCTCTCTCTCTCTCTCTCTGGTTGGGAGGATGGAGTGGGAGAAGGCCTGTAATTCACTGATCAGTAGAATTAACAGCTGTGTGTTTATCTCTATGTGGTGTGCATTTTTGTGTGTGTGTTCGTGTTTGCGTGTGTTTATAGAGGACAAGACTGTCCAGCTGCTGTTCAGGTAACCCACAGATCTCATAATACAAACATACTGCAATTTCTACACCGGTTATGCACCATATTAGTAGAAAGTATCACTTTTGATCATAGGTATGTTTTCTGCATAAATCATGTTGTGCATGTGTCTGTATGTAATGTTATGCTACACATGTTGTGAGGATGTACAGTACTGTACAGTATAGACATAAGTGGCTTGAGGGAAAATGTAAATTTCACGTTCGTAAATAACTGCGATTAGGTCAGTACATTCATCTCTTTCATGGTCGCCGCAACCCCCTTGATTTGTGGCACGCGAAATAGCAGTCATAAACTATGTAAGCAAGGTGACACCAAGCTATAGCGGCACTCCTCTCCTCTCCCGGTATGTAGTACACTCCGAGTCTGTATAAAGCTCTTATGACATGTCGAAGGCCAAGCCCCGGGACGGGCTCCACTCCACCTATCAGACGTGCTGGGACCTCTCCTGTCTTTGCGGATCATAAATAAATAAGTGGAAATCTAAAACAGACCTCTTGTCTGGGGAACTCTTAATGACACCTTCTCAAGTGGTGCGGCGGAGTGATGGGGCCATTGCACAGCCTGGCAGGGTTTGTTTGGCTAAGAACGCAGGCAGCCATCTCACTTTCAGATAAGCAAGGTAAGCCAGGGATACTGGGGGAGAGGGAGAAAGAAGGGGGTAGGGAGGAGAGAAGAGGGAAGAGAGAGGAGGGTGGAGGGAGGAGGATTGCTTTATGGCCCAATGCAGCAGTTTTTTTTTATAGCAATATCAAATACATTCTGGGTAACAATTATGTACCTTACTGTAATAGATTTTACATAAAATGGGCAAAACTAGCTTTTTAGGTATTTCTCCAGCGAAAATTAGATAGGACTGTCTGGGAGTGGTCTGAGTGGGGAGGGGGAAACTAAATACTAGCTGTTATTGGCAGAGAGGTTTGGAACTGTCATGAAATGACGAATTAGAGGATCTAAAGTAGCATCGCAACCAGGAAAAGGCTTGCTAATTATTTTTGCACCTGTGCAATTTGTGTGTTTTGAGCGTGATTACACTTACCCCTAAGGCTGTTGCGGTGATCCTATTACCACCACACTGGCACTCATGACCACAATAAAATTCCACGTGACCGTTGAGTCACGGTAATCTTACGCACACAGAACATGCGTTGGTAGTACCCAACTCACTAACAACCATCAGGTCACTAATGGCCTGGTACTCAGGGCTCTATTGTCCCTCTAACCACTCTGACATCAATGCAAATGTGATCAAAAATAACATCAAACACTTATCATCAAAACTGTATCGTGCTTTTAAAACTCACCTCACTGTGATGATCAATTTGAAGAAAGAAGTTCAACAACAGTTTGAAAATGAGTGGAAAAAAATGTAATTGTGGACGTTGCATCAAAGCCTAACAACAAAATGGACAGTGATTTCTAAAGTGATGATTCATTCAAAACACCCATATGAATATTACAGATTATGCATAGGCCTATATATGAGCCCAAGCCTGAAAAAAACGCTGAATTAAAATAACTTTTGTGCCTTCATACAATATATAGCCTACCGCATAGTACTCACAGAAGAAAAACATAACAAAAAAAATACGGATTAATAGGCTGACATTACCTTGAGCTATATAATATCTCACCACTGTGCATTTCCATCTCACCCTCTCTCCTTCTTCCTTTTTCAAGCGCACAGAGAGAGGGGCTGTCAACAGTTTAATGAAATATGTTTCAATGTGAAAACATGCTACTATTGATGTTCCTCAACAGATTTCACTTGGTTTCCCAAATGAAGCACTGGGTAGCTTCAGGAACAGGGTTGGAGAGCACATGGTATACAGAGTTTTGGCAAAATGTTCACTGTCATGCAGTCTTCTTGTGTCTATGGTTACTGTTGTGGTTCCCAACTGGGGCTCTCGAGTGGCGCAGCGGTCTAAGGTACTGCATCTCAGTGCTAGAGGCGTCACTACAGATACCTTGGTTCAATTCCAGGCTGTATCACAACCTGCTGTGATTGGGAGTCCCATAGGGCGGCGCACAATTGGCCCAGTGTTGTTAGGGTTTGACTGGGGTAGGCCGTCATTGTAAATAAGAATTTGCTCTAAACTGACTTGCCTAGTTAAATAAAGGATATGTAAAAATACTACTTGAACCTTTAAGTTAAGAGTCCTGCTGTTCAAATCCTCCACCAGGTGCAAACCTGCTGATTAGAAGGTCCTGTGTAGATTGTAATTTTTTTACCAGCAACTTTCAGGTATAACACTGATCAAATTTGTTCACACTTTTACAATGTTAGCTTCATCAGCTGATATACAATATGACATAAAATAATTTGAACTGCACTGAGCCATTAAGTAGTTTTGGTTGAATAAAAAAAAGTTACCAGTTTGTCTACAAGATAGAGGAAGGGGTGTGAGAGTGTGTATGCCCCTGCGTGTGTGTACGTAGGTTCTGGCTGCCTGCACGCTTGTCCTTCCAGGTTGACATGGGGAGAGTATTTGAGGCCAGAAAAACAGGAGACCGGGCTTTAACGCACATTTTACAACCACATCTCCCATAAAACACTGCATGCAATTATTCAAGCGCCCCAGGCCATTTCCTCTCCTAAAGCATTTCTCATCCAAGAATCCCCTCATTTTCTCTCTTCCTCTCCCTTCACCTCCTAGTCGCTATTCCCTACCCACTCTCCTTTCCTTACAACTATGTTTTATTCCTCCTCTCTACCTCCTCTTTTACAGCATTCATCTCGCTTTATTATGTCTTATTACTTATTTTCTGCTCTTCACCTTTATTCTCTCCTTTTCTCTGTGGTGGTCGTGTGTAGTGGTCGTCGAATGGTTAGTGGTTGTAGTGGTTGTGAGATAGTTGTGTAGTACTTGTAGGATGGCTGTGTGGGGGTTGTGTGATATTTGTGTGAAGGTTGTAGGATGGCTGCGTTGCTGTTTTGGTGTTCTCACCCTCTGGCTATCCGGGTCACTCTCACCAGGGCTGGGGCCCTGAAACCGGAGCCTTTCATCCACGGTTACACAGCTGACAGGACTTTGTGAGAGAGAAAGAGAAAGGGTGTCTGTAAAACAGAGAGAGAGAGAGAGGGACGGGAGGGAGTAAGAGGGTTGAGCTGTTGTACTTTACTGTTGGACAAAAAAAACAGGGGAAAGACAGAGAAGGCGAGCAAGGTGATGATAGAGAGAGATGGGACATTGTCCGAGTGCCGGTTGGAGTGTCCTCTGCTGTGTGTGATAACATATGAGGAGGAAGAGAGGACCGGAAGAGAGGAGGAGGAGAGCAACAGCCCCTCCCTAATTGCTGATTACTCTCTTCAACACCCTGCTGTCACTTTCTGAAAGTCCCCTACCCTTCAGCTCTCTCTCTCTCTATCTCTCTCAATTCAATTCAATTCAATGGGCTTTATTGGCATGGGAAACATATGTTTACATTGCCAAAGCAAGTGAAATGGATAATAAACAAAGTGAAATAATCAATCCAAAATGAACAGTAAACATTACACTCACAAGTTTCAAAGGAATAGACATATTTCAAACGTCATATTGTGGCTATGTACAGTGTTATAATGATGTGCAAATAGTTAAAGTACAAAAGGGGAAATATTTACAATGGTGTTTGTTCTTCACTGCTTGCCCTTTTCTTGTGGCAACAGGTCACAAATCTTGTTGCTGTGATGGCACACAATGATATTTCCCCCATCATTTTGTGGGCCGTGTGCACATAACCTGTCTTCTCTTGAGAGCCAGGTCTGCCTACAGTGGCTTCTCTCAATAGCAAGGCTATGCTCACTGAGTCTGTACATAGTCAAAGGTTTCCTTCATTTTGGGTCAGTCACAGTGGTCAGGTATTCTGCCACTGTGTGCTCTCTGTTTAGGGCCAACTAGCATTCCAATTTGCTCCGTTTTTTGGTTAATTATTTTCAATGTGTCAAGTAATTATCTTTTTGTTTTCTCATGATTTGGTTTGGGTCTAATGGGGCTCCGTGGGATCTGTTTGTGCTTGTGAACAGAGCCTCAGGACCAGCTTGCTTAGGGGACTGTTCTCTAGGTTAATCTCTCTGTAGGTGATGGCTTTGTTATGGAAGGTTTGGGAATCGCTTTTCGGTGGTTGTAGAATTGAACGTCTCTTTTATGGATTTGGATAATTAGCGAGTACCGCCTAATTCTGCTCTGCATGCATTATTTTGTGTTCTCCCCCCCCCCCCCCCCCCCACGCTCTATGGAACCACATCTCCACCTGCTTGGCTCTAGCAGCCCAATACAGTATTATTATACATATTCTCCTCTCAATCTCTGTTTTTTTTTCACTTCACTTTTCACTTTCACTCAGTCTTTCTTACAAACACTCTGGAATGACTTGCACAAGTGTGTCTCTCCCTACTCATTGTGAAGGATTGGCTTTGGCCTTCCAATCTGCCAATTTCTCCACCTCATGTTTCTTCCTGTGAGCCCCCACCAACCCCCTTCAGTCTCAGTAGTCTCCGGCCTTTATCTGAAACATTACAACCTCTCATGAAAGAGGAAAGTGGAGCTCAACCTTGAGTGGCTTGAATGGAGTTCAAATATAATTCTGTGTAACACTTGAACCAGATCCCTCACCTCCTGGAGGGAGAATGAAAGGGGAAATAAAAGAGAGAGGACTCAAAGGAGAGATAGATAATACAACATACTGTATAGAGAAAGAAATAAAAGGAACAAGAGAGAAAAGGGAGCGAGTTCAAAGAAGAGAGAGCAGACACATTGACAGTGTATTTATCTGACTGTATTCTCAGTGGCTATGGTGTCACTGGCCTCTTTGGCCTGTATCAAACTCCTCCATTAGCCTAACTGGCTTTGATTTTCTGGCCCAGCAGTGATGGAGATGGTCCTAGAAGGGGAGGGCACTCCCAGGTCAGAGGACTTAACACATGGGTGTCTGTTTGAGTGAGCATCTGATAGCCACATGCTCTGGAAGGTTATACAGCTACATTGTTTCAGGCAAGGTGATTTGTTGCTTAGTTCACCAAAACCCCACCACGCTATACAGAACATTATGCTCACACACGCACGCACGCTCACACACGCACGCACGCACGCACGCACGCACGCACGCACACACACACACACACACACACACACACACACACACACACACACACACACACACACACACACACACACACACAAACACACACACAGCTCCCTGTTCATCTCTCTACTCACCTTTACACTCACTCACTCTGGAAGACAAGTATAACCACAACAGTTCAATGATATATGTACTCTACTTGTGTCTCTGGGTAAGGAAAATGGTCTTATATGACTTGATTTTTGTCATAATTTTCTTGAAACTCTTAATTCAATTGTAATGCTGTCTGAGAACTGCTATCTTCATTAAATTACCATTTTGCTGTGTACGCATGTTTATCACTTCTTGTCTTTCTCCTCTCTCCTTTTCTCTCTCACTGGTTGTGCTTATCTTCAAGTGCTATATGAGTCATCCTACAACTCTCCAAAAATCCTGGGCAGTGAACAATTTCAAAAGAGACAAAATCTGACAGTCGACGGAGCCCCTCTTGGTGTGAGGAAGAAGTGATTCTCTGATTCTCGTAGCATTCTATCTGTGGGAAATACAGGACATGGCTGGCAGCTAGCACGGAATATCAGCACCAACGCGGATGTAGCCTAATTAACACAGCCAGTCGTACAGACAGACAGCCAGACTTAAAAGCGTTAGCCTTACGAAGTGCCCCTTGAAGATCTCTGGAAATAGTTCGGCATGTAGACGGGTGTTAGCCTATAGGGGGAGAGAGAGGAGGAAGGCACTTTGAATGGCTCACTGGCTGTGGCTCATCTGTTCGACAGAGGAACAGTTGGTTAGAAGCACGGTGGACAGGAGGCCAGGCCCCTCTGGTTCTAGCGAGGTCACAGACCCAATCTGTTACGGCACCAGTTGGATGCTTGTCAAAACGCGGAACACGGTACGGCGCGCCAGGGAACGCTTTCCTCTGATCGAGGACACCCCGATCTTTGGCAGAGAGAGAGAGAGCGAGAGAGAGAGGTGTTCCAGTACAACGAGAGACAGAGCAGTCAACACAACACACCTTGTTATTGATCAACAGATAATAATGGAGAACAATAGAGAAGTTAACATGACAACGTTAGCATTGTCTCCCACTATAGCCTCAAACTCGAGCAACAGACAATTATCTCTGATCATTTGTCAGATCAATAGCTATTGCAGTCAATGTCCGTTACTTCTTATTCCTACCATAGACGTTGAGGATCGTAACGGATATAAAAAAAAAAGAGCTTTCAATGGAGAATCGACTTTGACACGGTCTTATAATTGTTTGGCCTCATTTTTCTCTCTACCGATAGAAATGATATTCTTTGAATAGGATACGGGTACATTTCATATTCACAGTTTTTCATTCTAGGAAGACATTGACTGGAAGGCATTAATGGCACCCAAATGACTGACATTAGTTAATGGTGAAATGAAGGAGTCAGCATTTAGACCAAGTTATTGATATTATATCCAGTTCTAATAGCGGTACGCGGTTATAAATCATTCTCTTGACAACCCCTAATCTAAAATCGGATCACTGACGTGGCTCTATGTGATTTATTTAATTCCTGTGTTCACATGGACAAATGATTGATGTCATTCTGGATATAGCTACTGTAGGATTGTTCATTGTTCTGAATGGTTGAGGGGTTGAGTGGTTAAGTTAACACACTGGAAGTGATCTGCATGTGGCCCCTGACAGGCTACTCCCATGTAGTGATGTTTCACTTGAAATGCCAATTGGATATACACCGTTACATGCATTGATGTAGTGGTAAACAAAAAAATAGGCACGTAGATTGCTGGTCAAGGTGAAACCAGTAATGCTCCCTATACTTTCAATGCATTTTTCTGCAAAAGGTGGGTAAACTGTCATGCAAAACAAAAAAAGTGGGTAACTTTTGGTACATGACTAGGACAACCACAATCAACTAGCTGAACATGCAGTCTTCATGTTACCACTGAAAAACAGTAATCTGCAATGAGGGCCAAACCCTAATTTTAAGTCAACATTGGCCCGTATCATGTGGAATTCCATTGTTTATACTTTCCAGAGTGTAGACATTGACTACCTTTTTCCCCCATTAAAGAAATTTGCACTATCATCATCAAACAAGCGAAACGCAGGCTGCTGGCAGAATAAAGCCCTCTGAGTAACGTTCCTAAGCTTGGCTGGCTTTCTCCTCTGGAAACACTGTCGTATGTTTCATTTGATTACAGCTGATCAATGCTAGGGCCTGCCGTGTTAAAACAGCCATGCTAATTGCGTTTTGGCCCCGGTTCTTTCCACCGTGGCATAAGCTCCGGATTTTAGCAAAGTTATTAAAGTATGTTGTTTGTCTCGTCAGGAGTGACGTACAGTAAATAACGTTGATCCTGTAATCACGTGAAGATGCCTGTTTCCCCACAGGATTGTATTAAGGGCGTAATGTTCTTCCACGGCTGCCAAATGCAGTGGTTAATGGCATCAAACACATTACCACAGCAGCAGCATCGCGTCCCTCAGCCTCGCTCACAGAGAAATTAGCATCACACTACACACAATACACCTCCATGGCCCGTGACAAATGCCCCGTGCCACACAGAGAGAGACATCAGAGGATTTGTGGGGATAGCGTTTTAATAGCTAAATAGTGTTTTGTTATTAAATGTATTATTCAAGAATAGATATTCAGACTATCTTCTCTGTATTGCCATTGTTTAGATCTCTTAAACTGAGTATTGGGCTAACTGCTGCAGTAGAATATGTATGTTTTTGTTTCTCAGGTGTTCAGTGAAGATGATCTTAGCCCAGGCACTCAGGCCTCAGACAGGGGACTTGAGTTGAGTCCCCCCCAGCATGTTGGTCTTAGAGGGGGGATTACTTTCATCTCACCCCCTGCTGACAGTCAGCAGATACGGATCCATAGTACAGTCTCAACTCAGTGCCCCTGTGGAGAAGGTTAAAGTATGTAGACAAATCACACACACACAGAGAGATACACACACACACACACACACACACACACACACACACACACACACACACACCACACACACACACACACACACACACACACACACACACACACACACACACACACACACACACACACAAACAGCTGGTTGAACCCCATTGTCTACCTCTGTAGAAGAAGCCATGAGGTATAATAGTAGCGAAAAGGCTAATGGCAAACAGGACAGTAATGACCCATTCCCTGCCTCATTCTCACCATTAGTGATGCAGCGATAGATAGCACGGATAATTACTGCACAACTAATGGGCACCTAATTAAGAGAGTGGAACCATCATTGGTTATGGAAATATAAAGTGGACTGCAGGTGGAACAGATGCCAAATGACCTCAAGGAACCCCCTGTTGTCTCTCTATCCTGTTGTCTGTTTACTCTCTCTTTTATCTCCCACCCCCATCTCGCTCTCTCACTCTCTCTCTCTCTCTCTCTCTCTCTCTCTCTCTCTCTCTCTCTCACTCTCGCTCTCTCAATTCAGTTCAATTTCATTTTAAGGGCTTTATTGACATGGGAAACATATGTTAACATCGCCAAGGCAAGTGAAATAAATAATAAACAAAAACATATATTTTTTCTTTACAGTAAACATTATATTCACAACAGTTCCAAAACAATAAAGATCATATTATGAAATAGTTAAAGTACAAATGGGAAAATAAATAAACATAAATATTGGTTGTATTTACAATGGTGTTTGTTCTTCAATGGTTGCCCTTTTGTTGTGGCAACAGGTCACACATCTTGTTGCTGTGATGGCACACTTTGTATTTCACCCAACAACCAAAATTGGGTTTGTTTTTCGAATTCTTTGTGGATCTGTGTAATCTGAGGAAAATGTGTGTCTCTATTATGGTCATTCATTTGGCAGGAGGTTAGGAAGTGCATCTCAGTTTCCACCTCATTTTGTGGGCAGTGTGCACATAGCCTGTCTTCTCAGGTCTGCCTACGACGACCTTTCTCAATAGCAAGGCTATGCTCACTGCGTCTTTTATTTTATTTTTTATTTGACCTTTATTTAACTAGGCAAGTCAGTTAAGAACAAATTCTTATTTTCAGTGACGGCCTAGGATCAGTGGGTTAACTTCCTTGTTCAAGGGCAGAACGACAGATTTTTACCTTGTCAGCTGTACATAGTCAAAGCTGTACATAGTCTGTACATAGTCAATGTCTGTACATAGTCAAAGCTTTCCTTAAGTTTGGGTCAGTCACTGTGGTCAGGTATTCTGCCACTGTGTCACAAAATAAGTCGTACTCTTCGGCGAAAATGTCAGACAGGAGAGAGAAGGACCAAGGCGCAGCGGAAGTGTGGACACTCATTCTTTTAATTGGTAAATGAAAAAAACCATCCACAGGGAAGACAAAACAATGAACGGTACTCACGATTTACAACAGTTCTGCAGGCTATGAAACGCAGTGCAAAAACTATTCCCCACAACCCCAAAGACAAACACACACACCTATATAGGACTTCCAATCAAAGGCAACTATACACACCTGCCTTCAATTGGAAGTCCCAATCATCAACCCAACATTTAACAAACACAAACCCCCTGCCACATCCTGACCAAGACTAAGCAAAACGCCCTCTGCTGGACAGGACGTGACAGTACCCCCCCCCTCAAGGTGCAGACTCCGGGATGCACCTTAAAAAAGAAAAACACAAGAAAATCCCCAATACCCCAACAAAACCAACAAACAATAACCCCTAAACCATAAGGGAGGGAAGGGAGGGTGGCTGCCGTCACCGACGGCACTGTGCTACACCCTCCCTCCCCAACCCACCTATCCTGGAGGTGGCTCAGGTGCAGGACGTGGACCTCGTTCCCCCTTTGGCGTCGCCCACTTTGGTGGCGCCGCTAGCTGCGCCGGGCAGACGTGCCACTCGGGCTGACCCTGGCAGACGGACCACTCGGGCTGGGCCGGAGGACAGGAGGGCCACTCGGGCTGTGCCGGAGGACAGGAGGGCCCCTCGGGCTGGGCCGGAGTACAGGAGGGCCCCTCGGGCTGGGCCGGAGGACAGGAGGGCCCCTCGGGCTGATCCTGACTGACGGGCCACTCTGGCAGCTCCTGACAGGCAGGGCACTCTGGCAGCCCCGAACATGCGGGCCACTCTGGCAGCCCCGGGCAGTCTGGCCACTCTGGCAGCCCCGGGCAGTCTGGCCACTCTGGCAGCCCCGGGCAGTCTGGCCACTCTGGCAGCCCCGGGCAGTCTGGCCACTCTGGCAGCCCCGGGCAGTCTGGCCACTCTGGCAGCTCCGGGCAGTCTGGCCACTCTGGCAGCTCCGGGCAGTCTGGCCACTCTGGCAGCTCCGGGCAGTCTGGCCACTCTGGCAGCTCCGGGCAGTCTGGCCACTCTGGCAGGTCCGGGCAGTCTGGCCACTCTGGCAGGTCCGGGCAGTCTGGCCACTCTGGCAGGTCCGGGCAGTCTGGCCACTCTGGCAGTTCCGGGCAGTCTGGCCACTCTGGCAGTTCCGGGCAGTCCTGGTGACTGTTGACTGGCGGGCAGCTCTGGTGACTGTTGACTGGCGGGCAGCTCTGGTGACTGTTGACTGGCGGGCAGCTCTGGTGACTGTTGACTGGCGGGCAGCTCTGGTGACTGTTGACTGGCGGGCAGCTCTGGTAACTGTTGACTGGCACTCCAGTCTTGCCCCGTCAACCAGCCCTTGTGCCCCCCCCCCCCTAAAAAAATCTTGGGGGTGCCTCTCGGTCTCCCTTACCCGTCGTGTCTCCCAGTCCTCGCCAGCCTTCTTCCGCTGCTTGGTCCTGGTTTGGTGGGGAATTCTGTCACAAAATAAGTCGTACTCTTCGGCGAAAATGTCAGACAGGAGAGAGAAGGACCAAGGCGCAGCGGAAGTGTGGACACTCATTCTTTTAATTGGTAAATGAAAAAAAGCATCCACAGGGAAGACAAAACAATGACCGGTACTCACGATTTACAACAGTTCTGCAGGCTATGAAACGCAGTGCAAAAACAATTCCCCACAACCCCAAAGACAAACACACACACCTATATAGGACTTCCAATCAAAGGCAACTATACACACCTGCCTTCAATTGGAAGTCCCAATCATCAACCCAACATTTAACAAACACAAACCCCCTGCCACATCCTGACCAAGACTAAGAAAAACGCCCTCTGCTGGTCAGGACGTGACACACTGTGTACTCTGTTTAGGGCCAAATAGCATTCTAGTTTGCTCAGTTTTTTTGTTCATCCTTTCCAATGTGTCTAGAAATATTATTTTTGTTTCCTAATAAAGTATTTTTAGCCAGATCCTAATTGGTATGTAAAATTGTATGTTCCCTTTGATGGCATTGAAGGCCCTTTGTGCCTTGTCTGTCAGATCGTCACATCTTTGTGTAAGTTACTTGTGACTCTGATGTTTAGGCCAAGGTAAGTATAGTTTTTTTGTGTGCTCTAGGTCAATGGTGTCTAGATGGAATTTGTATTGGTGGTCCTGGCAACTGGACCTTTTTTGGAACACCATTATTTTGGTCTTAATAAGATTTACTGTCAAGGCCCAGGTCTGACAGAATATGTGCAGAATATCCAGGTGCTGCTGTAGGCCCTCCTTGGTGGGGGACAGAAGCACCAGATCATCAGCAAACAGTAGACATTTCACTTCAGATTGTAGTACGGTGAGGCTGGGTGCTGCAGACTGTTCTAGTGCCCTCGCCAATTCGTTAATATATATGTTGAAGAGGGTGGGGCTCAAGCTGCATCCCTGTCTTACCCCACGGCCCTGTAGAAAGAAATGTTAACTACACACATCAATTTGCATAGCAGACCCTCATGCCAAATTGAGTCAAAAGCTTTTTTTTAAATCAATAAAGCTTGTTTTGGTTTGTTTGTTTGTCAATTAGTGTGTATACGGTAAATACATGATCTATCGTCCGGTAATTTGGTAAAAAGCCAATTTGACATTTGCTCAGTACATTGTTTTCACTGAGGAACTGTACGAGTCTGCTGTTAATGGTAATGCAGAGGATTTTCCCAAGGTTGCTGTTGACGCATATCCCACGGTAGTTATTGGGGTCAAATTTGTTTCCACTTTTGTGGATTGGGGTGATCAGTCCTTGGTTCCAAATATTGGGGAAGAAGCCAGAGCGGAGGATGATGTTAAAGAGTTTAACTATAGCCAAACTGAATTTGTGGTCTGTATATTTTATTCATTTAGGACATCATCAACACCACAGGCCTTTTTGGGTTGGGAGGTATATATGTTGTCCTGTAGTTCATTCAATGTACTGCAATTGGAGAATCCAGTGGGTTCTGGAAGTCTTTAATAGTTGTTTTTAAGATTTGTATTTGATCATGTACTGTCTGTTTTTTCTGTTTGTTCTTTGTTAAAGAGCCAAAAAAATTGGATAAGTGGTTTGTCCATACATCTCCATTTATCACTCTTTGTATTTTTGTTTGTTTAGTGTGTTCCAAGTTTCCCAGAAGTGGTTAGATACTATGGATTCTTCAATTACATTGAGCTGATTTTTGACGTGCTGTTCCTTCTTTTTCCGTAGTGTATTTCTGTATTGTTTTAGTGATTCACCATAGTGAAGGCGTAGGCTCAGGTTTTCTGAGTTTCTATGTTTTTGGTTGGATAGGTTTCTCAATTTCTTTCTTAGGTTTTTGCATTCTTCATGTTTAGATTACATAGCGAAGCTGAGAAGTCAAATATACTGTTTAGGTTTTCTACTGTCAAGCTTAGACCTTCGCTATTACAATGAAACGTTTTGTCCAGGAAGTTGTCTAAAAGGGACTGAATTTGTTGTTGACTAGTTGTTTTTTGATAGGTTTCTACACTACTTTCTTTCCATCTATAGAATTTCTTATTATTATGCAATTTCTTTGGCTTTGATGCCTCATAATTGAGTATTGCTCTGTTCAAGTAGACTGTGATTTTGCTGTGATCTGATAGGGCTGTCAGTGGGCTGACTGTGAACGCTCTGAGAAACTCTGGGTTGAAGTCAGTGATAAAGACATCTACAGTACTACTGCCAATGGATGAGCTGTAGTTGTACCTACAGTAATAGTCACCTCGAAGTCTACCATTGACTATGTACAGACCCAGCGGGCGACAGAGCTACAAGAGTTGTGACCCGTTTTTGTTGGTTCTGTTGTCGTAGTTGTGTTTAGGGGTCATATGGGGAGGGATTGCTTTTCACCGCCAGGTAGGTGTTTGTCCCCGTGTGTTGAGGGTGTCAGGTTCTTGTCCAGTTCTGGCATTAAGGTCACCACAGACTAGTCCCTGACCCTGGAAATGATTGATCTCCCCTCCATGATGGAGAAGCTGTCTTCATTAAAGTATGGGGATTCTAGTGGGGGGATATAGGTAGCACACAGGAGGATATTTTTCTCTGTTAAGATCATTTCCTTTTGAATTTCTAGCCAAATGTAAAATGTTCCTGTTTTGATTAATTTAATAGAGTGAGTTAGGTCTGCTATATAACAAATTAGCATAACCCCTGAGTCCCTTCCCTGTTTTACACCTGGTAGTTTGGTGGATGGGACTACCAGCTTTCTGTAACCTAGAGGGCAACCAGTGGGTCCACCTCCTCTATACCATGTTTCTTGTAGGATGAAAATGTCAGTATTTCTGATTTCTTTGGTTCCTGCTCTTTAGGCCAAAGGCCGAAGGCCTAGGGTATCCCAGGACATGGTATTGAAGGATTTGTGTTTCATAAAGTGTCCAATGTGGTCAGTTGTGTGGTTTGGCCTCAGACCAGTAAGTATGAGCAGAGCCTGCTGAGCATCTGATACATGCCATTGTCTTGGGCTAGCGTGAGAGTGGGGCTTGGGCCTGTTTGCTTGCTCACGGCTTGGGGGTATGTGTGACTTTTATGTTGAGGCCCTCTTTGCGGGAGTGGGGGGCATGGGTTGGGGAGGAGGGGCATAGGCCTGATATGAGGAGGCCAGTATGGGGTGTGGGCATGGTTGGTTTGGCGGGGTATTGATTGGTTGGGGTGTGCGTGTGGATGTGGCTGGTGGTGCTGTGGTCTGGATGTATGTACTCTCGACGTGGGTCATCTAGGTGTAGGTCCAGGGGGAGAGTTTCTCGCTGGTCTGGGCGGGATGTCCGTTTATCTGTTGCTCCTGTGTGAGGTGTTGGGGCTGCGGTTGAGGGCGATATTCTTTAGGGTCCTGTCGAAGGTGGGCACTCCTGCGTTGTATAGGTGGTCGTAAAGGCTGTTCAAGTCCAGGGTGGAGTGGTGGGCCAGGTAAACACTTTTGAGACACAGTCATGTGAAATAGTTGCCTTTACCTGCTGTATGGTAGCAAGGTGGAAGTATTTTTGTGGTAGCAGGGTGGAGACAACTACTTGTGCGTTGGGGAAATTTATTCAATTCAATTCAAAGGACTTTATTGGCATGGGAAACATATGTGTACATTGCCAAAGCAAGCGAAATAGATAAACAAAAGTGAAATAAGCAATACAAAATTAACAGTAAACATTACACTCACAAAAGTTTCAAAAGAATAGAGACATTTCAAAGGTCATATTATGGTTATGTACATTGTTATAACGACGTGCAAATAGTTAAAGTATAAAATGGAAAATTAATCAAGATAAATATGGGTTGTATTTACAATGGTGTTCTTCACTGGTTGCTCATTTATTGTGGCAACAGGTCATAAATCTTGCTTTTGTGACGGCACACTGTGGTATTTCACCCAATAGATATGGGAGTTTATCAAAATTGGATTTGTTATCGAATTCTTTGTGGGTCTGTGTAATCTGAGGGAAATATGTGTCTCTAGTATGGCCGTACATTTGTCAGGAGGTTAGGAAGTGCAGCTCAGTTTCCACCTCATTTTGTTGGCAGTGTGCTCAATCTCTCTCTCTCTCTCTCTCTCTCTCTCTCTCTCTCTCTCTCTCTCTCTCTCTCTCTCTCTCTCTCTCTCTCTCTCTCTCTCTCTCTCTCTCTCTCTCTCTCTCTCTCTCTCTCTCTCTCTCTCTCTCTCTCCCTCTCTCTCTCCCTCTCTCCCTCTCTCCCTCTCTCCCTCTCTCCCTCTCTGATTCTCCGTATTATCCATTATTCATTAAAGAGTCCACCCCAGAAACAAAGGTTTAAGACCTGTCCAACAGAGCCTTGTTGTGTGTTGAAGCTTGAAAACACAACTTTCTTCCTCCATCTCCGTGGGCGTAGCAGGGAGCCACATGATACTACACACAGTACCGTAAATATGTATTACATTCTCTTTTTTCTCCTCTCTCCTTTATAGATACTATATACACAGAATGGATCTACTCTATATTCATGTACTATAGACACCCACCTCCATAATTATTGACACCTTTGATAAAGATGAGCAAAGAAGACAACAAAATAGTATATTTGGTCCCATATTCCCAGCACGCAATGACTACATCAAGCTTGTGGCTCTACAGACTTGTTGGATGCATTTGCAGTTTCCTTTGGTTGTCTTTCAGATTATTTTGTGCCAGTAGGAATGAATGGTAAATAATGTATTGTGTCATTTTGGAGTCACTTTTATTGTAAATAAGGATAGAATGTGTTTCACAACACTTCTACACAAATGTGGATGCTTCCATAATAACAGATCATCCTGAATATATTGTGAATAATGTTACAGAGACACAAAAATCATACCAATAAAAGGGGTGTCTTGGGGGTATGATCTTTGTGCTTCTGTAACTTTCTCTCAGATATGTATCCCTCCATCTGCCTCGTCTCAGAGAGCTAGCATATACGCTATACAGTGCCTTTGGAAAGTATTCAGGCCCCTTGACTTTTTCCACATTTTGTTAGGTTACAGCCTTATTCTAAAATTGATTAAATCGTTTTTTCCTCCTCATTAATCTACCCATATAACCCCATAATAACAAAGCAAAAACAGATTTTTTTAAATGTTTGCTATTTTATAAAATATACAAAATTGAAATATCACGTTTACATAAGTAATCAGACCCTTTACTCAGTACTTTGTTGAAGCACCTTTGGCAGCGATTACAGCCTCGAGTCTTCTTGGGTATGACGCTACAAGCTTGGCACACCTGTATTTGGGGAGTTTCTCCCATTCTTCTCTGCAGATCGTCTCAAGCTCTGTTAGGTTGGATGGGGAGCGTCGTTACACAGCTATTTTCAGGTCTCTCCAGAGATATTCGATCGGGTTCAAGTCCGGGCTCTAGCTGGGCCACTCAAGTACATTCTGAGATTTGTCCCAAAGCCACTTCTGCATTGTGTTGGCTGTGTGCTTAAGGTCGATGTTCTGTTGGAAGATGAACCTTCGCCCCAGTCTGAGGTACTGAGCGCAAAGGTTTTTATCAAGGATCTCTCTGTACTTTGCTCCGTTCATCTTTCCCTTGATCCTGACTAGTCTCCCAGTCCCTGCCTCTGAAAAACATCCCCACAGCATGATGCTGCCACCACCACGCTTCACCGTAGAGAGTTCATTCTTGGTTTCATCAGAGCAGAGAATCTTGTTTCTCATGGTCTGAGAGACTTTAGGTGCCTTTTGACAAACTCCAAGCGGGTTGTCATGTGCCTTTTACTGAGGAGTGGCTTCCGTCTGGCCACTCTACCATAAAGGCCTGATTGGTGGAGTGCTGCAGAGATGGTTGTCCTTCTAGAAGGTTCTCCCATCTCCACAGAGGAACTCTAGAGCTCTGTCAGAGTGACCATCGGGTTCTTGGTCAGCTCCCTGACCAAGGCCCTTCTCCCCCGATTGCTCAGTTTGACCGGGCTGACAGCTCTAGGAAGAGTCTTGGTGGTTCCAAACTTCTTCCATTTAAGAATGATGGAGGCCACTGTGTTCTTGGGGACCTTCAATGCTGTAGACATTTTTGGTACCCTTCCCCAGGTCTGTGCCGACACAATCCTGTCTCTAAGCTCTACAGACAATTTATTTGACCTCATGGCTTGGTTTTTGCTCTGACATGCACTGTCAACTGTGGGACCTTATAAAGAAAGGTGTGTTTCTTTCCAAATCATGTCCAATCAATTGTGTTTGTCACATGTGCCGAATACACAGTTGTAGACCTTACAGTGAAATGCTTACTTACAAGCCCTTAACCAACAATGCAGTTTTAAGAAGATACCTAAAAAAAGTAAAAGATAAGAATAGCAAATAATTAAAGAGCAGCAGTAAATAACAATAGCTGGGCTATATACAGGGGGTACCGGTGCAGAGTCAATGTGCCGGGTCACCAGTGTCGAGGTTATTGATGTAATATGCACATGTAGGTAGAGTTATTAAAGTGACTATGCATAGATAATAACAGAGTGTAGCAGGGGGGGGGGGGGGGTGCAATGCAAATAGTCTGGGTAGCCATTTGATTAGCTGTTCAGGAGTCTTATGGCTTGTGGGTAGAAGCTGTTTAGAAGCCTTTTGGACCTAGACTTGGCGCTCCGGTACCGCTTGCCGTTCTGTAGCAGAGAGAACAGTCTATGACCAAGGTGGCTGGAGTCTGACAATTTCCTCTGACACCACCTGGTATAGAGGTCCTGGATGGCAGGAAGCTTGGCCCCGGTGATGTACTGGGCCGTACGCACTACCCTCTGTAGTGCCTTGCGGTCAGAGGCAGAGCAGTTGCCGTATCAGACAGTGATGCAACCCGTCAGGATGCTGTCGATGGTGCAGCTGTAAAACCTTTTGAGAATCTGAGGACCCATGCAAATCCTTCCGGTCTCCTGAGGGGGAATGGGTTTTGTCGTGCCCTCTTCATGGTGTGCTTGGACCATGTTTGTTTGTTGCTGTTGTGGACGCCAAGGAACTTGAAGTTCTCAACCTGCTCCACTACAGTCCCGTTGATGAGAATGGGGGCATGCTCGGTCATCCTTTTCCTGTAGTCCACAATCATCTCTTTTGTCTTGCTCACGTTGAGGGAGAGGTTGTTGTCCTTGCACCACACAGTCAGGTCTTTGACTTCCTCCCTGTAGGCTTTCTCATCATTGTCGGTGAACAGGCCTACCACTGTTGTGTCATCAGCAAACTTAATGATGGTGTTGGAGTCATGCCTGGCCGTGCAGTCATGAGTGAACAGGGAGTACAGGAGGGGACTGAGCACGCACCCCTGAGAGGCCCCCGTGTTGAGGATCAGCGTGGCACATGTGTTGTTTCCTACCCTTACCACCTGGGGGCGGCCCTTCAGGAAGTCCAGGATCCAGTTGCAGAGGGAGGTGTTTAGTCCCAGGGTCCTTAACTTAGTGATGAGCTTTGAGGGCACTATGGTGTTGAACACTGAGCTGTAGTCAAATGAATAGCATTCTTACATAAATGTAGGTGTTCTTTTTTTCCAGGTGTGAAAGGATAGTGTCGAGCGCAATAGAGATTGCATCATCTGTGGATCTGTTGGTGCGGTATGCAAATTAGAGTGGGTCTAGGGTTTCTGGAATAATGGTGTTGATGTGAGCCATGTCAGCCTTTCAAAGCATTTCATGTCTACAGACGTGAGTGCTACGGGTCGGTAGTCATTTAGGTAGGTTACCTTAGTGCTATTGGGCACAGGGACTATGGTGGCATGCTTGAAACATGTTGGCATTACAGACTCAGACAGGGAGAGCTTGAAAATGTCATTGAAGACACTTGCCAATTAGTCAGCGCATGCTAGGAGTAGACATCCTGGTAATCCGTCTGGCCCTGCGGCCTTGTGAATGTTGACCTGTTTAAAGGTCTCACATCGGCTGTGGAGAGTGTGATCATACAGTTGTCCGGAACAGCTGATGTTCTCATGCATGTTTCAGTGTTGCTTGCCTCGAAGCGAGCATAGAAGTTATTTAGCTCGTCTGGTAGGCTTGTGTCACTGGGCAGCTCTCGGCTGTGCCTCTTTTTGTAGTCTGTAATAGTTTGCAAGCCCTGCCACATCCGAAGAGCGTCGAAGCCAGTGTAGTATGATTCAATCTTAGTCCTGTATTGATGGTTGATGGTTCATTGGAGGGCATAGCGGGATTTCTTATAAGCTTCCGGGTTAGAGTCCTGCTCCTTGAAAGCGGCAGCTCTACCCTTTAGCTCAGTGTCAATATTGCCTGTAATCCATGGCTTCTGGTTGGGGTATGAACGTACAGTCACAGTGGGGATGACGTACCTCGATGCACTTATTGATGAAGCCAGTGACTGATGTGGTGTACTCCTCAATGACATCTGAAGATTCCCGGAATATATTCCATGAAGTTGTAGAAACAACTCAAGGATGATCAATGGAAACAGGATGCACCTTAGCTCAATGTTGAGTCTTATAGCAAAGGGTCTGAATACTTATGTAAATAAGGTATTTCTGTTTTTTATTTTTAATAAATTAGCAACATTTTCTAAAAACTTTTTTTTCTTCATTAATCCGCTTTAGAATAAGGCTGTAACGTAACAAAATGTGCAAAAAGTCAAGGGGTCTAAATACTTTCCAAAGGCACTGTTTATACATTTTGTTGTGATTTTTTTATGTGGTATAGTGTTCTTTAATATTTGTACAAATTAATAAAAACCTGAAACTACTTTAGTTAATAAGTATTCAAACTCTTTGTTATGGCAAGCCTAGTAACAATGTAACAATGTGGACATAATAAGTTGCATGGACTCACTCTGTGTGCTATAACATTAATTTTGAATGACTACCTCATCTCTGTACCGCACACATACAATTATCTCTAAGGTCCCTTAGTCGAGCAGTGAATTTCAAACACAGATTAAACCAGGACACCGGATGTTAAATAAAACAATTACATTTTTAAAAAGCAGACATTGAATATCCTTTTGAGCATGATAAAGTTATTAATTACACTTTGAATGGTGTACCAATACACCGAGTCACTACAAAGATACAGGCGTCCTTCCTAACTCAGCTGCCGGAGGGAAGGAAACTGCTCAGGGATTTCACCATGAGGCCAATGATGACTTTAAAACAGTTACAGAGTTTAATAATGGCTGTGATGGGAGAAAACTGAGGATGGATCAACAACATTGTGGTCACTCCAGAATACTAACCTAATTGACAGAGTGAAAAGAAGGAGGCCTGTACAGCAAAAAATATTCAAAATCATGCATCGTCTTTGTAACAAGGCACTAATATAATACTGAAAGAAAATGTGGCAAAACAATTAACATTTGCTCCTGAATGCAAAGTGTTATGTTTCAAGCAAATCTGAAACAACACATTACTGAGTATCACTCTTCATATTTTCAAGCATAGTGGGTGTGCTTGTAAATCGGGACTGGGGAGTTATTCAGGATAAAAAATAAACTGAATGGAGCTAATCACAGGCAAAATCCTAGAGGAAAACCTGGTACAGTCTGCTTTCTACCAGACACTGAGGGATGAATTCCCCTTTCAGAAGGACAATAACCTAAAACACAACGCCAAATCTACACTGGAGATGCTTATGATTAAGACAGTGAATGTTCCTGAGTGGCCGAGTTACAGTTTTGACTTATATCTAATTGAAAATCTTTGGCAAGACCTGGAAATGGTTGTCTAGCAATAATCAACAACCAATGTTAGTGCTTCAATACTTTTTAACAGAATAATGGGAACATTTTGCACAATCCAGGTGTGGAAATCTCCTTAAGACGTACCCAGGTGCTTCTACAAAGTGTTGACTCAGGGGTGTGAATAGTTACAGAACCAGTTTCTTTATTTTCACAATGTTCTACATTGTGGAATAATAGTGAAGACATCAACACTATGAAATAACACATATGGATTCATGTAGTAACCCAAAAAGTGTTAAACAAATATACAAATATATTTTAGATTCTTCAAAGTAGCCACCCTTCACCTTGATAACAGCTTTTCACACTCTTGGCATTCTCTCAACCAGCTTCATGAGGAATGTTTTTCCAACAGTCTTGAAGGAATTCCCACATATGCTGTGCATTTGTTGGCTGCTTTTCCTTCACTCTGCAGTCTAACTCATCCCAAACCATCTCAATTGGGTTGTGGTCGGGTGATTGTGGAGGCCAGGTCATCTGATGCAGCACCATCACTCTCCTTCTTGGTCAAATAGCCCTTACACAGCCTGGAGGTGTGTTGGGTCATTGTCCTGTTGATAAATGTATGATAGTCCCACTAAGCGCAAAACAGATTGGATGGTGTTTTGGTGCAGAATTCTGTGGTTGCCATGCTGGTTGAGTGTGCCATGAATTCAGTGTCACTAGCAAAGCACCCCAATACCATCACACCTCCTCCTTCTTGCTTCACTGTGGGAACCACACATGCAGAGATTATCCGTTCACCTAATTTGTGTCTCACAAAGACACGGCGGTTGGAACCAAAAATCTCAAATTTGGACCAAAGGGCAGAATTCCACTGGTCTAATGTCCATTGCTCATGTTTCTTGGCCCATGCAAGTCTCTTATTATTATTGGTGTCCTTTAGTAGTGGTTTCTTTGCAGCAATTCGACAATGAAGGCCTGATTCACGCGGTCTCCTGTGAAATGTTGATGTTGAGATGTGTCTGTGTAATGATCGTCTGGAAGAGGGGACCAAGATGCAGCGTGGTAAGTGGTCATAATTATATTTAATGAAACACTTTAAAACAAGCAAGAAAACGAAAGCCAACAGTTCCGCCAGGTGAACACACAAGACAGAAAACAACTACCCACAAAACCCCAAAGGAATCAGGCTGCCTAAGTATGACTCCCAATCAGCGACAACGATGTACAGCTGTCCCTGATTGGGAGCCATACCAGGCCAAAACAAAGAAATACAAAAACATAGAAAAAGGACATAGAATGCCCACCCAAATCACACCCTGACCAAACCTAAATAGAGACATAAAAAGACTCTCTCAGGTCAGGGCGTGACAGTACCCTCCCCCCCCCCAAAGGTGCGGACTCCGGCCGCAAAACCTGAACCTATAGGGGAGGGTCTGGGTGGGCATTTCTCCGCGGTGGCGGCTCTGGAGCGGGACGCAGACCCCGCTCCACCACTGGCTCACTCCACTTTGGTGGCGCCTCTAGAGCGGGGTCCCTCGCCGCGGGCCCTGGACTGGAGGGCGACTCTGGCTGCACCGGACAGGCGGTCGGCTCTGGCTGCACTGGACTGGCGGCCGGCTCTGGCTGCGCCAGACTGGCGGGCGGCTCGGGCAGCGCCGGACTGGCGGGACTTGCAGTAGGCCTGGCTCTGGGCGCAGGCACAGGATTCACCAGGCTGGGGAGACATGCAGGAGGCCTGGCTCTGGGCGCAGGCACAGGACTCACTAGGCTAAGGAGACTTGCAGGAGGCCTGGCTCTGGGCGCAGGCACAGGATCCACCAGGCTGGGGAGACATGCAGGAGGCCTGGCTCTGGGAGCAGGCACAGGACTCAACAGGCTGGGGAGACATGCAGGAGGCCTGGCTCTGGGAGCAGGCACAGGGCTCACCAGGCTGGGGAGACATGCAGGAGGCCTGGCTCTGGGAGCAGGCACAGGACTCACCAGGCTGGGGAGACTTGCAGGAGGCCTGGCTCTGGGCGCAGGCACAGGATCCACCAGGCTGGGGAGTCATGCAGGAGGCCTGGCTCTGGGAGCAGGCACAGGACTCACCAGGCTGGGGAGACATGCAGGAGGCCTGGTTCTGGGAGCAGGCACAGGATCCACCAGGCTGGGGAGACTTGCAGGAGGCCTGGCTCTGGGCGCAGGCACAGGATCCACCAGGCTGGGGAGACATGCAGGAGGCCTGGCTCTGGGAGCAGGCACAGGACTCACCAGGCTGGGGAAACTTGCAGGAGGCCTGGCTCTGGGAGCAGGCATAGGACTCAACAGGCTGGGGAAACATGCAGGAGGCCTGGTTCTGGGAGCAGGCACAGGATCCAACAGGCTGGGTAGACCTACTGGAGGTCTGGTCCGTGGAGGAGGCACAGGATAGACCGGGCTGTGGGGGAGCACTGGAGGCTCCGGGCTGAGGAGCGTCGCTGGAGGCTCAGGGCTATAGGCCGTCTCTGTAGGCTCCGGACTGTAGGCCGTCTCTGTAGGCTCCGGACTGTAGGCCATCTCTGCAGGCTCTGGACTGTAGGTCGTCTCTGCAGGCTCCGGACTGTAGGCCGTCTCTGCAGACTCTGTACTGTAGGCGGTCTCCGCAGGCTCCGGACTGTAGGCGGTCTCTGCAGGCTCCGGACTGTAGGCGGTCTCTGCAGGCTCCGGACTGTAAAACATCGCCGGAAGCTCTGGACGGGGAACTGACGCCGGAAGCTCTGGACGGGGAACTGTCGCCAGAAGCTCTGGACGGGAAACTGTCACTGGAAGCTCTGGACAGGGAACTGTCGCCGGAGGCTCTGGACGGGGAACTGTCGCCAGAGGCTCTGGACTGGGAGTGCGCACTACAAGCCTAGTGCGAGGAGCAGGAACAGGACGTACTGGGCTGGGCAGGCACACTGGAGAGAGAGTGCGAGAGGCAGGCACATGCTTACCACAAAAAGCATGGGTAGTTGACTCAGGCCTCACCCCTGGTCCAGCCAAACTACCCGTGTGTCCCACCAAAAAATTATTTGGGGGCTGCCTCTCTTTCTTCCCGGGTAGGCTCCGATATCTGTCGATCACCTGGCCCCAAGTCCAGTCTCTCCTCCCAATCCACTCCTGATGAGACCAGGTGTCCATCTCCTCCCAAGCATGCTGCTTGATCCAGTTGTGGTGGGTAGTTCTGTAACGGCTGTCTTTGGAAGAAGAGGACCAAGGTGCAGCATGGTGAGTGCTCATCATTTAATATATATTCTGAGAACACAATATACAAAGAGAAAACGACAGCCAAACAGTTCTGTCAGGTCTACAAAACACTAAACAGAAATTAACAACCCACAAAACCCAAAGGAAAACAGGCTACCTAAGTATGGCTCCCAATCAGCGACAACGATGTACAGCTGTCCCTGATTGAGAGCCATACCAGGCCAAAACAAAGAAATACAAACACATAGAAAAAAGGACATAGAATGACCAAAACCCCCAAAACACACAGAAAAACACCCCCTGCCACGCCCTGACCAAACTACAATAACAAATAACCCCTTTTACTGGTCAGGACGTGACAGTCTGTTCCTTGATCTCTGTGAAGCATTTATTTGGGCAGCAATCTGAGGTGCAGTTAGCTCTAATGAACCTATCCTCTGCAGCAGAGGTATCTCTGGGTCTTCCTTTCCTGTGGTGGTCCTCATGAGAGATAGTTTCATCATTGAGCTTGATGGTTTTTATGACTGCACTTCAAGAAACTTTCACATTTCTTGAAATTTCCCGCATTGACTGACCTTCATGGCTCAAACGCATTAAAATGGAAAGAAATCCCACAAATTAACTTTTAAGGTACACCTGTTAATTGAAATCCATTTCAGGTGACTACCTCATGAAACTGGTTGAGAGAATGCCAAGAGTGTGCAAAGCTGTCATCAAGGCAAAGTGTGACTGCTATATAAAATATATTTTGATTTGTTTATCACTTTTTTGGTTACTACATGATTCCATATGTGTTATTTCATAGTTTTGATGTCTTCATTATTATTCTACAATGTAAAACACACTTTAAAAAACTTGAATGAGTAGTTGTGTCCAAAGTTATGACTGGTACTGTATGTAAATGTGATATTTCTATATTTCATTTTCAATACATTTGCAAAAATATCTAAAAACATTTTTCAGTTTGTCATTATGAGGTTTTGTGTATGGAGAGGTGAGAAAAAATATATATTTAATCAATTTTGAATTCAGGCTGTAACACAACAAAATGTTGTATATATATATATATATAAATACATATATATATATATATGTGTATATATATAAATATATGTGTATATATATATATATATATATATATATATATATATATATATCATATTCCTAGCCCTCTGAGTGTAGGCAGATGGAGGGAGCTGAGGCTCATTAACTGGTCAGTTTAGCTAATGTAATAATGGTTGGAGAGAGAAAGAGCCCACTAATGAACACCTTGCTGGGTTTATCTGCGCTATCCAATCCATTTCAGCTTCTCTTAATAGGAGATGGCAAGGCCTGTCGCCATGGCAAGACGTCGCCAAGGTAATTGGGCTTTTCAGACAGGCCGGGTTGCCAGGATATGGTGATAGAATATGGAGAAAAGAAACTAAATGGGACAAGAAGGTATTATTTCAAAATGAGTATGCTTCAGCAAGCATATCTGGAAAATGGGGGTTCCATTAACCTATTTGTTTCACCTTTCGTGCTTTGAATGTAAGATTGGTAGTTTGATTTGGGCATAGACTTGTGCACCTGTGGGGTATCTGAGGTACACGGCTATAGCCGATGTATGCATACGTATGTGCACTTATACAGACACACAAATGATCACCCTCCATCTCCTTGACACTGATAAGCCATGTGCTCCAGTGCAACAAAAAAGATACAGTACATATACCTCTCTCTCTGTCATTTTAACAGGGAAGCACCATAACTAATGTTGCTGTGGTCATCACAAATGGCAGGCTACTCTCTCTCACAAACGCGCATCCATACAGTAGGTGAGGCCCCTAAGCAGTGTGGAACTCTAATTCCATCAGTGTGGTTGGGTTTCCTTGGTCCCCGCTACACGTGAGCATGGCTGTCATCATTCCACAGGAAGAGTCAGGGATTTTTAATTATAGTGTGTGTAAAACGCTACAGCAGGGGACACTTTCTGTTCCTTTGTCCTTTCTTTTCTTCGTCTTCCTTTTCTTCCCTGTCCCTGCTAAAGGTTGGTAGCCCCGCCACACACGCGCGAGGAAAAAGCTCCTGAAACTGGGTAATTTAAGCTTGCCGACTGTCTTGTCATATGAAGCTAATTGCATGGTTTAGGAAGGCTCTGGCAATTACTGTTCCCTCCTTTGTGTAGTGCGATAGCTTTCAGGGGTCCGCTGGTTAAAAAGAATGGGGCTGCTGCTTTCTCGCATGGTTGAATTCAATGTTATATTTTCCCTTCGAATGCAGATGTCTTCCCATAGAGGAAAAACACAGGGCTGTAGGGACGAGTTAGTTATAATGCCACTGACACTAAACATATCAAACAAAGCAGGTTCTATAGATGCCTGATAGTCTTGATCATGTAACTGATTGTAGCAAGTAGAGGGGGAAAGGTCTGTTAGTATTGTGCCTGGGCTAAATAGGAATTGGACCTGCATTTTCTATGGTGTTTTATTCAAGCCTGTGCTTGTGCTTGAACTCTCTCTCTCTCTCTCTCTCTCTCTCTCTCTCTTTCTCTTTCTCTCTCACAAACACAAACACACAGACACAAAAACACACACATAAACACACACATAAACACACAAACACACAGAGGGGCACAGGAGCCTGTGGGATCAGGGCTGTCTGGTGTAAAAGGTCACATGTCTGGCATGTCTGTTCTCTCCTGACGTGAGGAATGCAAAATGAATTCATGCAAGTGTGTGTGTGTGCACGCACGTGCATGTGCATTTGTGTGCGAACATATCCATACGTGTGTTTCTCTGTAATATTGTGTTAAAATAGTCTGTTAGAGCTCTACAGATAATGAGTCCTGGACAGACATGGAAAACTTCCTGACTAGACGAGGAAATATCCACCCTGAACAACACAGGCCTCGACTGGGCTACACTCAGAGACCTGGCTAGAAACGTAGGTTAGACGCTTGCCAGGAGGTGACTTAGATCATTTCACATGCCCAACTGTGACCGGGACTTGTTGACAGACAGAGCATAAGCTAAAGTGAAAAGAAGGGCAGAAGGAACAAGAACAATGAGGAAGTTGTCCTCCCTTGCGGCCGGAAACAGTTGGGAGTGTGAGCGGGCTTTGGTTCTAGGCTAAGTCAAACAATGCTAAAGCTAATGAGTGTGTAGCTAGATAAACCAGGCCTGATTGGAGTGTTTTTGTAGTCAGACTGCCAGTGGCAAGGGATCAGCAGAGAATGTGGCGGTGATGAGGGTGAACTGTAAACCCTGGCAGATCACCCTGGCTTGTCTCTGAGGAAGAGAGAGAGAGAGAGGTCTGATGCATATAAAAGAGAGAGAAGTACAAGTAGAATACCATAATAACTTGCATATGAGACATACTCAAATTCATATACATGGAAAACACTACACCAGGGATATTTAAGTGCAGGCCACCCATGTTGGTTGTAGGTCAAATTTTTAGACATGCAGGTGATGGCTGTACACCGGGCATAAGGTGAGTTTTGGTGACATGAGACTAATCCTGCATGAGTGGAGTTTCCACAGCTGTATTATACAGGTATAAAACACTCTGTCCCTTAGTGGGAACGCTAATATCCATCCCTTAGTGGGAACGCTAATATCAGTGTGTGTGTGTGTGTGTGTGTGTGTGTGTGTGTGTGTGTGTGTGTGTGTGTGTGTGTGTGTGTGTGTGTGTGTGTGTGTGTGTGTGTGTGTGTGTGTGTGTGTGTGTGTGTGTGTGTTGGTGCATGTGCGTGCATGCATGCTTTGTGTGTGTATTTTACTGCAATATGTCAGAGCCTCTGTCAGCATGTTCCTGTTTGCCTGTGTCAGTAATTTGTTTACTAAATCGTATTTACATGCTGTCCACCCAGTGTATCCATGTTGCCTATGCAAATCATAGAGGCAGAAGGCAGAGATTCATTTCCAGATGCATCATTCACAGATAGTTCATGCTCAAGGAGCACCAACCAGATCACCACCCTGCGTTCTCTCCTTCAGCTTGAGAAAGTAAGGCCATATAAACAGTGCGTTCGGAAAGTATTCAGACCCCTTGACTTTTTCCACATTTTGCTAGCCTTATTCTAAAATGGACGAAAATGTATTTTTTTTTCTTCTCCTTATCAATCTACAAACAATATCCCATAATGACAAAGCAAAAACTATTTTTGCTTTGTCATGCAGAACCTGTATACAGGCACCCCAAATCTGATGTTTTGCCCAAAACTTGGCAAAAGAGATGATTTTATTGGTCAAAAGACCAATTAGTGGAAAAATATCAAAATTAGGCTGCTTGTAAACTTACTTTGCTCTAGCATTTAGTGCCAGAGTGTAATAACTTGGTTGGACAGTTTTTGGCCATGGGTGTTACTTCACGAATATAGAGCAGCGGACGCCATGCACTCTCGACAGCTGTACCTCAAAAGACAAACAACAAGGTAAGGCAGCCTTCTATGTATAGAAAAGAGTACTACATTCACCGTAAATAAACGATGTACTTCATACAGATCCTTCTCGGAGCAGCACAGCAGGTTCTCTCCAGGAGACTTTCTGACTGTGTGTGTGTGTGTGTGTGTGTGTGACTCTCTCTTTCAGTGTCTCCTATACGCTCTACACGGTTAATTCCAAGGAGTCACAGTCAGCTAGTAGGGTCCAGACGGATCGCCCACAAACGTCCTGCTATCACCACTCTGTCTCCGTCTCTCTCGTTGTCCCGTATTTGTTTACTTCATATCTTTTACTTCAGCTTCAGATTTATTCTGTTACAGTGCATCACTGCTGGTAGAGAAACAGGTTAAAGAAGAGAAACAGGTTAAAGGTATGTCAGAGGTTTTGTAGTAACATATCTATTATTTAAACAGCAGTGACTCCCATGCAGAGTTTCTGCTCCCTCTTTTCCCAAGTTGAATTCCTTCTCTAAAGCCGAGCCAAGCCAGTCTCTCTGGGCCCCACTGATCCACCTCGGCCAACACTGTGAATCAACCGTCCCGGGGTCCACCCTAAGGGCAGGCTGGTCACTAGAAAGAGATGGTGAATTCTGATGTTGGAAAAGATCCTGAGAACGTCGATATATGCCTTCCTGGGCGCTCACAAAACAAACAAAAAAAAACTCATGATGCTCAGAGCTGAAGCGCACTGCTTAGACCACTGCACTATGGCAGTTCACAATGCTCTAACAAACCGTGAGAATACTGTAAATACTGACGATACCTGATGTTACAGTGCATCATTTTGTTATTCTTTTCTTTAAGCCTTTCCCCCGAACGATAGCCCTAACCATTAATCTCTCTGAATTAATACCTAAACTGTTAACCTTTGAGTTGTTTCTGTTCTAACCCTGTAACCACACAGAATTAATGTTTCGAAAATAGGTTAATTCATGAACATAATAAGTTGAATTTCGAATGGAAACTATGAGATCCTGTTGCTACGGGACCAACCACAGGATCCACACAGATCATCATCTGGAAAGGATTGACTGGGAAGTGGTGGCCTCTCTCTCTCTCTCTCTCTCTCTCTCTCTCTCTCTCTCTCTCTCTCTCTCTCTCTCTCTCTCTCTCTCTCTCTCTCTCTCTCTCTCTCTCTCTCTCTCTCTCTCTCTCTCTCTCTCTCTCTCTCTCTCTCTCTCTCTCTCTCTCTCTCTCTCTCTCTCTCTCTCTCTCTCTCTCTCTCTCTCTCTCTCTCTCTCTCTCTCTCTCTCTCTCTCTCTCTCTCTCTCTCTCTCTCTCTCTCTCTCTCTCTCTCTCTCTCTCTCTCCCTCCCTTAGTGCTTCATCTTAACTGTTAACTAGAAGGGCTATAGACTATATTTCATATTAGATGTATTGGCACTCTGTATTTCGCTAGTAACTGGTACAGGTGCCTCTGTGTTACTGGCTCCCACAGTCTGTCCTTGGCCCTTCTGCATTTCTCCAGCACCCATTTCTCCTCCCCTGCCATTGGCACGGCAACCCTCTCTGTCAGTCACCTAGGTTGACACGGGAGCTGTTGATGTTGATTAGCCAATAGGACAAGACCTTGGGTTATTTAACATCACTCTCCTCTAGATCCCTTCAATGAGAGCCTCACTGAGTGTCTTTGAACTTACACTCCCACACACACACACACACGTGCACACCCTAGAACTTCCTCACATACTTCATCTCTCCTTTTTATTCTCTCTCTCACACATTCTCTCTGAGTAAATCATTTCCTAATTTCAACTCTCACTTTTTCTGGTTGATGATCACATTCCTATGTATTTCACTCTCTTCCTCTTCCTCACTGCATGCCGTGTCTGAATATGGCCCGGCGTTCTTCAGTCAGCTCCGTTTTGACACATTCCCGTCCCAGAGAGAGTGTGTGGAGATCACAGACATGTTGTTCCAGATGGGGTCGGGATGGCCAAGACGACAGGCCGGGGAATGTGATTATTATTGCAAACCTGACTGTACATAAACCAAACAGGCCAATAACAGACCAGCTCCATGTAAGTGACTGGCCTGTGCAAAGCTGTGGGTGTCCTATAGACCATCAACAAAAGGTTGTTGTTTTTGACCAATACGGGCTCAGAGGTCGTCTCTGAAACGATCTTCATGCCCATTATATACTTTGTGTAGACATCAAAATTGCTGCGAGGTTCAACATTAATTTCTGATCCCCCACTGGTTTCTCATCTCCAATTGGCTAGAAAAACGAAGAGAGACTATTTCTCTCAAAGCATTTTCTGTATCTAATCTCCCTGCCCTTCTACTCTATCTATAATGGACGCAACACAAATGCACTATTCTGCAGTGTTTACTGTTTTGTTTTTCTTGTATTTTTGATGGAGCTGGTTGTTCTGAAGTGTAGTGATGAAAGCCTGAGGGCAGTTGTTCTTCTTCTCTATTCTAAACATGTTTACTTCCTGTGGTTATCTCTGTTGTTTATGTCGTGCCAGGGCCTATCACAGGGGATGCTAAATCACAGGACTTGAGAAACAATATAACCCACGACCTAAGGAGAGTGTCACACACCACACAGCAGCCCACTGCCCACTCACTTGTGTGTGATTGTGTGTGTGTGTGTGTGTGTGTGTACGTATGCGTGCCTGTGTGCGTGAAACCTGTGATTACTGGTTGCCTTTCAGGCCCACATAAAACAATGAAAGCACCTATTAAACACCTACCAGGCAAAATTCTTCTCAGTGGTTTTACAGACAAACACATTTAGAATAAAGGTCCACCACACTGCACAGTGAGAACACCGAGGGTGACCGAGCAATAACAGGATCTGCAGTCAACTGACCTCACCCACCCCTGCACTGTTTGTTTATGTTTTGGGATTTGTGTATATGTGCTGCATGTGGGAATATTCAACTGTTCTAGCTATGTGGCTTCCTTCTCTACGCTCTATAATGATGGTAGTATTATCCCCTCTCTAATAAGCCCCTATTCAGTGCTCCCTCCTAGGTAGTCTATTCACTAACTCAGTAGGGAGCATTCTGTGTAGTATTCTGTGTCATATTCCAGTCCTGGTTCCCTGTTCCTTGCTTGGGTCACTTGTCCTGACTTACAAGAGCCTCAGTGTCTCCCTTCTGTAATCATTAGACCCAGGCTGTCTGTAGAGGGGAGTCACTGGCAGCCTTATTACACTAAACCTGCTGAAGACATGCAACAGCAGAGACTGGGTGGGGCGAGGGGTGTGTAATCATACACAGAGACATATAGAGACACACACACACTTCAATACACATGTAGACTCTCACACATGCAGACATGCTGTATGCACACACACACCTACACACACGTTCCTCTCTTCTCTGCTCCACTCGACTCCTTTCGTCTCATCTTTCTTTCATTGTTTCTACTGAACCGTCTGCCTTCCTTTGGTTCCAGAAGTGGAGATTGCCTATTCAGGGTAAACGCAGTATAGCTTTGCTTTCAATACCCCTCCAATCACACAGTGCTGTTCTTGGCATCAGGGCCTTGGGTGAGCCAGTGTTTTAACAAGTTTCACATAATCATCTCTGGAGGCCCAGAACGTACATGTACTTAACTAGACTCTCTTCCCTTGTGTTTCTTCTTTCACGTTCCTGCCTCAGCTCTCCTGCTTTCTAAATTCTTTACTTGCTCTATTTTTAAAGAGTGTTCATCTATAGGAGGCTTTGTGCTTTGAATTCAATGTTGTGACATATTGTTCCCCCTTGTACTTCTCCCTCAACCTCTTTCTTTCTCTTTCTCTCTTTGAAAGTGATGAGGTGGTGTGTCTCCACAACTCTGCCTAAACATTTATGTTTTGGGAATCATGGGGAAGTTTTCTCTTTTCCTCTACCCGGTGAGTAATACTGGCTTTTATCTGCACTATGAAATCGATTTTTTTTGGACACAAAATGTGTACCAGTGTATGAAGGAAACACTTACAGGACCACAATGAGGAAGTGGGATGGGAGAGAGAGAGAGAGAGCGCTATCAGGTCTGAGTTGATTTACTGTGTTCATCTACCAAAAAGAAAGAGGTATCTGGTCTTCACAGAAGCTAATTCATCTCCTTCCTGTTTAGTCTCCATGTAGCCTGAGGCTTAATATGATGACTCTCTCTCTCTCTCTCTCTCTCGCTCTCTGGTCCTGATCAACACTAGCACAATGGTCTACGGTGGCCAAACGTAGGCGGTGGCCGACACACAGCTAATCGCCGTAAACAAAAAAGGAACTAGCTTGACAAGCTTCCTAATCCGACGCACAAATACAGCATCTGGTAAACCTCGATGTTTTCAGGAGAGATAGCTGCATCACCAAGAGGCTTAGATTTCCTGCTCCTTCATTTCAACCTTCAGTGCAAGCTACCCTCCTTGTGTTGGCTGACACTTGTGTGGTTTGGGGGAAAGAGAGCGTAAGATAGAAAGAGAAAGGAAAGAAGAAAAAAAAAAGGAAAAGAGCGATCAGCCTTTCATCTCACTGTCTGTCAGGAAGGGAACTACCATGGATAGTGTTTTCTGAGGGAGATTCTTTCGAAGAGGGTCCAAATTAAAAGCCTGGGGAGGGTGGAAGGTGTCAGGGCTGCAGCCGGAAACCAGAGTGCCTGAGAACCCCTCATCAGTCAAGGGTCTTAGTCCGGCCTCACACCTCAATGAGAGGTCCCTGTCAGGTGACCTTTCATAGTTCCATAAATAATCCATTCCTTTGCATAGGGATGAGGTAGCTAGAGATACACGTGATGGCTGTATAAAAATAGATATGTGAGAGAGTTGAACATTCTGTTGTGAGATAAAGAATCCTCACAGATGCTTTTGTGACGTTTCAAACACAGGTTTCATAGGGTGGGGTGTGTGAGTGAGTGAGTCATATAGAGCTGTCAGAGTTGTGACACAGAACCAGTAGAGTCTATTGAGTCTGTGGCCCCAGACAAACAGGGATTAGTGCTGTCTACCTGTCTGTCTGCCTTACTGTCTGACTGCCTGTATGCCTGCCTGTGTCTGTCTGACGGTGTTTCTGTTTGTCTGTGTCTCTGTCTGGAGACAAGCTGGGCTATTTGTGGCTGCTTCACTATTGCAGTCAACTCAAGATACTCTTTGACAAACAGGCCTGTGCAGCCCTACTATTGTTTTGACTGCATGTTGTTTACACACACACACACACACACACACACACACACACACACACACACACACACACACACACACACACACACACACACACACACACACACACACACACACTACTCTAAGGCAACCTAAGGCATAAATCCTGATCAATCACACAATTACCCAGGATACCTCTGTGGGACAAATCTGCTCCAGAGAGAAAGAATGTTTTCCATCTATACTCCACATAGCTCTTATTCCCTATTCTCTTTCCTCACTCAGCCTAACTCTACCTTACACTGTAATAAACACTCCAGGAGAGGCTGTCACAGACACACACACAGTCTTCTTCAGTTATGCTGTAGTTAATGTGAAGCAGATTATGTCCAGAGTGTGTAAGGAAGTGTGGAGGTGATGTGACACCTAGCTGGCTGTTTAGACAAGGCACAGTAAACACTGCCATATCACTTGAGACACACTGAATTCCTGCCTGATTAGATGCTGCTAGGAGAGAGATAGAGAGTGTGTGTGTGGTGTGTGTGTGTGTGTGTGTGTGTGTGTGTGTGTGTGTGTGTGTGTGTGTGTGTGTGTGTGTGTGTGTAGAGGCTTTCCCTGACGTCAAGTGCCAAGGGAATGACAGGTTCCTCTTTCCCTCTACTGCAATGTACTCCGTCTCCATACAATAAAAAGGACTCATGGAATTTGAATGGCTTTGGTATAGAATTATATGAGCCGTCATTCATCTTTCTTGCTCTGGAATTTCTCCCAAAGTTCAAGTGAGCTTACATTGCTGAAGTGTATTATTCGTATGAGACACGTTGCAATGTTTTCATCATGTGAAACACATTCACCATGCTTTGGTGCTGTAGATTTGCTTGACGTGCAACAGACTGCACTACTGACATATTACAGCCACACAGATATCAACATTAAAGCCCTTGTCTCTGCCTCTCCGGGATCATTTAGAAACCCAGGGTTAGGCTCAGTTTGGGCAGCAGGATGACGCTAGTGCCCTTTTGCTTCACGCTATCAGATCTTGTTTTCTGTACAAAATGTACGAGTCTGTGATTTATTTTGCACTGCATTTTACCACAGGCACCTTAATTGGGCAGGACAGGCTCATAGTAATAGCTGGAACGGAATTAATGGTTTTCATGTGTTTGACACCATTCTGTTCACTTCATTCCAACCATTGTCCTCCCCTCACCAGCCTCCTGTGATATGTACAGTCCATCATGATTAATATACGCTCTGTATCCCAGTATTTATCTAAATATTTAATAATATATATATATTTTTAAATCACACAAAAAAGCTCAGTATTAGCCAAATAGCTATATAGAGTAATTACAGAGCAATATGTGCCAGGTCTAAGCATTCTTCTTCTTAATCCAACAAGCTGGCCACATTGCAGTCAGTCGCCTCACTCAGACGGAGTCCCATTAGTGAGCTCTGTTTACGTCTCCCATCAGTTTCCTCCTCCATATCTCCAGGAGTCAGGCTGTGTTATTACAATTGGCCCTGGAATACAGTACAGACAGCAGGGAACGGCCTGATCTGCCCAGAAAGGAAAGAGACTTCACTCCCAATGCAGTTTGACTTGGGGGGGTGGTAAGGAGGGTGAGAAGGAGTACGTTAGTTGAAAGAGAAAATGATCGGAAGCCCCCACCCTAATAAAAGCTGTTCTTGCTTGTTTGTAAGCCTTACCTATTCAATCAATCGCAATTTGCCATCGTAATTGAGTCCCGGCGAAGAGGGACGAGTTTGGCAATTAAAGGTTCTGGGGGTTGCAGCTGTGTTTGACATAAGTCTCCCCCCCCCCCCTTCTCTGTCTCCCTCTCTCTCTTTCTCACCCAGACCTCTCGGACATTCTTCTGCGCTAGTCTTTCTGTCTCACTCTCTCGCTCTCTCTGTCTGTCTCACTCTCTCTCTGTCTTTCTCTCTCGCTCGCTCTCTCTCTCAAACCCTGCAGTCTGGTAATGGAGGGAGGAAGGAAGGAGAGGAGGGGATAAGGGGCAGAGGAGAGGGGGCATTCCAAATGAAAACATCTGGACTCCCATGTTGAAACGAGGGCCCTGTACCGTCGGCCCATTAGGAGACTGATGAGGGAACAGTTAGCTGGATCAACCCAGCCCGTCTGGTTTTCCTGAAGGCCTTTAATCACAGCTTATCTGCACTAACATTACCACGTCTCCCTCTCTTTCATTCTGACCCTTGCCTTCACTCTCTCTCTCTCTCTTTCCTTCTGTCTCTCTGCACATTGTTCCCGGGTATCGTTGTGTTTTGGTTTGGCTGTAGAACAACAGTGTTGGGCAGTGTGTAAGCTAATGATGAAAAGACTAGCGCAGAAGAATGTCCGAGAGGTCTGGGTGACGAATGCTGGGTAAACATGGGAACCAGACCATAGATGGCTATGGTTGGGTTTAGTTTGCAGTGCTGTTCATATGGTATTATGGATGGGAATATAATTCATAATATATGCCATTTAGCAGATACTCTTATTTACAGAGACAGTCATGCATGCGATACATTTTATATACAGGTGGAATCAAAACACTATCTATTGCCGGTGCAATGCCGGTGCAATGCCACACCAGCTGAGCTACCGAGTACCACATGTGTGTTGGGCTAGATGTGTGGGCCTAATCTGTCTTTGATACTTGCATGTTTGTATTGATTACCTGCATTCAACCATAGTCTGATGGAATCAGGCTGATCGCTGCGTTCACCATTCACATATCAGTCTGACATTGCTCCTCATTGAAACAGTTTGAGTCTGTAATGAGGGGCATTATTCGAAACTAACTTGTTAGTGATTGGATCACCTTGAACCAAACAGAGGGCGGCCTCATTCAAAGAACAGTGTTTGGCCCAAGGGGCCAGGGTTCCGGTCTAGAAGCACCGTTTCGACTGCTCCTACAGTTTTGCTTAGCTACTGCAGTTTAACTGACTCCCGGCCCGTAAACAATTTCCACAGACGGCCACATAGAGAAGTCAGATTCCAAAATTCTGAATGAGACACTTTAGGCATCACCTTTGTGCACAAAACGTCCATTGAATTACTCAAATAATTGTCGCTGAGGCCGATTTTCGTTTCCATCACTCACAGCCAAATATATTAACATTTTATACTCATCCAATGTCTGCCATGTTTTTGGATGATGTTATGGCATTGTCGATGCTCGCGCTGCTCCCTGTGCACACTGAATGCTAGTTTGCATGTGATGCTGGTCCGTATAAACTGGATCCAACCCGGATATAGACAGGCCATGAATCGGATGTGCGAACGTGAGTTGAAAACAACGGTCGGACATTTCGGACACAGTCTCCAGTTCTTGTTACAACTCAGTGGGTTTTTGTCCTTAACCCACCCGTTGTTTCTGAGAGGATGATGATCGGAACGGTCCATTTTTTCGGGCTAATTCCGAACCCCATCTATTGGACACAGCCCAGGCTGTATGTGAAGTGTTGAAAGCAGGTTCCACCAGGCTAATACATCCAGGTACATTATTAATGAAACACTCTCATTTACAATAATGACCTGACCGAGAGGGTTCCCTGATATAGTACTGTCTCCGAGAAACCAAAAGAATACTCCCCACATACATCAAGGCTAATTGAATGTTTGGCCTTGGTGTCCACAGGTGACAAGAATCAATGCTATTTAATGAAAGATTAGTTTTTGATACCAGTAATGAAGAAAGCATGAACATGATATTTTATTCATCGTCAAATATGATCTCTTTGGTCCTGCTTTGTTCCTAATTAGACAAGAGAGAATAGCTTTGCGGTATGTTAAAAACTCCCTGATAACACTTTTAGTACATAATAATAACCTGATAAATATATAATGTATCACACACTACTATCTTTTTTCTTTGTTTTATATACCATTGCTTACGTCTTTGTACTGTGTAAGTCTCATGTGAACGGACACTCTTTCTTTCCCAGCCTTTCTCTCTGTACCATTCTTTCTCTCGTCTTTCTCTCTCTCTCTCAGGAGGTTGTCATGAGTTTAATTGCTACAGGTGACACCGAGGTAGGAAAAACAGAATTAACCTTGTCAGCCCAAAGCCATTCTCTCCCTTCTTCTCTCTTCTTACCTCCAACACATCAATTAGAGTTAAGCCACCATGGCCCGTGGCTGCAGCCAGCTTAGACTCAGGTACCCCAGTCTCTCGTGAGAGAGGTAGAGAGAGAGAGAAAGAGAAAGTGTGTGAAAGAGAGACACAGAGAGAGAGAGTCTGTGTGAAAGAGAGAGAGAGAGTCTGTGTGTGAGAGAGAGTCTGTGTGAAAGAGAGAGTCTGTGTGAAAGAGAGAGAGAGAGAGAGAGAGAGAGAATCTGTGTGAAAGAGAGAGAGAGAGAGAGAGAGAGGACCCAGAGGAGAGGGTAATCACTGCAGGCTGTGTAACATGATCCAGTGTATAGATCAGTTGTGTTTGGAAAGCACTTCTCTCTGTTTGAAGGTCACGCTGAAGTACTGTGCTGAGGCTGACTGAAGGGGATGCAGAGTGGGCCTATGTAAAATAAGAGCTATGTGGAGTATAGCCAGGTCACCCGTGATACAAGTCTGTATTAGACGTCCATCCGTGTCTGAGGACGCAGGGAGATGACGTGGAAACCGGTCACTAGGGACAACAGTGAGCAATATTACCTTCAAGTAGGTTTCAGTGTTGTGGACGGGGATGGTGGATCGGCATATGCAAGAGGTTTTTGTTTTAAGCAAATCCAAAACCTTAACCCTGACCTTAACCATTTGGAGTTAATGCCTAACCTTACGATTTTGGAGTTAATGCGTAAACTTAACACAAACCTTAATGTGGAGTTATGAATTAACTTTTACCTCAAACACTTTGAAATTAGACATTTAGAACAATTTCGAAACTTGACGTTTGAGAAAAATGGATGAACGTCTAATTTTCCCTGTGAGACTGTGATAGCTTGCTGTGTTTCTCTCTGGAGCAGATTTATCACACAGAGGTATCCTGGGTAACTGAGTGATGTATCATGATTTACGCCTTAGGTTGGCATTCATCTGGTAAAGAGAGTGTGTGTGTGTGTGAGTGTGTGTGTGTGTGTGTGTGTGTGTGTGTGTGTGTGTGTGTGTGTGTGTGTGTGTGTGTGTGTGTGTGTGTGTGTGTGTGCATCCATGCATGTGCATCCATGCATATGTGTGTATGTGTGTGAGGTTCACCTGCCCTCACAGTGGTGTCTTTGTGTGGTGCTGTAGACCCATGACGCCAGGCCTGTACACCCTAAAAGAGTGATAATGGAACTCCCAGCCCTCCACAACAAATGCATCACAAAGGCCCTAAAAGCTTTCCCCTCCACTCAGTTATAACCCTCTCTCCTTCTGATCACTCTGCTCGTTCTCTTAGTCTCACATACAGTACAACTACAAACACACAGTGTCACGGCTGTCATAGGAAGGAGCGGACCAAAGTGCAGCGTGATTATCATTCTACATTTTTATTGAACTGTGAAACTATGCAATACATACACAATAAACTAAACGAACAAAAACAACAAACCGTGACGCAGAGTTGAAACATACACTACTCAAAAACAGTCTCCCACAAACCCAGGTGGAAGAAACACCTCCTTAAGTATGATCTCCAATTAGAGACAACGAGGACCAGCTGCCTCTAATTGGAGATCATCCCGAACAAAACCCAACATAGAAATACAAAACTAGAAGATAACAACATAGAAAAACTAAACTAGAAAACCCTTCTGTCACGCCCTGACCTACTCTACCATAGAAAATAACAGCTTTCTATGGTCAGGACGTGACACACAGAATCATACGGAAGTACACGTATGCACGCACACACACAGAGGGAGTTTTTATTTTTTGCACATCGCTAAAACGCTGCATATAGACATAATAAGACATTTGAAATATCTTTATTATTTTGGAACTTGTGTTTACTCTTTACTTTTTATTGTTTATTTCACTTTTGTTTAACCATTTCACTTGCTTTGGCAATGTTAACATATGTTTCCCATGCCAATAAAGTCCTTGAATTGAATTTGAATTTAGAGGGAGGGAGGGAGAGAGCAGAAAAGAGACGTTCAATTCTACAACCACCTAAAAGGAAGCGATTCCTAAACCTTCCATAACAAAGCCATCATCTACAGAGAGATGAACCTGGAGAAGAGATCCCTATGCAAGCTGGCCCTGGTGCTCTGTTCAAACACAAACAGACCCCACAGAGCCTCAGGACAGCAACACAATTAGACCCAACCAAATCATGAGAAAATAAAAAGATAATTACTTGACAGATTGGAAAGAATAAACGTTTTTTTAGAGCAAACTAGAATGCTATTTGTCCCTAAACACAGCATACACAGTGGCAGAATACCTGACTTAAGGAAAACTTTGACTATGTACAGACGCAGTGAGCATAGCCTTGCTATTGAGAAAGGCCGCCGTAGGCAGACCTGGCTCTCAAGAGAAGACAGGCTATGTGCACACTGCCCACAAAATGAGGTGGAAACTGAGCTGCACTTCCTAGCCTCCTGCCAAATGTATGACCATATTAGAGACACTTATTTCCTTCAGATTCCACAGATCCACAAAGAATTTGAAAACAAACCCAATTTTGATAAACTCCCATATCTACTGGGTGAAATACCACAGTGTGCCATCACAGCAGCAAGATGTGTGACCTGTTGCCACAAGAAAAGGGCAAGCAGTGAAGAACCAACACAATTGTAAATACAAGCCATATTTATGTTTATTTATTTTCCCTTTTGTACTTTAACTATTTGCACATCGTTACAACACTGTACATAGACATAACGACATTTGAAATGTCTTTATTCTTTTGGAACTTGTGAGTGTAATGTTTACTGTACATATTTATTGTTATTTCACTTTTGTTTATTATCTACTTCACTTGCTTTGGCAATGTTAACATATGTTTCCCATGCCAATAAAGCCCACTAGAACTACTTTCTTATCACCACTTCTATCACCTAACCCCCCTCCCCTTACTCGATGACCTAATATGTTAATTAGTTAGTAGTTATTCACTCCACATTCCTTTTTTTTTTTTTTTTTTAAATCGGTGGGAAAATGCTTTTCAATTGCTCTCCGCCAATTTTTTTGCCATGTTTTGGGGCGGGGTCTCCTAGGCCAAGGGGCATTGGAGGCAGGTTTAGTCTGTCCCCTCTGCACCACCCATCAACCTCTTTCTAAGTAACTTTCACAGGCTGATAAAAAAATAATTGCTGCCCCTGGGGTGGGGACTCCAAATACATTAACACCACAAAGAGAGGCACTGGATCACATTACCCAGCCTGCACTGACACAACTCTGGAGTCTGGAAAATTGGGGTCAGAGAATGGGAAACGTGTGTGTCTCTCTGTTTGTGTGTGTGTGTGTGTGTGTGTGTGTGTGTGTGTGTGTGTGTGTGTGTGTGTGTGGTGTGTGTGTGTGTGTGTGTGTGTGTGTGTGTGTGTGGTCTGTGTCTGTGTGTGTGTGCGTCGGTAGGTCTGTGTGTAGCCATTGACCATGCTGTGTTATAGGGTTGGGAGGGGACCAGAGAAAGGTTTATTTGTATGTGATCCTCTTTTATTTCTGTCTCCATGTCAGAGGACCTCATCTGCGGCCATGCTCCATTGCAACCCAATAACGCAGGCAGGGGTAGAGAAAGGCTGGAGGGAGGTAGGCAAGCATGACCCCACTGGAGAAAAGCTCTCCTAGTGAAAGCAGAGATGGAGAGATGGGGAGCACTGAGTGGCCTGTAGCTAAGCTGCCAATGACTGACTGCTGTGTGTGCGCGCGCGTGTGTGTGTACGTGTATGTGTGTGTGTGTGCGCGTGCGCGTGCGTGCGTGTTAGACATAGACAAAGAGAGTGAAAAGGACGGCTGTTGAATTTGAGTTTCTGCTCAGACAAAGTGCCTTTCCAATCCAAAAATGATCCATTTAGTCAGATATTGTGAAGTCTGTGAAACAGTTGTGTCTAGATGAATACTGAGTCAGATTGTCTTTTAAAAGGAGGAGGTCAGGAGATATGGAGGGGATGAGTGCAACATAGTTTTACAACCCGTGGAGCTCTTAAGAAAATGGCTGTGTTTTTCTCCCACCTTTCCAGTAACTGCAGCAATTTCCTAAAGACACAGACTGTACTGTGCCATCACCAAAAATAGAAAGAGCGGAAAATAGATGAAGTTGACATTTGGACTGAATTACAATAGCTATAAGTCATATCCCACTGGGCACAGACGTCAATTCAATGTCTATTCTACATTGGTTTAATGTGTATTCCACGTTGGTTCAATGTAATTTCATTGAAATGATGTGACATGGAAACAACGTTGTTTCAGTTTGCGCCCAGGTCAGAGAATCCATTGGAAATCCTTCTTTACCTTTAAAGGAAGCTGTTGGTGTAAGTCCATCACTAGATTCTCTAGGTTCAGTCTATCTCGACATAAAAAAAAGCTTCTACCTAAAAGTGTTGGGTTCTCCTATGAGGACAGCTGAAGAACCTTTTTTTCTTCAGAGTGTATCCATACAGTATTGTAAATACAGTTAACAGCAAGCTGATCACTTTCTCTAATTAGCTCCATGTCCATTCACTCCTCTCCCATGCTCCATATGGACAGAAAACAAATGCTGTAAAATAAGTATACTGAACAGGCTTTACATTGTCTTTCACTGAAATCTTTTGGGTCTGAGGGAAGGTTGTCTGTTCTGTGTTTTCACCACTTTTGCAGAGCTGTGTGTGTCAAAGTATAGCCGTTCTTGTTTCCAAATGAGTTACTTGAAAAACAAACATATTTCTCTGACTTATTCAGAAGACGTAATGAAATGTTTTTCAAGGTGGCAGGAGTGGGGAAGACACAAGCATCTTTGGAAAAAGAAGACAGTCATTTCGTTGTTTGTTTTACAACATCAAATATGGAAAGACTCAGTTGTTACAAATATGCTTCTGTAATTTTTTGCACTAACTCAGGGCAGAGGTCTGTCCAAAATGCATACTGTTTCCATTATCCAAAAATAATTTAAAAAAACTGAAAACATAGTATTAGCCAGCTTAGTGCAAGCACGCCATCTTCAATCACAACACTGGCAATACATTTCTCCCCAATCACAATTAATCTTGTATTTTTGTACATAACACAGCATTTCATATTACCACTCTAATCTGTACTGCCTCAAAGTACTTTTCACTGCATTGTCCCCCTGGCCCCAAACGCAGTCCAGATAATTATTTTTCTTTCCTTTTGAGCAAAGTTTGAATGAAGCCAGAGACGCAGCAGGCCAGCGTTGTGTATGGGCCTCTGTCCTCCAGGACAGCAGAAAGCTTACCTAATGTATTGTTTACCCAAGCAAACGCTTAATTACCTGATTCAATTAATTACTTCTCCACACCAGTCTGACATTACTCATTCCCCTGGGGGCGGGGCATAGGAGAGGACAGGAACAGGAAGAGGGTAAAGAGAGGAGGGTGTTGGTCGAGGGACCAGGGGAACCCCCACTTCGATTGGTCCTCTACTAGTTTATTTTCGGGAAGTGGGGTGTGTCCGGAGGGAGTAGACAGGTTAACATCCCTCTAAGTGGAGAGGGCAGGACTGCGGCAGTGCATCCCTCCCCCATGTGCTTAACCCTTCCTCCCCTTCTTCTCTTATCTTCTCTCCCCCTCTGACTGGGGAAACTCGTCCTCTAGCAGAAATGCCACGGAGGACAGATCTAATTTACCGGCGGGACTAAACTAAGTGTGATGTGGGGAAAAAAGGAACTACATACATCTGAGGACGCCTTAAAATGCACTCTCATGTCTTGTGACTGTGACCTAGCAGGGCTCTCTCTAACCGATGCCTGCCATTTAAACCAAAGACGTTTGGGAAGGCCAATGTTCATAAAAGTCGGATGATGGTCAATTTGATGTTGTTATCTTAGTGAAGTCCACTTTGCACTAGAGCTGGGATGAAAACTGAAAAGGATCGACACTGACCAAACGACCACTTATCGTGAACATTTAGCTGATATCGTTCATTATGATAAATAACCTATAGGGCCCTACTAGAGAAATGTGAAGTTTGAAGTTATTGGCGATTGTTAATGGGACAATTGATAGCTACAACATTCAAATTAGTCGTGGTAGTTTCAAGGGCAATATAATTCAAATAACTGTAGCACACATTAATGTTACACATTTATTGTTCAATTTAGCGTTATCTTGATAATTCAGTCAGTTTATCGTGATATGGATTTTTGTTCATTTCGCCCAACTCTGCTTGGCACAAATTCTTTTTAGGGCATATTGTAAAGTTAAAGCAGTAGATGTCCATCATCCATCCTCTCCGTCTTTTTGTCGTTGAATAACACCTTTCTCAACCTCTATACTTCTCCTTCTCCTTTTCTCACCTAGTGATGAGTAGTGGTCCGCTGTCCCTGTCCCTCAGGCTGGAAAACAGTGTCCCAGTAGCCTGCCCAACGATCCCTTCCTCTCTAGAGAATACACTACTAGGCCACGGTCACAGTGACTCCCCTAGGGCCCACTGAGTTACAATGACCTTGTCCTTAAACCATGTCTGCTCTAACAATAGAATCTCACCTCTATACGGTTCTTCTCTTCCCCACCAAGAAAATCTAGGATTATAAGTACGGCGTTACCATAAACCATGCAGCTTTTCAGGAATATCATGTGACCAATTTGATTAAAAAAAACAGTGGATGCCCTATTGTGGGCCAGCCGGTGCGGTAAACAGGGCTGCGTGTATTCAACACACGATCCCAAACAACCCAACATTAAAGCAATGTAATTTAAACCAGCATCATACAAAATGTATTGCGCACCCTGAACATAACGGGTGGAACACGACGGTCTAATCATGTGTGATGCGAGGCAGTAGAGTGTAACACTGGCTATCTGACAGGTTCATGACCTTGTTGGTCCCTGGTGGTAACCTTGTGTCTCTCAGCCTGTCTTCCTAGCTGGCTTGCCGTTTGCTTTCTAACAGATTTAATGGAGGATGCAGATTAAAGCGTTACGCTCTCATTAGTTTCTCATTGTGCTCTAACAAGGCACAAGGGGCACTGTGTGTTTTTTATGGGCCATGTATCTTCACCTGCCAATGAAAAGACGGGTGCGAGTGGTGCATCGGAACTGGAGAAATAATAAAAACTAATGACAAGAACCTGCTGCAGCTTCGTTTAAGAGGATCCGGTAATGCTGCCTGTTATGATGCTAATGAGAGGTGTTTTTATTGGGATGATGCAGAACTGGCTATCTTACAGGCTTATGAGCCTTATTCACACTGACAACAAAATAGTCACCCCACATAATGTGGGTGGTGTTATAATAATATAATATATGCCATTTAGCAGATGTTTTTATCCAAAGCGGCTTATCATGAATGCATGTATTTTTTTACATGTGATATATCTATTTTTTTTTTTTTTACGTATGGTTGGTCCCTGGAATCGCACCCATTACCCTGGCGTTGCAAGCGTCACGCATTACCAACTGAGCTACAGCGGACCAATGTTATGGAGCTGCTGTACTGGTAGATGCTTACTAAGGAGTGTCCATTTGATGTGACGTGCGCTAAGGTGTGAAATGATAAGGCTTGGATATGAAGGTGATCTAGAATATTCTCCATACCGACAATATAGAGCAGAACATAATCTTTATTTTTTGCTTGATTGAATGAACCACTCATGGACGTTGTTTTGGAGCTCCTACCTGGAAGAGTAACATGAAACATCAGCTGGAACACTGTGTCTTTTTAGCAGACATCCTTCTAGAGGCAAATCATCTGGAGCAGACATCCCCGATCCAGATACAAGATACAGGCTGTTTCATAAAGCAATCATGCCAAACCATGGTGCCAGCGTTCTACAGTGAGATCTAGCAACAATGGACTGGCTTGAGGTTGGGTCTCTGCTCCAACACCCTCTGAACATATAGGAAAAGGTCATGGTAAACACAACAATTTCAGTCTAAAGATGACGCTGGTCTTGGTTTGAAAGTCAGTTGACCCTTTTTCTGAGAAAAATCTTGCTATGCCATATTCAGTTGAACAATTCAGTAAAAAGGAAGTTTGAATTACAATATGTGCGTCCACATTCAGTTGGCAATGAATAACATACTCTGTGAGGTTCAGATTCAATATTTTCTCTGATTTGACCAGATTGTAATCTTATAAAAAGCGCCTCACATCATGGGGGAAAAAAGTCAATACTGTATGTTGACACAGCCCGTTAAAAGATCAGGAAGTGTCTCCATCGATCCTATGACTTATGCCTTATTTAGCTCTCAGCTTCATTTCCATCCAGTAGTTTGCTCTCCGTCACACAAAGTGGACTTCCTTTTCCCCTGAAGATGGCAGAGTGTTTACTTAACTCGACGAGATAACGCGGCAAGCCTGCCGTCACCCTGGTTAGCGAAACGAGCACGCTAGCAGCGTTCAAACACGCACATGTTGACATTGAGCTGCTCACGGATGTCAAAGTCAATGAGCACCCATTAATCTGAAGAATATTTGGGCGTGTGATAGAGAGGAAGAAGAGAGAGAGAGCGGGGGAAAGAGAGAAAGAAGGAGAGTGAGGGAGGGAGAGACAGCGAAAGAGATTGAGGTAGAGGCTTAATTTTGAGGCGATAAAAAATTCACACACATTCAGTGGCAAACAAGGCTGAATCAGAGGAGGATGTGCAGCAATGATGGGCATAGTATAAATAAACCTATTTATTTCTGATTTCAGGGGGTTCAAAAATTCACTCATCACCCCCCCACCCCCAGCCCCACCCCACACAGAGTACTCAAGGTACATTCACGTTATACAAATAAAATCACACAACATCAGTCCTTGCAACTCGTACTGAGAGACTGTTCAAGTGCATTTCACATTAAGTAAGCCAGAAGTGTTTTGTTTTGCCCCTCTCCTCTCTTCACCATGTTTACTGGGCTTTTGAAAGGCATTTCTCCCCAGTTCATCTTGTGTTCTTTATGTTATTTGTCCCCTGCAGAGTCCCTGTGGTAGAAGACCCCAGTTGACTCACCTAATGTTTATCTCCTCTACTGAGCAGAACCCACGGTCTCAGCCCTGATGGAGCCCTAGTGCACTTCACACACTAGAGAGCCCTCTATTCTTACTCTGTCTCACCACTCATTGTGTTGCCAATGGTAACAACCTTCAGACATGGGTCTGGTGGCCTTGGATTTCTTTTTTTTATACAGTTATTATGCACTGTTCAATGTGCACTGTTTACATGCAAACACAAACACACGCGCACACACACACTAGGGGTGAGTGTGAACTCCTTGGGATTGTGAAGTTTCTATTGCCTTTGAGATTAACACAGTTTGTATTGCCTTTGATTATTATTACAGTTTCTGTTGCCATTGAGATGAACACAGTTTCTATTGCTTTAAGATTAGTACATGTAATCAACTAAATGCAATCAAAAATGTAATCTATGTAATCCCGAAAGGTAATCATTTATCATGAGATGGCCATAAACAATAACTAGTAATGCTGCATACGCCAAGGTTAAAATCTCACCTTTCTGGTAAAAATTGTTATAAATTGCTGAGGTGTAGTCACTTTTGAGGACAGAAGTTCAAGTACAGAAAATAAACATGATAAAAATATGAAATATTTGATATGATGTATTTGCTATTCAACAAAACTGTATAAATAAGGCTTGGAAGTATTTAAAATTAAATTGTATAGTAGAATACATTTATTAATCAACTATGAGATTTAACCTTCCTTATAACTTTAAAATACATATTTTATATTTTGTGTTTGAGAAAATGTGCAAATCTTGTAAAGGTCTCTTGATCAAAATGTCTGCCCCCATTGCTGTGGACATCTCACAGAACTCTAGCTTGGCTTCCTGAATTTGTTGCGTACTCGCCTTTCATCTCATATTAATATTGTCTGTCTATGAAAACCAGAAAGTGTTTTTATTTTAGATTACTGGATATAAATCTCTGTATCTGCTACAGGGATGAAACCACTCTCTCCTGCTGCGTTACGATGTAAGGATTCCAGGCATATGCGTTGTCAGTGGCTGTGAGGTAAGGTTCAGCCAGGAGTTGGACAGTTGGAAGAGCAAATTAAATGGTAGGAGGGACATCCAAGTTTCAAGTGGTGTCAGATTTCACATCCTGCATCATACAGGCAGGAGAGACATACTCCTGTTTCCATGTGAATCAGGGCTACCGCCCAATGCAAGAAATGCAAACCACAGAGAAAGTAATGCGTTCAAGAACCAGAACCACGCAAGTCCCCAAAAAATCCAACAGCAGATATGTGAGCTTGAAAGAGATATGCCCACAGATTTATTGGCAAGAATGCATTCCTGCACTTTGCTAAAATCCGCCCAGAATCAATTATCACCACCAACGTAACACTAGCAGAACTCAACAACACTTGACGTAGAGCAAACATGAATTTTTTGAGTATTTGAACTTGCAACCTCTTGGTTGGGTGTATATTGATGTTTCTGCAGTGTAACCAGGTTCATAGTTATTTATACTATACAGAGCAAAAATATAAAGGCAACATGCAAATATTTCTATTATTTTACTGAGTTACAGTTCATATAAGGAACTTAGTCAATTTAAATTAATTCATTAGGCCTTAATCTATGGATTTCACATAACTGTTGGTTACAAACACCTTTAAAAAAAAAAGTAGGGGCTTGGATCAGAAAACCAGTCAGTATCTGGTGTGACCACCATTTGCTTCATTTAGAGCGACACATCTCCTTCACATAGAGTTGATCAGGCTGTTGATTGTGGCCTGTCGAATGTCTCCTCTTCAATGGCTGTGTGAAGTTGCTGGATATTGGCGCTAACTGGAACATGCTGTCGTACACGTCGAACCAGAGCATACCAAATGTGCTCAATGGATGACATGTCTGGTGAGTATGCAGGCATTGGAGGAAATGGGACATTTTCAGCTTCCAGGAATTGTGTTCAGATCCTTGCGACATGGCGGCGGATGAATGGCACGACAATAGTTCTCAGGATCTCATCACGGTATCTCTGTGCATTTCAAATTGCCGTCAATAAAATGCAATTGTGTTCATTGTCCGTAGCTTATACCCATACCCACGCCCATACCGTAAACCCACCGTCAGCATTGCACAATCTGTTCACAACGTTGACATCAGCAAACCGCTCGCCCACACGCCATACACGTGGCCGCGGTTGTGAGGCCAGTTGGACGTACTGCCAAATTCTCTAAAACAACTTTGGAGGTGGTAGAGAAATTATTGTCCCCAGCACAAGGTGCACCTGTGTAATGATCATGCTGTTTAATCAGCATCTTGATATGCCACACCTGTCAGGTGGATGTATTATCTTGGCAAAGGAGAAATGCTCACTAACAGGGATGTAAACATTTTACATTTTACATTTTAGTCATTTAGCAGACGCTCTTATCCAGAGCGACTTACAAATTGGTGCATTCACCTATAATATCCAGTGGAACAACCACTTTACAATAGTGCATCTAAATCTTTTAAGGGGGGGGTTAGAAGGATTACTTTATCCTATCCCAGGTATTCCTTGAAGAGGTGGGGTTTCAGGTGTCTCCGGAAGGTGGTGATTGACTCCGCTGTCCTGGCGTCGTGAGGGAGCTTGTTCCACCATTGGGGTGCCAGAGCAGCGAACAGTTTTGACTGGGCTGAGCGGGAACTGTGCTTCCTCAGAGGTAGGGAGGCGAGCAGGCCAGAGGTGGATAAACACACTTGTGCACAACATTTGAGAGAAATAATATTTTTGTGCATATGAAACATTCATGGGATCTTTTATTTCAGCTCATAAAACATGGGACCAACACATTACATTTTGCCTTTATATTTTTGTTCAGTGTATATTGGTGCGTGCTCAAATGTGGGTATTTGTGCCATCTGTCAGTGGAAGTGTTGTAGCAGTCTAAGTGTTTGGTGGTTATGCCGACGCAAGTTAAACACCACCTTTGACACCGTCTGTTCTGAAAATGTTTTAAGAGAATGTGTCAGTAATGAGCTCCACTGCGAAGGTTATTGTACATTTTCCAGTAACTTAATGACAAGTTGTTTCTAGGAATTTGTCATTTATTAACTGGAAACTACTTGTCATTAAGATTGCGTGAAATGCTTACTTACAAGCCCTTATCCAACAGTGCAGTTCAAGAAGAGTTAAGAAAATATTAACCAAACTAAAATTAAAAAGTAACACAATAACATAACTATATTGAGGCTATATGTAGGGGGTACCAGTACCGAGTCAATGTGCGAGGGTAAAGTTAGTTGAGCTAATTTGTACATGTAGGTAGGGGTGAAGTGTCTATGCATAGATAATAAACAGCAAGTAGCAGCAGTGTACAAAACAAATGGAGGGGGGTCAATGTAAATAGTCCAAACGCACATCACTTGCTGATTGGCAGCATACTGTAACAATGGCAGCCTATCAAAAGATTGCAGGTGTGGCTTATTCGTGGGATGGGTTTTAGCTAACTCTTTTTGGTCTCCCTTAAGAGGGAATGTTATCCCAGTTAATGCACTCATTTCATAAATACTCATACACTGGCGCAGTTTTTTAAACTCTATCATTTGTTTACAATCCTGATATCTGTACTTTTATTTTATGGTTGATGCAGCTTGTTGGCCACTAGCCAACTGGCGTTTCCCAACGAATCCATCCAACTGGTATTTACAACTACACAACTGCTAAATTCCCACCTCCCACATGGTTAGAAACTCAAGCTTAATATTTAATACACTGAGTGTATAAAACATTACATCATAAACAAAACGCTCCTAATATTGGGCTGCCCCTTTTGCCCTCAGAACAGCCTCAAATCGGCAGGGCAAGAAATCTACAAGGTGTTGAAGCGTTCCACTGGGATTCTGGCCCATGTTGACTCCAACACTTCCCACAGTTGTGTCAAGTTGGCTGGATGTCCTTTGGGTGGTGGACCATTCTTGATACACAAAGGAAACTGAAAGAGCATGAAAGACCCAGCAGCATTGCAGTTTTTGAAACACTCAAAACGGTGTGCCTGGCACCTACTACCATACCCCATTCAAAGGCCCTTGTCTTGCCCATTCACCCTCTGAATGACTGTCCTGACCATAGAGAGCTCTTGTTTTCTATGGTAGAGTAGGTCAGGGCGTGACTGGGGGAGTTTATTCTAGTTTTATTTTCTATGATGTTTGGTTCTAGTTTCTGTTTTTCTATGTTTGTTTTTTTGGATGATCCCCAATTAGAGGCAGCTGGTCATCGTTGTCTCTAATTGGGGATCATATTTAAGTAGTTCTTTTTCCCACCTTTGTTTGTGGGAGATTATTTAGAATTAGTGCATGTAGCACCTCTTCGTCACGGTTTGTTGTTTTGTTTATGGTTTGTTGTATGTCTTGCATAGTTTCACATTATAATAAAATATGTGGAACGATATTCATGCTGCGCCTTAGTCCGTTCCTACACACAGATGTGACAGAATCTCCCACCACCAGAGGACCAAGCAGCATGGTCAAGAGGAATGGACCTGGGAGGAAATCTTGGACGGGAAAGGACCCTGGAGGTTGGAAGGGGAGTATCGCCGTCCAAAGGAGGAGATAGAGGCAGCGAGAGCAGAACGGCGACGCTATGAGGAATTAACACGGCAACAACGGAAGCCCGAGAGGCAGCTCCAAAACATTTTTTTGGGGGGGCACACGGAGTGGTCGGTGGAGCCGAGGGGGGGGAAACCAGAGCCAGTCACGGAGTCGAGAGAGGAACTCGACGAAAGATTCTGGAGAGAGGTGTTGGCGTTGAGAGCGCTGCTGAGCGGGCGTACTTACCGTGGGGAGCGTGTGACCAGTCAGGCACCGTGTTATGCGGTGCCTGACTGTATCTCCAGTGCGCATTCATAGCCCGGTGCACACTGTGCCTGCGCCCCGCATTTGCCGGGCTAAAGTGAGCATTCAGCCAGGACGGGTTGTGCCAGCTCAGCGCTCCTGGTCTCCAGTACGCCTCCTCGGTCCAGGATATCCTGCGCCAGCTCGACGCACTGTGTCGCCAGTGCGCATTCAAAGGCCAGTGCGTCCTGTGCCTCCTCCTCGCACTCTCCCTGGAGTGCGTGTCCTCAGTCAGGTACGTCCTGTGCCTTCTCCTCACACTCGCCCTGAGGTGCGTGTCACCAGTCTGGTGCCACCTGTCCCGTCTAAACGCACTAGGCCTCCAGTGCGCCTGCCCAGTCTGGTGCGTCCTGTGCCTGCTCTCCGCACTCGCCCTGAGGTGCGTGTTACCAGTCTGGCGCCACCTGTGCAAGCCGCACTCATCAGGCCTCCAGTGCGACTTCCCGTTCCAAAGCTTCCGGCGACAGTTCCCAGTCCAGAGCTTCCAGCGACAGTTCCCAGTCCAGAGCTTCCGGCGACAGTTCCCAGTCCAGAGCTTCCGGCGACAGTTCCCAGTCCAGAGTTTCCGGCGACAGTTCCCAGTCCGGAACCTCCAACGACGGTCTACAGTCCTGAACCTCCAACGACGGTCTACAGTCCTGAACCTCCAACGACGGTCCACGGTCCGGAACCTCCTGAACTGGCCCGCGGTCCGGAGTCTCCAGCGACGGCCCGGAGTCTCCAGCGATGGCCCGCGGTCCGGAGTCTCCAGCGACGGTCTGCGGGCCGGAGCCTCCTGCGACGGTCGGCAGTCCAGAGCCTCCACCGATGCTGGCCGGTTTGCAGGATGAGAGGGTTCTTTGTCCCGCACCAGAACCGCCTCTGATGCGGGAGGATCCGTGGGATGAGAAGGTTCTTCGTCCTGCACCAGAACCGCCACCAACACTAGACACACCCCCAACCCTCCCTTTTGATTTCAGGTTTTGCGGCCGGAGTCCGCACCTTTGGGGGGGTACTGTCACGTCCTGACCATAGAGAGCTCCTATTTTCTATGGTAGAGTAGGTCAGGGCGTGACTGGGGGGTTTATTCTAGTTTTATTTTTCTATGTTGTTTGGGTCTAGTTTCTGTTTTTCTATGTTGGGGTTTTTGGATGATCCCCAATTAGAGGCAGCTGGTCATCGTTGTCTCTAATTGGGGATCATATTTAAGTAGCTGTTTTTCCCACCTTTGTTTGTGGGAGATTATTTTGAGTTAGTGCATGTAGCATCTCTTTGTCACGGTTTGTTGTTTTGTTTATGGTTTGTTGTATGTCTTGCATAGTTTCACATTATAATCAAATATGAGGAACGATATTCACACTGCGCCTTGGTCCGTTCCTACACACAGACGTGACAATGACACACATACACAATCCATGTCTCAATTGTCTCCTCCCCTCATCTACACTGAATGAAGTGGATTTAACCTCCCTGGGCAAGGTGGGACGTTTGCGTCAACAGCCAGTGGAATTGCGTGGCGCAAAATACAAATACCTCAAAAATGCTATAACTTCAATTTCTCAAACATATGACTATTTTACACCATTTTAAAGACAATACTCTCGTTAATCTAACAACATTGTCCGATTTCAAAAAGGCTTTACAGTGAAAGCAAAACATTAGATTATGTCAGGAGAGTACCCTGCCAAAAATAATCACACAGCCATTTTCAAAGCAAGCATATATGTCACAAAAACCAAAACCACAACTAAATGCAGCACTAACCTTTGATGATCTTCATCAGATGACACTCCTAGGACATTATGTTATACAATACATGCATGTTTTGTTCAATCAAGTTCATATTTATATCAAAAAACAGCTTTTTACATTAGCATGTGATGTTCAGAACTAGCATACCCACCGCAAACTTCCGGTGAATTTACTAAATTACTCATGAATAACGTTCACAAAATACATAAATTATTTTAAGAATTATAGATACAGAACTCCTTTATGCAATCGCGGTGTCAGATTTTAAAATAGCTTTTCAGCAAAGGACATTTTGCAATATTCTGAGTACAAAGCCCGGCCATCACGGCTAGCTAATTTGACACCCACCAAGTTTGGCCCTCACCAAACTCAGATTTACTATAAGAAAAATTGGATTACCTTTGCTGTTCTTCATCAGAATGCACTCCCAGGACTTCTACTTCAACAACAAATGTTGTTTTGGTTCCAAATAATCCATAGTTATATTGAAATACCTCCGTTTTGTTTGTGCGTTCAGATCAGTATCCGAAGGGTGACGCGCGAGCGCATTTCGTGACAAAAAATGTCAAAATATTCCATTACCGTACTTCGAAGCATGCCAAACGCTGTTTAAAATCTATTTTTATGCTATTTTTCTTGTAAAATAGCGATAATATTCCAACCGGGCGACATTGTATTCATTCAAAGGCTGAAAGAAAAAAATTTAGAATTCTCATGAAGGCGCATCTCCAGTGTCACTGTTCCCAGCCCGACCACTCACAAACAGAGCTGCTGAACTACGCCCAGAGACTGCAGACAACCCATTACACTTTCTGGCACCTTCTGAGAGCAAATGGAAGCTTTAGAAAATGTCACGTTACAGCAGAGATGCTGTATTTTCGATAGAGATGCCACAGAAGGAGAACAAACTGTCAGACAGAGCACTTCCTGTATGGAATCTTCTCAGGTTTTGGCCTGCCATATGAGTTCTGTTATACTCACAGACACCCTTCAAACAGTTTTAGAAACTTTAGAGTGTTTTCTATCCAAATCTACTAATTGTATGCATATTCTCGTTTCTGGGCAAGAGTAGTAACCAGTTTAAATCGGGTACGTTTTTTATCCGGCCGTGCAAATACTGCCCCCTAGCCCCAACAGGTTTTAACAAGAGTCATCAACAAGGGATCATAGCTTTCACCTGGATTCACCTGGTCGGTCTATTACATGGAACAAGCAGGTGTTCCTAATGTTTTGTGCATGTCGCGTAGAACATTTTACCATTATACTAGATTTTCCACACATGTACCCTTCCACAAATACTTATTTACGTAAGTATTCAGACACTTAACTATGAGCTCAGGTGCATCCTGTTTCCATTGATCATCCTTGAGATGTTTCTACAACTTGATTGGAGTCCACTTGCGGTAAATTCAATTGATTGGACATGATTTGGAAAGGCACACCCCTGTCTATACAAGGTCGCACAGTTGACAGTGCATGTCAGAGCAAAAACCATGCCATAAGGTCGAAGGAAGTGTCCGCCAAACTGAGCATTCGGGGGAGAAGGGCCCTGGTCAGAGAGTTGAACAAGAACTCAATGGTCATTCTGACAGAGCTCTAGAGTTCCTCTGTGGAGATGGGAGAACCTTCCAGAAGGACAACCATCTCTGCAGTACTCCACCAATCAAGCCTTTATGGTAGAGTGGAAAGACAGAAGCCATTCCTCAGTAAAAGGCACATGACAGCCCACTTGGAGTTTGCCAAAATGCACCTAAATAACTCAGACCATGAGAAACACGATTCTCTGGTCTGATGAAACCAAAATTCAACTCCTTGGCCTGAATGCCAAGCATCACATCTGGAGGAAACCTGGCATCATCTCTACAGTGAAGCATGGTGGTGGCAGCCTCATGCTGTGGGAGTGTTTTTCAGCAGCAATGACTGGGAGACTAGTCAGGATCAAGGCAAAGATGAATGGAGGAATGTCCAGAGAGATCCTTGATGAAAACCTGCTCCAGAGCGCTCAGGACCTTAGACTTGGGCGATTCACCTTCCAACCGGACAACGACCCTAAGCACACAGCCAAGACAACGCAGAAGTGGCTTCGGGAGAGACCTGAAAATAGCTCTGCAGCGACGCTCCCCATCTAACCTGACAGAGCTTGAGAGGATCTGCAAAGAATGGGAGAAACTCCCCAAAAACAGGTGTGCCAAGTTTGTAGCGTTGTACTCAGTAAGACTCTAGGCTGTAATTGCTGCCAAAGGTGCTTCAACAAAGTACTGAGTAAAGGGTCTGAATACTAAGGGGAATATGATATTTCAGTTTTCATATTTAAAAATTTGCAAAAATGTAAAAAACTTTTTTTGCTTTGTCATTATGGGGTATTGTGTGTAGATTGATGAGAAAAATAGAATAAGGCTTTAACGTAACAGAATGTGGAAAAGGTCAATTGGTCTGAATACTTTCCGAAGGCACTGTACCTTTGACATTTTGTACACCAAGGAACAACACTGATCCATAACCATAATCATATATTTTTTTAAATGTGTGCATATATGTTCTTGGAAACAAATAACCATCTGGTGGCACTGATGGGACATTAATGCACTCCAGACCAGAGGGTTGCAAGTTCCGCACTATCAGATCAACTCTAGCGGACAGCCGCATAGTGGTTGTTTTGGAGGTGGAACTGTGTTAGAGCTGGCAAATACACAAATGTCTCCCGGCATTGTACCCAAAGCGGAAATTGACATTGGCTACACAGAGCTGCATTAAGAGAAATCCCATCCAACTTAAACAAGGCTGCTTCACTGGAATGTGATATTTAATCTACACCTTGATTAGGCTGATAGAAATCATTATTTTCTTGAATGATTTTCAGTTTGAGTGTCATTATTTCTATATACAGTAGCCTACACTTTCTCGTTCTGAACTTCTAACATCAGTGGGACGTTTTTGTCTTCGTGAAAATGACCCACAGGAGAAGCCGTTCACTAATTTGACACATTTACACCTTTTAAAAGTCCTGGTATGCATTAAAAACGTAATGAGAACTTTTGGGTGTCAGGGAAAATAAGGAGTAAAAAGTACATTATTTGCTTTAGGAATGTAGTGAAGTAAAAGTGCAAAGTTTGTCAAAACAGTAAAGTACAAATAGCCCAAAAACGACTTAAGTAGTATTTTTAAGTATTTTTACTCACGTACTTTACACACAGATTTCCCAACCTCAGCCCCAGTGGCTGGGTGCATGTTTTGGCTTTTACCCTAGCACTACACAGCTGATTCCAATAACCAACTCATCATTAAGCTTTGATTATTTGAATCAGCTGTGTATTATAAATCTGTGGCGGGTCTCTGTCATGTCAACAGACCTGGTGGCAAAGCAGGAAATTCAGATTGCTTTCATTTAAGAGGTTGAGAGTTAAAATCCCAGGTGTGGTTTGGGTCTCAAGTGTGCTAACCACTGTTGAGGTCAAAACCACTTTGGTTCCAGTCAATTCAGAAAGTAAACCTAATTCCTAAAATAATTGAATTAGAATTGGAATTTCTGTCTACTTCCTGAATACAGTTCATTGTTGAATATTTGCTGACAAAATACAGTTCAGCTGTAGAAATATATAAAAAGTTCTTCCACTATTTTTGCCTGGACCTAACTATACAATTATGTGTTTACAGTTTCTGCCATGAGTGCATTTACACTATCCTATCAGTTTAAATTGTATTTAATTTAAACTTTTATTTAACCAGAAATACATAAATTACAGAAAATGCACGCATCAAAATAAAAAATGGTCATAAAATACTTAGACATTCATCAGTTAAAATGTGCTCAATCAGCGTTCTGAATTGGCCTACAGGCACCAAAACATCACACTTCAGAAAATGTTGAAGATTGTTCCACAAATAAGGTGCAAAAAAACTAAAATCTCATTTATCTAACTCTCTAGAGACCAAAGGAATTTCCAGAGTTAGCCATCCCTGAGCCCGGATGTGGTAACTCATACTGATTGTCTAAAATTTAGTTAAGATGTTAGGTACGGTGGGAGTTTTTGTAAAAGGGTTTTATAAATAAAAGCATAGCAATGTATCAACCTATGTGACATCAAAGAGGGCCAAACAATTTCTGGTAGAGAATGCAGTGATGGGTGATACAACTGTTGCACGTAATAAAGCGCAGTGCGTTATGATAAGCTGCATCTAATGGATTTAATGAAGTAATGAAGTAGTAATGTTCATATACTGCAGATGATGTCGCCATAGCCTAGGACCAATAGGAACGTTGAATGAATAATCTGCTTTCTATTTCTGTAGAAGAAGCCCGTTTTTATTCTCAGCTTCTTAACTATCTCGTCAATATGCTTTTTAAAAGGCAGCTTTTTATCTAACCAGTTACCCAGATATATTTCTAAGCAGGTACAGTTGAAGTCGGACGTTTACATACACCTTAGCCAAGTACATTTAAACTCAGTTTTTCACAATTCCTGACATTTAATCCAAGTAAAAGTTCCCTGTCCTAGGACAGTTAGGATCACCACTTTATTTTAAGAATGTGAAATGTCAGAATAATAATAGAGATAATGATTTATTTCAGCTTGTATTTCTTTCATCACATTCCCAGTGGGTCAGAAGTTTACATACACTCAATTAGTACTTAGTAGCATTGCCTTTAAATTGTTTAACTTTGGTCGAACGTTTCAGGTAGCCTTCCACAAGCTTCCCACAATAAGTTGGGTGAATTTTGGCCCATTCCTCCTGACAGAGCTGGTGTAACTGAGTCAGATTTGTAGGCCTCATTGCTCGCACACGTTTTTTCAGTTCTGCCAACAAATGTTCTATAGGAGTAAGGTCAGGGCTTTGTGATGGTCACTCCAATACCTTGACTTTGTGTCCTTAAGCCATTTTGCCACAGCTTTGGAAGTATGCTTGGGGTCATTGTCCATTTCGAAGACTCATTTGCAACCAAGCTTTAACTTCCTGACTGATGTCTTGAGATGTTGCTTCAATATATCCACGTAATTTTCCTGCCTCATGATGCCATCTATTTTGTGAAGTTCACCAGTACCTCCTGCAGCAAAGCACCCTCACAACATGATGCTGCCACCCCCGTGCTTCACGGTTGGGATGGTGTTCTGGGGGGAGGTGCAAGCCTACCCCTTTTTCCTCCAAACATAATGATGGTAATTATGGCCAACAGTTCTATTTTTGTTTCATCAGACTAGATGACATTTCTCCAAAAAGTACGATCTTTGTCACCCATGTGCAGTTGCAAACCGTAGTCTGGCTTTTTTATGGCATTTTTGGAGCAGTGGCTTCTTCCTTGATGAGCGGCCTTTCAAGTTATGTCAATATAGGACTCGTTTTACTGTGGATATAGATCATTTTGTACCTGTTTCCTCCAGCATCTTCACAAGGTCCTTTGCTGTTGGTCTGGGATTGATTTGCACTTGATTTGCACCAAAGTACGTTCATCTCTAGGAGACAGAACGCGTCTCCTTCCTCAGCGGTATGACGGCTGGTATAAACACCCATAGTGTTTATACTTGCTAACAATTGTTTGTACAGATGAACGTGGTACCTTCAGGCATTTGGAAATTGCTCCCAAAGATGAACCAGACTTGTGGAGGTTTACAATTGTTTTTCTGAGGTCTTGGCTGATTTCATTTGATTTTCCCATGATGTCAAGCAAAGAGGCACTGAGTTTGAAGGTAGGCCTTTAAGTACATCCACAGGTACACCTCAAATTGACTCAAATGATGTCAATTAGCCTATCAGAAGATTCTAAAGCCATGACATAATTTTCTGGAATTTTCCAAGCTGTTTAAAGTCACAGTCAACTTAACTTCTGACCCACTGGATTTGTGATACAGTGAATTATAAGTGAAATAATCTGTCTGTAAACAATTGTTGGAAAAATTCTTGTGTAATGCACAAAGTAGATGTCCTAACTGACTTGCCAAAACTATAGATTATTAACATGAAATTTGTGGAGTGGTTGAAAAATGAGTTTTTTACATACACCTAAGTGTATGTAAACTTCCGAATTCAATTGTACATGATCAATATGGACACCATCCAAAGTACATATGCTCAAATCATCAGAGTTATTTTTATGTCAAAATGCAATTGCAAGTGATCCACTGGGCACACACTGGTTGAATCAACATTGTTTCCATGTAATTTCAATGAAATAACATTGAACCAACTTGGAATAGACATTGAATTGACGTCTGTGCCCTGTGTGGAGGCACGCAACATTAATTTTCAGGACGATTTGTAGTAAATATATAGCAAATCACTTTTACAGTATCCTATTATTGTAGACGTTTACCGTATAATGACTGTAAAAATGAACAGCAAGGGCTAGCAGTGTAGTTTTATGTTGTCACATGTGAAAACAAGTTTTTGGAACACTTCACATGATCACATTTGCAATTATTAATGCTGTACAACTAATGTATGACCCCAGCTGGGATTTGAAGTCACATCCACTGGATTGGAGGTATGCTGAGCTTTCTGCTGCGCTACAAAGTCTATAGCATCTCCCTAAATATGAATTACCTACAATACATCTCTGCACTTAGCAAAAGAATACCATTTGCAATGCTATTTTAGTCATTAGTTATTCTGGTTATTCACTCATTGATTTAATTTACTTATTTCAGCAATTTGAGGGTTTTCTGTACAGTTGTCTAATGTTGGTGGGGGATATTATTCTGTTTTAATGTTACTCCTGAATCACTATGATACATTTAATCATTTTTCTTGAGTGTATTTTTTAACAAAGCTGAGATTCCAAGTCCAAAGTGTAGTAATACAGGTGAACTCAGTTACTAACACAGACATGTTGGTGTTGGAGGAAGATTGGAATGCTTTGAACAAAGAAGTTGTGAGTTCAAATCCCAGACATGTTGAATAATTATTACTCCATAAACATGCACAATGTAGTCATGTGTCAAATACTTACGTTAAAAGCACTGTGTGGATTATAACAACTAACATTTGATTGCTGTGAAATCTAATGTGAAAAAGGTTATGTGAAAATCCACGTGTAGAACTTCATGTGAAATACGACCACATGTAAATGGTTTCAAAAACACATGGTTTCACATGTGCAAAACATGTGGAAATAAATCATGTGGTTTTTCCCATAAGGGTCCCTTCAAAAAGACTGTGCAGTGTCATAGTCTCTAAAGCTTTGAGCATCTCTATTATAAAAGGACTGTGGTCTGTCTGAACTCTACCTAATGAAATATTCTATTGTATTACTGTCCTTATTCACGCTTTCTGATTCAGACAGACTTTCTCTTCCACTCTTCTCGACTTCTACTTAGTGATATGTTTGATTTTATTCAATGTGATCCTATCAGCAATATGCATGAAGAGAATAATACATGTTAATTAATACAATACTAGTAAAACTCAATACAAATGAAGCTCAATGAAAGATCTCAGTTAAACTCATTGTATTAACGTATTATATTATAACTTCTGGAAAGACTACGCGCAATGACACTTTCTGTAATATGTCACAGGCTACTGCATTTAGACTGACGTATGGGGTGGCAGGTAGCCTAGTGGTTAGAGAGTTGAACTAGTAACCGAAAGGTTGCAAGATTGAATCCCTGAGCTGACAAGGTAAAAATCTGTCGTTCTTCCCCTGAGCAAGGCAGTTAACCCACTGTTCCTAGGCTGTCATTGAAAATAAGAATTTCTTCTTAACTGACTTGCCTAGTTGAATGAAGGGAAGAAAAATATATGTTTCATAACATATGCGGGTGGGCATTATGTCTCTGTGAAATTATGCATAATTGATACTGTAACTCCTATGCTCAGCGGTTGACATGCTATCAGCCTCCTGTTTCTCAAACCTGTGAGAAGACAAAGTTTTAAAAGTATCAATTTCAGAGTTGAGGTTTCACTCAAAGCTCTCACCTTCTCCTGGTGTCTTTTTCCTTCTTCAGGAGTGTTGAGAAAGGTGCTGATTTTCCTACATATTTATGGCACCAAGCAACACTGTGACTGTCTGACAGGGTACCAGATGAGGAGCTAAAGTGTATTCTCAGCTCTCTCTGAAGCACAGATGCTAAAGCACAGACAGAGACAGCCACTGCTGGGTGGGGAGAGAGGAACGAAATGGAGCCTGACTGTGTCTAGAATGTCATTGTATGCTGTAGCGTTAAGATTTCTCTTCACTGGAACTAAGGGGCCAAGTCCGAACAAAAAAAAACTTTACAGTTGTTACTATGCATCGGCTCAAGTAGCGTTGTCCTGGCATCTGCCAAACCCAGATTCGTCCGTCGGACTGCCAGATGATGAAAAGTGATTCCTCACTCAAGAGAATGCGTTTCCACTGCTCCACTGAGTTACACCACTCCAGCCGACGCTTGGCATTGCGCATGGTGATCTTAGGCTTGTGTACGGATGCTCGGCCATGGAAACCCGTTTCATGAAGCTCCCAACGAGCAGTTATTGTGCTGACATTGCTTCGAAGCAGTTTGGAACTCGGTAGTGGGTGTTGCAACCGAAATCAGACCATTTTTACGTGCTCCAGCACTCGGCGGTCCTGTTCTATGAGCTTGTATGGCCTACCACTTTGTGGCTGAGCCGTTCTGTACTTCAGTTGCTTTCGTTGCTTCATCATACATGATTTCTGCTGAACGAGATTGGTGAGCATGGTTGGTATAGGATATATGCTATGTATCATTTTTTTACTTAGTTTTTTATTGAGATGTCTTTCAAGTTATGTTTGCCTAGACGTTTAGGCTTTTCCATGTAAATAAGAGTGCACTAGAGAACTATGTATACCATTAGGTCACATCTCTCTAAAAACCACATGTTTAATTGATGAGTTTGGGTATGAGTGACTCCACAATGAAATTAAAAATGGCTTATTTTTTCTGGGGTTTCAAAGCTTTTATGCTTTGAAAGATGAACCTGTTTTCTGAGGTTTTGGCAGGGCATGACAATTATTAAATGCATTTAATCTATTGAAGCTGTTCTGCATTACCTAAATGAAATCTTTATTGGGAAGCAGCCCTTCTGAATAAAGACACATGGGGGACCATGTACGCCACTAAAGTAAATGGACGTAAACAGTACCAGACACCGGCATCTGACCATTTACCCTCCCGCCCACGGCCGGTTTGCATTGTGATGGTTTAATATCGTGAAACTCAATGCTGTTTAAGTGCTTCATGTTTTGGTTGCACTCAGTAGAGTTAGGCACGGACCTGACTGAAGGAGGTATCACTTTACACTAGCATACACTATTATCCTCAATATAGAAGTTTTTTCATTTAATGCTGGGCAATGCATATTTATTCGAGTGGCATCATCCTCTTGTCTTTAATATATTTCACTCTAAAATACATTTTTCTTGTGTTAAAAATGTGGCACATACATGGTTTAACTTGCTTGAGGAGGCTTGGATCAATCACTAAAATAGCTCAATACAGCTCTATATTATTCTACTTCTCTCTCCCTTGTTCCTCATCAACTATGTTCTGGTAGCACTGAGTTGAATTGCTAAAGGTTTTGTGGGTGCATTACCATTTTATGAGGATGCCAATAGCATTTTCAGGTTAGAATTACTGAGAGCCATAAGTCAGTGACATACGGTTTCCCCAGGCTACAGCAGCACAGTGTGTAGGTAGTGTACTAGTAATTGAGTAATGTGCAGACAGGGAGTACATAGAGTGTGTCATAAACTCACTGCTGGTTCAGACGTTAAATAGATAGGTGTCAAAACTGGTTAACCTCACGGCAGGTAGGCTAGTGGTTAGAGTGTTGGGCCAGTAACTGAAAGGTTGCTGCTTTAAATCCCCGAGCTTACAAGGTAAAAATCTGTCATTCTGCCCCTGAGCAAGGCAGTTAACCAACTGCTCCCCAGGCGCCGAAGATGTGGATGTTGATTAAGGCAGCCCCCTGCACCTCTGTGATTCAGAGGGGTTGTGGTATTTCAGTGTTTTCCACACTTTTCTATAAGTTACGATATGGCCCGGCACATCAACAAATGACCAGCGTGACTGAGTGTGGCACATACCACCTTCGCAAGGGGGGTTGCATTGAGGCGTCGTCCAACTGCCCTTGCTTAGTGATGGAGATAAGAGATGTCTACACACTTGTCAACAACATGACAGACTTGGGGTGTTTGCCTTTGAGATGAATTGTCCTAATGGTGGTCTTCTGTTAAGGAGAGACTGATTCCAGTCATGGCTCTGTTAGCACCTGGACCAGACGTATTGACAGCCCTGCCAGCTAGCATCCTTACACTCATCTGTCAGATGTACAATTACAATGATACTGTAGTGTTACAGAAATGCAATTGCATTAATTGCAATTACTGTTGTAAACTGAGCGTGCTGATAGATAAGAAGCAGTTGACTATATGTAAATGCCTTTCACTATTGTGATCATAGCAGCATAAGTTATTCTTGACTAGGTGACATAACCAGGAACAACCCTGGCCCATTGTCAAAGTGTCAAACTGCATCCAGGAGTTTTTTTGGGGGGGGGGCATGTTTCGTGGCCAGGAGGAAAAATCTATCTCTATGATTACAGAGTTGCCAAAAGGTTAAATGAGGTGACAGATATTACTATTGGATGACAGAGCATTTCTGTTTAAACCATTTAAGCCACACTCGTAATATTCATTTAGACATGTCCTCTGCCTAATCCTCAAAGCCCTATTCTGCGTGCCTGTATAACAGTTGGCCATCTACACCGCAGCAATTCCAAGCATTTAACTACTATTCCCCTGGCAAATGTGAATTTCATTCCTCATCCAATAGCATAAAATCATTGTATCTGCTTTGATATGGCTGATTAAATGCGGCCCTGTGATGGCTTAACGGAGGAGAGATGGTTTAATAGAAGAGTGATGGGAAGTCTTTCATGCTCTTTTGTTTTGGCTGATGTAAATTATGGCTGGGTGGAATTGGGCACACATCAAATTATCACGCACGGGATGGATGGAATGGAAACTGTGTGATTGCAGATAGCTCCAGATAGTCTACAATGACATATATATGAGAGATACCTACCCAGTATTTGTACAACTCAGTAGCCTATCGGCAGTGGTGTAAAGTACTTAAGTAAAAATACTTTAAAGTACTACTTAAGTAGGTTTTTGGGGTATCTGTACATTTCTTTACTATTTATATTTTTGACTACTATTACTTTTACCTCACTACATTCCTAAAGAAAATATTGTACTTTTTACTCCATGCAGTTTTCTTGACAACCAAAAGTACTCGTTAGATTTTGAATGCTTAGCAGAACAGGACAATTGTCAAATTCATTCACTTATCAAGAGAACACGTGGTCATCCCTACTGACTCTGGTCTGGCAGACTCACTAAAGACAAATTAATATTTTTGTAAATAATCTCTGAGTGCTCCCCTGGCTATCCGTAATTTTTGGAAATATAAAATGGTGCCATCTGCTTTGCTTAATATAAGGAATTTTAAGTGATTTATATTTTTATTATTACTTTTGATATTTTAGCAATTACATTTACTTTTGATACTTAAGTATATTTAAAACCAAAAACGTTTAGACGTTTGCTCAAGTAGTATTTTACTGGCTGACTATCACTTTTACTTGAGTAACTTTCTATTAAGGTATCTATACTTTTACCCAAGTATGGCGACTTGGTACTTTTCCACCTCTGCCTACAAGAAAAGAGACAAGGATCTTAGGCAAGGGGTGCATAGCACCGGTCATTGAGCTGTACTGTATACAGTGCATTCAGAAAGTATTCAGTCCTCTTGACGTTTTCCACATTTTGTTACGTTACAGCCTTATAATTAAATTGATAAAAGTATTTTATTTCGTCATCAATCTACACACAATACCCTATAATGACAAAGCAAAAACGGGTTTGTAGAAATTTTTGCACAAAATAAATAAATGAAATACTTTATTTATATATGTATTCAGACCCTTTACTATGAGACTCGAAATTAAGCTTAGGCGCATCCTGTTTCCATTGATTATCCTTGTTCCTACAACTTGATTGGAGTCCACCTGTGGTAAATTCAGTTGATTTGACATGATTTGGAAAGGCACACACCTGTCTATATAAGGTCCCACAGTTGACAGTGCATTTCAGAGCACAAACCAAGCCATGAGGTCAAAGGAATTGTCCGTAGAGCTCCGAGACAGGATTGTATCGAGGCACAGATCTGGGGAAGGGTACCAAAAAATGTCTGCAGCATTAAAGGTCCCCAAGAACACAGTGGCCTACATCATCCTTAAATGGAAGAAGTTTGGAATCACCAAGACTCTTCCTAGAGCTGGCCGCCCAGACAAACTGAGCAATCAGGGGAGAAGGGCCTTGATCAGGGAGGTGACCATGAACTCGATGGTCACTCTAACAGAGCTCTAGAGTTCCTCTGTTGAGATGGGAGAACCTTTCAGAAGGACAACCATCTCTGCAGCCCTCCACCAATCATGCCTTTATGGTAGAGTGGCCAGACGAATGCCCAAATACAGGTGTGCCAAGCTTGTAGCATCATACCTAAGAAGACTCAAGGCTGTAATCACTGCCAAAGCTGTCAAAGGTGCTTCAACAAAGTACTGACTAAAGGGTCTGAATACTTATGCAAATGTGATATTTCAGTTTTTTTTTATATATATAAATTAGTAAACATTTCTAACAACCTGTTTTTCCTATGTCATTATGGGGTAACGTGTGTAGACTGATGAGGGGGGAAAAAACAATTTAATCAATGTGGAAAAAGGCAAGGGGTCTGAATACTTTCTGAAGACACTGTACTTTTTTTAAATCGGAGACTTCTACAACCAGGTGTCTACATTGGTCACTCAGTGGCATTAGTCAATCTGTGAATTACTGAATTAATTAAGTGTGTCCTGCAACCAGCAGGACTCAAGAACTAGAGTTGTGGACCTATGGGTTATAGACTTGTGAAGGGGCATATGTGACTCTCTAACTAATTCCTAACCTCCAAACATGGAGTGTAATGTGCAGTCTGTGAGGATTCCTAACCTCCAAACAGGGAGTGTAATGTGCAGTCTGATAGGAACAATGGGTTTGGTCCTCTGTTGGCTTGACTTCCTGACTGACTGGCTGACTGACTGGGGCTTATAGCTGAACCCTCTAGAGTGTCTGAGGGGAGAGTAATGGTACCCATCTGTAGAGAACATGTGGGATCGGGAAGATGATTGCGGCCCGACACGATAAATAATGAGAAGCCTTTGTTTTAGTGAAATGACTCAATCAGAGGGGATTTGTCATGTAACGTGCACAATAAGCGATTGGAATCTCGCTGGCGGCCATGAGACCGTTCATCAGAGCCGCAGTAGAACACATTAAACACAAGGAAAACATTGCCCATGTGTTATGCGATTATTAACATTAAACTGGCTCTATGATAAGTAAAGAAACAGTTCAAGGTCTTAAAATGTTGTACAAGATGTGAGCCTTGGGCACCGTCCAAATGAGTTTAACCCTGCATTAAGTCATTATAGTTGGGGCATGTGCACAGATTTTTAATCTAAACTAAGTGAGTGTGTGTTCTGCGTTTACAGTATATTATGTGTGATTTGGCTCTTAGTGTTGGCGGCATCTGTGAGTGTGTGTGTTTAGGTATGTGTGTGTGTTTAGGTATGTGTGTGTGTTTTGGTGCATAAAACCTCATTGCCCTCTGATTACTCAAGGTCTAGAGTAATGTGATTCATGTCATGTGGGAAAATCAATGCTTTTATAGCTGTAAACACAATGAGCTGCCTGCCTGTCTATCTGTGCTAGTGATGTGTGACAGACACAGTAAAACAATAGTGTTGACGCACAAGTCAGCCTATTCCAGCACAGTTATTCTATTCCCTGACTGCCGGCTCTGCAATTTGACCTTGCAGTTTGATTAAATGGCTGATTAAACTCAGAACAGCAGCAAACACACAGACACTCACACATACACACTGATTGTATCCACTCCATCTCTCTGTCCTTTTGACTTAAGTCATCAGTCTTCTATTCTTTTCTCATTATCCCCTTCCGTGTAAATGTGATGAACATTCTAATTTGCTGTCATATTGTTCTGCAGTCTGAAAGATAATGTCCATAGAAGTGGACTACGGATATGTCTGATTAGAAATTGTATTGCAAACAAAGAAACTATTGCCCTTTCGCATATTAAGGCCTTCTGCTCTGGGCTTTGATACTGAACAATGCACCGGGAAACAAATGAATGGAAATGACATTTGATATGTTCATATGCTGCTAATTTTCCACGGAGAAGGCATGCTCACATACGTATCACTAGGAAATGGCAACCTGTCAAGAGAATACGCTCCCAATGTGATTTGAAGTGTTTGGGCAGCCCACTCAACCAGATCAGAGGCAGCAGCATGACACAACTTCTCTATGTGTTCTTCCCTTACCATAAACTCCTAGAAACAAGGGTTCCAAAAAGGTTCTCTGCAGAGGCATAGGGTTCTATAAAGAACCCATTTTGGAAGACAAGGGTTCTTTGTAAGGTGAAGGGTTCTGCCTAGAACCTTTAACATCCTAAGAAAAGTTTTGGAGGAAAGGGTTCTTTGATAATTTTTTGGAAGGCAATAAGGATTTGTTGGAGGACAAGTAGGGTTCTTTGGAAGGCAAGAAGAGTTCTACATATAGTCATATATCATATTCCCAGCATGCTCTATTGCAAGCTGATTTTCAGAATTGTTTGTTTTAGTATGTGTGTTTTTACATGTACATTGATTGGTTGATAAATTGTATGCTATACAGAGATACCCTACATGACCAAAAGTAAGTGGACAGCTGCGCATCGAACATCTCATTCCAAAATCATGGGCATTAATATGGAGTTGGTCCCCCCCTTTGCAGTTATAACAGCCTCCACTCTTCTGGGAAGAAAATGTTGGAACATTGCTGCGTGGGACTTGCTTCCATTCAGACACAACAGCGTTAGTGAGGTCGGGCACTAATGTTGGGCGAGTAGGCCTGGCTCGCAGTCGACGTTACAATTCATCCCAAAGGTGTTCGATGGGGTTGATGCCGGGGCTCTGTAAAGTTTTAAAGTTTTTCCACACCGATCTCGACAAACCATTTCTGTATGGACATTTCTTTGTGCACAGGGGCATTGTCATACTGAAACAAGAAAGGTCCTTCCCCACAAAGTTGGAACCACAGAATAGTCTAGAATGTGACTGTATGCTGCAGCGTTAAGATTTATCTCCAATGGAACTATGTGGCCTAGCCCAAACCATGAAAACAATCCTTGACCATTATTCCTACTCCACCAAACCTTACAGTTTACACTGTACATGGGGCAGGCAGCGTTTTCCTGGCATCTGCCAAAACCAGATGCTTAGGGTCGTTGTCCTGTTGGAAGGTGAATCTTCACCCCAGTCTGAGGTCCTGAGTGCTCTGGAGCAGGTTTTTGTCAACGATCTCTCTATACTTTGATCCGTTCATCTTTCCCTCGATCCTGTATAGTCTCCCAGTCCCTGCCGCTTTTTGGCAAACTCCAAGCAGGCTGTCATGTGCCTTTTACTGAGGAGTGGCTTCCTTCTGTCCACTCTACCATAAAGGCCTGATTTGGTCGAGTGCTACGGAGATGGTTGTTCTTCTGTAATGTTCTCCCATCTACACAGAGGAACTCTGGAGCTCTGGAGCTCTCATTCCCCGATTGCTCAGTTTGGTCAGGTGGCCAGCTCTAGGAAGAGTCTTGGTGGTTCCAAACTTCTTCCATTTAAGAATGATGGAATCCACTGTGTTCTTGGGGACCTTCAATGCTGCAGACATTTTTTGGTACCCTTCCCTAGATCTCTGCCTCGACACAATCCTGTCTCTGAGCTCTACGAACAATTCCTTCGACCTCATGGCTTGGTTTCTGCTCTGGCATTCACTGTCAACTGTGGGACCTTATATAGACAGGTGTGTGCCTTTCCAAATCATGTCCAAACGATTGAATTTATCACAGGTGGACTCCTATCAAGTTGTAGAAACATCTCAAGGATGATCAATGTAAACAGGATGCACCTAAGCTCAATTTCGAGTCTCATAGCAATTCCTAGGTATTTTAGTTTTTTATTTTCAATTCATTTGCAAAAAAATCAAAAAACATGTTTTTGCTCCCTCATTGTGGGGTATTGTGTGCAAATTGATGAGGATTTTTTTTGTTGGTTTGAATAAGGCTGTAATGTAACACAATGTCGTAAAAGTCAAGGGGTCTGAATACTTTCCGAATGCTCTGTATATAGAGCCGCCTTCAGATTGAACCCTCTGCAATGGCCACCAAACCAAATAATCCTATATGGTTCTACGTAGCACCTTTTTTTTAAGAGAGTACCTTGTGGACTAAGTGCAGTGGACAAAATGCATATGTGTGGCACATAATAATTACAATTCCATCACATGTATTTTCTGACACATACCACGTGTAGCTCACAGAAATAATGCTGTCACTGTGTTGATACCCAATGAACAATAGGTGCCCATTTGGCAGGTATGAATTCAATACAAAGCTGAGAGAGATACTGTAAATGTATGTGTGTGGCATATAATTACCATTCCATTCCATTCACTGCTAGACACATTAGACAGAGCTACAATATACATCACAGAAATACTAGATATATTTATATCCAAGAAAATGCATGGATAACATCGTGACTGGGAGAAGTGATTTCAATGCAGAGAGAGAGGGAGACTGTGGTTGTAATCCACAGTGATAACGGTGAAGTAATTTAACAGACACACCAAAGTGAATAGAAAGCCTTATCCTCATGCATATGTAAAACTGTGATGGCAGAGATACGGCACTAAGCTTTATTACCTGCCCATGTGCAGTAAGTAGAGAAGGAATTACTGCAATGTGTATGTGTGCACACAGTGGCATCATGCCCATAGGGGGCACAAAGGCACGTGCCCCCTCAGATTAGAGTCCTGCATCAGGTCGGATACCCACGGATCCCTGAAGGGGTGAGCCGCAAAAAAATCAGTTGGCAGGTGGAATGAAAACGTTCTTTCAACCCGTGGGTCGGCATGCGTTTCCAGAACAATTACATTGTGGGTCGGAAACATTTGAAATCAAGATAACACACTTTCTAAAAACCCAAGAGCTTTTTGTGTCTCTTTGTATTGAGAATTCCATTCTGTGAGCGGCGAGAATGACCTAAAGCTACCAGCCATGCACGCATTGAGAGTATGTGGAGCCGGGAACTGTCCCCTATTGTATGGTGTTAAAATAATATAATTTGTGCACTTGCAGAGCTTATATCCCCTATCCCCATGTGAGAATATGACACGTTGCCAATTTTACTTTCCCTGGATAGCCTAGCTCACGCAAAAATGGCTAGCAAAAATGGCTAACCTAGGCCTAATCGGATAAATACAAAGAAAGGTTATGATAAGGGAATATGCTTCATCACCATTATGTGAACAGGTGCTGCGGGATTGAAATCCCCAGTTTGGAAAGACAATAATGCGGTAGATTGTTGCACAAAGTGCAAGCAGGTGGGTCTATTTGTTTTCAATAATTCAGGCTTTCATTCATTAGACCGTACGCAGGCCATATAAAGTGTAAACGGCTGCTGCAGGTAAACGTTTGAGTAGCCTACTAAATAAATGTAGCCAATTTTTTTTAAGGCTATATTCAATAGTGGGAACGGTTTATTTAAGTTTTATTAGGTCTAAACTATTTGATTATCTGAACAATATTGAATATACCGGTTATATCGGCTATAGACTTTCGTTAGGTAGGAAGGCTAATTAGAAGGCTCAAAGCAATTTGAATGATGCAAAATACAAATGTATCATTCTTAATTCATGGCATGGCTTCCTTTTATCCAAATGTTGAATAGACATGCAGAAAAATGTATTAATGCAAAGAATGGGAATATTAATAATCGCCTAATAATATATTTTTTAAAAGAAGAATAATAAAGCCTACTGCTCTGGAGATTTAAAAACAATACATTGATGTTACATGGTGGGTAACGGATCGGATCTCGGAAAAAAAGGATATGGGGTGGGTGGAGTTGAGGAGATAAATCTGTCCTGATGTCGGGTATCAGGTGTGGCTCGGAATGAATGTGGCCAGCGAGGGGTGGGTTCATCTCCAAAAACTGTCACATCCAGGACTCTACCTTAGATTTGTCCTGTTTTTTATTTTTGAAATGTTAAATGAATTACTAAACTTTATTTTTATGCCCATGTTTAATCAGAATTATTTATAAAACAGATGTCAGCAGTATTTTGCGGAGGGGGCACACTGACTGGACCAGGCAAAGAGTCGCCCCCACCCTCGTTTTTACCCCTTGTACATGGTTCCTTCCAAGGTGCACAGAGCAAAGAGATGCCTAGGCAGCATGCATGCAGTATCACCAGTGAAGGAAGAGAAAGAGAGTGTAGACATACAGCGTTTCATTTGATTTTAGCTGCCGGTGATGGGCAGGAGGTATGTTGTTAAATGAGTTTGATCAAGCTATGTAGCTTATTGATTCCATCTTGATTAATAAATAAGCCACCTAGCAATTTTATGAAGTTGGCTTTAGCGAGCCAGCTAGATAAGTTCCCAATCTTCCAACTAGCTACCAAGCCATTTCGGGCTATCAATCCAGTTAGACTAGCTTTTGTAACTATCTTAGCTGGCATGCCTGCTGGCAAGGTTGCTAGACTTTAGAAAAGTTATTATCAATCTGCGTCATTCATTAAAATTACAACTGAACAGGTAAAGAGGTATGCTTCGATAACTTATGCAGAAAAATAGACTTATGCTGTACATAGCATTAAGCATAATGATTATGGCTCTAGATTGTAGGAAAAAGCTGTTTCAGGTGTTTGAAAAATGTCAAATTCTCCAACTTCCTGAGGGGGGCACAACACCCCTTCAGACCACCCTCTAAAATAAGGGGTGCATGACGTCCCTGTGTTTGTGTATGTGTGTGTGTGTGTGTGTGTGTATATGTGCGTGTGCGTGTACGTATTTGTTCAACAATCATCTGTTGATGGTTACGATTGAACTCAATTCCAATCAGGATAGTATGACTGTGTTTGTCTGGCCTTTACATTTGTGAAGCATGATGTTTGGTGTTGCCATATTGAATTTAGTTAACTAACTGGCTTTGGTTTGTCTTCCCTTTCTTACTCAGAGTTTCCTCTCTGGACAATGACACAAAGAGGTCATTCCTCAGGTGATATGTTGCCTTACACCGCACAGAGCGCACACACTGTACTGTACTGTAATTGGGGTTGACACAGACCCATATACCATTCATTTTGTTGGAGCAGCCAGACATATTGGGAGCTAACACCAACCATGTGTGTTTGGGAGAAGCAGCAGTTCCAGATGGGGAGTGCTTGGCTCACACAAGCCTCTGTGCTCCCCTCTGTAGGTTTTAATAGAAATGGGAACCCCTGGGATACTGTAAAAGCCTCAGTCCCCTGTGAATAGGAGGCTAGAGAGCACTTAAAGGAAAACTCCACCCAAAAACTATCTTTTGGTATTTGTTTCATTAGTCCATTGTTGACATAGTCCCAAAATGTTTTGATTGTCAGCAATCAAATTTTAAATCTATCTAAAAGAGAGAGAGAGATGGATGGAGGGAGAGATAGAGAATGATGGGAAAACCTTGTGTGGAATTGGTGATCATCCATGAGGAGGTCTCACAGTGCACATACAGTAGTGTGTGAGGGGAGCTACATACGTGAGGGTGCAAGCATGTATGAAAAAATTCTAAAAAATGTGATTTATGAGGGGGTTGTCAGGTGCGTCGTAGAAAGTGGACCAAGGTGCAGCGGGTATCATGCTCATCTTCTTTTATTTATAAATAAGTGAACACTTGAACAAAATAAATCGACGTCAACCAACAGTTCCGTAAGGACACAAGGACTATATGAAGAAAAAAAAACTACTTAAATATGGCCTCCAATTAGAAGCAACGAAGAACAGCTGCCTCCAATTGAAGGCCAAACCAAAACCCTGAACATAGAAATAGAACAACTAGAAAACCCACATAGAAATAGAAAACATAGAACATAAACCAAAACCCTGAAATACACAAAACAAACACACCCCTGCCACGCCCTGACCAACTACAATAACAAAATGACCCCTTTACTGGTCAGGACGTGACAGGGGTGGGACTTACGGTTATGAAACAGGGTTCTTTAACAAATGCTGTAGGAGGCAGGACTGATATGACCACAGCACAGATGTCAACTTTGTGACCTCTTACACGTGAAGATTTGCAACTTTAAAATGTTATTCGACTACATTTTAAGCTCATTGAAAATCTCTTGCACATATGAACAGAATTCTGTCCTCTGATCAGCGTTCTAGGAATTACATTGGTGATGGAAAATGTCTGATCATCACATGTGCAACCTTCTTTCACATTGTAGTCACTGAAGCTTAAGTTAGGAGCTCAGTCCTGCCAGTGATTCATTGACAGGTTTTAATCCTACATCGCTCCCTGTTTAAAAAACCCTAGAGTCGATTCAGCGTGTCAGTCTAATTAGCAGAAGACACAACTCCCCAGCAAAATCCTTCTGTTTAAAGGGATAGTTCACCCAAATTGCAAAATTACGCATTGGTTGAACAAGGTATGACAACAATCCACGCTTTGATTTAGTTTCCCTCGCATTGTTTCCAAATGCATTTGTGGCACAAATCCCATTTAACATTTTGTATTCGTGGCTTTAATCCCATTCAAGTCATGTGACCGATATTATCATTTTCACTTCACAATCAATTGTATGTAATTTTGAATGATTTGGACATGATTTGGACATGATGTGCATAAAAATGCTAATATTGGTCCAATGACTTGAATGGGATTTGTGCCACGAATAGCATGTTTGCAATAGCAAATAGCAATAGCATTTGGAAACAGTGCCAGGGAAATAAAATCAAAGCATGGATTGCTGTCATACCTTGTCCAAAGACTGCTTACAGGTTAAGGAAACCAATGTGTCATTTTGGAATGTGGCTGAACTATCCCCCTGTTTGTCAGCAATGACTGGAAGTCTTTGGGTATCTGCTTGCATGCTATGACTTCCGGTCATTGCGCTAAAGCTAGAGTATTTAACATAAGCAAAGGCTTCTGGGTGTGGTCTACTGTATCGCCATGAGTGATAAGACCCATACCAAAAAGTAACACATTAAGATGTGTCACTTGATCACTGGCAAGACTGAGTTCCTAACATATGTTTCACTGACCAGAATGGGAAATATTGTATATGTCATGATGTTTATCTTTGCACATCAGACATTTTCTATCACCAATGTCATTCCTAGAAAGATAATGTCTGTAGCATGAGAGGTTAGAATTATGTTCATATGTGCAAGGGATCATCAAATGTAGTCTAATAATATTTAAGATGTTACGTATCTTCATACAGTTGAAGTCGGAAGTTTACATACACCTTAGCCAAATACATTTAAACTCTGTTTTTCACAATCCCTGACATTTAATCCTAGTAAAAGATCCCTGTCCTAGGTCAGTTAGGATCACCATTTTATTTTAAGAATTTGAAATAATAGTAGAGAGAGTGATTTCTTTCAGCTTTTATTTCTTTCATCACATTTCCAGTGGGTCATAATTTTGCATACACTCAATTAGTGTTTGGTAGCATTGTCTTAAATTGTTTAACTTGGGTCAAACGTTTTGGGTAGCATTCCACAATAAGTTGGGTGAATTTTGGCCCATTCCTCCTGACAGAGCTGGTGTAACTGAGTCAGGTTTGTAGGCCTCCTTGCTTGCACATGCTTTTTCAGTTCTGCCCACACATTTTCTATTCGATTGAGGTCAGGGCTTTGTGATGGCCACTCCAATACCTTGACTTTGTTGTCCTTAAGCCATTTTGCCACAACTTTGGAAGTATGATTGGGGTCATGTCCATTTGGAAGCCCCATTTGCGACCAAGCTTTAACTTCCTGACTGATGTCTTGATATATTGCTTCAATATATCCTCATAATTTTCCTACCTCATGATGCCATGTATTTTGTGAAGTGCACCAGTCCCTCCTGCAGCAAAGCACCCCCACAACATAATGCTGCCACCCCCGTGCTTCACGGTTGGGATGGTGTTCTGGGGGGAGGTGCAAGCCTACCCCTTTTTCCTCCAAACATAATGATGGTAATTATGGCCAACAGTTCTATTTTTGTTTCATCAGACTAGATGACATTTCTCCAAAAAGTACGATCTTTGTCACCCATGTGCAGTTGCAAACCGTAGTCTGGCTTTTTTATGGCATTTTTGGAGCAGTGGCTTCTTCCTTGATGAGCGGCCTTTCAAGTTATGTCAATATAGGACTCGTTTTACTGTGGATATAGATCATTTTGTACCTGTTTCCTCCAGCATCTTCACAAGGTCCTTTGATGTTGTTCTGGGATTGATTTGCACTTTTCGCACCAAAGTACGTTCATCTCTAGGAGACAGAACGCGTCTCCTTCCTGAGCGGTATGACGGTTGCATGCTCCCGTGGTGTTTATACTTTCATACTGTTGTTTGTACAGATGAACGTGGTACCTACAGGCGTTTGGAAATTGCTCCCAAGGATGAACCAGACTTGTGGAGATCAACAATATTTTTTCTGAGGTCTTTGCTTGACATCATGATTTTCCCATGATGTCAAGCAAAGAGTCACTGAGTTTGAAGGTAGGCCTTGAAATACATCCACAGGTACACCTCAAATTGACTCAAATGATGTCAATTAGCCTATCAGAACCTTCTAAAGTCATGACTTCATTTTCTGGAATTGTCCAAGCTGTTTAACGGCACAGTCAACTTAGTGTATGTAAACTTCTGACCAACTGGAATTATGATACAGTGAATTATAAGTGAAATAATCTGTCTGTAAACAATTGTTGGAAAAATGACTTGTGTAATGCACAAAGTAGATGTCCTAACCGACTTGCCAAAACTATAGTTTGTTAACAAGAAATGTGTGGAGTGGTTGAAACACTTAGGTTGGAGTCATTAAAACTTGTTTATGTAAACTTCCAACTTCAACTGTATGTGTAAGAGAAAATATATGCTCTACAAATGTTGGTCTAACAACAATTGAAATGTTACAAAGTACTTGTAAGTACACACACACTTCTCTAGAAACTGACCCCTTTTCAGAGTTGACATCTGTGATCATATAAGTCCAGGTTCTACCTGACATTATATCATATGTAAATCACCCTGTTTCATAACCCTTAAGTCCTGCCCCCTCATAAATCACACCTTTTTGACAGAATATATTACTCATATGGACCACTCTAACATGTCCTGGGCACTTCATGTATGAAATTATGGAATGGGTCCAATCAATATAGTAAGAGTTGCATTTTCATAAAACCCTGGATTTGAGTGTGGCGCAAGGGATCGAAGAGATACCTACCGTACCGTTGTGTTTTTCAGGCCATGGCTGTCGTCATGTTTACCGGCGGCTGTTGATGTCTTGATTCTGACTCATTCTCATCTTGACACAAGACTCATCAGAGAGGCAGAGACAGAAATAAAAAGACTGACTGACGAGAGAAACGGTGGAACGAGGAAAAAATAAGGAAGAGAGAGAGACTCAGAAATGTCACCAGGACTTCCTGATCAAGATGTGAAGGGATAAAAGAGGGAGGGGAAAGAGATAAATAAGTAGTGCAACAGACTGGGGAGAGAGGAGGACGTGATAGTGCTTACCAGATGGTCACTGCGTCAGTGTAAGTTGTCTCCTCTCATCCTTCCTCTCTCCCCATCCCTCACTCCTTTTCACCCTCACTCATCTCCACACACTCCGGTCCCGTGGGAATGCGAGTTTGATTAGCTGCTCTGTGGCGCGATGGGAGGGGACGTGGGCACGGACTGTTCTTCCTCTCGCAAATGTGACGTCTCAGCTGCCAGCTTGCGGATCAGGAACAGTCACGCAGCCGCGGCTACGTCAATTCCCTCTGACACACGCTCCAGCCGTTAATTGAGCATTTCCACCTCTCTGGCCCCCAATTATACACCCGTCCTGAGAGGAAATAAATAAATGTGCTGCTCGTGTGTCTGTGTGGCTGGTCTTTAGACCTTCTGTTGGTTTGTAGGAGTACTTTCAGAAAGTACACAGACAAAATAGTGGATGTCACTGTTATGGACAGTAAAAGAGTTGTGATACTGGTAGGCATGGTGCCCCAACTAAAAACAATCCAAACAAAGTTCTGGAAAAACCTCAAACATTTTGATGATAATCTACTGTCAAGGGATACTGAAATCTACAACGTTTTTTTGACTTGGGTTTCTGAGAAAGCTAAACAAAGCCAGTTAATGACTTCACAATTCCTTTGTAAAGAGTCAAACTCTTCGCTTCCCAGATGTCCCGTCTGAGGATGACAGACCACAAAAGACAGAAGTCAAGGACTGAGACGGAGTTACAATGAAACAGGAGAAAGCTCCCTCTACACACAGAGAGCAGTGTGACCGGAGACCTGCTCAGTACGTGACTGAACAGAGAAGCACACAGTCACACTAACATCAACACAAACCTGATATGTGACAATCGGTGAGGATTTCATCCCAATGTCACAAATGAGGCAGGAAGAGGAAACCAAATATCCCCACTTCAGACAGTGTTATGACATGGGGGAAGTTCAGGCTAATTTAGAAGAGTGATGAAGCCTCTTCTTTTCTACTGTGTAAGTGTGTGAGTCATGTATGAGGTCACCCTTGTTTACAGTAGGCTACGAAGTTATGTCACTTGATCTAACATAAATATAGGACATGTGAGATTGTCTTCTTTATCATTTGCTGTCAAAATTTGTCGTTTGTCATTTGTCAACACTTTAGGAAATTATTTTGAGGGGTACATTTCACATCACATTTTATTTGTGACCTGCTTCATGAACAACAGGTGTAGACTAACAGTGAAATGCTTACTGATACCGATTTCTTTTTACGTCAAAATATCAGTTCTGACAACTTGGCTACCTGATACAGCAGCCACTCACTTTAACTGAGTACATCACTAAAGCAGTCATATTGAAGCAGTAGCCCAGCATGAAACACTGAGGCAAGACTAATCTGATGCAGTAAACCACAAGTCATGTTTAGTCAGGGTTATTGTGTGAAGGGGTCAAAGGTCATCCAAACTAATAGGAGAATGGGGAGAAAACAACTTCCTGTGATGGCAGAGAGGACGAATGAGAAAGCATGAAGACGAGAGGATCTAATAATAATTGCGAGCTGGGGGGAAAAAACCGCTGACTTGGTTCATTAAGGGAGATAGATGTGTCTGCTCTTATGTCTGTTCAGCCCTAAACACTGTCATTTCTTAATGGGAATTACCTTTTTGTCTGTGTTTCTCTTACCGGGCTTGTCGAGTCCTGGAGATTGTGCTCACCTCAGCAGAAAAACAGGAAGAAAGACTCTGCCACAGGCCCCACCATACAAACATGACTTTTATGTTAGCTAAAATGTATGGATGGAGAATCATGAGCCTGGCTGTTAAATGACTATTACCATCTTTTGGGAATTCATAAAGTCTATGGTCGTATAGACTGTGTTATAACAGTGTGTCTTTGTGTGCCTTCATGCATGCATATGTGCGTGTTTCTATGTTACTGTTTTCGTTTTGTCTTTCAAAGCTCTCACCTTCACTGTGCTCATTAAACAGACAAATGTGAAAGGAACGTAACGCTACCAATTGAATACCACTCTTTTGTTATTTCTCTTTAATATCCCTGTTGGCAGAAATAATCAGTTTGTTCAAGAGCAAAAGCATTGTAGCACAGCAAGAAATAAAGTCATTTAAGGAGATCAAACTCTAGTTTGCATTGAGATTGAATACAATAAAAACAAGGACACACACTCTCACACAAATGGTACACACACTCACATGCACGCACGCAGGTTCACACACACACTTGCGCACGCACACACGCACCCACGGACAAACGCTCCAGCACACACAAAGCAGTGGAAATGAGTTACAGGGGGAAGCGTATTAATGGGGCTGGGTTTTATGAGAACTAAATTCAGTTTTAAGCATTTCTCCCCAAGCCTCAGGAATTCCAGTGATTGCACCATTCATCTTATTTAGTGTACGTCTCTCTTACTCTGTCCCTCCACCAAACAGTTCTAGAGTGAGTCAATGCTCACATCATTCAGATGTACCAGTACTTTTAAGAACCAGCGCTATTCTCTCAGATCATATCAGTCACATTTTGAAGAATGCTTTGGGGAAAAAGTGATGTCACCAATGACCAATAATGTGTCTTGGAGAGAGTAGAGTACATTAACGTCGAGCGAGAGAGCAAGACATAACACAGAGGTGTGAACACGGAGAGAGGGAGGATGGCTCTTGCTCATTACACCCCTCATGTCCCCGCCTCCTCTTTCCCTCCCCTCTGTGTCGTCGCTCTTCTCTCTCTTCAAAGACAGGCTGGAAATACAGCCAATAAAGTTGACCTCACAACACATCCATAATGAATGAAGGTCTACTTTAATGACCGTGACCTGTCGGAGGCTAGCCTGGCCTCCCTCTGCTCAGTGCACAGACACGGGCCTCTGCAGGCGGGATAATGACTTCACATCTGGCCTTTTAGGGGTCCAAGGGCCATGAAGAAGACCCATTCACTGTTAGCAATAATTATGCAGATGTTAAATGCTCTGACCAGTGATACATAACACAGGTTAGGATGAGATGCACAGGCTGGATGTTCACAGGCTCGTAAACAAAATCTGGAGAGGGAGACACTTTGTATATAGACTTATATTTCTACTATATTATTGACTGTATGTTTGTTTTACTCCATGTGTAACTCTGTGTTGTTGTATGTGTCAAACTGCTTGCTTTATCTTGGCCAGGTCGCAATTGTAAATGACAACTTGTTCTCAACTTGCCTACCTGGTTAAATAAAGGTGAAATAAAAAATAAAAAATACAAAACCATAAGCCTAGGAACTCACTTAGTGAAGGGCTGACGACTGATAAAATGAACAAATTCAACAACCATGTCACTAACAAATACAGTTATGGGTGGTAACTCTACAATTTACTCGAAAGGGCAAGGCATACTGGAAAATTATAATAAAATAAAATCTAATTGCATTTGTCATGCGCCGAATACCATGAAATGATTACTTACAAGCCCTTAACAAACAATGCAGTTTTAAGAAAATAGAGTAAAAATATTTATTTATTAAATAAAAAATAACACAAAAAAAAAACTATAATGAGGCTATATACAGTTGAAGTCAGACGTTTACATACACTTACATTGGAGTCATTAAAACTTGTTTTTCAACCTCTCCACAAATGTCTTGTTAACAAAGTATAGTTTTGGCAAGTCGGTTAGGACATCTACTTTGTGCATGACACAAGTCATTTTTCCAACAATTTTTTACAGACAGATTATTTCACTTATAATTCACTGTATCACAATTCCAGTGGTTCAGAAGTTTACATACACTAAATTGACTGTGACTTTAATTAAACAGCTTGGAAAATTCCAGAAAATGATGTCATGGCTTTAGAAGGTTCTGATAGGCTAATTGACATAATTTGAGTCAATTTGAGGTGTACCTGTGGATGTATTTCAAGGCCTACCTTCAAACTTAGTGCCTCTTTGCTTGACATCATGGGAAAATAAAAAAAAAATCAATCAGATTTTTTTTTTAGACCTCCACAAGTCTGGTTCATCCTTGGGAGCAATTTCTAAACGCCTGAAGGTACCACGTTCATCTGTACAAACAATAGTACTGAAGTATAAACACCATGGGACCACGAAGCCATCATACCGCTCAAGAAGGAGACGCGTTCTGTCTCCTAGAGATGAACGTACTTTGGTGTGAAAAGTGCAAAACAATCCCAGAACAACAGCAAAGGCCCTTGTTAAGATCCTGGAGGAAACAGGTACAAAAGTACCTATATCCACAGTAAAATGAGCCACTCAGCAAGGAAGAAGCCACTGCTCCAAAACTGCCATAAAAAAATGCAAGACTATGGTTTGCAACTGCACATGGGCCAAAATTCACCCAATTTATTGTGGGAAGCTTGTGGAAGGCTACCCAGAACATTTGACCTAGGTTAATCAATTTAAATGCAACGCTACCAAATACTAATTGAGTGTATGTAAACTTCTGACCCACTGGGAATGTGATGAAAGAAATAAAAGCTGAAATAAATCATTCTCTCTACTATTATTCTGACATTTCACATTATTCAAATAAATTGGTGATCCTAACTGTCCTAAGACAGGGAATCTTTACTTGGATTAAATGTCAAGGATTGTGAAAAACTGAGTTTAAATGTATTTGGCTAAGGTGTATGTAAACTTCCGACTTCAACTGTACAGGGAGTACCGGTACCGAGTCAATGTGCAGGGGTACAGGTTAGTCGAAGGTAATTTGTACATGTAGGTAGGGGTAAAGTGGCTATGCACAGGTAAAAACAGCAAGTAGCAGCAGAGTAAAAACAAAGGGGTTGTCAATGTGAATAGTCCGGGTGGCCATTTTAATAATTGTTCAGCGGTCTTATGGCTTGGGGGTAGAAGCTGTTATTAAGAAGCCTTTTGGATCTAGACTTGGCGCTCCGGTACCGCTTGCCATGCGGTAGTAGAGAGAACAGTCTATGACTTCGGTGACTGGAGTCTTTGACAATTTGTTGGGCTTTCCTCTGACATCGTCTAGTACATCGTTGGATGGCAGGAAGCTTGGCCCCAGTGATGTACTGGGCCGTATGTACTACCTTCTGTAGCGCGGTCATATATTGGGGGCACGTCTTAGTCAGGGCATTTCTTAAAATGGCTGGACCCCCTACAGGGTCACAGTCACTCTATCGGTTTGAGTAATGACTACAAAATCACCTTATGTATCTGTACTCAGATGTTTTCAGTGCCACAGGTTTCCTCAAAAGTTTTGAGTAATGACAGCACATTGGGGTTTACAGTAAGGGAAGACTGGAGAGGGAAGAGAGGCAAGAGGGCAGGGCCACTGATTATATTTACTGATTATATTTGAGTTAATGCCAATGGTTGACATTTATTTAATCAGTTTCTTAAAATTGTTTAAGTAAACTTACAGTTACATTTGTGTAATGGTACAATATAGTTAAATTATAGTTTCTAAGTAAGGTGGACTTTTCTAAACTTCAACATTGCAAGTATTGCAACTTTTACTTATTAATTGACTTCACTATATTGATTTATTTGAACTAGTGTTTTTTTATTTTGTATAGAAAAATCGAAATAACAAAGTTGATTTACATGAACATTCGATGTATACCTTACTCAAAAAGCTGCATTTGTAATACTAATATAAAGGTATTACTGCTCACTTCAGCTATTTAAGTTTCTTACATTTTTTTGTTGTTGAGGTAATCAGTTTCCTCAACAACAACAAAAAATAGTAGCCAGAATTTATCCGGTTTCACAGTGTGACTTATAAGCTGCTAACTCACTCACAATTGGTGGGCCCAAAACGGCTCATATCAAATATGGCATAAACATGATGTTTAAGAGAGCGCTAACATGGTACTTAAACATACATGGTTCAATATGTCAGCAACTCAGGTTTCAGAATGTATTGGTCAGCGACCTCACGGGTCCAGAATTTGCAGCTAGAGGAATTTCTCTGTCATCTTGTCCATTTTCAGTGTGGTTTCTGATTTCTGAACAGAAGTGAGGATTCCAACACAGTACATACATTCACACTGCATGCATATAATATATAGAAAACCCTGGAAAAATATATTGGGTTATAGTAATTAAGGATATATTGCTTCAAATCGCGGTCTGTGAGAGAGAGAGATATCTCTCTACCACTAATGGCTATGGCCCATCATCTCTCTTGTTATTTACCGGACATTTATACCACCATTAGCATCTGTTGATTGGACATGTAGAAGTTGACTGGCTTTGACGTGAGCCCAGGGTCCGTGTTCATCTCAGAGTAGGATTGCTGATCTCGGATCAGTTTTTCCTGTTAAATCAAAATAAGTAAACATCACATGGATAGAGGGGACCTGACCCTAGACCAGCACCGTAGATAGCAAATAAAGTGCTATCTAGAACCTAAAAAGTTGTTTTGGCTGTCCCCATAGGAGAACCCTTTGAAGAACCCTTTTTGGTTCCAGTTAGAACCCTTTTGGTTCAGGATAACCATTTTAGGTTCCATATAGGACCCTTTCCACAGAGGGTTCTACTTGGAACCAAAAAAGGTTATTCTATGGGGACAGACGGAAAACCCTTTTGGAACCCATTTTTCTAAGAGTGTACTCCGAGAAGCTTTATGAATACAGGCTCAGGTGCTAATTTAGCCTCACGAGACAAAGCGTTATTACTTTGAAGTGAATGCCATAATTTGAGGTCAGATGTCAACCCATAGCAGTGATACTGTACATAAAAAGTCCAAGCAGTTGTTAACACTCTTAAAAATAAAGGTGCAAGTTGGAACCAAATAATGTTATTGAGAGAGATGCCATAGGGGAACAATAAATGGGATGGTTCTCTGGAGAACCATACAAAAAGAATTCCGCCCTCCAGGACAGTAATTGAATAGCCCTGCTGTAGAGTTTCAAGCCTTATTTGCATATTTCCAACTGTACCTTTCGAGTGAATTTTAGTTACCAGTACCACCCATGACTGTATTTGCTGGTGACAGAGACATGGTTGTTGCATTCATTCATGTTTAATTAACTTCCTTTACCAAGTGTCATTTAATTATTTAAGACAATACAACACATATTTAATTAGGCCTTTCTTAGAGGGCCTAATTTTACCCTAACACAGTGGTCTGAAATTCATAGTTTACAGACCACACCAGGCCTGCAAGTCACATTATGCTGGCTTGCAATGTCATGTGTAACGCTTAATCGAGCCAGTTTGGGAACATCAAACATTTATGAATATTTTTTTTACCTTTATTTAACTAGGCAAGTCAGTTAAGAACACATTTTTATTTTCAATGACAGCCTTGGAACAGTGGGTTAACTGCCTTGATCAGGAGCTGAACAACACATTTTTTTTCCTTGTCAGCTCGGGTATTCAATCTTGCAACCTTTCAGCTACTAGTCCAACATTCTAACCACTAGGCTACCTGCGGATTGTTTATTCACCTGCAACCTTTCCAGTGTTAATTTAACTATTTAATCAACACAAGAAATGTTACACTGAAAAATCAACACTAGTTCAAACTGGCCAATTTGCTGTGTGCTATAAAGTGGACACATCTGCATGCTTTCATTCATTTCAAGAACTTTTCAGAATTCTGAAGAACCGGAGATGTCATGTCAAGTACCCCGCACTTAACTCAAAGGTTATTTACCCTGCAAGAGTTCTCCAAGGAACCATAAGAGCGGAGGAACAACCTTTAAAGAACCTTTATTTTTTTCAGTGTACAATAAAACCACAGAAGGTACTGGACACCAGGACACCATTTGCATTTGCCGTTGGGCGTCTGTTGAAGCTCATCAAAGCGTCTTAATTTCTGTTAAAAAATGTCTTAATTTCTGTCCCGCATTGTCCCAGGTGTTGCTGGTTAAATGAGATTACACAGCTGGTTATGCTGGAGTGTCTCCTGTGAAAAAGGCCACATAAGAGGGAATCTAATTGACTGATTGGCGGGGTTAAGCAGGTCATCATTATGACATGGACTATCCTGTCAGTCTCATTATGACATAGCCAGCCTGTCAGTCTGAGGCCTCAGAGGGGGATGGATGGGTGATGAACCTCCATTACTTTGACATTACTGGTATCTGCTATTACACAATTACCATATGATCAATGGACTGAACTTAAGCAGTTGCTTGGCAATACCTAATTAGTAAATCAAATTATAACCAACTGCCCACAAAAGACTACTTATGATATTTTATATGCCTGATTGTTTATGTACTTATGTACTTATGATACAAATTAAACATTAAACTAACAACTAAATGTAACATTTATCCTGTGTGGCGCAGCTGGTAGAGCATGGCACTTGCAATGTCAGTGTTGTGGGTTCAATTCCCACAGTGGGACCAGTATGAAAAGGCACAAAAATGCATGCACTCACTACTGTAAGTCACTTTGGATAAGAGCTTCTGCTAAAGGGCAATGAAGACACATCATCTGTTCAACCCTGAACAGACAACTCTATTTACCATGCTGTTCACACTCCAAGTAGGCTATATCTGATTGGTTCCAACAGGGTCACTATCGGGCCATGGTGGTATTCCATGAACTTTCTTCTTCACGTCTCCTGTGATGATAAACGGGATAGGCAGGTGGACCATCCAACCCTCTGGAAGCCAAGACTTTGAACACAGACATGATTGCCCTGAACATACAGACCCTCTAATCTTAAAGGATGTAGCCTTGGGGGAAATGAGGACGGGCAAATCACTCGCTCTAGTCTTCTCCCCCCAATTGGAACAGGTGTGCACTGCAGCGGAGCAGCCTAGTTGATCTGATCTTGATCAGAGGGGCCAATAACATCCATGGACGGGGCAAAGGAAATCAAGTGCACATCATCCAAAGGAAATGTACCTGCTCCCCAAATTCTCTTGGAGACAATCCTTTTTATATCTCAAGAGAAATACAGATGGGGAGTGTATTTTTATAATTAACTAGGCAAGTCAGTTAAGAACAAATTCTTATTTACAATGCCGGCCTACCGGGGAACAGTGGGTTAACTGCCTTGTTCAGGGGCAGAACAACAGATTTTTACCTTGTCAGCTCGAGGATACAATCCAGCAACCTCTCAGTTTCTGGCCCAATGCTCTAACCACTAGGCCACCTGCCACCCCATTGTGTACAGGAGGAGAGTTCTATGATGATGCATTACCCTTTACAGGTATTTGAAGTAGATATTGAAAAGCACCATATGTAAGATGCACAAAATAAGAAACAGAATCAAATGCTATAGGATGTAAAATAGCAACACCATTTACCTTTGCGCTGAACCCATTGGCTATGATCATAGGGAGAGCACAGGAATGGCATCTTTGACACCACTGAAGCATCTCTTATCAATGATAAAGTAGTGTAAGCCTCCTTTATTTGCATTGGCTTGTGAAAGTAGTCACCCACTTTGGCATTTTTATTATTTTGTTGTCTTACAACCTGGAATTAAAATATACTTTTTGGGGGGGGGGGGGGGGGGGGGTTGTATCATTTGATTTAAAAAAAACATGCTTACCACTTTGAAGATGCAAATTATTTTTTATTGTGAAACAAACAAGAAATAAGTCAAAAAAACTTGGGTGTGCATAACTATTGACTCTCCCAAAGTCAATACTTTGTTGAGCCGCCTTTTGCAGCAATTACAGCTGCAAGTCTCTTGGGGTATATCTCTATAAGCTTGGATGGGTTCCGCTGGTGTTCAGCAATCTTTAAGTCATACCACAGATTCATTGGATTGAGGTCTGCGCTTTGACTAGGCCATTCCAAGACGTTTAAATGTTTCCCCTTAAACCACTCGAGTGTTGCTTTAGCAGTATGCCTAGGGTCATTGTCCTGCTGGAAGGTGAACCTCTGTCCCAGTTTCAAATCTCTGGAAGACTGAAACTGGTTTCCCTCAAGAATTTCCCTATATTTAATGCCATCCATCATTCCTTCAATTCTGACCATTTTCCCAGTACCATCTTTGGTCTCTTTGTTGCCTCTCTGATTAATGCCCTCCTTGCCTGGTCCATGAGTTTTGGTGGGCGGCCCTCTCTTGGCAGGATTGTTGTGGTGCCGTATTCTTTCCATTTTTTAAAAATGGATTTAATGGTGCTCCGTGGGATGTTCAAAGTTTCGGATATTTTTTTATAACCTAACTCTGATCTGTACTTCTACACAGCTGTGTCCCTGAACTGTTTGGAGAGCTCCTTGGTCTTCATAGTGCCGCTTGCTTGGTGGTGCCACTTGCTTAGTGATGTTGCAGAGTCTGGGGCCTTTCAGAACGGGTGTGTATATTTACTGAGATAATGTGACACTTACATTGCACACTGGTGGACTTTATTTAACTAATTATGAGACTTCTGAAGGTAAATCGTTGCACAAGATCTTATTTAGGGGCTTCATAGCAAATAGGGTAATACATATGCAAGCACCACTTTTCCGGGGGGGGGTTCGAGTTTTTTTAAACAAGTTATTTTTTTCATTTCACTTCACCAATTTGGACTATTTTGTGTATGTCTATTACATGAAATCCAAATAAAAATCTACTTAAATTACAGGTTGTAATGCAACAAAATAGGAAAAACGCCAAGGGGGAATTAATACTTTTGCAAGGCGCTGTACCCTTAACAGCTGGAGGCTACACACCATTTGAAGGAGAAACAATGAGAACAACGAGAAAGAGAGAGACCTTTTTTTATCTAACATGCTGATGAACAGACTCCTCTTGTCTCTCTCTACCTCTCTTCTTCCTCCAGCAAACAGCTGCCTTCTGGTATAAGGGAAGGTACTATGGTTAGTGAAGATGACACTGATAATTTGCACTGTTACGCCATCCATCATCGTCTCCTTCCACCTCTCTCAGGTGCGCGGGACAATCACATGGTCCTCTGCTTACGGCTGCATGCTGCAGTTACTCAACCAAACACATACGCTGAGTGTATAAAACATTAGGAACACCTGCTCTTTTAATGACATAGAATCCAGGTGAAGGCTACGATCCCTTATTGAAATCCACTTCAATCAGTTTAGATGATAGGGAGGAGACAGATTAAAGGATTTTTAACCTTGAGACAATTGAGACATTATTGTGTATGTGTGCCATTCAGAGGGTGAATGTGCAAGACAAAAGATTTCAAGTGTCTTTGAACGGGGTATGGTAGTAGTTGCCAGGCACACTGGTCTGAGTGTGTCAAGAACTGCAACGCTGCTGTGTTTTTCACGATCAATAGTTTTCCGTGTGTATCATGAACGGTCCACCACCCAAAGGACATCAAATCAAACTTTATTTGTCACATGCGCTGAATACAACAAGTGTAGACCTTTCCGTGAAATGCCTACTTACAAGCCCTTAACCAACAGTGCAGTTGAAGAAGAGTTAAGAAAATATTTACCAAATAAACTAAAGCAAAAAATAATAAAAGTAACACAATAAAATAACAATAACAAGGCTATATACAGGGGGTACCGGTACCGAGTCAATGTGCGGGGGTACAGGTTGGTCAAGGTAATTTGTACATGTAGGTAGGGGTAAAGTGACTATGCATAGATAATAAACAGCGAGTAGCATCAGTGTACAAAACAAATGGAGGGGGGGGGGGTCAATGTAAATAGTCCGTTGGTCATTTGAATAATTGTTCAGCAGTCTTATGGCTTGGGGGTAGAAGCTGTTAATGAGCCTTTTAGTCCTAGATTTGGCGCTCTGGTACCGTTTGCCGTGTGGTAGCAGAGAAAACAGTCTATGACTTGGGTGACTGGAGTCTCTGACAATTATTTGGGCTTTCCTATTATATAGGTCCTAGATGGCAGGAAGCTTGGCCCCAGTGATGTACTGGGCCGTACGCACTACCCTCTGTAGCGCCTTACGGTCAGATGCCGAGCAGTTGCCATACCAGGCGGTGATGTAACCGGTCAGGTTGCTCTTGATGGTGCAGCTGTAGAACTTTTTGAGGATCTGGGGACCCATGCCAAATCTTTTCAGTCTCCTGAGGGGGAAAAGGTGTTGTCGTGCCCTCTGCACGACTGTCTTGGTATGTTTGGACATCTAGCCAAATTGACACCACTGTGGGAGGCATTGCAGTCAACGGTGTAAAGTACTTAAGTAAAAATACTTTAAAGTACTACTTAAGTAGTTTCTTGGGGTATCTGTACTTTGCTTTACTATTTATATTTTTGACAACTTTTACTTTTACTTCACTACATTCAAAAATGAGATAATGTACTTTTTACTCCATGACACCCAAATGTACTCGTTATATTTTGAATGCTTTTAGCAGGACAGCAAAATGATCCAATTCACACATCAGGAGAACATCCCTGGTCATCCCTACTACCTCTGATCTAGCGGACTCACTAAACACATGCTTCGTTTGTAAATTATAGTGTTGGAGTGTTGGAGTGTGCCCCTGACTGCACGTTAAAAAACAATTTTTCAATAAAATGGTGCTGTCTGGTTTCCTTAATATAAGGAATTAGAAATTATTTATACTATTATTTTTACATTTGATGCTTTGCAATTACATTTACTTTTGATGACTAAGTATAATTAAAAAACAAATAGTTTTAGACTTTTACTCAAGTAGAATTAAACTGGGTGACTTTTACTTTTACTTTAGTCATTTCCTATTACATTACAGTAGCTTTACTTCTACTCAAGTATGACAAATTGGTTACTTTTTCCATCCCTAATTGGAGTCAACATAGACCAGCAGCCATGTGGAGCGCTTTCGACACCTTGTAGGGTCCATTCTCCAACAAATTGAGGCTGTTCTGAGGGCAAAAGGGGGTGAAACTCAATATTAGGATGGTTTTCCTAATGTGTTGTACGCTCAGTGTATACAGTGTGTATGTCACACGTGCTATATGGGTGTTTACACACCTGCGCGAACAAGCTCACACATGACTAGAAGCATAAATTGTTTAACAGTGTGCATAAACATGCAGTATGTCGCAGACACATTCACACGCACGCGCACACACACGCACACACACACACAAATACACACACACACACACACACACACACACACACACACACACACACACACACACACACACACACACACTCACACACACACACACACACACACACACACACACACACACACACACACACAATTAAGGCATCGCAAGCTTCACATATATTACAGTTCCGAACTGTTTGTGCACATTATGACAACATTTTGTGAAGTTGTTGTTCGTGTTGGCCTTCGGCAAGGGGTTTATCGGTTGTTCGTGGCAAGCCGAAGTTCGGAAGCCGAAGTCTACGCACTTAGTCTATGATTGGTCAACAGAAGAGATTCTTCAATGAAGTGTTTGTTTTCGTTCAACAGTAGACACCTCGTTTTCATGCACATTTTTCACTTGAGTAGTACTGCACCAAACATCCTATTTAGATGTAAAATTGTGCGACTTAGATCTCCTTGGCAAAAACATAAAAATGAAAGACAGATTCCTTGAGTTATCTTAGTGTCACGTCCTGGCCAGTATATAAGGTTAATTGTTTTGTAGTTTGGTCAGGGCGTGGCAGGGGGTATTTGTTTTATGTGGTTCGGGGTGGTGTGTTTGTGTAAAGGGTGTTTGATTTAGTAATTCCGGGTTTTGGTTTATGTTTAGTTAATTCTATGGTTAGTCTAGGTTGTGTGTTTCTATGTTTGGTTGATTGGGGTTGGGACTCTCAGTTGAAGGCAGGTGTTGTCTATCTGCCTTTGATTGAGAGTCCCATATATTAGGGTGTGTTTGTATGTGTGATTTGTGGGTGATTATTCTGTGTATAGCCTTGTGCCTTACCAGACTGTTTATTTGTCGAGTGTTCGTTTTTTGTGTTTTGTTATTTTGTACGTTCATTTTTGAGATGAATTAAAAATCAAGATGAGCATTCACGTACCTGCTGCGTATTGGTCCACATTTTCTGATGACGATTTCGCATTATCGTCAGAAGACGAAGACAACAACTGTGACACTTAGAATAGTCTTGAATATTTTGAGAAGGTTTATACCGGCTACGGCATCTCAAGATGGACAAACAGGACTATTAGCGCTTTTTTCTCATTATTAAAGGAAGGTCTTATAAGGGTGTTGTGAGGGAAAATGATGTATTTTCCTGCTTTGCTGATTATGTCTGTATGAATGTCGATAGTTAATTCTGTGCATATAGCCAAGGACATGGTGCGACCCGAGATAGAGATAGACAAAAAAAAACTGTTAATGTTTCTAATCATCTTATTCTTATTAAATAAAGATGATTGTTGAAGAAATAACAAAGTCTCTCACTTGGTTAGAATTTCCAAATTCAGTGAACGCTAGCACACTTCTTCAGTTTGCCTAGCTGCCAGCCGAACCGAAGCATGCGGAAGGAAGCCTTTACAGATGCATCTGAAGGCACATGTGCACACACACAAACACAGTGATCCAGTGGGAGTGTAACCTTCCATTTTTGTGGCCTCCAAGGGCGGGGAGGCAAGGAGCTGTTTAACCCTGAGGTGGTAAATGCTGTCTCTCCCTCCCCATCAGGCAGGAAGAAGAAGAAACACCTTTTGAATTATTGAAAAGCAGGAGGACATTTCAAGAACAAAAGCAGAAGCACCCCTATAGATAAATGCCACCCTATCTACCCCCCCTGAGAGGATGTTTATCAGACCGACAGCCCACAATGCAACTTGGCATTCCTTTTATTCCCCGGCATCACTCTCGCCCTTCCTCCCCCCTGCCTAGTTAAAGCAGCACCAGTAATTGATTGTCACGGTGTCTATCATGCTCTCAGGTCTTGCTTGGACCTGTTGTTCTAATCAAAAGGCTGATAATTAAGATCAGTCATCCGTTAGGAGCGGGGGGAGTGGGGAGGCTGGGGTGTTGGGAGTGTTGGAGTTGGCTGCTGATCTCCCCTTGTTAAGGTTCTGCATTAAACACCAGTGTTACTTTAACTTCCTTTAATCATGCCAGCAGTGTCCAGGTAGTTTGGCTGTTTGATGCTGTGGCAGGGATGGAGGAGGTGAGGTAACATAGTTGATCCAAAGTGGATCAAGAGTCGAATAATGCAGTGCTTTTTTTTGGGCTGATTCAAATTCAATGATGCCAATTTTGTTAAAGGCTTGTTACTCTGAAATGAAATGCCAAAGATGTAAGATTGAGACTGACACACAAAGACATCTTAGAAATGGCCGGAAATGGGATGGCTCCACTCACCAACATACGCAAATACACTGAGCTGCAGGAGGGGAGGGCACAGGGTGAGCGGAGTGGGGAGCATTGCTTCTCATTTTCTTACACTCTTTCATCCTTTTTCCTCTTCTTATTTTCTCTCTGTGTCTTGTTCTGGCTAATCTTCACAGGCCCGGCAGTGGCAGGGGACTCAGGGCTGGGCCTTTGCCCGGGGTGATGAGACCCCAGAGGGGGGGCCGTGGCCGGAGCGCACCCCCTAGCGCTTCCCAGGCTCGACCTTGAAAGATGGATGCACCACCGGCTTCCTGAGTGCACTTCCAAAATAAGTCCCCCTCCTGACTTCCTGTCCATAATTGTCCCCAGCTGCAACAGGAGGGATAAATAGGGCCGCTGGGAGATGAGATTTGTAATTTCAGAGAGAGTGAAAAGAGAAAATTGGTAGCATGCCACAGAAATTAGCATTCTTTTGGCTTAAGTAAACATAAAACATTAAATAGCTGCAAAGTCCCTAAGTATATGGTCTGGGGAGGGGAGAGAGGGGAGAGAGGAGGGTAGGGAGGGGGAGAGAGATCGGTGCTTCCGCTGCTCTTTGTCTGGGAGCTGTGGGTCGCAGACAGAGGGTTTGTCGTTAGCCTACCTCCTACAGTGCGGCGCCCAGAAGATGTGAGCGCCATCTATTATTGATGCGTGTTTAGATGAGTCCGGGCTGCTTCATTGGTTTCTGTTATCAGCTCTCCTGTCTCTGTTATGCTACAGTGTGTTCGGAAACACAAACACACCGGCATGCACATATGCACACGTGAACACGCACACAGGCACACGGACAATACCACAATTGAAGTAGATTAGCCATACTAGAGGGCTCTTTTTCCCTTTCAATGTGACGGCTTTGAGCTCATGGAGGTTCACACTTTATTTAGCAGAGTAATATTCACTGTTGCTATTTTTTCGAAGTCAGAGTTTAAGTAAGAGAGTTCAAAATGAGCTACAAAATGATGAAAAACAAAAGCACAGTAGACAGAAACACTGAAGCGCTCGCCTACAAGACAAACCATCCACTCTCATGTGCTTATGTAACGTGGACGACAGTGCTTCACTCATATTCTGTCAATAATACTGTACAGTGGTGCTCAGTCAGCAGACAGCCATCATTCCCATACTAAGCTCTTCTGCGTTCTAGTGGTCAGTAGCTTGTCCAGGAGTCCATGCTTGGGCCAGGTCCTAATCAAAATGGAGGATTACCTTCCCATAATCCCGGTGTGTTGAAGAGGCTGGCTCATGCTCCTCCCTGCAGGAAAGGGATCTGGAGGGGTGGTTCAGCCAACCTGCCTGCTGGGATGCCTGGGATACAGGAGGCCTTCCAAAAAGCACAATCCACCCCAGCTGTGAGATAGATGTGCTCCTCATACATATGAGTGCAGATATACAGATAGTGCTGCTGTTTTTATTGGTTTTATTCTCTTTTTGGATTGGTGCAGGGTGTTTTGCATTTGCTGTACTTTAAGCAGGGTTCTTTCACTTGTGTTTTTAGGATTGAGGATTTCATATACAATTTTAGATGTGCATTAAGTTGCGTTGAGTAGCTGGAGATGTTTAGTCTTACAGTCAAAATCCTTACGTGTTCTCATGCATCCAAAAAGGGATGAGGCCTCAGATCAAAGCAGTCTTTTCTATAATGTCATCTGACGTCTGCATTCACCTTTTTTTATTCTCTGTCCTTTAAAATGTGACAAATGAACATTAATTATCACAGTGTGAAACCGAACATTTTCACGGTCTGCATCTGCTAAATATCCTGCAACGAAGGTGAAACATTAACATCGACGCCTCTGAAACCTGCTCAGCATGCTTCATTCTTCCATGTCTCTGTCGTCGCCATGGCGAATACAGACTTGTGAAGTCAAGCAAAACAACTGCTGAAGAAGTGATAGACTACCTGTCATCCTCTCACTTCGCTTGATGTGATTTAATTAGGTGGAGTCACGAGAGAGAACTTTCAGCTCAAGCAAACTGCCTCGAATGGTGATCTTATGAACCACACTTTATATTTCAGAGTGTATTGAACCTCCTCATGTCAAACCGTCACTCTTTGCGAATCTGATTATGTTGCAGTTAAGTGACCCGAGGCTTCCTTCTTCTTCTCATCCTCTCTCTTCTCTCCTTTCCTCTGAGAACTGACCCTCTAATCAGGCCTTGCTAAAAATCACATTAGCAGGCTCTTAGTCAATCACACAGAGATCTCACACTCATTACATTTCTATTCTCTCACCTCTCCTCCAGCCCTTCCTCAGCCATCTCGTTGCATCTTCCTCTCATTCGCCCCATCAGCAAGCGAGAGCCAGTTGTTCAAACCAACACATGGCACGTCTTAACGTGATTTAATGCTTCTTCTATCATCTGAACTCACCAATCACAGAGTGCTTCCATCCCAAAGCCCCAGGTTCTCCTCCTGCAGAGTGTTTCTAATGCAATTAAGCCTGGTTTGGAAACTCCCAAGAAGCCCGTTCTCTATATAAGCATCCCCCCCACAGTAATGCACTTCCTTCTCCTCTCCATTACTTACAGTGTATCCCCCCCTTACTCTATGGCTCATCAGTTCTGCTGCAGCTCTGACACAATGCACAATGCCGCCTGAGTCCCGTTGATCTAAACCAGGGTTTCTCAAAGTCGGTCCTGGGGCCCCCCCAGGGTGCATGTTTTTTGTTTTTTTTGCCCAAGCACTACACAGCTGATTTAAATCATCAAAGCTTGATGTGGAGTTGGTTATTTGAATCAGGTTTAGCGCTAGGGTAAAAAAAACAACACGTGCACCCGGGGGGAGTGGGGGAGGGGGGGCAGGACTGACTTTGGGAAACCCGGATCTAAACAAGCTTAAATCAGCTGTTTACCTGGGCCAGTTCTAATACTTTCACAGCTACCACCAGTCAATACACCTCTCACTGTATAGATCCGCAGCGCCTCTTCCCAGCCACACACATCAGCTGATCCAAACCACTTATCTGCAGTAATCTGCACCATCCAAATCAATTGCTCCCCTACCACCTCACTCTAGGAGACAGAGGAGACAGTGCCAGGCAAGCCTCTTAAAAAAGCACCCCGGAAAGCAGAAATTCTTGATAAGAGGCAGCTTGTCGTGTCATCCACTTATCTCCATGCAACAAGGCCACAGAGATGCTGTTCTGGATTCATTTCACTATCAAGCCATACAGTGGGTAGCCATTATAGTGTGTGACTGGTATCAGTGCCTGGAGATGAGTGTCGGCTGCTTACAGGGAGAGAAAGGCAGGGCATAGAAAAGGAAAATCATCCTGTTGCCATTGTGACCGGGTTTTTTTCTGTGTGCTGAGATGTGAGTAAAATGCTAGAGAGCGACATCTTTTGTGACATCTTTCTCTCCTCTGCCCTCACTCAGTGCCATTTCACCGCCGAACTGATAAAGGTTTTTGAACAGCACTAGAAAGGTTATTTTTCTGTCTGTATTGCAGACATTCTTGTATGGTTGATAAGTAAGGCATACAGTTCAGGTAGGATGTAGTTCCTTTTAACCAACAGACCAGAGATGACAAGAGGCACTACATTTTTGACCGAATCCAATTCCTCACATTTACTCAATTCTGTTTCTGTCACCAATCAAGTGCAATAATGGTCGGTCTCCACATGCACTTGCTGCGTGTCTAGTTCATTGCACATTTTGACACAAACCTTCCCTTAAGGTTGGGTTAGTCATCTCTCCAATAGTGGGTCACAGCAAGTGAGCGTGCATGACAGTCTACGACTAGAGTTACTCAACACCGATTGGAGCCGAGAGTGAGTGTGAAGCATTATGCTCTCTCTCGCTCCCTCTCTCACCTCTCTTCACCCACCTCTCCTGCTCGCTCACACACCCCGTCCACCCATCTCTCTCTCTCTCTGTATCTCCCTCCCTGTCTCTCTCGCTATGTTTCTCGGTCCCTCTGTTACTCATTCTGTGTGACAAGTCCTCCACTAGACAGTGGGTGACTGTCAGAACCACTTCAGTCCTGCCAACAACCATCCTCCCGTAGACAAGCACGGCTATTTCCTGTTATCCCATATACAATCTGAGTCCATATGCAGGACTATCTTTAGCCATATTGTGGAGCTATAATTATAATTCAACACTTTCAGCGATGCAAACGCAGCTCCAATCATTACCTTATAAATTCACGGTTTTAGCGCCACTTAATGTAAAGTGAGACCAAAGCGTTCATGCCAATGTACTGCATAGCTTATTAATGAACGCGGTTCTTTCACAAGAGCCATATCAGCGGCTCGCAAGCCTCACATGAGTGGCTATGTGTGTATTCCTAATGAGCCACAATAATTGAAATTGCATCTGATTGCCCAAATCACTCATTTGTATAACTTATACCCAATGTCATTATTTGGTGTTGCACAAATCCATCTAAAACAGACCCTGGTAACAACTGATGGCCATAACAGTCTCCATCCTAGTAGAAACAATGAAGGGTTTTTTCTCTCAGAAAACTGGATTCATAATAACTGTCAGGCTCCAGCTATTTAATCTCACTTACTGGTGATCAATATGGCCGCCCTCCTTCCCTCCCTGTGTTTTGTTCTGCCAATAGGACTGCTTACGCTTTACAGTATGGAGGAGAGTAGTCCTCCGTTGCCTGAGGCAGACATAAACTGGGTTGTCGCATCTGGAGCTTCGACTTAGCATGCTGTTTAGCCTCCCCCACTCCCCTGGCCCAGAAAAGAAGCTTGCACGCAGGCTTATGCAAGCTATGGCTACATTGGCTGCATGGAACCCCCCAGCCATGCGGAAGATGGGACAATTCCATGTAACAGGACCTGATATGACTCACGAGGAAACGACAGGACCTAATATGAGGAACCCTGAAAAACAGGCATCGTGTTTTCGCTCACACCCATTTCTCTGAGATCAGAGAGGCTTATTTTGTGCATTTATTTTGTAATAATGTTGCTGCATGTTCTTTCTTTTCTCTTGCTCTCTATTTGAAGCTGAGTGTAAAGGAAGGGACATGTTTGCGCTGGCGGCTACCGTGAGGCTGTAACTCTCGCGGCCGAGGGCCTTACCCTACATAGTAACCCTTATGGTGAGTAAACAGCATGACTAGGCCGAAGCAGGGGGCTCGCCTAAGTGGCGGAAGCAGCCATAGAGGAGGTGAAAAAGGGAAAACCAAATGGAAAGGGACAGATGAGCTAGAGCTAGGGCTTGGGAGCCACGCTTCTTCACTGTGGTCTAAGGACAGGAGACCTACAGGGGACAAAGGGTACTGGAAATAAGAATGATAGGTGGCCCTCAACCTCAGCGTCATCGTCCTTGATCCAGATGATAGGTAAATGTCTACATGGAAATGTCAGTGAACAATGTCATTCTGAGCGAGATGGACGCCATATGAACACACACACACACACACACACACACACACACACACACACACACACACACACACACACACACACACACACACACACACACACACACACACACACACACACACACAAACACACACACCACACGCACCAATGTGTCATGGTCACTAGAGCACTCTCTCTCTGTGTGTGTCTCTCTCACACACACACACACCACACACTGCACCGATGTGTCATGGTCACCTGAATGTTTCGCTCTCTCTCTCTCTCTCTCTCTCTCTCTCTCTCTCTCTCTCTCTCTCTCTCTCTCTCTCTCTCTCTCTCTCTCTCTCTCTCACACACACACACAGACACGCAGCCCAGATGCTCTTGGCTCCAATTCTCATCAAGGTCTGTGTAATTTGGTAAATGAAGCTGCAATTATCTCACAGGGTGGTACAGCAACCATGGAGAGAAGAGAAGATCCACAGAATAGGAAGCTTCACAATCCATTCTGTTCTTTCTGAAATAGAAAGTAGTGTGTATGTGAATGTATATATGATGCAAATATAGTCTATATGAGTAACTGTGTCATCAATGTACTGTATATGTCCACCAACGTGTGTGCTCATGCGCGTGCCCCTTATTTTACAGTCAATAGCAGCTCAATTCCAGTGCATTATGAGTGGAATGGAATAGTGGTGTGATGGGATGTTTTATGAAGCATCGTTATCATGTGGTGATGACGGGGATTACAGGGCAGATGCCTTATAATAGGGCTGGTGGACTGACACAACATTCATCTCTGTTTGCCAGTCTGTCAGTCTGTCTGTGGCGACGGGAGGCTCACGCACTTAACCACATGTTTTAGACACTTGCTGCTCATTTTCCAGGGGGACAGTTGTCCATGGAGATATACCGTACATAAACATACAAAACCCTGTGATCATGTTTTCCATCCCCACATCCCTAAGTGATGTTTTCGAAGGAGCAGTACTGTGAATAAATGTGTAATAATGTTAAAGAGCTGGCGTTCCACTGACAGTGAATAATGTGGGTGGTTGGTGTAAGAATGAAAAAAACACAAGTAGCATTGAAATGTATGCAATCGCAACATCGACATCCCTGCAGGTTGTCTCGGTCAGCATCGGTCCGAGCCATTTAATAAGGAGAATGGATACAACACATCATCCTAAAAATCCGGACCACACTTTTGGAGATCCTGTAACCCCCAGAGCCTCAGAAAAGTGAGAAAAGGATTGTACATTTCCAATTAATATTGCTGTTATGGAAGATGTATTTGTTATTGTCCTGGAGCGTTCATTCTTCCCTTTCCCATACAATCCCAATGAGACAAAGCCCTAGACGGAAGGATCGGAGGGCTCAAAGCGCATATCGTATTATGTTTTGTTTATATATTTCATTATTTTGAACTACGATGACGGTTGCTTTTTAAAATGATTACTACACTCCAACGAACCTGTTCGTCAGGAAATTGTTTGTAAATTCTTCCCCGCTCTTTCCCAGAACTTGGTAAATGAAATAATGAAAACGAATCATTGGATTTCTTATAGTATGAATTAATTTCATATTGACTGCATCATCTTAGAACTAATGTTTGCTGATTATATTATCTTCCACCCATAGGAATCAACAAACATGGAATCAATAACAGTGCTTACACTCATATGTTGGGTATGGTTCGACTTACACCACACTCCTGGGTGGTTCCGTTGCACAACTACATAATCGTCCTCTCTACTTAATTGAATGATTCAGTGATTGAACTTAATAAACTTGAGGCACGATGCCTTGCATATACTGTTAATTAGGTAATACAAAAGACTACCTTCAGATGTACCTTGTTTTGTCTGAAAACAATGTAGTTTGAAGGAATTTGTAAAGGAAATATAAAAACCTTTTCCACACTCACTTTGGTAAGTTTTTACTTTCACATAAAACAATATGATTTGTAGCACTCATAGAAGCTGTGGCAACATTTGTTGTGTTAAGATCTTTTGTTATGTTTGTGGCTCTCAGGGGGCCTGCCTCCCTCTATTGTACTTGTACATTGGCTTGTTGGGGGATCATTGCGTGTTTATGGATACAAAAGAAGCCATGTCATCAATCTTTTATGATGTGGGAATAGCTACAGTACAGTTGTGTCTGTTAGAGAAGAGATGTAAATAGTCTGCGGAAGAATGGGAGTGTAGATGTGAGCAGATAGAGGCGGAGGGCCAACAACACAGAACAACAGAGTGACAGTGACAGAAGACAGTTAGTGATGAATGAGAAGGAGTTTAATGTTAGTCTTTGGGAATGGATCACAGTTGCCTTTTCCTTGATGACATGGTTAAATAGTTTAATATATGCACTGTTTCTAACCAAGGGAGCTGGCTGCATGAGAAAATCGCAATATGCAATATTCCTTACAAAGAACAAAGACAGAATGGGAAGAAAGTCTAACAAACACTTCTAAGAGTGATGATTGCTTTATATTTTGGTTGTTTCATATGATAATGTCCATTCTTCTGTTTTTCATTAAAACGGGCTTCTAATTTTGCTCAGAGGATGCCTTGAGTTGTGTGGTGACTGAACTGAATGTCAGGGAGGAGGGATGGAAGAGAGGGAGCAACAAAAGGAGGATGAAAACAAGAGGAAGTTAATGATATTCTCCAGCTCTGCTCATTCAGCTTGTTCTCCTGGGTTGTGTTGACTGAAAATGACCTTTTAAACTGGTGGCAAATAAGACGACCTCCACCCCTGACGTAATTGTAATAATTGTTAACATAATGATGCATTTATGTTTAATGGGTACCTCCTGGTAATTACTGGTACCTTAAGGCTTCAAACTCAGGCCTCCATATTCCTCCCCTTGATTATTTCATGAATATTATTCCATTTTTTTTCATTATTCCCGGGTCTCCCTTCACAGCTTCAAAGACTTACCGTTTTGTCTCTTTTAACAAGTTCTCTCACAGGTGCACCGTATAATTAATGCATAACACATTCATGTTTTTTTGGTCTCGCTAAACTTAAAGGGATACATCGGGATTTTGGCAATGCTAGTAGATACCCATGATCGACTTCCAGTCATTGCGTTAATGCTAGCTAGCATTTGCTAGCAAAACGACCGCTAACTTCCTTCATGCTGGACACAGACGCACAAAAATGTTCATCATCTGACTCTGGGGAAGTAGATAAATCATTGCCAAAATCCCAAGGTATCCCTTTGAAAATGGGACCTGTGACGTTCTCTGATCACTGGATTCATGCTCTCTCTAAACGAATGGCTTTTTGAAAACCTAAATGTTTCTGTAATATGGCCCTGTATGAGGTGAAAATGAAATAATTGTCATGCTCCAGCAGGTGAGAGACACACAGCGAGAGAGAGGTGAACCATGAACAGAAATGGATGATGCTATTGGATTTGCTACACTTCTGTTTTTGGAGTAATGAGTGTGGAATAGCCGCCGTTGCTTAGTGGAGGTCTGATCTGGAGAATAGTGGACTAATTCTCTCCGCATATTACAGAGGGGGTCAGCATCATGATTCTGCAAGGAAATGCTTTCATGATGAAAATAGCCTAATTAAACGGAGTTATGGCAGATTTTTTTTTATAGACCCCGACATCCGCACACATTGACTCGATTCGCTTATGCCTCGCAGCGCCCACGGAAACAATAAAGGGAAGGAACAGTATGTTAGACATTATTATGCTTATTGATGATTCATCGATCTTGCACCCAGGCCAGACAAATCAAGCCAGACGTCCTTCCTGTAGGGAATTGTGGGGATCAAAGTGTGTGTGTGTGTGTGTGTGTGTGTGTGTGCGTGCGTGCGTGCGTGTGCGCGCGTGCGTGTACTGTATGCATGTGTTTTCTTTACTTCAGTGTAAATAACGTGTGATGTCACTTTTAGTCTGTGAGATACATAATACACTTTTCATCGAGCTACGCTCTCAGATAACCATAGAAAATCGATGTCCAAGGGCAGACATTGAAATACACACATCAGCATTAGACTACATTAGGCTACTGTATAGGCAGACAAGATGACAGATACATTTGTGCTGTGCTGTAGCATATTGCACATGATAGATTTTCAAACTGTATTGATTTGTAATGGACTCCGTTCTCTGGCTGTATGACGTATTGACGTGCCAGTGACTGCGGCTGCCGTAGCGCTACAGAAGAACAATGGAAGAGATCTGGAGGAGAAGGGACTAGTTCTGGAAAAGCTCCTCAGTGGGACACTTTAAACTGAATTGGGAAGAGACCGTTTGTGTTCTCGTTTCAGAACAGTGGACTAAGCTAAAAAAAAGCTTGCGTTCACTTGAAGAGGTTTGAAACAGCTGAATAGAGGGGGCGCCAATGACCCCGTGGATTGTCTTCCAATCAACGAGAGCCATACAGTGGACTACACATCCTGTTTCCTGTGTTGAGTGTGCCGCTTTAAGCAGACCGTAAGAGCGAGTACTACAGTGTATCCTATAGTGACCTTCTCGCCCAGACAGCCGATCAATACTGTGTCAGTCTTAATCTTCATTATACATATGTGACCTTTTTACAAACTTCACTGCCCTTCGTCCCAGGTGATTAATACCACCGGGGTAATTGGCTGTTAATTGGATGAGAGGATATTGACTGAAGTGATGAGGATGGAGGGAAAGAGGGAACCGAGGGAGGATGGAGAGGCCTTACTCGTATTGATAAACGGGTGGCTTAGAGTAGAGCAACAATAGCAAGCTGACTGTATTCATTTATCATCCTTACTGGTAGTCATTTGTGAGGGAGACAGGCCTCCTGTATTTCCACTATGGATGTGATGGAATTGCTTTTCCTCTTTTTGAGAGAGACAGGTGACGAGCATTGCTAGGGTTAATGTAGTTGTTGTTTTTTTAAGTTGGAAGACAAAGGCATATGTTGGATAAGCAGTGGTTATAACAGCAGTTAGTTGGCTAAGCTGCTAGTAGACTTAGACTGCACATCCTCCTGAGATAGCATAGCAACACACTACCTATCCACAGTCAGCCAATTTCAACTTACCAGTTGTCTGGAGAGTTTAAGACAAATTATCCCGAAAAAATATTTTCCAATCGTGGGTTCTGCTTCCGGCTGCCTTTCCTCACCTGAACAAAAATCCCTTCCACTGTGCTTCACCTAATTTCTCATAAAAGGCTCCCCTCACATACCTCTTGTTCATGGCTTGCTTGCACACCTATGGCCCACATGTATGACTTTTATTTAGACATAGGTAAGGTGAAGCAGAGAGGAAATTATGTCATGGTGAGGAAAGGCAAAATGCGACCTGCATCAGACCGACGTTTGGGCAGTCTGTATAATAATACTGTATTCTGGGTAGTTCGTCCAAATATTCCCTGTTGCATAAGGGCCAACTCCCCAGACAACCGGCAGGGTACGTTGAAATAGAATTTGAGCAGTTGTGACTAACTAATTAGCTAGGTAGTTAACAAGTTAGCTAAGTCACTAACGAGCCAAAAACAAAGCATGAATCCCACTATTCCCTTCTATAACAAATGATGGGGCTTGTAAAAATTGTTGTCAAGATGAAGTCTAGTTAGCTAGCCTGCTGGTTGATATATCAGCAGTTATTAGTATACATTTGTCTGTTTGATTCATTCACTTACATAATAGTTCAGAACTTTAGAACCCCCTAACGGTTAGGGGGTTCTAAAGTTCTGAACTATTATGTAAGTGAATGAGGGCCTAACCTGTTATCTTTGTAGAGAGCCAATGTGTATCAAGGAGGTAATAACTGTTCCACTGAATAAGTATTCTACGGCCACGCTATTGCCTTTGTGATGAATTTGAAATGTAAAATGGTGTTTTCCGGCTCTGTCCAGAATAAAACATCACTAATACGTTCTGCTCTGGTTGCTCCTGTTTCCTGCTGACTGAGAAGGAAAGTTGCATTAGACTGAAAATCGATGCGTCGTCCACAATGATATGCTTTTAAAGCAGCGTAGCAGGGAATTCATCTGCAGTCCCAGTTCAGTTAGAGCGATCAGGCACACATATCAGATTTCATTTTTCTGTCCAACGGTGGACTGAGGAGGATGGAATCGAAGGGGTAAGGAGGGAGAAGGCAGTGTGAGTCAATTTAAAGATGGCAGCTATTCAGAAACACAGTTTGAACTGAGATACTGTATATTATCAAAACAACCTGCGGTTCTTTCTTCGTTGCCTGTGGTGTTTCCATTTGTTTGCATCCTCTCTCTCTATTTCACACCTTTACAACAGAACAGCAGCCCATAGCCTGTCTTCTCTCAACTCAAAACACCAATCAGTAGCACATTGGCACTCTCTTAATAACTGTGAAGAGAACATTTGTTTGTTCTACTCATCAATACGATGTACCCATGACAGGGGCACAGGCTTCAGTCTGGGGAAGAAAAGACTACATGTGAACAGAGAGGTTGAGCTGGCAGGAAACCTGGGCTGGAAATCTATCCATTCCGCTGGTTTTGTCTTCAATCGATTGCTCGTTGATTGATGAGGGGAAAAAACATTTGGGAAAAATCCCTGAAAAATAAATAGGAGAGGGTTTTGAGGGTATCGCATGACCAGTACCAGTAAGATTACCAGGGCGTATTAAACCACAAGGACAGGAGGGGGTGTAGAGAAGGGGTGAGAGGTCTAGAGAGGGAGGGCGACGAGTTGAAGACTTTGATGACCTTACGACTGATAAGTTTATCAGCAGAGATTTTACTGCATGTTCTGCTGCTGCTCCCTAATAACCACCCAGGCAGGGAAGCCCTGTTTGCTGTCACTCTTCCCCTTCAGAGATGAGTGGTGGCCGGTGAGGAGAGCTGCGTAGTCCACTGCACCACACTGGGGACTCCCTGCTGATGCACCGGAAGATAAAGACAACACACACAGAAAAGGCCTGTACACCGACGAGCAACTACACAGCCCAATTCTCACATTTTAATGAATCCCTTCCTCTTTTTCATCCTTCATGCAGACTGTAAATGCTGCCAAGCGTTTTCCCCCACACCGCTTTTATGTTCAATAAGGGCTTTAATCCTTATGGAGGAAATGATGCTTCTAGTTCTTTATGTAGCCATATTGATCAGAACTAGCCAGGTTTTACTTGGTCATTTCACTCCCTCCTTTAGGATGTAACATATTTATGCAGTTTCTATATGTATCTGAAAACATGAATTCCCATAACCTCCTGGTAGGATGTTTTCCTTGTTGTGTGTGTGTGTGTGTGTGTGTGTGTGTGTGTGTGTGTGTGTGTGTGTGTGTGTGTGTGTGTGTGTGTGTGTGTGTGTGTGTGTGTGTGTGTGTTCATTTACAGTTGAATTCGGAAGTTTACATACACCTTAGCCAAGTACATTTAAAATCAGTTTTTCACAATTCCTGACATTTAATCCTAGTAAAAATTCCCTATCTTAGGTCAGTTAGGATCACCACTTTATTTAAAGAATGTGAAATGTCAGAATAATAGTAGAATAATGATTTATTTCGGCTTTTATTTCTTTCATCACATTCCCAGTGGGTCAGAAGTTTACATACACTCAATGAGTATTTGGTAGCATAGCCTTTAAATTGTTTAACTTGGGTTAAACGTTTCGGGTAGCCTTCCACAAGCTTCCCACAATAAGTTGGGTGAATTTTGTCCCATTCCTCCTGACAGAGCTGGTGTAACTGAGTCAGGTTTGTAGGCCTCCTTAATTGCACATGCTTTTTCAGGTCTGCCCACAAATGTTCTATGGGATTGAGGTCAGGGCTTTGTCATGGCCACTCCAGTAACTTGACTTTGTTGTCCTTAAGCCATTTTGCCACAACTTTGCTTGCAAGTATGCTTGGGGTCATTGTCCATTTGGAAGACCCATTTGTGACCAAGCTTTAACTTCCTGACTGATGTCTTGAGATGTTGCTTCAATATGCCATCTATTTTGTGAAGTGCACCAGTCCCTCCTGCAGCAAAGCACCCCCACAACATGATGCTGCCTCCCCCGTGCTTGGGAGGTTGGGATGATGTTCTTTGGCTTGCAAACCTCCCCCTTTTCCTCCAAACATAATGATAGTCATTATGGCCAAACAGTTCTATTTTTGTTTCATCAGACCAGAGGACATTTCTCCAAAAAGTACAATCTTTGTCCCCATGTGCAGTTGCAAACTGGCGGCTTTGGAGCAGTGGCTTCTTCCTTGCTGAGCGGCCTTTCAGATTATGTCGATATAGGACTCATTTTAGTGTGGATATAGATACTTCTGTACCTGTTTCCTCCAGTATCTTCACAAGGTTCTATGCTGTTGGTCTGGGATTGATTTGTACTTTTCACACCAAAGTACGTTCATCTCTAGGAGACAGAACGCGTCTCCTTCCTCAGCGGTATGACGGCTGCGTAGTCCCATGGTGTTTATACTTGCGTACTATTGTTTGTACAGATGAACGTGGTACCTTCAGGCATTTGGAAATTGCTCCCAAGGATGAACCAGACTTGTGGAGGTCTACAGTTTTTTCTGAAGTCTTGGCTGATTTCTTTTGATTTTCCCATGTTGTCAAGCAAAGAGGCACTGAGTTTGAAGGTAGGCCTTGAAATACATCCACAGGTATACCTCCAATTGACTCAAAGGATGTCAATTTACCTATCAGAAGCTTCTAAAGCCATGACATCATTTTCTGGAATTTTCCAAGCTGTTTAAAGTTACAGTCACCTTAGTTTATATAAACCTCTGACCCACTGGAATTGTGATACAGTGAATTATAAGTGAAATAATCTGTCTGTAAACAATTGTTGGAAAAATAACTTGTGTCATGCACAAAATAGATGTCCTAACCGACTTGCCAAAGCTATAGTATCTTAACAAGAAATGTGTGGAGTGGTTGAAAAACAAGTTTTAATGACTCCAACCTAAGTGTATGTAAACTTCCGAATTCAACTGTACATGCATGTAGAGCAGACTCAAACTCCAGCTCTTCCAACAGGAACTTAGCAATTCACATGTGATTCTACTGACATGGAATTCTCACTAGTGCATGAGGCAGGCTCTTGGAAGGAATTGATGCGTAGCACAAAACCATGAGGTCGTCACCTGTCTCACAAATCAATCCTTGTTTTCCAATGGATTGTTTTATTGGGAAAGTTATCCAGCAAAAGGCCCCCAGTGGTATTTTAATTTTGAGAGATGAGAGGCAGGAAACTCACAGTGACTTTCACCGTGTTCCCCAGCTGTGACATCACCACCCACACACCTGGTTTCTACCTCACGCTGCTCACTGAGTACCTTGTCCTGGCTGGGGGATTGTGTTTGCTCTGCCACCTATGGCCCAGTGCCATTAACAGCCGCATGTGAGGTGTGTTTGGCAAGTGTGAAGTAAGCCATTTAAGGGGAAAGGAGAATGATTATTTCAGGACTTGGATAGAATCACTTATTTTGGATGGAAACAACTCTTCCACTGTGTTTGTTGTAGATAACCAATTCTCACTGTTCAAGATTAACCATCCACTGTCGGAACAATCCCCCTAATAATGAGATATGCTAGACACTGTTGGTAGCCAACTGTCTAGCTGTGTGGTTTGCAATTTGAGGCATCTTTAATGTACAGAGATCATTCATTTTCCACCTCTGCGTTACCTCTCTCGGTCTCTGCTCAGTTTAGTGTGAAAGGTCCTTGGGTACTGTGTTAGGGGAAACAGCCTTAGTAGGTATGACTGCCGGTGGATGTAAACAAAGAAAGCAATCAAGTCCAAATTGCCGGGTGCTCTCTAAACTCCACACAGCATGCCTGAGCTCTATAATCAGATAATGCAATGTAGCGCCACAGGTTCAGAGTTAACCTTCCTGCCGGGAGGAAATAGCCATTTTTGGGAATGTGAACAGAATGAATGACGGAGTCGCCTTTCCTTTCTTTCCCCTGTGAGCTGAAGAGAGAGGAGGACAGAGGATTGAATTACGCAGGCAGCAATTTGGTCCGAGGAAAACAGAGGGAGTTAATGAAAGAAAATAAACTGCATTATTCTGCTACCTGCTGTGAAGGAGGGAAGGTGATGGGGTGACACAAGGGAGAGTGAGGGGATGCAATACAAAATATGAATAACACATCACTGTCTAACTGGCTGGGTTCCTCCCACCCTTCGGGAGATGGGATGTTATTTAGCCAAGTTCATGGACAGTAGATGTTTACTAAACAGGTCTCAATTTGTCCTTGGAGAAGGAAGGAAGTAATGACAGGGGATGAAGGATTATAATGATATTGCTGCTGATTATGGCAGTTGTGGTAATGACGGTGATGATGAAGATAATGACTATGATCAAGATGTATTGCTCCCATAGAGACTCCATAGCTATTTACACAGTCATTAAGATCAGAGCAATAGGTAATAAAAGTTGGACGATATTGTACAACAATGACCCTGGATCAAGGCCGGATAATCTAACCCATCACCATATTTGTCTCATCTTGGCCATTACTTGGCTACTACTGTTTCTGCCAAAGAAGAGTAAGGAAAGTACCGAGGATAATGGAGAACATTGCCTTATCTTAAACACTGCTTCTCTCTTAACCTAACCTCCTTCCCCTAGTGATAAGCAATCCTGCCCACATGACAGTCCTACTAAACTCATTCCACCCTATAGGGCTTTGATAACTGTTTCTTGAAGCTAGCTTAACTTGCCAATTGCCAGGGTGGTAAAACGTTGAAAAAATAAACACAAAAATATGATTCAGCTTCAAAATCACTGTGAAAGCTGCTGGCAGGAAGTGTAAGGGGGAATATAATTGCTGCCGTACCATGCTGAAAAGGCTATTCAAATGCCATTCTGTGCAACACTGATTGGCTTCCCCCCCCCCCCCCCCTTCCTATGCCCCCTCTCAATGCATTCCCTGTCATTCAAAACACGAGGAGGCCTTTTCAGATGCTTGGAATAGTTTGCATGGCAGAATAACAAGCTAATTAGAGCTTGTGTGGTGATGGATGACTCCGAAGGGGTGCTAGTATGGGCACTGGGGCAGAATAGCACCCTGGTATCCACAGCCATCTGCCATGCCTTGACGGCTTAATTGGCAGCCCGGTGGGTGGATACTTGGACCCCTGCCTAATTGCTGTGTTGACCCCCTGTATGTGGATTAATGCTGTTTTGGTCCTTATTTGTGTCCCCTTCACATCTTCACTCGGCCCTCTCAGGCACTTTATTATGTTTCTCAGGATCTGATGTGATTGTTCGGGTCAATAGGGGTCAATAAGTCGCCTAAAGTGGCCATCTTGTCACACAAGGAATGAATGATGAGGAGAGTTGAAAGTGGTGACTTCAAATGGTACCACTTAGGAAGAATCTGGTTCTTCTCATGTTGAACAACACTATCCATAGAAACTATGACTTACCTTATAGGACATGAATGTAAGAACATTTGAAACAAAATGGTCAAACACAACATTGGTGACAACATCTTCCTCTGTACTTACCCATATGTCACTTCTTTTGTTTGATTTATGCAAAGAGCTGTTCCATACTTGAGGTTCCCAGGAAGTTCCTGGTTTTTCATAGATAATATAGATCTAATTTTGCTGACACATGTGTCTCCTTTCTCTTCTCTCGTACTTCTTCAGACTCCTAAAAGCTATTTGTCTGGCCCCTCCTCCCTTACCCACTTAGAGTAGCCTATACAGGCCTGCTTGGCGAGATGCTGATGAGGCAAATATATGATTAAAAAGGCATTAGACATTACTGCTAGAGATATAACATATGATCTTTCCCATGCAGCAGTACTGTATGTTCTGACTGAGAGATGAGGTTAGCGTAGTTTGCTCCATCTCTTCTCTCTTGTTTATGGCCTACAGCTCTTGACTGGGACAGTTTGAATGGAATTGAATCACAGAAGTTTGACATGTCTCTGACCCAAGCCATGTACATTTTCCTTGTCCATTTTTCTTCTTACAAATACAATTTTCATGCTGCTGTGGTTGTCTGGAGTGGGGTTGACGCAGACCGGTACAATGTGCAACTGGCCTATATGATGGGAAGTGGATTTTACAGTCTTACATTTTTACTTTCTGATTCTATTACGGCCCAACTGGTCCTTTATTCATGTGGACATTCAGGCTGGTAATGCTAGCAACTGCCCAAGCTCAAATATCATTGGATGTGGAAACATTCCTGTGTTTCTTCCCCCTTCCTCATCTTTAATAAAACATCCCCTGAAAAGAAACAGATGTAAAATATTGGGTTCAGCTGAAGATTTTCTAACTCATAACAAATTACAATGGATCACCGTACGATTGTTTTCAAAAGCCTGCAGATCAATGGCTCTGTAACAATAGCCGCCGCTAATTCCGAACATCACTTCCTGATTGCATCACCGCTCCTTCAGATTTATTACATAAACAATAGGGTCGCCACACGCACGTGACATTGAAATATCCATTCACCCCCTCAAACTCCCCTACCACAAATTATTCTCCAGTCGGTCACTTGGAGAGACCAAAAAAATAACAGAGAAGAAAAAAGAAAAGACTAGCGCAGGCTATTTCAGTCAGGTACTGTGAGATTGATTTGGAATGTCACATTTAAAGGCAGTGGGGAAACCAAGCTGGCCTGTTCCTCATTACTGCGTGTTATGCTTCAGGTTGGAGTCGGGGACCGGCCTATTGTCACACTGGATCAGATGGCTAGTGTAAACACCTTTAACCAAAGTAGGGTGGCTGCTCAGCACCCACCTCAAACACAAAGTGGCAGCCTGGCACTGCATCATACTGTGTCTATTGTCCTACTGTAGCATTCCCGCTAAATGCAGGCCCTGGTGTTTGTGCCAGAACGTCTATACAACTTCAGGAGAACATCCCCCCCTCCCCCCTATTTTCCAGCAGGTTGTTGTTTCTTTAAATTAGGCCTGAGGTCAGTTGGAACATGACAGAGACCACCCATGGAGATCAGATTCCTTTTCCCTCCACCTAAGTGCTCCGAGGACCTAGGTTTATCACCCAGCGTTTACCGCAGGTTTTATAAACAATTTAGCTACCTCATACAGTACATATAGTGGAATAAACAGGAGTACCTTGAGGTACTGTACATGGGAAACCATTTTGCAACTGATGATAATGCCAATGCAGACATAGGCCTACAGCAGTCTTCCCAACTCCGGTCCTCAGGTACCCCCAACAGCACACATTTTTTGTAGACACAGACAAACATACCTGATTCAACTCACTGAGGCCCTGACGATTAGTTGACAAGTTGAATCAGGTGTGCTTGTCCAGGGCCACAATGAAAATGTGTACTGTTGGGGGTACTTGGCAAAAGGGAGTGCAACTTAATATTAGGAAGGTGTTCCTAACGTTTTGTACACTCAGTGTATGTTCTCAATTTAAAAACGATACCAGTAGACAATGTACAGTATATGAGGCTAATCATTATACTAGATTTTGTACATCCCCTGTGCTGACATGACATTGTTAGTGTAAATCCAACCCTTGTAATCTATGTAGTGAAATGTCTGGAAGCAGGACATGACGGGATCCTTTTCTTAAAACATACACACAACAACTACTACCCCCAAGTTCAATGCCAGATACTTTTCTCCCAGAAGGTCTGAGTGGCACTCGGAGGTGCCACTGTGATAATGAAGATGGTTTGCCTAAGACTACCACAACAATTACATTGTCTATGATAAATGTGTTCGAATTGCAAAATAAATAAACAATAGTTTGATTTAAGAAGTACATTTTCTTCAATGGGGCAAGGCAAAACCGAGACGAAACATACACTTATTTTCATTTCCCCAATAATACAATATAGTCTATTGTTGAAGTACAGCATGTTTACAATATCTTAAACAATAGTATTTTACATGTTGTTCCAAATTACATTTAATATATTCATACATATCTTCATGAATACATTACTGTGAAACTGATTCTGTTTAATCAGCAGTTATTCCTACAACCTTCATTAGGTTTAAGGGGACACTTTTGTCATGACGACAAGGTGAAGGTGATCTCTACCCAAATGGCACAACAGAATCATTCAGATTGACCAAGACACAGCATATGACAACCACTTTGTCTAACTGGGGGATATCTCCTTTCATATCTGGAAAAGGACAAAGTAGTAGTAGTAGAAACTGATGCTACTACAGTGGGAATCCAGTCGACATGGGTGTCTTGACAGAGGTCAGCTGGTGAACCTACAGTACATAAACAAATGAAAAGCACACCTGACATTAGAATATCATTTCTTCAGGTCGTCTATACCATCAGGGCTCTTGATTGTTTGGTTGTGTTTAATTCATTCAGGTCTATTGGGCTCCTGCGTGGCGCAGTGGTCTAAGGCACTGTATCTTAGTGCAAGTAGGCCTCACTACAGTCCCTGGTTCAAATCCAGGCTGAATAACATCTGGGTGTGATTGGGAGTCCCATAGGTCAATGCACAATTGGCTCAGTGTTGTCTGGGGTAGGCAGTCATTGTAAATAAGAATTTGTTCTTTACTGACTTGCCTAATTAAGTAAAGGATAAATAAATACAAATAAAATGTGTGTCATATGAAGATTAAATCTACTGTTGGGCTGGAACAACACACCAGGTTGTCTAATCCCATTGAGGCCTTTGTTCTATGCTGTAATGTCCATACATTGTCCCTCCTTATGGATAAAGTTCTCAACAAATGATCGTTGGGTCAGTGCCACTGGAGTTTTTTTTGTTGAGAATAATGTCCTCCCCCAGGCTAGAGGGATGTCATATTGTACAATTTGTCTCCCCTTTTCGTAGACATTAGATGGTTGCATTCATGACATTTGTCAGATTGTCAGTGTCACCAGAGTAGACCGAGGCTACCCTGTGATTTGTCGTACAAAAAAATATTCTGCTAATGTCTTCAGTCATATAAAGTGTAGTAGAATTATATAGAATCGGTTTATTTATCAACGGCCACATTTTTCCTGTACAAAGGAAAGAAAAGAAGCGTCTCTGATACAGCCTAAAGGCCTACGCCACGAAGCGCTCAGCCATGCACAGTGATTAGATTGAGTTATATTAAATTAATTGCCTAATACATTATGACTATCTAATCAACTCATCACATTAGGAATAGTAGGCTTACATTAGTCTGCAAATGCGATGGTAAATGGATGCAATGCTTTATTATAAGGTGCATTTTTTATGGTGAAAAAATAGCTTCACCAAAACACCATAACTCACGCGCCGTCTATGAGAGAGACGCATGCTAAGCTCTTTTGCTAGCTAATGTTGGTTATATTAGTTTTGTTGTTAACACCTGGTTAGCATAACAGCTACACTAAACTTGAAATCGATCAGACTTACCAGTGATGAAATGATCGGAGCAGACCCTGTACTGACAGCGGTCTGGGTTCAGGTCTTGACCGACAAAAATATTTATTCGCTTTTCTGACAGTTCTTGAGTGTTATCTCTTTGGTGTTTGATAAAAAAATACTATAATAATCTGTTTTCTTTCCTACCTTGTCAGAGCTGCCAAATACTAGACATAAATTGACTGTTGCGATTAATCAACTAGTTTTAGGCACTGTTATCATGCAGCTTGGGGTAGAATTGATGGGGTGGTTTTCCAGCATGGATGCCAGGGGGTGTCGTACACAACCTGGCAACCCTATTTGAGTAGGCCTGTGACAATACCAGTATCATAATATTTTTCTATGGCAAAAGTTAAAACATGAAGTAGACCGAACTCTGAGATAGCGTTAAGATTTCCCATCACTGGAACTAAGGGGCCTAGCCCGAACCATCCTCCAACAAACTTTTCAGTTGGCACTATGCATTGTGGCAGTGAGCGTTCTCCTGGCATCCGCAAAACCAAGATTCGTCCGTTGGACTGCTAGACTGTGAAGTGTGATTCATCACTCCAGAGAACACGTTTCCACTGCTCCAGAGTCCAATAGTGGCGAGCTTTACACCACTCCAGCCAGCGCTTGGCATTGCGCATGGTGATCTTAGGCTTGTGTGTGGCTGCTCGGCCATGGAAACCCATTTCATGAAGCTCCCGACGAACAGTTCTTCCGTTGACATTGTTTCCAGAGGCAGTTTGGAACTCAATAGTGAGTGTTGCAACTGAGGACAGACGATTTTTACACACTAAGCACTTCAGCATTGCGGTCCCGTTCTGTGAGCTTGTGTGGCCTATCACTTCATGGCTGAGCCGTTGTTGCTCCTAGACGTTTCCACTTAACAATAACTGCACTTACAGTTCACCGGGGCAGCTCTAGCAGAACAGAAATTTGACAAAATGACTTGTTGGAAAGGTGGCATCCTATGACGGTGTAACGTTGAACTCACTGAGCTTTTCAGTAAGGGCATTCGACTGCCAATGTTTGTCTACGGAAATTGCATGGCTGTGCTTAATTTTATGTGGAATGCATTCAACACCTTGTAGTCATGCCCAAATTAATTTAGGCTGGTCTTAGGTCAAAAGGGGTTTCAACTCAATATTAGGTGTTTGTTTTTTCAATGGTAAATTAATTATTAAACTTCATTTTTAATTCCACATTTTATCATATTTATTTATAAAAAAATATCTGTCAGCGGTATTTTGCAGAAGGGGCACATGATATGCTAGGCAGGACACTATGTACTATAATGTATGCAAACAGTATCGTCAGTGGAAGAAGATAGAGACACACACAGCGTTTGATTTGATTTTAGCTGCCGGTGATGGGCAGGACTTGCAGGAGGTATGTTGGTAAAATAATTTGATCAAGCTATGTAGCCTATTGATTCCTTCATGATGCATAAATACAATTAAAATGTTTAGTTGTTTCTCTGTAACACAAGCCACCTAGGAATTGTATTAGGTTGGCTTCACCTAGCCAGTTACCGTAGATAGGTTCCCAATCTCCCAACATCATAATTAGCTACCTAGCCATTTCAGGATATCTATCAAGTCAGAATACCTTGTCTAAATATCTTAGCTGGCATGCCTGCTGGCAAGGTTCCTAGACCTTACAAAAAGCCAAAAATTGATTTAATTATTGGGTTATGATACTACTACAGTATATACAGTGCATTCGGAAAGTAATCAGAGCCCTTGCCTTTATTCAAATGTTTTGACGTTACAGCCTTATTATAAACTGGATAAATTACTTTTTTTCCTCAATAGTCTACACACAATACCCCATAATGACATCCCCACAGCATGATGCTGCCACCAACATGCTTCACCGTAGGGATGGTACCAGGTTTCCTCCAGACGTGACGCTTGGCATTCAGACCAGAGGGTTTGATTTTGGTTTCAACAGACCAGAGAATCTTGTTTGTCAGTGAAGAGGCGACTCCAGGATGCTGGCCTTCTAGGCAGGGTTCCTCTGTCCAGTGTCTGTGTTATTTTGCCCATCTTAATCTTTCCTTCTTATTGGCCAGTCTGAGATATGGATTTTTCATTGCAACTCTGCCTAAAAGGCCAGCATCCCGGAGTCGCCTCTTCATTGTTGACGTTGAGACTGTAGTTTTGCAGGTACTATTTAATGAAGCTGCCAGTTGAGGAATTATGAGGTGTCTGTTTCTCAAACTAGACACTCTAATGTACTTGTCCTCTTGCTCAGTTGTGCACAGGGGCCTCCCACTCCTCTTTCTTTTTTGGGTAGAGCCAGTTTGCACTGTTCTGTGAAGGGGAAGTACAGAGCGTTGAACGAGACCTTCAGTTTCTTGGCAAATTTTCGCATGGAATAGCCTTCATTTCTCAGAACAAGAATAGATTGACGAGTTTCAGAAGAAAGTTATTTGTTTCTGGCCATTTTGAGCCTGTAATCGAACCCACAAATGCTGATGCTCCAGATACTGAACTAGTCTAAAGAAGGCCAGTTGTATTGCTTCTTTAATCAGGACAACAGTTTTCAGCTGTGCTAACATAATTGCAAAAGGGTTTTCTAATGATCAATTAGCCTTTTAAAATTATTAACTTGGATTAACTAACACAACGAGCCATTGGAACACAGGAGTGATGGTTGCTGGTAATGAGCCTCTGTACGCCTATGTAGATATTCCATAAAACATCAGCTGTTTCCAGCTACAATAGTCATTTACAACATTAACAATGTCTACACTGTATTTCGGATCAATTTGATGTTATTTTAATAGACAAAACATTTCCTATTTTTTCAAAAACAAGGACATTTCTAAGTGACCCCACACTTTTGAACGGTGGAGTATATATATATATATATATATATATATATATATATATACACACTGTATATACACACACATATAGACTGTGCCTTCGGAAAGTATTCAGACCCGTTGACTTTTTCCACATTTGTTACGTTACAGCCTTATTCTACAATGTATTAAATTGTTTTTCTCTCATCAATCCACACTCAATACCCCATAATGACAAAGCAATTAGAAATTTTAGCAAATTTAAATGAAAAAAAATGAAATATTTCATTTACATAAGTATTCAGACCCTTTACTCAGTACTTTGTTGAAGTGCCTTTGGCATCGATTAGAGCATTGAGTCTTCTTGGGTATGACGCTACAAGCTTGGCACACCTGTGTCTGGGGAGTTTCTCCCATTATTTTCCTGCAGATCCTCTCAAGCTCTGTCAGGTTGGATGGGGAGTGTTGCTGCACAGCTATTTTTAGGTCTCTCCAGAGATGTTCGATCGGGTTTAATTCCAAGCTCTGGCTATGCCACTCAAGGACATTCTAAGATGTGTCCCGAAGCCGCTCCTGCGTTGTCTTGGCTGTATGCTTAAGGTCGTTGTCCTGTTGGAAGGTTAACTTTCCAAATCCTGTCCATTCAATTGAATTAACCACAGGTGGACTCCAATCAAGTTGCAGACACATCTCAAGGATGATCAGTGGAAAACAGGATGCCCCTGAGCTCAATTTCGAGTCTTACAGCAAAGGGTCTGAATACTTATGTAAATAAGGTATCAGTTTTATTATTTTTAATAGATTTACAAACATTCTTAAAACCTGTTTTCGCTTTGTCAATATGGGTATTGTGTTTATTGCTGAGGATTTGTATTTATTTAATCCATTTTAGAATAAGGCTGTAACTTAACAACATGTGGAAAAAGTCAAGGGGTCTGAATTTTTCCGAAGGCACTGTATCATTGCTATATAAACTCCACGTGCCATTGTGCCCCCTACGGGCATGACACCTCTGTATGAAAAGCCAGCAGTAGATGTTAGAGATGTTATCGAGGCCTTTTGTTATGAGGCGTTAATCATTGAAAATGCCATTAAAAGACAACAACAAAAAAGACTAGAGAAAAGGCCTGACACTGTCTGAGGATGGCAGTGAGGGGGATTGGAACAGATTAGCGCGGGAAACGGTTATTTAGAGTGCACCTTGTAGTTGGGGTGATAAGTGAGGAGAGCTGTGGCTGTGGGGGCGTGTTGTGGTGCGTCTGGCTGCCTGGGTGCTGGCAGTGGACTGATGAGTCAGCGGATTGGGTTCTGCTACAGTAGCATGGGGAGACAGAACCCTGTCATCATCGCCAAATAAGGTACACATCCTCCCCCACTCCCCAGGCCATGAGCTGAGCCCTCTCCCTGAATACTAAGAGCTAGATGTCGAGTCCACTGTCCCGGGTAGAGAAGTTAGCTGCAAGGGCCTGTGGGCACGAACACTGGCTGCTTGTATCGTCTGCTAAGGATGTGTTTGGTTGGATTGATGTGTTGATCGTATGCAGTGCTTGACTTTCATTTGCGCTTGTTCCCATGGTTGTCTGTGAAGTATCACCACTTACACTTTGTTATTGTGATATGGCAGAATATTTTTTTTTAAATTGCAGTCCCTTCACAAATGCTTTGCTGTTGCTATAAACATAAAAGATTATTTGCGATTTTATATTTTGATGTGTCTCGTTTGTAGCTATGAATAACTAGCTGGCTAAAGAAAAAATATGATTCTTTGACCGCTGCTGAGGATTGTTTTACAGGTGTCATATTGAAAAAGACCTGAGGTAAAAACCTATGCCTAAACCTGCAGTCTCCAGATTAAACACATTCCTCCACATGAGAGGTTACGTCAAAACTGTAGTTCTCGCTCCGCCACCACACTAACTCCTGCTTTGAAAGTGAAAAGGAGAGGACATGTTTTTTTTGGAGCGCTAGCGCTTAGTTCATAGCTAAATTTAACCATCAAGCCCAAACTCTCAGGGAGGGAATAGTCCTCAAGAATACAACTTCTTTCTTCCACTTAAAAACCTGACTTTGTAACAGAGAAGAAACATTTACTGTTTATTATTTATGCATTTCTCCGTTGCGTTTGTTCCTCGCCCGTCAGTCAGCAACGTAGCATTAGGCAACACAATCTTCAAGGAGGGATGGAAGCATAATGTGTAATAATAGAAAATCAAATGTGGTTCAACATCTACAGCTGAATTAGTAGTGGTGAACCACAATGTCCCCAAAAAATATTTAAACAAATTAAAAAAAGTGGATGTATTATTGCAAACAACTTCTAAATGTGACTGCTTGGATAATCACAGTCTTAATTAAATGTATTCCTTCAGGCTTCAGGTGAAATCATTTTCTACATCAGCAATTATGGAAGTGAGGCTGCATCAATGCTCAATAAAGCTGCAGCCCTATTCAAAATGCCAGTTATTGCACTTGTATAGTGTTGCTATGTTCATAATAATGCCACAGGGCCTGACAGTTCAGTAAATATTATAATTGGTAATTTACAGTCAAGTCTCTGCTTTAAAAGTATTGAGATTCTTTCAATAAAGACTTTTTTTTTATAGCCTTTATATAGACACAACATTTATCTGCATCATGTTGCTACACAAAAGCACTATCTTTCAAGGTTAGATAAAGTGTTGTGGTTGATGATGTCATTGTTCTTGTTGTGCTCCTGAAAGCACTATAGTGTGGCGGCCAATGTAGGTTTATTGGGTAAATCTTTAGAAAAAGACCCTCTGGGACATTTGTAATCCTACTCTCTTTAACACTGTCTGTCTCAAGCCTCTTTACCCTCTGTTAAAGTGAGGCTGTGTGGCCTAGACTAGACACTAGACATGCCTTTCTGCATTACTAGCCACACAGCAAACAAACAGCATTGTTGTGTGCTTTGCAGAGATATATTTAGAACCAGGAAATTGCTCTGGCCTGCTAATAATCAATGGAAACCAAGTCAAAAGATAAGGAGAAAAATGAGTCGACTTCTTTACTTCCATTTTCTTTATTTTTTAAAGGAAAGTGTAACGTTATTTGCACCTAGGCTTTTTCTGAAAAGCAAAATATATTGAGTGAGGTCCAATGAACAAGCTCAACCATCTCCCTGGTTTGGAAAAGTAAAGTGACAAAACCAAGTGACTCAGTGCCTCAGAGTCTTACAATGTGACTGACATTTTACCGCGGGTCCAAACTCCAATTGAACCAAAGTGTTCTGTTCATACACAGAGCGGATAGTACACAGGATAGTCCCATATTGCCCTGCCTCTCTGGCACTGGTCTCATCGGCATGGTGCCTGTTGGATAATCTGGATAAAGTGGTCAGTCTGGCTGTGGAGATAGCACGCTTGTCTCTATTTTTCTGATAGCTTTACGATTGTGTCAGAGTGGAAATCATCTACCTAGCTCTGATAACAGGCCTGCACAGGGTGATGGTTCCATGTGTAACCATAATGACTCAAAGAACCCTTTCAGCCTTTTAATGGGTCTTTGCAGTTCATAAAAGGATTCTTTCATAGTTTATTGATAATTAAAATGAAGGGGCAGCGGCCCATTCAGATATTTTGGTGCATGATTTGCTCGCAGCACTTTTGTGCTACCATGAGCGAAAGTCTCATTCCAGTTTATCTAATCTGTTGTGTTATACATGTTACTTGTACAGTGGGCTCCAAAGTTACTGGCACCCCTGACTGGCAATGCACAAACAATACTTAAACAAATATAAACAATATAATTATAGAGATAAACTCAAAATACCAACATGTGAGAAATACTGTACTTTATTAATGTTTCAATGGAACCAACCAAAATAATGTATTGATTTAATTAAAAATCAATGTCCTCCACATCAAGGTTTCACAATTAATGGCACCCTTAAAGATTATTGTAAATAACATCTACCAAAAATTAAACCACAAATTAAATTCCACTTATTTAAGTTTATCTAAGTCTTAAGGAACTATATTGAGCCATTACATCACTTCCTGTTTCACTAGGGTATTAAAATTAGGTAACACACGTGCAATATCCCGCTGTCATCCAACACCATGAAGAAAACAAAAGAAATAGCTGTTCAAAAGAGACAGAGGGTCGTAGACCTTCATAAATCTGGTAATGGCTACAAGAACATCCACAAACGATTGAATATACCACTGAGCACTGTCAGGGCAATTATTAGAAAATTCAAAAAAGATATGGAACAGTTGAAAACCTCACGGGTAGGGAGGAGGATGGTGAGAGAAGCAACAAAATCCCCAAGGAATCACTGTGAAAGAATTGCAGGCTTTGGTGGAGTCTTGGGGTCACCAGGTTTCAAAAAGCACCATCAGACGCCACCTCCACATCCATAGGCTCTTTGGAAGGGTTGCCAGAAGAAAGCCCTTTCTGACCCCAAGACACAGACACAAGCGCTTGGAGTTTGCCAAACGTCATTTAAATTACGACTGGAAGAAGGTGCTCTGGTCAGATGAGACCATAATTGAACGTTTTGGTCAGATACAGCATCGGCATGTTTGGCGTCGAAACAGAGATGCATACAAGGAGAGACACCTCATACCCACGGTGAAATATGGAGGGGGGTCAGTGATGTTTTGGGGCTGTTTTAATTCCAGAGGTCCAGGGGCACTGGTTAAGATTGATGACAAAATTAATTCTACCAAGTATCAGGCAATTTTGGCTGACAATCTGGTTGCCTCTGCCAGAAGGCTGGGACTTGGCCGTAGGTAGACTTTCCAACAAGACAATGACCCGAAACATACCTCAAGATCCACACAGAAATGGTTCTGTGACAACAAAATCAATGTTCTGCCATGGCCATCTCAGTCTCCGGACCTCAATCCAATCGAAAACCTGTGGGCTGAGTTGAAGAGGGAAGTTGATAAGCGCAAACCCAAGAATGTGAAGGATCGTGAAAGGATCTGCATAGAGGAATGGTCCAAAATCTCTCCAAATGTGTTCCTTAACCTTGTCAATTATTACAGGAAAAGACTCCATGCTGTTATCCTTGCCAGAAGTGGTTTCACTAAGTACTAAATGAAGAGTGCCAATAATTATGAAACCTTGATTTTGGTTAAATGTATTTTGTATTAAATAATTGTATGATTTTGGTTGGTTCCATTGAAACATTAATAAAAGTACAGTATTTCTCACATGTTGGTATTTTGAGTTTATCTCTATAATTATATTGTTTATATCTTTTTAAGTATTGTTTGTGCATTGCCAGTCAGGGGTGCCAGTAATTTTGGAGCCCACTGTATATATGACTATGGATAGTGATGGTGTCTTGTGAAAGACTCACGTACGGCCTTGTGTCAGTTGAGAACTGTTGACTAAATGGTTCTCAAGTCTCTCCTCAGGGACCCCCAGCTGTCCGAGAGCTAGCACACCTGATTCAACTTGTCAATTAACACAGTCATAACACCTCTGGAATTTTTAGAATATAATATGGCTAATAATATAAAACGGCTAACCCGAATAAATAACCAGGATAAAAAACCCTGTATGGTTTTTCAAAGGGTTCTTTGTAGAACCTTTGAGATTGAGAAAGGTTCTTTATAGAACCGTTCTCCGTAGTGGTTATATAAAGAACCATTAAAAAGGGTTCTATATAGCACCAAAAAAGAGTTGTAGCCATAGCGGAATCCTTTTTGGTGCTATATAATATATAACCTTTTTCTAATGGTTGTTTTTAGAACCTTAGGAAAGGATTCTTTATATTACCATGAGGGTTCCATGTATAACCTTATGAGCATGGTTCTTTATAGAACCTTCAAAAAAGGGTTATATATAGCAATAAAAAGGATCTGCTACGGTTACAAGCCAAAGAACCCTTATTTGGCACAATGTAGAACAAAAGTTTTTGTGTGTGTTGAGGGGATTTCACTATAGCACAAAACAGGGCTTCACATGGAATGAAAACTATTGTTTAAAAGGGAGTACTACCAAAAAGGTAGCATTTGGTCAGGCCTTGCACTTTTGACCGTATGACTCACTACAATAGGTTCATCGTAACTGAAAAATGTAATATGCTGTAACACCACGGTTATGTAGATGCTTGCCAGGACCTCTGCTCTAACCATAAGCAGTTTCTCCAACCTCTCGGCCAGTTTCCCCCTTACGGAGCAAATTAAAAGTTACTTGAGGAAAAGGACTTGCTTACTTTCTTCACTTCATAGTGGTGCACACTTTCATCTCTTTATCTCTAGCTCAAACCCAGCACGCAAACAGACCTGTGTGGTCACGTGAAAAGTGTATATTTTCCTGCCTTGTAGGAGGGAGAGCATTGACGGAGGCGGGGTCAGGACATTTTCAAGAGGCCAACTTTCTGACCAGAGAGTGTGTGTGTGTGTGTGTGTGTGTGTGTGTGTGTGTGTGTGTGTGTGTGTGTGTGTGTGTGTGTGTGTGTGTGTGTGTGTGTGTGTGTGTGTGTGTGTGTGTTTGTGCGTGGGTGGGTGGGTGCACACATGGCTTTGTGTGTCTACCGCTACGCATAGGGGTCCTACTGGATATTCTGTCCCCAGCAGCAATCACACAGGACAGTGAGACCACAGCTGGTCCTTGGCAGAGTGAGCTTTTCCAGGGGGGGGGGATTGTTCGGGTGGAGGAAGGAACCAGTGATGACAGGAAGGGCCTGTATCTTGAACAAAAACGCTGGGCACCTCAGTGCTGGGTGCACTGACCATGGGAACGCCAGAGGCACCGTCACCATCTGATCAAGACAATGGTCCCACACAAAGACTGAGCCCCTCCCAGTGGGAAGAGGAAGGTAGACCCGGCCTAGCTCAGCCTGGCCAAGAGGAGAGGAGAAAGGGGATAGAAGGAGAGGAGAGACTCTGCTAATGGAGCTTTCTCTCTCTCCCCCTCTCTTTTTTTCTCTAAACATAGCTCAAGAGCGCCCCTGTGGCTAGAATTGGAAAGTCCATGATCACCCTGAGCTCCAATGACTTCACAAAATGAAATGCACACACATGGACTAGCATTTACGTTCGCGCGTGCGCGCGCGCGCGCACACACACACACACACACACACACACACACACACACACACACACACACACACACACACACACGCACATATATGTGTGCACGCACACCCGCAACCGTCCATTGCTCCCTCTCTCTAATTTCTCTCTCCTCTCTTTATAATAATGTCACACTCCAGAGGTCAGAATTAAAAGGCATAGCCTAATTATTGTGTGGTATTTTTAGCCATCGTCACAGTACTATTTCATATTCAGGGTCCAGCACATAACATATTGAATTATGACAGCTTATAAACCTTCTACATAGCCATATGACAAACATTCTTACCCCAGAGCAATTACCTAAAAAGTTACTAAATCACAACAGAGTAAAACTGTGTCCCTGTTTAAAACCACTAGTACATTGGGCACAGTAGGCCATTAGTGTAGAGTGTGTGTCCCAGTCTGGCTGCGAGCCAGGACCACACATTAGCACGTTATTTTATATTCACACAACACAACTTTTTTCCCTGCACTCTGACACCAATTTATTGAGATCACAAGCAAATATAATTTGTTATGGGAATTGTGAGGTAACGGTGCGATGGCTGGTCTGCTCACACTGCTCATATTAAACAGTCTCGCCCTCCCTCTCTCATACACACACACAAACATACATGCACACACACACACATGCATACACACATAGGGTTGCAAAGCTACCGGCAATTTACTAAAGTTACCGGAATCTTCAGTCATTTTGGTAATTAACAGAAAATATATGGCAATTTATTGAAAATTTGGTAATTTATACTTGAATAATTGTACAATTTTTTTTTATTCATACAAAGTATTAATTTATTATATGTATGTCCAAAATGTCCAATAGTTTCTAGCAGATAGACCATATTGTTCAAGAGAAAATAGCCTAATTAATGAAAAAAGCATCTAATCAATAATTACTTTTTTCACAACTGCCACCAGTTTGACACCAAAACATTCACAACAAATACAGTCCATATTGAAATCGTCAAATCAAGTCAATCAAATCAAATCATATTTGCCACGTGCTCCGAATACAACAAGTGTAGACTTTACCGTGAAATACTTACTTACAAGCCCTTAACCAACAGTGCAGTTCAAGAAAAAGAAAATATTTACAAATAAAAGGATATTTCATGGAAAAACCCTCTTATTAAACACCAATCGTATTCACGAAATGTAGGGTTTATATTTAGGATAATGTTTTACAGCTTTGTCATCCTATTGTTTTTATTTTTAAATCATCTTATTTAGTTATTTAATATAATTTACGTGTGATAAGGCCATACAGATTATTACAGACACCAGGGATAATCTGAAGTACCCAAAAGGGCCACTAGATGTCTTATGGTAGATTACATAAAATCCTGGAAAGATACCAAAATGCTGGTAGTTTACTGGTAATATACCCTCTTTGCAACCCTACACGCACATACACCATTGGGGACAATCTGTCTGCTACACATGCTCAGTTAACATCAGCAATGGAGCAGAAACCTATCTTCCTCTCTCTCTCTCCTACCTTACTCAGCAGATGGATTGGGAGGCTGTGTTTTTTCCTCCATTAGCTCCCTCTCTTTTTCTCTCCAGCCATGTGAGAGTCTTTGTTGGGGCTGTTTTCCTTCCTATCCTCCCCGGACTGTCTCAGGCCGAGGGTCAGTCAGTGGGCCTGGTCGTACGGTCGGCTTTGAGGACACGCAGACACACAGCAGTAGAGGCTGTCTGCCGAAATGCCTGCCTCCCTGTCTATCATTCACAGCACGGTGTAAATTAGGCAGGGCGGCTCTACTGTGCGTCACCGCGATGACAGATTTACGAGAGGGCAACCTCCTCGTGAACCTATGCTGTTTCACGTCCAAGTCCTCACTTTTATAACCTGAAAGAAAAGAGACAATTACATTTAGATACTGTAGCTCTTTGCAGAAGGCTGAAATAGCTTAGTTATTCATATATCAGACCACAATGGAAAATGACAAATACAAGATATGATGATAAGTAGTGGACATTAATCCTGTGTGTGTGCATGTGTGCATGTGTGCATGTGCGTGTGTGTGTGCGTGGAAATGGAAATGCACTGAAGCAGGAAGACGTTTGTTTTACCTGAGGTACAGTATTGTGTGAATTCTGAGGTTTGGTTTCAGTGAGGTGTGTCCTTTATCGTAACATATCAACACACCAAGTTAGACACACTCCCCCAGAAGACATGTACTGTACATGACATGAAGGACATACTTCTGGCCTACAAACTGAAAGTATAGACAGTTGCAGATGTAGGATCCTAATTTGAGCAAGTTTGCTACAGCAGTGAATTATTAAATGGATTATAATTTATGTACATTTGTGCAGGAGAAATTAAGTCTGAAATTTCAAATTGAAGTGGAAATTACAAACTTCAGAAGTCTTTTTAAAACTCAAGTACACAACAAGTTAACATTTCCAGCTGTGCAGGAAAATTCTCAGCAAACGTGATCAAAGTATTATCCTACATCTGAATCTTCTACTTCACATTGCTAACTGTCTTGTGTAAAAGGTAAACTAATGGCTGCATGTACACTACCGTTCAAAAATTTGGGGTCACTTAAAAATGTCCTTGTTTTCCATGAACACATAAATGAAATGAGTTGCAAAATAAATAGGAAATATAGTCAAGACGTTGACAAGGTTATATGTAATGATTCTTAATTGAAATAATAATTGTGTCTTTCAAACTTTCCTTTCATCAAAGAATCCTCCATTTGTAGCAATTACAACATTGCAGACCTTTGGCATTCTAGTTGTCAATTTGTTGAGGTAATCTGAAGAGATTTCACCCCATGCTTCCTGAAGCACCTCCTACAAGTTGGAATAGCTTGATGGACACTTCTTACGTACCATACGGTCAAGCTGCTCCCACAACAGCTTATAGACATTGTAGACAGAATACCAGCTGATTGCTTCTTCCCTAAATGGTTTTTGCACAGTTTGGAGCGGTGCTTTGGGTCATTGTCCTGTTAGGGATGAAATTGGCTCCAATTTAAGCGCTGTCAACAGGGTATGGCATGGCGTTGCAAAATGGAGTGATAGCCTTCCTTCTTCAAGATCCCTTTTACCCTGTACAAATCTCCCACTTTACCACCACCAAAGTACCCCCAGACCATCACATTGCCTCCATCATGCTTGACAGATGGCGTCAAGGTCTCCAGCATCTTTTTCATTTTTCTGCGTCTCACAAATATTCTTCTTTGTGATCCAAACACCTCAAACTTAGATTTGTCTGTCCATAACACTTTTTCCAATCTTCCTCTGTCCAGTGTCTGTGTTATTTTGCCCATCTTCATCTTTTCTTCTTATTGACCAGTCTGAGATATGGCTTTTTCTTTGCAACTCTGACTAGAAGGCCAGCATCCCGGAGTAGCCTCTTCACTGTTGACATTGAGACTGGTGTTTTGCAGGTACTATTTAATGAAGCTGCCAGTTGAGAACTTGTGAGGCATCTGTTTCTCAAACTAGACACTCTAATGTACTTGTCCTCTTGCTCATTTGTGCACCAGGGCCTCCCACTCCTCTTTCTATTCTGGTTAGAGCCAGTTTGCGCTGTTTTGTGAAGTTAGTAGTACACAGCGTTGTACGAGATCTTCAGTTTCTTGGCAATTTCTCGTATGGAATAGCCTTCATTTCTCAGATCAAGAATAGACTGACGAGTTTCAGAAGAAAGTTATTTGTTTCTGGCCATTTTGAGCCTGTAATCGAATCAACAAATGCTGATGCTCTAGATACTCAACTAGTCTAAAGAAGGCCAGTTTTATTTATTCTTTAATCAGGACTACAGTTTTCAGCTGTGCTAACATAATTGCAATATGGTTATCTAATGATCAATTAGACCTTTAAAATTATAAACTTCGATTAGCTAACACAACGTGACATTGGAACACAGGAGTGATGGTTGCTGATAATGGGCCTCTGTACGCCTACGTAGATATTCCTTTAAAAATCAGCCGTTTCCATCTACAATAGTCATTTACAACATTAACAATGTCTACACTGTATTTCGGATCAATTTGATGTTCTTTTAATGGACCAAAAAATTTGCTTTTCTTTCAAAAACAAGGACATTTCTAAGTGACCCCACACTTTTGAACGGTAGTGTACGTATAGTACAAGTTTGTTACAGATGAAGTCAGTAGACTCTTCATGTAGTAAGGCCTGAAGAATATTATGACATGCGGACGCTCCTCAATAAAGGACACCCATCCTTCTGAAGTGTACAGTATCTGGGATGTTCTCACGTTTATAACAGATGTGCTGAGGATTCTGGGGGATTGTGTGAAATCGACATGCGTACTTTTGGGATTACTGCCCATAAATCACCCACCCGTTGTTTATTCCAATTGTTTTATACTAAACAAACGGCTGTATTTTCTTATCCAAACATCATGTTTCACACTCCTCTCCATCCCATCCAGTCTCCCTTTTAATAAGAGACAGATAAACCGTTACCTGTGAAAACCGTTGGCTACAGTTCTGCTGACTGCTGACTTTCACATCGAGGTATGGGAGGGGGAGTACTCCAAATTGCAAATTCCTTTCAAATGAGGTAAGCTGTGGATAATGGGGATTTTAGGCAGCATTTAAGATTGAATAATAAAACAATAACAGACTTTTGAAAGACAGGGAAGAAAATAATTAGCTTAATCCTGGGTATTTGACAGTGCGTCACCTGAGAGTTGACAGCTAGTTACAAAACAGACAACTCAAGCCCCTTTGCAATTCCTCATGAGTGGCTTGGGCATGTCTCCAGGTCCCCATGGCTGTTATTTATTTATTACAACCCTCGGTTGAAAATCCCAAACATTAGCATGAAAACACACATACAAACATGAACAATGCAGACAAGGCACAAACACACTTAATGTCAAATTCATGAGTAATTACATGTCATATTATATTAAGTAAAGCTACTAAGGAAAGATTGCTTTGTTTGCCTGAATCAATAATCCCCATGGCGCTCATACAACTTTCTGTTAGTGAATATCAGGTGGGGGCCTACACAGTGTACCTGATGTGAATGCAGTGACTGGCGTAGCCTGCTAGCCCTAGTGAATAAATCAAGGTAACTCCACCCCTGCACATGGCACTGATATGGGGTAGCGATTAGTAACCTCTGGTATGTGGAGCAATGATCACATGGCTTGGCCCTGAATGCCTGGTTATACTGTGAGATAAGATGAAGGCTGCAACATTCCCCATCCCGTCCCATTATATCCAGTGCCCACAACTGTTTGTCCTCCGGCAAGGTAGGATCCCTGTGCAGCAGCAGGGAGAGAGCGTGACCTGTTAGCTGGGAATGTGCTCCGTTAGGGGAAAATAGCCAGTCACGTCATGACGGGGGAATTACAGTAGTGATAAACTAGGCTGTAACAACAAGTGACCCTTTTACTGTGTTTTTGCACATGCAAAGCGGATATCTGCACAATTCTCTCTCTCTCGCTCTCTCTCTCTCTCTCTCTCTCTCTCTCTCTCTCTCTCTCTCTCTCTCTCTCTCTCTCTCTCATAATCCTACACAGTGTGATAAAGAAGGTCAATGCTATCTATCCCTGCTTCCACATCTGACAGGGTCCACTGTTCTATCAGACCTATACCCAGGACTCCCCACTGAGCGGAGACAGACAGGACCCCTGTCAGGGCCAGGATAGAGTCACTCTCACCTGGCTACAGGTAAAGGTCACAGACACCACAGGGAACTTCCAGAGTGGAGCCATGGAGAGACAGTTGACCAATGACAGGCAGAAGAGGGAAATGCTAACATTATTCTAAGTTTAGAAGTTGACTCAGACATACCCAGACAGATGTATGATTGCTCATATTACTCTGTCAACTGCAAGGAATTGTACAGAATTTTGTAGGGCTAGGATAATTTAGTTAGGCTTTTACTTTTTCGTTGTCTTGCGCCACCCCTAACAATGTGTTACTGTATGTTGACAGTTCATTCCAGACAGTCGTTAATTAGATCCCCCACTTGTTGACGTCTTTGCTGAGATTAAGAAATACCCCCTACCACAAACAGCACTTTTAAACTGTGTATTAGCGTATCACACATGCTGGTTAAATGGAAGCCAGTCCCATTAAATATTGTTATCAGATTAGTAACCACAATACACTCAGTGGGGTGGCCGAACATTGTTTGTCTGGCTGTCTGTCTTGTGGGAAGAAGCTACAGTAATATATCTAACTGGAATACTCTCTGATTAGTATACTATTTGAATGACTTCCTAGCATTGTTACAAGGAACCAAAACATGTATGATATTGATATCACAGCTATTACACTGTAGTAGATTGGCAAATACATAGTTAACATAGAATGCCACCATATTGTTTTCATTTTCCATCATTACCTCCAAGGCATCTAGATTTAACACCAGCACAACTGAACTCTGTAGTAAACAAGAATCTAGGTTCTGAACAGTCTTGTAAGTAAGTGAGTGTCTCTGCTCAATGCTCATGTTCATGTCCGACAGGGGAAATATTCAATGGAACTTAGTGTGAACGCTTCAGATCTTTACGAGGCCTTCCGGCAGAACATAAGAGATTAAGAGGGAATACGTGTCCAAGCTTAAAATCGTCAGTATCAGCTTCTCTCACAGCTAATGGACCAAATAAGGCTAACGCAGTCCTCCAAATCCTCGATAGAGCATTTCGCTGTCATTCACACAGATGAAATGCTGACTCTAGGGACCATGTAACACAAACACAAAACAGAATGTGATTCATGCTTCTTCTTCCATTGATGTTTTTATTCAACTCAGAGTTTTTAATCTTGTTCTGGTAGTCATGGAAGCCAATGATCACATGAATGAGCGAAGGTATAGTGCAAGGACAATTGACAACCCATGATGAACAATGACCTACCAGTCACCCTTAAGCCTGAACAAGATCAAACTCAGGTTAAAGATGTTTTAATTAGCAGAGACCAATGGCTAAGACGATTTTGGAAGACGCACCTCTACGCAGACGACACCATTCTGTATACTTCTGGCTCTTCTTTGGACACTGTTTTAACAACCCTCCAGACGAGCTTCAATGCCATACAACTCTCCTTCCGTTGCCTCCAACTGCTCTTAAATACAAGTAAAATTAAATGAATGCTCTTCAACCGATCGCTGCCCGCACTTGCCCGCCCGTCCAGCATCACTACTCTGGACGGTTCTTACTTAGAATATGTGGACAACTACAAATATCTAGGTGTCTGGTTAGACTGTAAGCTCTCCTTCCAGACTCACATCAAACATCTCCAATCTAAAGTTAAATCTAGAATTGGCTTCCTACTTCGTAACAAAGCATCCTTCACTCATGCTGCCAAACATACCCTCGTAAAACTGACCACTGACCATCCTACCGATCCTCGACTTCGGCGATGTCATTTACAAAATAGCCTCCAATACCCTACTCAATAAACTGGATGCAGTCTATCACAGTGCCATCCGTTTTGTCACCAAAGCCCCATATACTACCCACCACTGCGACCTGTACGCTCTCGTTGGCTGGCCTTCGCTTCATAATCGTCGCCAAACACATTGGCTCCAGGTCATCTACAAGACCCTGCTAGGTAAAGTCCCCCCTTATCTCAGCTCACTGGTCACCATAGCAGCACCCACCTGTAGCACGCGCTCCAGCAGATATATCTCTTTGGTCACCCCCAAAGCCAATTCCTCCTTTGGCCGTCTCTCCTTCCAGTTCTCCCCTGCCAATGACTGGAACGAACTACAAAAATCTCTGAAACTGGAAACACTTATCTCCCTCACTAGCTTTAAGCACCAGCTGTCAGAGCAGCTCACAGATCACTGCACCTGTACATAGCCCATCTATAATTTAGCCCAAACAACTACCTCTTCCCCTACTGTATTTATTTATTTATTTTGCTCCTTTGCACCCCATTATTTCTATTTCTACTTTGCACTTTCTTCCACTACAGATCTACCATTCCAGTGTTTTACTTGCTATATTGTATTTACTTTGCCACCATGGCCTTTTTTGCCTTTACCTCCCTTATTTACATTTACATTTACGTCATTTAGCAGACGCTCTTATCCAGAGCGACTTACAAATTGGTGCATTCACCTTATGATATCCAGTGGATCTCACGTCATTTGCTCACATTGTATATAGACTTATTTTTCTACTGTATTATTGACTTTTTGTTTTACTCCATGTGTAACTCTGTGTTGTTGTATGTGTCAAACTGCTTTGCTTTATCTTGGCCAGGTCGCAATTGTAAATGAGAACTTGTTCTCAACTTGCCTACCTGGTTAAATAAAGGTGAAATAAAAATGAATAAATAAAATGGGAAAATAACGTTATTTGTTGCAGGACAGAAGAAGTCGGTAAATTTCTTTCTGTCTGCATGTGTTGTTGTCAAAGGACCAAAGTCCATATCTGGGTTTTGTTGTGTCACAGCATGAATGGACATAACTCAGGAGTACCTTCCAGGTGCCACCATTTCCTTTGCTGTCCTCAACACCTCTTCATGACAATCTGGTTTCTAATTATCTGCTGCCTGTTTTCAGATTTTAGCATGTAAATCTTGGTGGGGCAAACACCAAAAATGTTTTTTAGATATATGCCAGTGCTCACAAACTGTTAGAGCCTATATAAAACTGTCCCAACAGCAGAGCTTTCTTTTCAGCAGCATGGAGTGAATCCTTACCACTGCTAGACCTGGCTATCAGCAGAGCCTTGTCTGGCAGAAAAACAGATTATAACAGCTTCATTTACTGTCTTTAAAAAAGCATAGCTGATATGGCTGACTTGTGTAAACAAATGTGGTTTCTGCTGACAGTTGAAATGAACAAACTATGGCATAAGGGGACGACGAGTGGATAAGAGACAATCCGTAATTTCGATTAAGACATTAATGAGTGAGCTAGGACGGACGTAGTCAATATAATTATTTCTTCAGCACCTTTGAAATGTACAGCAACAGAATTCAGAAATTGGGCCGTTCTTGCAGAATTCTCCCTATACACCAAGTCAGAATCATAGGATAAATAAAGGGGGCATATAAGCACACATTGAAAGCTCTTACAATATTCAATGATGACAATTCTCTAAAAAAGGCTATAGGCTACATGTGCACCACCAAGGCATTACAGTAGGCTAAGTTATGATGGGAAAAGGGACCAAATTATTAGGGTGAGGCACATGGGCTAATAACAGTTTACTACCCAACAAATTCTTATTCTTAGTATTAGTTTCTTAGCTACAGTATACGTACCTCCCTGGCATATTACATAATTTCTGCAGAGACTTAAACTCAAACTCGGACCACACACCCACTCCACTGAATAGCAGGCTAGTGACTGCGTTGCAACCCTTGCAGTGAGCCACTGATTCCTTCCAAACCATTTCCTTCCAAGCCACTCACAGACTTGTTGTGTAATGTTTTTGTCTAATGGCCCGATGAGCACCGATAACTTTTATTTATAGTTTTCTTTATAATCTTCAGATGACAAGAATTGAAAAGGATTTGCCAGTAGATTCACAGTAGATACTGTGAACCATCAGATCCTCCTCTCCACCCTCTCCGAGTTGGGCATCTCCGGCGCGGCCCACGCTTGGATTGCGTCCTACCTGACAGGTCGCTCCTACCAGGTGGCGTGGCGAGAATCTGTCTCCGCACCATGCGCTCTCACCACTGGTGTCCCCAGGGCTCTGTTCTAGGCCCTCTCCTATTCTCGCTATACACCAAGTCACTTGGCTCTGTCATATCCTCACATGGTCTCTCCTATCATTGCTATGCAGACGACACACAATTAATCTTCTCCTTTCCCCCTTCTGATAACCAGGCGGCGAATCGCATCTCTGCATGTCTGTCAGACATATCAGTGTGGATGACGGATCACCAGCTCAAGCTGAACCTCGGCAAGACGGAGCTGCTCTTCCTCCCGGGGAAGGACTGCCCGTTCCATGATCTCGCCATCACGGTTGACAACTCCCTTGTGTCCTCCTCCCAGAGTGCTAAGAACCTCGCTGTTGGCTGGGCTCCCTGCCTGTGCCATTAAATCCCTACAACTCATCCAGAACGCCGCAGCCCGTCTGGTGTTCAACCTTCCCAAGTTCTCTCACGTCACCCCGCTCCTCCGCTCTCTCCACTGGCTTCCAGTTGAAGCTCGCATCCGCTACAAGACCATGGTGATTGCCTACGGAGCTGTGAAGAGCGTCTGCGTCTGCTAAATGACTTAAATGTAAATGTAAATGTAGATTGTCGACTTGATTCATGATGATAACTGCTAGCTTGCTAGCTAAGATTTGAAAGTATGATGTTGAGGTAATGGGTTGAAAACAAAGTCACTAAAAACAGACACCACTTTATCATTATTATTTTTAACCAATTTGTTTATGTATTTGTCTTAATTAATCTAAATTGTACATTCTACATGCTTTAGCATTAGTAGTCCATCAGGCCAATAGATGGCGCCGTTGTACTGTGGAAGTCAGAGAAACAGCAAGTTCTGGCCTAGCCAACGCACTATTCTTCAGAATAAAGAAAGTGCCAGAACTTTGCAACTTGTGTCCATTTAAGTCTTTACTGAAGACTTATCTCTTCAGTAGGTCCTATGATTAAGTATAGTCTGGCCCAGGAGTGTGAAGGTGAACGGAAAGGCTGGAGCAACGAACCGCCCTTGCTGTCTCTGCCTTGCCGGTTCCCCTCTTTCCACTGGGATTCTCTGCCTCTAACCCTTTTACAGGGGCTGAGTCACTGGCCTACTGGTGTTCTTCCATGCCGTCCATGGGAGGGGTGCGTCACTTGAGTGGGTTGAGTCACTGACGTGGTCTTCCTGTCTGGGTTGGCGCCCCCCCCTTGGGTTGTGCCATGGCGGAGATCGTTGTGGGCTATACTCGGCCTTGTCTTAGGACGGTAAGTTGGTGGTTGGAGACATCCCTCTAGTGGTGTGGGGGCTGTGCTTTGGCAAAGTGGGTGGGGTTATATCCTGCCTGTTTGGCCCTGTCCGGGGGTATCATCGGATGGGGCCACAGTGTCTTCTGATCCCTCCTGTCTCAGCCTCCAGTATTTATGCTGCAGTAGTTTATGTGTCGGGGGGCTAGGGTCAGTCTGTTACATCTGGAGTATTTCTCTTGTCTTATCCGGTGTCCTGTGTGTATTTAAATATGCTCTCTCTAATTCCCTCTTTCTGTCTTTCTCTCGGAGGACCTGAGCCCTAGGACCATGCCTCAGGACTACCTGGTATGATGACTCCTTGCTGTCCCCAGTCCACCTGGCCGTGCTGCTGCTCCAGTTTCAACTGTTCTGCCTGCGGCTATGGAACCCTGACCTGTTCACCGGACGTGCTTGTTGCACCCTCGACAACTACTATGATTATTATTATTTGACCATGCTGGTCATTTATGAACATTTTAACATTTTAACATCTTGACTATGTTCTGTTATAATATCCACCCTGCACAGCCAGAAGAGGACTGGCCACCCCTCATAGCCTGGTTCCTCTCTAGGTTTCTTCCTAGGTTTTTGGCCTTTCTAGGGAGTTTTTCCTAGGGAGTTTTTCCTAGCCACCGTGCTTCTTTCACATGCTTTGCTTGCTGTTTGGGGTTTTAGGCTGGGTTTCTGTACAGCACTTTGAGAATATCAGCTGATGTACGAAGGGCTATATAAAAATAAATTTGATTTGATTTGATTCTTTTTACTACTACAGGTATATAACAGAACTTCCAAATGTTCTAATATCGAAAGAATATGTAATAACATGCTATTTAACAACTTTGTCAAGGTATTATCACAATAAGAAAGGTTTTGTGTTGCTTTTGTGTTGCTTTTGAGTGAGAGTATATGTTAGCGTGATGCTAGCTGAGGTAAAAACGAAGTGACAGAGACTATGTTTACTGAGTAGCTTACTTGTACTGGATTTTGTCTAGGAGATTTTATAAAGAATCCAGTTGTTAGGGATTTCTGAGTTCGTTTTACATGTTATTGGTTTTGTGTAAATTGTGCTCACGAGCTGGTAAACTGGCCACGCACACTCAGTCTGGAGTGTGGACTTTTAGTGCAGACTGCGGGTGCATGAGAGAGAGATGATTTTACGGAAATGCTACTATCTTGATTTAAAGCTGAATGTATTGTTGTCAGTTTTCTATATTGGTAGCGGTATATAGAAAAACATTCTGTTATTTTTGTCTTCATATATACATTTTTCTATTGTATGAATGTAAAATATGCTTTGGTTTTCATGTAAAATCATACAGTAAGGGTTATTTGTGTAAAACATTTAATTTTCTTTAGGTAGAGTGCATTTATGTTGTGTAATTTAAAGTGTGCACTTGTTTGATGTGAATGTTTCAAAAGTACGAACAAGAAAATTGTCACGTCTGCTCCTGCTCCTCCCCTCCGGCGCACGACGTCGCCAGAGTCCTAACCACCGGTCCTGGGATTCATCATTACGCGCACCTGGCACTCATCATTACGAGCACCTGTGACTCACTATGATTCACACCTGGACTCCATTACCTTCATCATTTCCTCCCCTTTATATGTCACTCTCCCATGTTCACTCACCAGTTGGTTTTGTTCTTGTGTATCGGCGTACTGCCTTTTGTTGTTGTTTTATTAATACTTTTCACCTGCTTCTGACTCACCGCTCCATCATTACAAAAATAGACAATTGAACAAGAGAAAAAAAACATTCTTAAAGAAATAAAGGAAAATAAAGAAAGCGGCAGAACTTTTTTTACTATTACAGGCCAACTCAGTTACAGACTGAGGCTGGTATCATTGAAATGATCAGTCCAATAAAAGCTACGGTGGATATAACGTGATTTGACGTCATTTTATCTGTGGCCAATGATCTTGAGCCTTCTTGGATGGGCACTTCTAATATAACTCTATGGCAGCGCCCACGGGGCTTGGATTTCGAGCTCTACCCGTAGATTTTGCGGTGACGTAGTGTCCACATGAGTGACAGAACACTGAACCAATCACGGCGCAACTAGAGAACATTACCATCCCCTACGCTCCGTATTTTCCGCTGGCTGCCCCACCACCATAGAAAGCACTGAGCTAGGCTGAAGCACCTGCATTTTGGAGCTGCCTTACTCAAGAAAACTCAATGTTCGTTTTTTTTTCTACATTGTTTGCAAACTGATATGTGGAACATATTAATGCCACAATAACATGCAAAACAGGCAATAACAATGTTATTATTATTAATATCTTTTTTTTGCTAAACAGGTGGGGTACCACCTGCCCTGAACGACGGGTCGCCACTGCGTATGTAGGGTGTGCATTAATTGAAAGGGGATAGTGCCGACTTGAAGGGCTCAGTTTATAGCCTGAGCAACCTCTATTTAGTTTAGTTTGTTTAGTTGTTTAGTTTTGTGTCTTTGTGTCTGCAATGATTATATGCTCTGAAGATGAAAAATAGCTGCTGGTTTTTGAGATGTGTGTGCATGCTTGCAAGTGTGTGTGTGTGTGTGTGTGTGTGTGTGTGTGTGTGTGTGTGTGTGTGTGTGTGTGTGTGTGTGTGTGTGTGTGTGTGTGTGTGTGTGTGTGTGTGTGTGTGCATACACATCCATGTGCAATGAGTCTGGGGCTTGGAATCACATCATCCTAAACGGTTCCATCCTCGGTTTGGTGACGTCAGATCCCTCACAGTCAGAACCTTCCAATCCTCCTACAGGTCTCATACTGTGATGTGTGCCAGTTGGAATACTTGATGGTATTTGTGGAGTTCCGAAAGGAAAACAACGATAACAGTAGGATTCTCTTCTTCACAGTCTGGAAAACACCGTATATCTATCTATTCTCTGTTTCTGGAATAAATCAAAATAAAATAAAATTGTAATGGTCACAAACACATATTTAGCATTACGATTGGCTATTGAGTGAAAGTAATCATGCCAGGATGTAGAGCACAGAGGCACAGAGGTGTAAGTCATAACAGATTTGTACAACAAAGCGTTGATGCATGCTATTATTACTTGCAAAAAACAGTATAATTTACAGTGACACAAGCTGATACATTTTTCAAAGGCTGCGTTTATACAGGCTGCCCAATTTAGATCATTTTTCCAGTATTGGTCTTTTGACCAATTACATCAGATATTTTCAGAGCTGATCTGATTGGTCGATAGACCAATTATTGAAAAAAAATATGAGAATTGGGCTGCCTGTCTAAACACAGCGATACACAGAGGGTAGAAAACATTAGGAACACCTGCTCTTTCCATGACATAGACTGACCAGGTGAATCCAGGTGAAAGCTATGATCCCTTATTGATGTCAATTGTTAAATCCACTTCAATCAGTGTAGATGAAGGGGAGGAGACAGGTTAAAGATGAATTTTTAATACTTGAGACAATTGAGACATGGATTGTTTATGTGAACTATTCAGAGTGTGAATGGGAATGACAAAATATTTAAGTACCTTTGAACAGGAATGGTAGTAGGTGTCAAGAACAGCAATGCATCTGGGTTTTTCACGCTCAACAATTTCCAGTGTGTATCAAGAATGGTCCACCACCCAAAGGACATCCAGCCAACTTGACACAACTGTGAGAAGCATTGGAGTCAACATGGGCCAGCATCCCTTTGGAACGCTTTTGACACCTTATAGAGTCCATGCCCCTACAAATTGAGGCTGTCTGAGGGCAAAAGGGGATTCAACTCAATATTATGAAGCTGTTCCTAATATTTTGTACACTCAGTGTAGGCACACACACTGACGTATACATATACACACATTTCCTTGCAGGGCAATACTTAATCTTGCTGTTCCACGCCCTAGTGTCAAATGTCTGTGCATGTGTGAGTGAATGGCCGTGTCCGAATACCCATACTTGTGTCCTAAATAGTAGGCCATTTCAGTATATGAAAAAAGAAAGTTTAATAGTATGTGACATTTGGAAAAATCGCGTATGCTTTAAATGCACAGATGTCATACTCATTTAGGCTTTGACAACAGCTGATCAATTAGATATGGGAGTGCGCTACTGTAATCAACAAATAGCGGGAAACAACGCAGTTCCACATGATGCTTTCCCAGTATACAAAAACAGATTGTTTAATAGTATGTAACATTTCAAAAATCGAGTATGGTTTGAATGCCAGGATGATGTACTCATTTCAGCACTTCATCTAGTAGAATTAAATGCACACCTAGCCAACAACAAAACTAGCTACTTAATTGGGAAGATGCCCGAATTGCATCGTAGGCTATATCTTTTCTTTACATCATACTTTTTTAAACCCAAAGCTGATTTCTGTTTTCTCATAGATGTGTTTATTGTTCTCTGGGCCTTCGTCAGAGATTTTAAACTAAATACTTATACCATCTTTTGATTTCTGAATGTGTCGGCATGGGGACTCGGGATGTGGCTGCGTCATTGATGTCATGTTAATCAGGCCTTTTGATTTGAACGGATTGTTTTAATTTGTAGGCTACGCTACCTATATCATTATTTCATTTATGGATCAAGCCTTGGCAGTCATTCTGATCTCGTTCCCAATGATCAGTGCTTTAGTTTATTATGTCGCTGTCCAGCGGTTCTGAATTTGTGAAGCACCTGAATGTCTACGTTTTTCTCTGCAATAGCTTTTTGATTGGAACATTTGAAAAGTTTTGCTGTGTGTACTAGGCTATTTGATTTAATTTATATATGTTACAGCACTTTTCTTTCACTAATAAATATGTTGAAATGGAACCAAAATATCTGTTTCTATCTTCAGTCCTTTTTAAATAGGATAGATGAGCTTTAGGGTCAGCTACGGTATCGGACAAATGTGATATTCTGCCTATAACCTGCCTGGAGTGTGGCCTATACCCGCAGGCCTATACTGTAACTCCATTCCTATTCTATTCAGTTTAGAGAAATTAACAAAATTGTAAATTTGCTATTATCAGGCTGGTTATTGCGATGCATGTCTGTTGAATTTGGAAAAATCTACCTACACTCGGCCCCACTCCACCTGCTCAGCTAATCAGGAGCCGCTACTGTGTTGCGGCTGTGAAATATTTTTTACTAAACAGTACGTGCTAAATAGTATTCGATGATGAGTAAATAGCATGCCGTTTTAGTACGTAGTACGCTAGTATGGCTATTCGGACACGGACAGTGTGTGTGTGGGTCTGCCTCTGGGGCCTTGTTCTGCATGGTGAGAGAGGAAAAAATACTGTATGTGACAATTCAGCCCCGGACGGAGGGCAGGTTCCACTGTTTATCTTTCATTTGGGGCCACTGGCTGGCATGATGATAGGACGGGCGATCCTGTCGGTCCGGGCGAATGCCTGAAACAACATGAGAGGGATCCTAAAAACATTTGAAAAGTGACATTGATAGTGTTTGCAAAACATTAGAGCAGTTCTTTAGAAGAGGAGCAGGAACAGAAGCAAATAGGAGTGCTGTTTCCTTGGCAACCGTATCAAAACAGAAGGGTAACATTTTGATAATCAGAACAAATACGCTGTCAATTCAGCTGACAATCTTTAAGGAGCCATCTCCAATCCCATCCTCTGTTTTGATTACACATCAGTTAGGGGTCTGAATCGTCTTCATTTGTACAGATAGAGAGTGCCGAAGCTGCATAGACACCAAAATCAAGTATTCAGTGAGGCCTTGAGTCAGTGGAAATTTCCACAAAGCAGCTGTCCGAAGCAGAAAAAAACATTCTAGCCTTGATCACAACATCAAAGATTATATACAGTATAAAACCTGCTAAAAAGCCTCCCTCTGTTGGATAGGCTATAGACGTCGGAGGGTGTCGAACAGTGGCGTGTATTCTGCAAAAACAAGTGTCAAGGGAAGCCTGTTTGGATTTGGCATCACTCCTATCAAATCGCATTGAGAGCATACGTCATTGACAGAAACAACTTGAATTGTTGCCTCTCATTGTGTTGGTGTCCTCCGGTGACTAGCTAGCTAAATTTGTCCATTTCCTAAATGACCTATGGATGGAGATAGGGATTTCGACTCGTGGTTTTACTTAATTCTCCGTACTGGCCAATGATTATAATGGCGATTCTCATCCAACCATTAATTCATACATTGTGCCCCGGCCTGAGATGATAGAAGTTCAATATGTAGCTAGATGTAGAAAGCTAATGTTAATAAGTAGCTAACGTTGCCATTAAAGGAAGTTAAGCTAGCGAGGAAGCATTTAAGGCAGGTAGCCTAGGACAACAAAAACTAAAAGTGTGTACTGTATGACAGAGTGATACACCGTTTCGTCAACATGAAAGAGAGAAGGATAGCATTGGCGTTTCTCTACAAGTAGGGTGAGTCAACATGTTTTTTCCACTTGCACGAAAGCACACGCACACCCACACACAAACAGAAATGCACACAAAAATCTGAAACCATTGACAGCCACATCATATTTAGCTGACGTTGACTGGACTAAATTGTTGTTGGTATATTTTAGTTGTCACTATTAGACTAAGCATAGGTGATTAGATTATATTGAAATGTTGAAGTTGAAATGGTGCTGGAATAGTGGAGGCGGCTCCTGTTTTCTTTGTGACTTGTGTTAACTCTCCGTGGTTCTAAATCAATAGTTGTTAAGTAGCCCGAAAATGTCAGAAACATTAACTTACTTGACCATGCTGTAAGTCATGTAACTATTTGTTACATGCAATATGCTTTGTGGACTTCACTGGACAGATATTGCTCTTTGGTTTTGTAATGGAACAAATGTGTGGTTCAATTTATTCTTCCACTGTGTCTTCTTATTGTCTCGGCCTATAGGCCTATATACCGTATTATGGGTGGCAAGTCAAATGAACTAACAGGTTATAGAGCAAACAACGCAATGATTATAACACATAGGTTGTAATATGACTTTTTTTCTGGCTTCCCCAGTGATTTTACTGCTACTGGTGTCGAAGATACTTTTCATGTCCTCTTTTATTACACTTTCCATATTTCTGTCCATGCTCTCTCGCATGGGGGTGAGATGGTGATTAATGCAGAGCAGGGATGGGCAACTATGAGGGGGTGGGGGCCACAAAACATCTGACCTCATCATGAGGGGCCGCAGTGGCTCGTGGGTCTGAGTACCCACATCCATACTCAGACATGCAGTCCGAGCCGGCTCTAGTCTTTTGTGGGCTCCAAGCAAAATTTGGTTGTGGGGCACTGCCACCTTGCGAGCAAAACATTTTGACAGTTTTTTTGGTTAATTTCCTGCAATTCAGTACGATTTTCCATGGGCTTACACAAAATGTTTGTTTTAATACAAGCTTGTTGCAATTCTACACATTTTGCCATGGAGCAGAAAGAAAATTAGCCGTTTTAACAGCTAATTTCCTGCAATTCTATACATTTTGCCATAGGGTGGAGAGAAATGTTTGCAATTTTTTAACTAAATTAATAGGTGAGATGAGGGCAATGGGAAGGTAGGCTCCTAAATGGCAGGTAATCCAAGAAAGAAAACGAGTAGGTGGCCATTATGTTGCAATAAACTTTAGTTAACAATTAACAGAATATATTTACAAAAGAATACATAGCAGCAGTCAGCATTGTACATCAGGTTGCAAAACTGCAGTGTTTGTAAGCTTCTATATGTACTCTTTTGTAAATATATGCTGTTAATAGTTCACTAAAGTTTAATGCAACGTACTGGCCGACCACTCTTCTTTCTCATAACTAATTTCATGCAATTCTACTCATTTGCCATGGGGCGGAGAGAAACGTTTGCATGATTAGTACAAGTTGACCTATTTTACCAATCCCCCCCAAAAATCAGTGACTGACATAACAAGAGGAAAACTGCAGACGCACAACCACATTTCTAAATTGCAACTTGTGTTGTCCATGGGCCTACAAAAGGGGGCCAGCCGCCAGTTGCCCATCCCTGATGAAGAGCTACTGTATGTGTCGTACATACAGTACAGTTCCAGTCAAAAGTTTGGACACATCTACTCATTCCAGGATTTTTCTTTATTTTTACTATTTTCTACATTGTAGAATAATAGCGAAGACTTCAAAACTATGAAATAACACATACGGAATCATGTAGTAATCAAAAAAGTGTTAAACACATCAAAATATATTTTATATTTGAGATTCTTCAAAGTAGCCACCCTTTGCGTTGATGACAATTTTGCACACTAACCATCACTGCTAGGGCGAGTAAAATGGTCAGAATGAGCTGTTCTCTCATTTGTGTCTGGAAGTAGCTAGCTTTGGTGCTTGACTGCTGTTGTTAGGTCAGAACACTTGGATCAAACCTACTCCTCAGCCAGAGCATCCAGTGTGAGCTCTGAACACTCCGAGACTGAAACGCTATGAATTTTCGAATGGCAAATCTGACAATGCTCTGAGTTTACGAACGCCCAGAGCACACTCTGGCACTCCAGATTAAATTTACTTGAAATCTTTGGTTGTTTAGTACATACAGTAGCCTCACTTGTGAATCCTTAAAGAGATGGTTGGGGCTAAAGCTTAAGAGGGTGTGAACGATGCTGAATGGGCGTAGACAAAGAAAAGCTCTCCAGTAGGTAACAAAACATTAAAGGGACATTTTCTCAAAAGTGAGGTTACAAGTTATCAACTTTCAAAGCAGAGTTACTTTCCCATTGTTCCTCAACTGTAGTGTATGATATACCATTTTCTATCTCTGAGTCTCTACTTTTATCCAATGTAAAAAACACAATTTCAAATTTTGCTACATAAGACCGAATCGAGCCGGTCGGTCACATGTTACCATTTTATAACACAGTTTTAGTGGGATGTGTCAGTCAGGAATTGTGTCAGCTAACATGATGTGAGAAAAAAAAGATAAGACAATAAGGCAAAACATCTGTATGTGGTTCATATCTGTCCTTACATGACTACATTCCCGGAGACGAGATAGCAACAGTAACGTTATTAATAGTAATTCTTTTAGGGCTACTTTTTGAGTGCTACTTTGGACATAATTTAGTCACATCAATTATTGAGGTAGCAACAGAAAGTACAGCTAATCCCTGCTGCAATTTTTGTTTAATAGCACAGCTATATTCATGTTTTTTTTTTTAATAGCGTTCAAACTATGCGTGTGCTGATGTCATTTGACATTTTCAGAAAGGGACACTAATATTGTGTCAACAACATAACATCAGCACAAACAAGGGAACAGATTTGTTCCATCAATGTTTGTTACTGTTGTCGAAGAGTAAACGATTTACTCAAAGGTGAAAAGAAATTGGTGAAGCTTAGTATGATGCTAATACTGTATAGACTAGAGTATGTAGTAGCCTAACAAACCTAGGACATTAAACCATTGTCAGTGGTGGTTGCTTCTTAGAGAGAGAGAGAGAGAGGGAGACGATAGAGTGGATACTCTTGGGTCTTAACTGCACTAATTAAATCCTGTAAGTTGTCGGCAAATTTAAAAGCTTTATTCCCAAGTGGCTTCCAATTTTCCAGCATTTGCACACAACTTGCTACTCATAAATCATTTAGACAATCCAACAGCTAAGACCCATAACAAATGACATGGCCGCAGACAGCTTTTGATGCTTTCAAAACTGACACAAAAGCAAATGTATGGCTATGACGTAAAACTTATGTCACAACTTATGTGTACGGTACCCATGTGGGCTTCATCTGCTCAGACAGAGATGTACGTCTCTGTATGACAGTCACAGGGTCATTGTCACCTCAATCCATCATTACCAAGCCATTCATCACCAGAGATGGGCAGTGTTTCTGTTACATGTATTTGACATACGTATTTTAATTACCTCTGAGTGACTGAATTTTGTAGCAAGATACTTTTCAAAATACAAAATACATTTCTATACAATTTCTTTATACCGGTTCACAATTATGTGGCCTCCTTCCACCCTGCATTGGTATCAACGGTCTGATGGCGATATGGTGTGATAAATGTACAGTATATGTGAAAATGTACAATTGCAAAGCATGCTGAGTAAAACTCTAATGAGGCCAATGACAATTACCAGTGTGCTTTGCAGTTGGTTATTTTCACATATAAGTAACATTTTTGTTAACACTCTTATCCAGAGAGCAAGTGCATTTTTAACTAAGGTACACCACCAGTCAAAATGTTAGTAAACCTACTCATTCAAGAGTTTTTTTTTTTTTGTACTATTTTATACATTGTAGAATAAATGTAAAGACAACAAAACTGTGAAATTACACATGGCATCATGTAGTAACCCAAAAAGTTTTAAACAAATCAAAATATATTTTATATTTGAGATTCTTCAAAGTAGCCACCCTTTGCCTTGATGACAGCTTTGTACACTCTTGGCATTCTCTCAACCAGCTTCACCTGGAAGGCTTTTCCAACAGTCTTGAACGAGTTCCCACATACCAAAAAATTTATGCTCTGAAACGTTTGACTGGTAGTGTAGATAAACAGCAAAATTTGACAGTCATCGCAAGTAAAACATTTCTGTAAATTTTGTTGCTGTGCTGCCGGCTAGTTGCAAATGTAATAAAAAAATACATGTATTTAATTAAATACAATACTTTTCAGAAGAATTTTATATTTTATTTTGATACATTGGTCTTTAGGGTATTTTGTAGTTGTATTGTATAATCGTAATTTGTCATTGGTGCCCATTCCTGTTCATCATTATCTTTCAAATCATACAGAACCACACATTCAAATCATGTTTTTCATAAAATGTGATGATATTTAAAAAAAAAAAAAATGATCAAAGTATGATGAAATGATAAAAAATGACTGTGATAAAAATGACCAAATGATAAAGAGTAGCCGCTGCCACTCTAACCTGGTGGTCCCAGCGCGCACGACCCACGTGGAGTTCCAGGTCTCCGGCAGCCTCTGGAACTGCCGGTCTGCAGCCAACAAGGCTGAGTTCATCTCAGCCTATGCTACCCTCCAGTCCCTAGACTTCCTGGCGCTGACGGAAACATGGATTACCACAGATAACACTGCTACTCCTACTGCTCTCTCTTCGTCTGCCCACGTGTTCTCGCATACCCCTAGAGCATCGAGCCAGCGGGGTGGTGGCACTGGAATCCTCATCTTTCCCAAGTGGACATTCTCTCTTTCTCCCCTGACCCAACTGTCTATCTCCTCATTTGAATTCCATGCTGTCACAGTTACCAGCCCTTTCAAGCTTAAATGACAATATAATATTTTACCAATGTTTTCTAATTTTAATTATTTAATTTGTGACGCTGACTTGACTGCCGGTTATTGGAGGGAAACGATTTCCTCAACATCAATGCCATAGTAAAACGCTGTTTTTGGATATAAATATGAACTTGATAGAACTAAAAATGCATGCATTGTCTAACATAATGTCCTAGGAGTGTCATCTGATGGAGATTGTAAAAGGTTAGTGCATCATTTTAGCTGGTTTTATGGTTTTGGTGACCCTGTCTTTGACTTGACAAAACATTACACACAACTCTTGTAAATGTACTGTCCTAACATACTCTAAATTTATGCTTTCGCCGTAAAACCTTTTTGAAATCGTAAAACGTGGTTAGATTAAGGAGATGTTTATCTTTCAAAGGGTGTAAAATAGTTGTATGTTTGAAAAATTTGAATTTTGACATTTATTTGGATTCAAATTTGCCGCTCTTGAAATGCACCTGCTGTTGATGGAGTGCACCACGGGTGGCACGCTAGCGTCCCACCTAGCCCATAGAGGTTAACATCCTTATCATTTATCGCCCTCCAGGTTCCCTTGGAGAGTTCATCAATGAGCTTGACGCCTTGATAAGTTCCTTTCCTGAGGATGGCTTACCTCTCACAGTTCTGGGTGACTTTAACCTCCCCACGTCTACCTTTGACTCATTCCTCTCTGCCTCCTTCTTTCCACTCCTCTCCTCTTTTGACCTCACCCTCTCACCTTCCCCCCCTACTCACAAGGCAGGCAATACGCTTGACCTCATCTTTACTAGATGCTTTTCTTCCACTAATCTCATTGCAACTCCCCTCCAAATCTCCGACCACTACCTTGTATCCTTTTCCCTCTTGCTCTCATCCAACACTTCTCACTCTGCCCCTACTCGGATGGTATTGCGCCGTCCCAACCTTCGCTCTCTCTCTCCCGCTACTCTCTCCTCTTCCATCCTATCATCTCTTCCCTCTGCTCAAACCTTCTCCAACCTATCTCCTGATTCTGCCTCCTCAACCCTCCTCTCCTCCCTTTCTGCATCCTTTGATTTTCTCTGTCCCCTATCCTCCAGGCCGGCTCGGTCCTCCCCTCCTGCTCCGTGGCTCGACGACTCACTACGAGCTCACAGAACAGGGCTCTGGGCAGCCGAGCGGAAATGGAGGAAAACTCGCCTCCCTGCGGACCTGGCATCCTTTCACTCACTCCTCTCTACATTCTCCTCTTCTGTCTCTGCTGCTAAAGCCACTTTCTACCACTCTAAATTCCAAGCATCTGCCTCTAACCCTAGGAAGCTCTTTGCTACCTTCTCCTCCCTCCTGAATCCTCCTCCCCCTCCCCCCCCTCCTCCCTCTCTGCGGATGACTTCGTCAACCATTTTGAAAAGAAGGTTGACGATATCCGATCCTCGTTTGCTAAGTCAAACGACACCGCTGGTCCTGCTCACACTGCCCTACCCTGTGCTTTGACCTCTTTCTCCCCTCTCTCTCCAGATGAAATCTCGCGTCTTGTGACGGCCGGCCGCCCAACAACCTGCCCACTTGACCCTATCCCCTCCTCTCTTCTCCAGACCATTTCCGGAGACCTTCTCACCTTCCTCACCTCGCTCATCAACTCATCCTTGACCGCTGGCTACGTCCCTTCCGTCTTCAAGAGAGCGAGAGTTGCACCCCTTCTGAAAAAACCTACACTCGATCCCTCCGATGTCAACAACTACAGACCAGTATCCCTTCTTTCTTTTCTCTCCAAAACTCTTGAACGTGCCGTCCTTGGCCAGCTCTCCTGCTATCTCTCTCAGAATGACCTTCTTGATCCTAATCAGTCAGGTTTCAAGACTGGGCATTCAACTGAGACTGCTCTTCTCTGTGTCACGGAGGCTCTCCGCACTGCTAAAGCTAACTCTCTCTCCTCTGCTCTCATCCTTCTAGACCTATCTGCTGCCTTTGATACTGTGAACCATCAGATCCTCCTCTCCACCCTCTCCGAGTTGGGCATCTCCGGCGCGGCCCACGCTTGGATTGCGTCCTACCTGACAGGTCGCTCCTACCAGGTGGCGTTGCGAGAATCTGTCTCCGCACCATGCGCTCTCACCACTGGTGTCCCCCAGGGCTCTGTTCTAGGCCCTCTCCTATTCTCGCTATACACCAAGTCACTTGGCTCTGTCATATCCTCACATGGTCTCTCCTATCATTGCTATGCAGACGACACACAATTAATCTTCTCCTTTCCCCCTTCTGATAACCAGGCGGCGAATCGCATCTCTGCATGTCTGTCAGACATATCAGTGTGGATGACAGATCACCAGCTCAAGCTGAACCTCGGCAAGACGGAGCTGCTCTTCCTCCCGGGGAAGGACTGCCCGTTCCATGATCTCGCCATCACGGTTGACAACTCCCTTGTGTCCTCCTCCCAGAGTGCTAAGAACCTTGGCGTGATCCTGGACAACACCCTGTCGTTCTCCACTAACATCAAGGCGGTGACCCGATCCTGTAGGTTCATGCTCTACAACATTCGCAGAGTACGACCCTGCCTCACACAGGAAGCGGCGCAGGTCCTAATCCAGGCACTTGTCATCTCCCGTCTGGATTACTGCAACTCGCTGTTGGTTGGGCTCCCTGCCTGTGCCATTAAACCCCTACAACTCATCCAGAACGCCGCAGCCCGTCTGGTGTTCAACCTTCCCAAGTTCTCTCACGTCATCCCGCTCCTCCGCTTTCTCCATTGGCTTCCAGTTGAAGCTCGCATCTGCTACAAGACCATGGTGATTGCCTACGGAGCTGTGAAGGGAACGGCACCTCCGTACCTTCAGGCTCTGATCAGGCCCTACACCCAAACAAGGGCACTGCGTTCATCCACCACTGGCCTGCTCGCCTCCCTACCTCTGAGGAAGCACAGTTCCCGCTCAGCCCAGTCAAAACTGTTCGCTGCTCTGGCACCCCAATGGTGGAACAAGCTCCCTCACGACGCCAGGACAGCGGAGTCAATCACCACCTTCCGGAGACACCTGAAACCCCACCTCTTTAAGGAATACCTAGGATAGGATACAGTAATCCCTCTAACATCCCCCCCCCCCCCTAAAAGATTTAGATGCACTATTGTAAAGTGGTTGTTCCACTGGATATCATAATGTGAATGCACCATTTTGTAAGTCGCTCTGGATAAGAGCGTCTGCTAAATGACTTAAATGTAAATGTAAATGTAAATAAAAAATTACTGTTGCTCCTACATTGATAAAGTTTAATCTGAAAGTTATTATTCCCTTCCCCAATGTCAAACACTTGGATTCATTATTAAGGCGACAAGGTGACATCACCTTAACTCTCATTTTAATACACCAATGGTAACATGATATTCTCTTATCTAATTTAAATAAGTACTGAGTTGTTACCAACATCGGAGAAGGCGTTTGCAGAGGGGAGTGGTTCATATAGTTAGATAGCTACTCTACTGATGTATGAAAAATGTTTGCACTGTAAGTCACTCTAGATAAAAATGTCTGCTAAATTATTAAAATGTCAAACGTAAGAACCATTTAAGAACATTTATATTTTTTTCATTGCAGAGTCCCGTCACACAATGAAACAGACAAAGTAATGACTGAAAACAGCAGGAAGGGAGGAAATGGATGCATGAGACATCTCATTGGAAAAGGGGGTCCTTTTAAAACCATTACCCATAACCACTCAGGGTCAGAAAAGAGGAGTTGTAGTGGATGTTCATCTCAGAAGAGCTCTCTGAGTCTCCTATATAGCCTTTGTATTTCTCTGATCAGTCCCCTGACTGTAGACTGAGCCTCCACTCAATGCTCAGTAATTAGGGACATAGTATGCAGCGGGGCGCTCCAGCACTCTAACCATACTGCTCTGCAAGCTGTAACAGCACCGGGCCCAAGAATAGAAACTGCTCCAGGTAAAGCTGCTGCCTCGGAATATTCATTTTACAAATCTTTCTCTCTCTCTTTAAAAGCCACAGCAGATTTGGGTGATAGCATAGGCTACTGTCGTGTGGCTATAATTAGACATGTCTTAATTATTTAACTCATAAAGATTCTATACTGTTCCTCATTAGCTTTTTTTGTGTGTCTGTGCGTATTTGGCAAATCCACCAGTTGAAGGTGACATTCTCGTCTAGGAGTTTTGCCTTAGGCAGATGTAAATTGTATAAATACTTAATTAAAGTATGTAATGAAAAAGCTTTAAGTGAAATGACAGAGGAGCTTTCATTTAGAGGGGGTCTAGCAACTGATCCATCCATAGATCTGTCCAACCTTGATGGTAATTGAGTGGTCACAGGGTTAAAGGTTGTGGGAGGTTAGAGTGCATGTTGAGACAGTAGGTGGCACAGCCAGAATGAGGACTGGCTGTTCCTCTCTAGGTTTCTTCCTAGGTTCCTGCCTTTCTAGGGGAGTTTTTCCTAGCCACCGTGCTTCTGCATCTGCATTGCTTGCTATTTTGGGGTTTTAGGCTAAGCACCTAGTGGCATCTGCTGATGTAAAAAGGGCTTTATAAATACATTTGATTAATTGAATGATTGATTGGCAATCACATGCACGACCCACTTATATTAATAGTTTGACATACTGTACGGCGTATTATTAAGATGAAAACAATTTAATAATAATTTACCCAGTAGAAAAACAGCACTGTAAAAAACAACAATGAATATGCTTTCTACCATAACTAGTCATAATAATGAGTCCCCACTAACCTGTCTGTTTATTAAATGTCTTCTTTTATCTGCTCATGAACAGGTGAATGTGAAAGCCATTAGCAAAGAAAGACATAGACAAATCCATAATGAGCCATTCAGATGGACCACACTAAAACTACAGGATTTTAGGGGAACGATCAGAGAAAGACAAACGCTGTATATGAGCTATAGAGCATGTATTAACCTACTCACAGTCCTCCTGTTGTCTTTCATCCTCAGAGAGTAAATCAAAATAGAAAGATGGAACAATACCATTGCCTTTCTCCTCGTTAATGGAATTGCCCTATGCAGTCCACGCTCACTGGGGCATTCATGACACATACCAGCTGCTTTACTATTGCAGTCACTGATGAATACCGTTAAGTTTGCAGTGCCCATCGACACCGTTCAATTAACAGCATTGTAAAAATGTTAATGGGGATGAATGAATATGTTTCAGAAACGTGCTCCTTTAACTAACCCAAGAAAGCATTGTTCTTTTTATGCATCGTCCCATAATTGCTATGTGTCTCTTTCTTTGACTGTCTGTGGATAATGGGAATTATTTGAGGCAGATTCATTAATCATAAAGTGTGATTAGTTGCTAATTACCGTGTGGTAATTACATTGGTGAGGAAACCCAGCCATGATTCACAGCAGGATCACTCCTGAGGCAGGAGACCCCCCCATTGACAGCATTGTCCTGTCAACCTCTACCTCATTTATAGCACACACTCATAGACACACGAGCATACACACACACACACACGCACACAAACTAACGCATGCAATCATCCACACATATACACCCACACGCATGCACACACACACACAGAGACACTCAAATAGACACCATGTCTCCAAATACAAAACTTACATCACACAAAGGCTCACATATACAGTATATTCATGATCATACCCAGCTGTAAATCATCAACAGAGTCTCATACACTTGGAATTAGTGGTGACTCGAGGATCCTGGAGATCCTCTTAAGGAACCATTGCTAGTCAGTTGTTCTGTTACATGTATTTGAAATGTGTTTTTTATTAATTTACCTCTGAGTATTTTTTTATTTGTTTTACACTGGGCGGAACTACACTCCAATGTATTTTGGGGCAAGATATTTTTGAGAGCTGTAATTTGCATTTTTAAAATACCAAATACTTTTCTGTACCATTTTATTTTTTTATTTTTTTTACAGCTGTTCACAATTTTGTGGCCTCCTTTCGCCCTGCATTGGTATTAAAAGTCTGATCGCGCAATGGTGTGATGAGAGCGTCTGCTAAATGAACTAAATATAAAGGTATGTGTAAAAATGAACAATTGCAAAGCATACTATTATTCTAATGAGCTCCGTCCTGAAACAAGGCCAATAATAATACCCAGTGTGCTTTGCAGTTCACTTTAGTATGTTCATATGTTCATATACGTTGACATTTTGGTCATTTAGCAGACACTCTTATCCAGAGTGACTTACAGTCAGTGCATTCAACTGTGGTAGAATAAACGGCCGGCTACTATATTTATTTCTGTAGGAACCGTTGTAGTGGAGGCGTCGCTTAGTAAGGGCGTGGCTTTAAGATATAGGTTTTTTGAGACCATTGTTAGAGTATATGTCATTCTTGTTCATCTGTTCTGTTATATTGTCATCACATGTTATGGTTGAACACTGACAGTTTTTTTTAGCTTCATTGAAGGCTAACGGAGGTGTATGAGCTCCTCAAGAGCCCATGCAAATCCCAAAGTTTGAATCGTTATTACTTTACGAAATCAGCAATGTTAATATTATATCAAGATATGTAATACGAATAAATATTCCTCAAGGAACCATTTTCAACTGGAAATATTCTGCCGACATGGCAACCCAAAAGGTTCTTCCAGGCACCTTAACTTCTAAGAGTGTACACACAAACACATACATCACAGCTTCTCTGAAGGCCGTAACTCATCTATAGCACTTCCTTAATCTCTCATACTGCTGTTTCACAAATTTCTCAAAATAAACTTGCCAACATGTTTTGGCTGTAGTGGCCTGCATCATGTAATGGCTAGATTTACCAGGGATTACAGTAATTTCCTACAGGAGATCTCCACTGCTTGTTTAAAACTCGCTGCATTCTGTATTAAGTTCAATGAGGCATAGGAAGCTTGTATTATTATGTAGTTGTTAGACACATTACATCTGACAAACCCGTTTCCTGTGTCCTTCGGGCTTCAACTTTCTTATAATCAGGAATACAGCACATACTGGAGACACACACACACACACACACACACACACACACACACACACACACACACACACACACACACACACACACACACACACACACACACACACACACACACACACACACACACACACACACACACACACACACACACACTTCCCTTGCTCTGCATTCTCATGTATCTCTGGATATCGCTACGTCCATCATCACCTCCCTGTCTTAAATACCCTATAGTCAGGGGCCTCTCACGCACTGTGTTAAACACACATGTTATCCTCATCAGCCTGCGTATTATAAACCTCAGTAATCTCACATCTCTGGCTGCTCTTGCACCTTTTCAATTTCCTGGTAACCTAATCCTGGCCTGTTGCACCATACCTCACCATAGCCTCAGAGAGAAAGAAATGTAAGGATAACAAATTGCGACTTTTGATAAAAGTAGGATTAGAGCAAATGGCACATGCACGTGTATTTTGAAGGGGCCTGTATTGTTTAAGTGACTATAATCCGCCATAGTTGACATGAGTCAGTGGAGGATCTGTGTTTCCTTGAACATAGTTACAGATGTGAGGGGTGAAAAAAATCACTCTCCTCTCCCTAAAACCCAGCTCGGGCTTTTAAAATGTAGAATCATTTCTTCATAAAGATTTCACAAACAAAGATTGTCATCACAAGGCATTTAAGCACCACTCACATAATGTAGTATCCAATCAAGATCATTAATGAATCCTCCCATTGATAACATGTTAGATGTCTCTATGCCAGTACTATGGAGTGATGGTATTATTGGACTGCAGTGTTCCCACTTGGAGCTGCCCTGCCGACTTGACTCCTACTGAGACACCAGCAGGTACACAGGTTCTCTCACTCAAATCCTATTGATTCGTTTGCTCAATAACTGAGAGCTGAAAGAAACCAAAAAGAGGAGTTTATATGGATTAACCATCTTAGTCCCCACCTGTGACAGACAATACGTGGTTCTCCAACGTTCTCTTCCTCTTTCCTTTGTGTCTGGATTTTGGCAACCGTAGATCAATGAACATATCTCTCCCCCAATTTGCACTGGGCTATAGTACTCTCTGTGTCATGTCACTTCTTACAATTGGACATTTTCAAAACCATTAAACAGTCTGAAATGATTATTCTTTGGCTGCCAGTTCAACTAAGATTCTATTACATTGGGGCACAGCAGATACTATAAAGTATTATGAGGGCACACTAAATTCCAACCCCAAAATCCTTTCGAAAGTGGATCCCTTGTTTCAATCGCCCAGACACTCCCTTAGTCACCACTTCAAAACAGTCATAAAACTAACTCGCATGGATAAACCTGCACTCTATTGAAAACACATTGGCTCATAATCCACGGCCTCTCCTAATATAAAAAGATCCCATGGCGGTTTCAAGGTCAAACACCAATAAAATGAAAAACTACAATTTGTCGAAGTCTGTGATGATTCTCTTCCATGGGCACACAATGACATCATCTGTAATCCTTCAGAAAGCCAGAGTCTAGAGTGGAGAGTGGAGAGGAATCTCATGGTAATTCTCATCAGGCCAGATGTAAATCATAGTTTTCCCATTCTGGATCTGTTAAAGCTGCCAGCCAGAGCAGCTGCAGATCCTTCCCGACCAAACAACGCTTCCTGATCCGTCATCCCGGGAACGAGAGCAACGGAGTTACTTTCACTCAGGGAGTCTCTTTTCCCCCGGGAGAGGGGAGAGACACTGGGTTGGATTTCTCGGTCTAGATCGGATGATGATGCCCCCTGTGCTTGGAGATCTGGCTGGGGTGTGTCACTGTAACAGATACACACGCACGCACACACGCCTTTTCTCATTGAATTGTCTGAAACCTAAAAATGACATTGCTCTCAAATGAAAAAGTCCTGAATGAACAGCACTTTTTTCAAGTTACAATATTAAAAAGATTTTGTTTCTTTTTTTCCTGTGTTTCTTCTAGTTTGTTTTCTATGGCTGTCTAGGCCTCGTGCTGCAGGACTTTGTGCTGTATCAGGTGCGAAGCGGGAGCTGATTTTCTCTTCCAGACATGCCTGACGATGCACAGCAACTGTCACCTGTCAACAACATCTGTGAAAAACAGCTTGTCGTCAGAGACAGCATTTTTTAGGGGGGGGGCCATACCTGTCATTCCTGCTCATAACAGATTTCTGCTGCTCGCTTATCAAACTCATTAACCGTACCTCTTTGTGCTTCGTGCCTGCTATTTCCATTTGATTTGCCACTGTACTTTATACAACATCATGGCTGAATTGGCCACAGTAAGCAAGTCAACAATATTACCAAAGATAGCAATGTAATCCAGCGTAATCCATCTCCAGTAGCACTAAGATTCCCTTTATTGTTACATTAAATTACCCAATTTGTAGGAATATTGGCACTCCAAACTGCTGAATAATGAAAGAAGCATATCCCCATAAAGAAAATTGTAATTGCTCAAGTGGAAATAAACCTCACTGATTATAGAGAATAAAAAAAGCACTTAAAATGTTGCATTCCTTCATTTTGAATTTGATTTGTAATACGCAGAGAGGTGGCCAATTCCAGTGATTCCGGAGCCAAAACACTAATGCTGATGCATACACAATTGGTCAAAAGATTTAGAACACCTACTCATCCAAGGGTTTTTCTTTATTTTTACTATTTTCTACATTGTAGAATAATACCGAAGACTTCAAAACTGTGAAATGTATTTTATTTTATTTTTTATTTCACTTTTATTTAACCAGGTTGGCTAGTTGAGAATAAGTTCTCATTTACAACTGCTACCTGGCCAAGATAAAGCAAAGCAGTGCGACTCAAACAACATCACAGAGTTACACATGGAATAAACAAGCGTACAGTCAATAACACAATAGAAAAAAAGAAAAGTCTATATACAGTGTGTGCAAATGTCGTGAGGAGGTAAGGCAATAAATAGGCCACAGTAGCGAAGTAATTACAATTTAGCAAATTAACGCTGGAGTGATAGATGTGCAGATGATGATGTGCAAGTAGAAATACTGGTGTGCAAAAGAGCAGAAAAGTAAATAAATACAATATGGGGATGAGGTAGGTAGATTGGATGGGCTATTTACAGTGGGGCTATGTATAGCTGCAGTGATCGGTTAGCTGCTCAGATAGCTGATGTTTAAAGTTAGTGAGGGAAATATAAGTGTCCAGCTTCAGCTATTTTTGCAATTCATTCCAGTCATTGGCAGCAGAGAACTGGAAGTGAAGGCGGCCGAAGGACGTGTTGGCTTTGGGGATGACCAGCGAGATATACCTGCTGCTACGGGTGGGTGTTGTTATCGTGACCAGTGAGCTGAGATAAGGCAGAGCTTTACCTAGCATAGACTTATAGATGACCTGGAGCCAGTGGGTCTGGCGACGAATATGTAGCGAGGGCCAGCCGACTAGAGAATACAGGTCGCAGTGGTGGGTGGTATATGGGGCTTTGGTGACAAAACAGATGGCACTGTGATAGACTGCATATATAATAACACATGGAATCATGTAGTAACCCAAAAGGTTTTAAACAAATCAAAATATATTTTATTTTTGAGATTCATCAAATAGCCACCTTTTGCCTTGATGACAGCTTTGCACACTCTTGGCATTCTCTCAACCAGCTTCACCTGGAATGCTTTTACAACAGTCTTGACGGAGTTCCCACATATGCTGAGCACTTGTTGGCTGCTTTTCCTTCAATCTGCGGTCCGACTCATCCCAAACCATCTCAATTTGGTTGAGGTTGGGGGATTGTGGAGGCCAGGTCATCTGATGCAGCACTCCATCACTCTCCTTCTTGTTAAAATATCCCTTACACAGCCTGGAGGTGTGTTGGGTCATTGTCCTGTTGAAAAACAAATGATAGTCCCACTAAACCCGATCCAGATGGGATGGCGTATCGCTGCAGAATGCTGTGGTAGCCATGCTGGTTAAGTGTGCCTTGAATTCTAAATAAATCACAGACAGTGTCACCAGCAAAGCACCCCCACACCATAACACCTCCTCCTCCATGCTTTACAGTGGGAAATACACATGCAGAGATCATCCGTTCACCCACTCCGCATCTCACAAAGACACAGCGGTTGGAACCAAAAATCTCTAATGTCTAATGTCCATTGCTCGTGTTTCTTGGCACAAGCAAGTCTCTTCTTCTTGTTGGTGTCGTATAAATCAAATCAAATCAAATGTATTTATATAGCCCTTCTTACATCAGCTGATATCTCAAAGTGCTCTACAGAAACCCATCCTAACACCCCAAACAGCAAGCAATGCAGGTGTAGAAGCACGGTGGCTAGGAAAAACTTCCTAGAAAGGCCAAAACCTAGGAAGAAACCTAGAGAGGAACCTAGAGAAACCTTGAGAGGTATAGTAGCGGTTTCTTTGCAGCAATTCGACCTTGAAGGCCTGATTCACGCAGTCTCCTCTGAACAGTTGATGTTGAGATGAGTCTGTTACTTGAACTCTGTGGAGCATTTATTTGGGCTGCAATTTCTGAGGCTGGTAACGCTAATGAACTTATCCTCTGCAGCAGAGGTAACTCTGGGTCTTCCTTTCCTGTGGTGGTCCTCATGACAGCCAGTTTCATTATGCGCTTGATGGTTTTTGCGACTGCACTTGAAGAAACTGACGTATTCACTGACCTTGTCTTGAAGTAATGCGATAATGCCGCCAGAGGAGATGGCTGCCGTTTTACGATCTCCTAAACAATTGTGCTATTGTGTGGGTTTTTTTCACGTTATTTGTTACTTATTTTGTACATAATGTTTCTGCCACAGTGTGTTATGCCCGAAAAGAGCTTCTAGATATCAGGACATGTCACGTCCTGACCAGAAAAGGGGTCATTTTGTTATTGTAGTTGGTCAGGACGTGGCAGGGGTGTGTTTGTTTTGTGTGTTTCGTTTTTTTTGGGGTTATGTTCTATGTTAATATATTTCTATGTTCGTTCAAGTTCTTATATTTCTATGTTTAGTTAATTGGGCTGACCTTCAATTGGAGGCAGCTGTTCCTCGTTGCCTCTAATTGAAGGTCCTATTTAGTAGGGGTGTTTTTCCATGGGTTTTGTGGGTAGTTGTTCTTTGTATAGTCTATAGGACCTTACAGGACTGTTTTTCGTTGTTGTTTTTGTATAAGTGTTTTGTTTTGGTTTCCTTCTATTAAAAGAAGATGAGTATTCATATACCCGCTGCGTTTTGGTCCACTTTTTACGACGCACCTGACAGGACAGCGATTATACACCCCGTGCTGGAGGAATACTTTTTCTTTAATGAGTCGGACGGGAAGGATTTACTTCAGACGCTCGAGAAGGCTCTCATTCCCGTCATTCGCAGGGGAAAGATACAGAGATATTAGGGCCGAAGATCAGGGAGCCTTGTAGGGATCCGACAACGAGTGGGTAATCTGCATTTACCATCGGTCCTATTAGACAACGTACAATCATTGGATGATAAAATAGACAAGCTACGAGCACGTATATCCTGCCAACGGGACACTAAAAACTGTAAGATCTTATGTTTCACGAGTCGTGTCTAAACGACAACATGAATAACATACAGCTGGTGAGTTTTAAACTTTTTTGGCATGATAGAACAGCGGCCTCTGGTAAGACAAGGGTGACGGTCTGTGTATATTTGTAAACAACAGCTGGTGCACGAAATCTAAGGAAGTCTGAGGTAGAGAAGTCTGAGGTAAGGAAGTCTGGAAGTCTGAGGTAGAGAAATCTAAGGAAGTCTGAGGTAGAGTATCTCATGATAAGCTGTAGACCACAGTATTTACCAAGAGAGTTTTGATCTATATTTTTTGTAGCTGTCTATTTACCACCACAAACCAATGCCTGCAAAAAGACTGCACCCAATGAGCTGTATATGGCCATAAGCAAACAGGATAATGCTCATCCAGTGGCGGCGCTCCTAGTGCCCGGGGACATTAATGCAGGGAAACTTAAATTCATTTTACCAAATTTTTACCAGCATGTTAAATGTGCAACCAGAGAGAAAAAAACTCTAGACCGCCTTTACTCCACACACAGAGACACGTACAAAGCTCTCCCTTGCCCTCCATTTGGCAAATCTGACCATAATTCTATCCTCCTGATTACTGATTACAAGCAAAAACTAAAACAGGAAGCACCAGTGACTCCTCAATAAGAAAGTGGTCAGATGAAGCAGATACTAAGCTACAGGACTGTTTAGCTAGCACAGTGGAATATGTTCCGGGATTCTTCCGATGGCATTGAGGAGTACACCACATATATCACTGGCTTCATCAAAAAGTGCATTGACGATGTTGTCCCCACAGTGACCGTACGTACATACCCCAACCAGAAGCCATGGATTACAGGCAATATCCGCACTGAGATAAAGGGTAGAGCTGCTGCTTTCAAGGAGCGGGACTCTAACCTGGAGGATTATAAGAAATCCTGCTATGCCCTCCAATGAACCATCAAACAAGCAAAGCATCAATACATGACTAAGATTAAATCATACTACACCGGCTCAGACCCTCGTTGGATGTGGCAGGGCTTGCAAACTATGACAGACCATAAACGGAAGCACAGCCGCGAGCTGCCCTGTGACACGAGCCTACCTGACAAGCTAAATTACTTCTATGCTCGGATCGAGGCAAGTAACACTGAAACATGCATGAGGGCATCAGTTGTTCCGGACGACTGTGGGATAACGCTTTAAACAGGTCAACATTCACAAGGCCGCAGGGCCAGACAGATTGCCAGGACGTGTACTCTAAGCATGCGCTGACCAACTGGCAAGGGTTTTCACTGACATTTTCAACCTGTTCCTGACTCAGTCTAATGCCAACATGTTTCAAGCAGACTACCATAGTCCCTGTGCCCATTAACACTAAGGTAACCTGCTTAAATTACTACCAACCCGTAGCACTCACATCTTTAGCCATGAAGTGCTTTGAAAGGCTGGTCATGGCTCACATCAACACCATTACCCCAGAAACCCTAGACCCACTCCAATTTGCATACCGCCCCAACAGATGAATAGATGAATGCAATCTCTATTGCACTCAACACTGCCCTTTCCCAACTGGACAAAAGGAACACCTATGTGAGAATGCTATTCATTGAATACAGCTCAGCATTCAACATAATAGTGCCCTCAAAGCTCATTACTAAGCTAAGGACCCTGGGCCTAAACAACTCCTTCTACAACTGGATCCTGGATTTCCTGACGGGCCGCCCCCAGGTGGTAAGGGTAGGTAACAACACATCCGCCACGCTGATCCTCAACAAGGGGGCACCTCAGGGGTGCAACCTCAGTCCCCTCCTAGACTCCATGTTTACTCATGACTGCATGGCCAGGTAAGATTCCAACACCATCATCAAGTTTGCCGATGACACAACAGTGGTAGGCCTGATCACAGACAATGATGAGAAACCCTATAGGGAGGAGGTCAGAGACCTGGCTGTGTGGTGCCAGGACAACAACCTCTCCCTCAACGTGATCAAGACAAAGGAGATGATTGTGGACTACAGGAAAAGGATGACCGAGCACGTCACCATTCTCATCGATGGGGCTGTAGTGGAGCTGGTTGAGAGCTTCAAGTTCCTTGGTGTCCACATCACCAATAAACTATCATGATCAAAACACGCTAAGACATTCGTGAAGAGGGCACAACAAAGCCTTTTCCCTCTCAGGAGAATGAAAATATTTCACTTGGGTCCTCAGATTCTCAAAAAGTTCTACAGCTGCACCGTCGAGAGCATCCTGATGGGTTGCATCACTGCCTGGTATGGCAACTGCTCGGCTTCCGACCGCAAGACACTGCAGAGGGTAGTGCGCATGGCCCAGTACATCACTGGGGCCAAGCTTCCTGCCATCCAGGAACTCTATACCAGGCAGTGTCAGAGGAAAGCCCTAAAAATTGTCAAAGACTCCTGCCACACTAGTCATAGACTGTTCTCTCTGCTCCCGTATGGCAAGCGGTACCGGAGCGCCAAGTCTAGGTCCAAAAGGTTTCTTAACAGCTTCTACCCTCAAGCCATAAAACTCCTGAACAGCTAATCAAAGGGCTACCCAGACCCCTCTTTCACTCTGCTGCAACTCTCTGTTTATTATCTATGCATAGTCACTTTAACTCTACCTTCATGTACATGTTACTCAATTACCTCGACTAACCGGTGCCCCTGCACATTGACTCTGTACCGGTACCCCTGTACATAGCCTCGCGATAGTTATTTTACAGCTTCTGTTTAACTTTTTGTTACTTTAATTGTACCTTTTTTGAAGCATTGTTGGTTAGGGGCTTGTAAGTAGGTATTTCATTGTAAGGTCTACACTTGCTGTATTCTGCGGATGTGACACATAAAATTTGATTTGATAATGATGGACTGTCATTTCTCTTTGCTTATTTGAGTCATTCTTGTCATAATATGTACTTGGTCTTTAACCAAATAGGGCTATCTTCTGTATACCCCCCCTACCTTGTCACAACACAACTGATTGGCTCAAACGCATTAAGAAGGAAAGAAATTACACAAATTAACTTTTAAAGAAGGCACACCTGTTAATTGAAATGCATTCTAGGTGACTAACTCATGAGCTGGTTGAGAGAATGCCAAGAGTGTGCAAAGCTGTCATCAAGGCAAAGGGTGGCTACTTTGAAGAATCTAAATCTAAAATATATTTTGATTTGTTTAACACTTCTTTGCTTACCACATGATTTTTTCATAGTTTTAATGTCTTCACTAATTCTACAATGTAGAAAATAGTAAAAATAAAGAAAAACCCTTGAATTAGTAGGTGTTCTTAAACTTGTGAACGGTAGTGTACATCAGAACTATATTTCCCTCCATTAACCCCTCAGCCTTGGACAACCCACAGACCTGTAATTCCTAAGACGGATGGCCCCGCCCCAAATTAATCCTAACTGTAGCCATCCTCAATCCATCAATTCATCTGGTCCAATCGGCCTAGCCATTAGGGGTGTTCACATAAATTTAGATTATCCCTTTGTTTTCATTACCCCAGCACAGATAATCTGTGCATACTGAGGATAAATGAGGGGAGATCAGCATTTGGGATGTGGAGAAGGAGAGAGGGAGACTTCCACATGTTCACTTCAAAGAGGCTTTGCCTGAGTGGAAGCAGGTGTGTCTTGTCCGGGGTCTGGTGCAGTGTGGTCCATACTGGAGGGAGGGATACCCCCAGACCTATGAAATGTGTGTGTGTTCTGAGGGGTTAACCACTTTGTTTCACGTTAATGGCTCCGTCTCAGCCCAATGGAAGAGGGTGAGGAGGGGTTTGAGCTATGCGTGATTTGTCACAAGCTGTCCTTGCTGTGGAGTCTTCATTGACATCATAAACACTTGATAATAGTTCATCTGGAGCGAAGCTGTTCCCTACCTGGTCTCCGTGCTCCCCCGTACCCCCTGTCCTCCCCCAGATGTTGTTTTGTGTCTTTGTGTGTTGTGTAAACTCTGTCAAAGCCATCTAACTTCTGTCTACCTTTGAGATTCAATCATACCTACAGTATTGAAGTATGGGACTCTAAATCATAGACAGCATCACTTTCAGGAATTTTGTTTGTAGTTTTCTGGCACAAAAAAACAAATATTATGATTTCTCTCTCTGGTGATATGCTATACAGACAATTTTCCAACATCATTAATCTGGTGTACTGCTCAATAGTGACAATCTACAAGTCTTTCTTATAGACAGTACACACACGCACACACATTCATGCCACACACATGCATGCCACAAGTGCACACACACACACTGAAATAGCCAAATCCACTAATTTGAAGGGGTGTCGACATACTTTAGTATATATAGTGTACCTGTCCCCACATTGCCACTCATGTCATCTCATTGGTGGCCACCTCTACCCAGTTCATGCCTCCTGCCGACAGGTCATTGTCTCTGATTGGCAGATGCCCTTTTCCGCAACACCTCTCTCCTTGTTCTGTTTCAGGAGATTCATATTACTGTCTGTAGGATCTGCCCATCTGTCTGCCTGTAGTATGTGTCTGTCTGTCTGTCTGTCTGTCTGTCTGTCTGTCTGTCTGTCTGTCTGTCTGTCTGTCTGTCTGTCTGTCTGTCTGTCTGTCTGTCTGTCTGTCTGTCTGTCTGTCTGTCTGTCGGATCTGCCCGTCTGTCTGCCTGTAGTATGTGCCCGTCTGTCTGCCTGTCTGTCTGTCTGTCTGTCTGTCTGTCTGTCTGTCTGTCTGTCTGTCTGTCTGTCTGTCTGTCTGTCTGTCTGTCTGTCTGTCTGTCTGTCGGACATGTCTGTCTGTCTGTCTGTCTGTCTGTCTGTCTGTCTGTCTGTCTGTCTGTCTGTCTGTCTGTCGGACATGTCTGTCTGTCTGTCATGTCTGTCGGACATGTCTGTCTGTCTGTCTGTCTGTCTGTCTGTCTGTCTGTCTGTCTGTCTGTCTGTCTGTCTGTCTGTCTGTCTGTCTGTCTGTCCATCCTCCACTGGAACAGCTTTTTCTGCATGTAATAAAAAACCCAGCAGCAGAACACGATTACACAATGAAAAGAACACCGTCTTTTTTTTTTATATGTCAGTGGGGATATGTTGAATAACAAGCTATTCTAAAATCTTTTAATTCCAGTAGAATTCCATTGACAGTAATAACTCAGTGTCCATTAATTAGAGATAAAAAAAAATAATATATATATATATATATATATATATAACTATACTGTTTATGGACTCCTATAGTATGCTCTGCTAATATTTGCTTTACGTATAATACTATATGATCTCTATGGACACCCATTGGCCTCTCTGAAGAACATGTTATTCTCTTTTCCTCTCCTGAGCTCTGTTAATAATAGTATAGCTAAAGCTTCAGGATCCATGTTTTTTATGATCTGACAAAACCTATAATGTATGTCTGTGCAGCGCCCTGCTTGGCTGTATTCGCTGAGCTGAACCGAGGGGTAGTGAAGTACGGGACATATTTATATTCTGTGCTGCAGTGAGTAAGTAAGTTGCAGGGAGCAGTGGGGAGGCTAATTTCACATGCTGGAAGTCCTTTCTCAGAGTAGGCCGACTGGCCAAGTTCTAACCCCTCTCTCCCCCTCCTTCTCTCTCTGTTTTAGTAAGAGCAGTGCTGCTCTCCGTGGGGTTGGGTATATACAGTACATACAATTATTTAAGAGCGCGGATATCAATCTTTTTCAGCTGTGTGCGACGTAAATGTCTCCTGTCCATAGCATGATGGAAACCTTTTCCAGCCACTTCCTTCTTGATCATTGGTTACTGCTAGGGCTATTGCTAGGTCCTGCCTGTCCAACAAGATCTCATAGTTTCCCTTTGAAATTCGGCATATTATGGATGAAGGTCTTATTTTTTCGCATTCATTCCGTGTGGTTACAGCGTTAAACCAGAAACAACTAAAAAGGTTAAGTTTAGGTATTAATTCTGAGTGGTTAAGGTTAGGGCTATGGTTTTGAAGGCTTAAAAACGACACATCAAGTATCATCAATTATTCTCGCTCCTTGTGATCTGCGGTCGCGCAATAGTCTAAGCACAGAGTTCTGGCTCTGAGCATCCCGGGTTTGCTCCCAATGTTGGGTAATAATTTTTTTGGGAGGGAGTGCCAAGGAAGGCTGGTCTGTATCTAATTCCTCAAAAGCCAGAAATCCGAGAACACATTTGCGGAACGACTGGATTTGATGAGCTTGGAAACCATTGGGAAGATAGATTTTATATGGTGGGGTGATGGAAAATTGTGATCTTTATATACTCTCTCCCTAGTTATGCCATGACATTTACCCAGCGTTGGCAGTTGATCATCATAATGTGTTGATGAGGTCACAGAGGCAGATGTCTGAGATGTGTGCATGTGTCTGTGTTTGTGTCTGTGTCTGTACCATCGAGAGCAGAGAAACCGTCTCATCCTTTGAGCTTGTCACTACGTATTACCCTCCAGAGTCTAAGTCCTGGGGTGGGCAGGGGGTGGGTTCTACTAAGCTAACTGTAGTTGTGTTCAGATGGCCATACCATTGATCATTAAGCTATTTGATTTTGAATTTAAGGACCCCTTTAGGTATAAAATATATATTAAATTTGGCCCTACTGCTATTAGCCAATGGAAACGCATTTAATAATACTTTCATACATGGCAAAAGAGATGGTCAACAAGTGTATCAAAATGAAGTATGTTTTGAAGTGTCTGTGCTATATCTAAGAGATATAAGAAAGCTCAGAGAAAAAAATATGTATGTTTTTCCATGGAATGACCCATATGTATACCTTTGATGTGGAAATGCCCTATTCACTTCCATTAATTTTTGGCCTGGTAATCGGTTACTTTCAGATGAGGCTTGTGAGGCTTGTGGGCGTCGTAGAGCAAAACAACATGTACGGTATGTGTTCATGTACGTGTTAGTGAGAGTCTCAGCTTTCGACATTGTGGTCAAATTACAGGGTGGCAGGTAGCCTAGCAGTTAAGAGAGTTGGGCCAGTAACTGAAGGGTCGCTGGTTTTAATCCCCAAGCCGAATAGATGGAAAATCGGTCTGTGCCTTTGAGCAAAGCACTTAACCCTAGTCGCTCTGGATAAGAATGGCTTAAATGTAAAATATTAGCTGCTAGCCCAAACTATTTGGATACATTTTTGCGGGATGCATTTTAGGATACCTTTTGAAATGTACATTTGTAAATCTATTTGGAATACATATATTTGTATGGAAATATATAATTTTGACAATTTTTTATATTTCACGTTCCTTTTTTTCAGTATGGGTTGACTCTAGGGGATTTTAACGTAGCCAACTCTATATTAGCACAGTATGATTAATTACCAACTGTTTCCAACACACAACGACATAAATACTATTTGATCATCCATGAAATGTGACGTTGTTTCATCTTAGCTCATCGCTTCAAGCTTCCTTTAAACTTTTCTCTGTATGCATTCTCCAACCGTGATGGGAGTATGTTGCTATCGGGTGAGATATTTTTAAAGGGATGCGTTTAGAAGATGGCTTTTCACATGAGGCGGTATAGCGTGTGACAAATTATATACTGTAACTTTGCCGTTTTCTCAGAGTTCGCCCTATAGTGCTATGTGCAGTATGCTTGGCTACCTTTGCCTATTCTGCTCAGTGTCTGCATGCCAGTGGATACACTTGGGTAGTCTCCTCCAATCTGTCTTGGACTGTAGCCAAATCCAGAATGAATTCAAAGCAACGCAGAGTATTATACAGAGCCATGATCACAAGGAACTCCGTTCCATCTCAAATGACTCAAACAAACAGCAAAATTTGCTTTAAAAATAATTACATTTTAAAAAACGTAGAGCACAACGCCTTTCCCCTATCTGACCAAATTAACTCATAGGCATATGTATATGTACTAATGTATGTATGCGTGTAACTGTCTGGAGGACCTTTTTTGAGTTCTATTGTCCTTATTATAAATTTGTCTCGTTCAGTACTTATTTTAAAATGTGCCTAGTTCAGTCCTTGAGCTGCTCTTGTCTATTAATGTTCTGTATTATGTCATGTTTCATGTTCTGAGTGGACCCCAGGAAGAGTAGCTACTGCTTAAGCAACAGCTAATGGGGATCCTAATAAAATACTAAATTGTGTCATTAAACTGTGACTGTAAGATGTCTTTGAACACAGAGAGGAGCAAATCTGTGTTGTTCTATGAAACTTTAATATAGTGTTCCACACAGTCTGACATTAGACCATTCTACATACTCTGCACTGCTTTGTAATTTGAATTACCATGAAGTATTGGACTTCCATATTTGCATGGTATTTGAAGCTCTGTTTAGGAAGCTACACTCCCCCAAAAATATTTTGGCTTTAAGTTTTGCTTCATCCAAATGTGTTAACATTACACAATCAATTAATGTTTTATGTCGTCATGCAATTATCTCTTTTAGAATTTGCTTAACTTAATGTGCACCAGATTCCTTCATATAGAAATTAACTGATCAAAATTATTTTGGTCAAAGAGGTTGTCTTGTGTAGGGTCGGCGATCATTTGAATAATAAGCTGCATGCTTTGAAAATGTTAATTTTTACATTTACATTTTGGCCATTTAGTAGACAGAGCTACTTCAGTCAGTGCATTCAACTAAGGCATTCGATATGATTTTTATTAGGATCTCCATTAGCCGACGCCAACGAAAAACATTATGGACAAAAGACTTAACAAATTACATACAGTACATTTAAAAAGATTAACGTGTGTGTGTGTGTGTGTGTGTGTGTGTGTGTGTGTGTGGTGTGTGTGTGTGTGTGTGTGTGTGTGTGTGTGTGTGTGTGTGTGTGTGTGTGTGCATGCTCATCTATCAGTTACACGTACATGTCAGCACATACACACAAAAAGTCGCTCACACGTTGTGCCGGTGTTGCCTTATTCATTTTTTTAAGCCAGGTTTGTTGTTCACTTGCGCTATATGAGATTGAAGGGAGTTCCATGCAATCATGGCTCTGTATAATAATGTTTCCTTAAATTTGTTCTGGACCTGGTGACTGTGAAAAAAACCCTGGTGGCATGTCTGGTGGGGTAAATGTGTGTGTCAGTGCTGTGTTTAAGTTGACTATGCAAACTATTTGGAATTTACGACATATTAATGTTTCTTATAAAAAACAAGAAGCGACGCAGTCAGTCTTTCCTCAACTCTTAGCTAATAGAGACTGGCATGCATAGTATTGATATTAGCCCTCTGATTACAATGAAGACTAAAATGTGCCAATCAGTTCTAGGCCAGCTGCAGCTTAACTAGGTCTTTCTTTGCAGCACTTGACCATATGACCGGACAATAATGAAGATAAGATAAAACTAGAGCCTGCGGGACTTACTTTGTGAAGTGTGGTGTCAAAAAAACGGAGCATCTCTTTATCACAGACAGACCTCTTATTTTTTACCATGACAGTTTAGAATCTAAAATAACAGCAAGTAATGTAGTCTATTCAACATGCTCAACAGCCACACCATTCATTACCAGATTCAGCTGAGGTCTAGAATTTAGGGGATGATTTGTACCAAACAAAATGTTTAGTTTTAGAGGTGTTCAGGATCAGTTTATTTCTGGCCACCCATTCTTAAACTGACTGCAACTCTTTAAATGACGTAAATGTTGCAGTGATTTCATTAGCTGTGGTTGCTGACACGTATAGGGTTGACTCATCAGCATACACGGACACACAGGCTTTGTTTAATGCCAGATGCAGGTCATTGATGAAAATAGAAAAGAGTAGAGGGCCAAGAAAGCTGCCCTGTGGTACACCACACTTTACATGTTTGTGATTAGAGAAGCATCCATTTTAAGACAACCCCTTGCATTCTATTAGATAGATAGCTCTGAATCCAGGATAAGGCAGAGGTTGAAAAGCCATAACACATATGTTTTTTCAACAACAGGTTATGGTCAATAATATTAAAGGCTGCACTGAAATCTAACAGTACAGTTCCCACAATCTTATTTTTATCAATTTATTTCAACCAATCATCAGTAATTTGTGTCAATGCAATACATTTTCATTGCCCTTCTCTATAAGCATGCAGAAAGTCTGTTGTTAATTTATTTACAGAGAAATTGTATTGTATTTGGTCAAACATGTTTTAGCCAGATAATGTTTACCACAAGGACAAGTTATAAGATAAATAATTGCCTCATTGGAGAAGACTACTAGACTTTCATCTGAAGCTATTCTTGTGATTATTGTGATTTTGCTATTCATTGTAAATGTTTGTAGGCCTATGTAGCCAACATGTATCTATGATTGTGTGCTATCCATTCATGTTCTTTGAATGTTCTATTTATATCTGAAAATTAACCAATGATATCAAGACACACCCTGCTATGATTACAGACACCTGTGTGTGTCCTTTGACACTATATAAACTAGTGCCCTGCAGTGTCTGTCATTATACCCTGATGAAGACAGCTTGTCTGTCGAAACGTTGGCTATTAGGTTATAAAATTATTGCATCTGAGCTCCTAGTGAGCTCCTAGTGCATCTGAGCTCCTGGCCTCTGCTTTTCTTTTTCAAGTGTTCTAATTCGCTTGCCAGCACCTCGCCTAAACAGGTGTGCTTTTCTTTCGCCTCCTGATTAGTAACCTGAACCAGAATACAGGCACTGGTTACATTGAGAAGCTTCCTCTTGAGCAGACAGCTTTATGAAAACCAGTCAATATTCAGGTCCCCCAGAAAGTAGACCTCTCTGTTTACGTCACATACACAATCAAGCATTTCACACATATTATTTAGATACCGACTGTTAGCACTTTGTCGTATATCACAACACTTCAATAACACTGAACATAAGATCTTCTTTAAGCATTACAGGGATATTGCTCTGAATGTATACAGCAATACCTCCCCCATAAGCATTCCTGTCTCTTCTATATATGTTATATCTTTGTACTGCTAATAATGTATCATCAAATTAATTATCTAACTGAGTCTCTGAAATAGCTAATATATGAATGTTATCTGATGTTAGCAAGTTATTGATTTCAGTCGTAAGTCGTAAGTTTACATACACTTAGGTTGGAGTCATTAAAACTTGTTTTTCAACCACTCCACACATTTCTTGTTAACAAACTATAGTTTTGGCAAGTCGGTTAGGACATCTACTTCGTGCATGACACAGATAATTTTTCCAAAAATTGTTTACAGACAGATTATTTCACTTATAATTCACTGCATCACAATTCCAGTGGGTCAGAAGTTTACATACACTAAGTTGACTGCCTTTAAACAGCTTGGAAAATTCCAGAAAATTATGTCATGGCTTTAGAAGCTTCTGATAGGCAAATCGACATCATTTGAGTCAATTGGAGGTGTACCTGTGGATGTATTTCAAGGCCTACCTTCAAACTCAGTGCCTCTTTGCTTGACATCATGGAAAAATAAAAATAAATCAGCCAAGACCTCAGAATTTCTTTTTAGACCTCCACAAGTCTGGTTCATCCTTGGGAGCAATTTCCAAACCCCTGAAGTTACCACATTCATCTGTACAAACAATAGTACGCAAGTATAAACACCATGGGACCATGCAGCCGTCACACCGGCTCAGGAAGGAAATGTATTCTGTCTCCTAGAGATAAACGTACTTTGCTGCAAAAAGTGTGAATCAATCCCAGAACAACAGCAAAAGACCTTTTGAAGATGCTGGAGGAAAGAGGTACAGAAGTATCTATATGCACAGTAAAACGAGTCCTATATCGACGTAACCTGAAAGGCCGCTCAGCAAGGAAGAAGCCACTGCTCCAAACTCGCAATAAAAAAGCCAGACTACGGTTTGCAACTGCACATGGAGATAAAGATCGTACTTTTTGGAGAAATGTCCTCTGGTCTGATGAAACAAAAATAGAACTGTTTGGCCATAATGACCATCGTTATGTTTGGAGGAAAAAGGGGGAGGCTTGCAAGCCAAAGAACACCATCCCAACCGTGAAGCACGGAGGTGGCAGCATCATGTTATGGGGGTATTTTGCTGCAGGAGGAACTGGTGCACATCACAAAATAGATGGCATCATGAGACAGGAAAATGATGTGGATATATTGAAGCAACATCTCAAGACATCAGTCAGGAAGTTAAAGCTTGGTCGCAAATGGGTCTTCCAAATGGACAATGACTCCAAGCATACTTCCAAAGTTGTGGCAAAATGGCTTAAGGACAACACAGTCAAGGTATTGGAGTGGCCATCACAAAGCCCTGACCTCAATCCTTTTGAAAATTTGTGAGCAGAACTGAAAAATTGTGTGCGAGCAAGGAGGCCTATGAACCTGATTCAGTTACACCAGCTCTGTCAGGAGGAATGGGCTAAAATTCACCCAAATAATTGTGGGAAGCTTGTTGAAGGCTACCTAAAACATTTGACCCAAGTTAAACAATTTAAAGGCAATGCTACCAAATACTAACTGAGTGTATGTAAACTTCTGACCCACTGGGAATGTGACAAAATAAATTAAAGCTGAAATAAATCATTCTCTCTACTATTATTCTGAGATTTCACATTCTAAAATAAAGTGGTGATCCTAACTGACATAAGACATGGAATTTTTACATATGTAAACTTCTGACTTCAACTGTATATTAGTATGGGCTATTTTCATCCCTTTCCTGGGTAGCTGATCAGAGATAGACAAAGCAAAAGAAGACAAATGATTTGCAGCAGTCCATTAATCAGTTGGTGTGTGTACGTGTGTGTACGTATGTGTGTGTGTGTGTGTGTGTGTGTGTGCGCGTGTGTGTGCATGTGTGTGGTTGAAGCTATGAACCCATAGGCTTGGCTCTTTCATCCCTTCCAGGCTTTTGGGAGGGAAGTTGTCAGTGTCCATATGCTCTGTCAGCTTTCATAGCTGGGATACTTTTTTTCCTCTTCTGGTGCACAGATTCAGGATAGTCCTTGTTGAGGGAGTTATATGTTCCTCTCTGTCCAGAACAGCTACCTTGTCCTTGAACCTCAGGAACCTTACCACTATCGGCCTGGGCCTGTCACCTAGGTCGGTGGTGAGTTTTCTAGTCCTGTGGGCGCACTCCACCTCAGTCTTCCTGTGGTCCATCTTCAGTTTCTCAGAGATCATTTCCCTCACTTTGTCCTCAGACTCCGTCCATGTCTCATTGGGAGATTCAGCAATTCTGTCCACAACCATGTTGTTCCGCATTGATTGTCCCTCAAGATAATCTGATTTATCTGTCATTGTTATCATGGATTCACATGCAGAACTGATGTCCTCTCTCAATGACTTACAGATTGCTGTCATCTTGCCGTGCTCCTGTTTAAACCTATCGATCTGACCATGGGAGAACTGCAAACTGTTCTACAGGTGCTGGACCTCTATAGTCAGGTCATCTATTATTTTATTAGTTGACCACCAGTATTTGGACAAAACACTTGAAGTTATTTTCTTGTTGTTGTAAGAACTGCTTGTAGAACTATTATTATTATTATTTATTTTAGTAATAATTTTTTTATTAGAATGTTAATGACTTTTAACAGGGGTTACATAGACAACCAAACAAAGTGCACCAAACAGACTAAATACAATAAAAGGAATAAGAATACAGCAAAACATTATACAAAAATGCAGTCATAAAATGGAGAAATAAATATATACAAACGTCACAATTATAACATGGGGCATATATGGGAGGTTTTCTACATAGGACCACAATGGAGACCAGATTTTCCTAAATATATCAGACTTCTGGTGTAAAACAAAGGTTAAGTTGGTGTATGTAAGTGTGTGTGTGTTGCAGGGTTGAAGCTACGAACACACAGGCTTGGCTATCTCATCCTTTCCAGGCATTTGGGAGGGAGGGTGGACAATGAGTCTCTCATAGCAGATGTAAGCAATGTCCTCATGTGCTCTGGTACTGTAGCTTTCATGGCTGGGATACGTTTTTTCCATTTCTGGAGCACAGCTTCAGTATAGTACTTTTTGAGGAAGCTATACGTTCCGCTCAAGTTCTTGGCTCTTTCCAAAACAACTACCTTGTCCTTAAACCTCACTATTGGTCACCTGGACCAGTGATGGGTTTTCCTGTCCTGTGGGCGCACTCCACCTCAATCTTCCTGTGGTCCACCTTCAGTTTCTCAGCGATCATTTCCTGCACTCTGTCCTAAGAGTCCGTCCAGGTCTCATGTGGAGATTCTGCAATTCTGTACACAACAATGTTGTTTCGCCTTGATTGTCCTTCGAGATATTTTGATTTCTCCTTCGTGGTTATCATGTATTTTCATCCAGCACTGATTTCCTCTCTCAATGATTTACAGATTGTTGTCATTTTTTTGTTCTCCTGATTAAACTCATTGAGCTGACCCTGGCAGAACTGCAAACTGTTCTTCAGGTCCTGGTCCTCTCTGGTCAGATTGTCCATTCTTTTATTAGTTGACTCCACCAGTATTTGGACACAACACTTAAAGATACTTTATTTTCCTGTTGTTGTACTGCTTGTAGAACTCTTTTTGTTCATAGAAAATATCCTTCCCCTGTGATAGTAAGTCACCACTGTCCTCAATGGAACTCCTACCGGCTTTGGTCTTTGTCATGGTAGCAACAGAGGCTACGCTGTTATTCCTCCCAGTTCCAAACAGGGCAGGTTGCGGGGCAGATGGAAACAGCAACAAACAGCAAGGATTCAAACAATCACATTCCTGGGACAATCCATGGTCCTAGCCGCAAGGCTGTGGGTTGTTGACAACCTGCTAAGGAAACCTGGCTAGCTTGATAACATTAGTTAGAAGCTAGGCTAGCATCTGCAACAACGAGGGAAAAGTAAAATAAAACGTTTCTGTAAAAAGTAAAACCTCTACTGAGAATGGCATTGTAGTTAAAGTGTTCTGTTGGCTGGGTTACATTTTATAAGATTACTGCCAGTTCTGAAGCTTAGAATGGCGCCGTAGGAGATGGGTGCTATTGTGTGTTGTTTTTAATATTTGTAATTTATTTTGTACATAATGTTTCTGCCCCCGTCTCTTATGACCGAAAAGAGCTTCTAGATATTAGGACAGTGATCACTCAACTCGTATTCAACAAACATTTTTTCTTTAATGAGTGGGACAAGAAGGATTTACTTCCCTGTGATTCGCATGAGAAAGAGGCAGAGATATCGGGTACGTAGGTCGGGGTGCCTTGTAAGGATCCAACGGTGAGTGGGTAATCTACCTCTACCATCAGTCCTATTAGGCAATGTACAATCATTGGATAACAAAATAGACGAGCTACGATAACGAATATCCTACCAACAGGATATTGACTGTACTATCTTATGTTTCACCGAGTCGTGGCTGAACAACAACATGAATGACATACAACTGGCGGGGTTTACAAAGGGAGGCAGCTCGTCTAATACTAAGGAAATCTAATACTAAAGAAGTCTCAAGGTTTTGCTCGGCTGAAGTAGAGTATCTCAGGACAAGCTGTAGACCATACTATTTACCAAGAGAGTTTTCATCTATATATTTTGTAGCTGTCTATTTACCACCACAAACCGATGCTGGCACTAAGATCGCACTCAATGTGCTGTACAAGGCCGTAAGTAAATAGAAAATGCTCTTCCAGAGGCGGTGCTCCTAGTGGCCAGGGACTTTAATGCAGAGAAACTTAAATCCTTTTAAAACCTCTTGAGGATACCCTAGGATAGGGGGCGCCACAGCGCATTTTGAAAAAAAATCGTTCCCATTTTCAACGGCCTACTAATCAAACTCAGAAGATAGGGCATGCATATACTTATTATATATGGATAGAAAACACTCTAAAGTTTCTAAAACTGTTTGAATGGTGTCTGTGAGTATAACAGAACTCATTTGGCAGGCAAAACCCTGAGACATTTTCTGACAGGAAGTGGATACCTGATGTGTTGTATTGAGTTTAAACCTATCCCATTGAAAAACACAGGGGTTTAGGAATATTTTGGCACTTCCTATTGCTTCCACTAGATGTCGCCAGTCCTTTCACAGTGGTTTGAGCCTTATAGAGTCAAAACTCAGTGAATGACAGGAGTTTGAAATTGGTCACAGGGGATGGGCCATCACCATTATGACGCCGGCGGCCATGTCTGCCCCCACCTTTGGAAACGGTTTTAAAGGCAATGAAATCATCCCCCTCGAATCTTATTGGCTCTCTTGGTGTTAGAGGCCCTGAACATTTATTTTATACAACGTTTGACATGTTTGAACGAACCTACATGCGCGAGGATTGCTTTCAGTATGAAGTGCAGAGCTGCGTTTGGAGAGAGCCATAGGACGCGCTACCAACATCAGGCTAATGGAACGTGAAGTATGGACTTTTTGACCGAAAATACATCTGTTGTGGACCTGGGATGCTTTCTGATGAAGACAACTAAAGGTAGGCGATTATTGACAATATTATTGAAGATGAGATGGTTCATACTGTTGCGTCCAAGATGGCGCCGAGCACTGTATATTAGCTGATTTTCTGAGTATCGCATCTCCTTTTATCGCAAAGTGTGATTACCCAGTAAAGTTAATTTAAAATCTGGTATGACGGGTGTTCTCATTTAAATGTGTGTGTGTGGAGTAAAGGTGGTCTAGAGTTTGTTTTCTTATGGTTGCACATTTAACATGCTAATAAAAATGACACAATCTCTATTGCACTCCACACTGCCTTTTCCCAGCTGGACAAAAATAACAAATATGTGAGAATGCTATGCTCAGAGTTCAACAGAATAATGCCCTCAAAGATCATCACTAAGCTAAGGACCCTGGGACTTAACACCTCCTTCTGCAAATGGATAATAGACTTCCTGACGGGCTGCCCCCAGGTAGTAAGGTTAGGTACAACACATCCGCCACACTGATCCTCAACATGGAGCCCTTCAAGGGTGCATTCTCAGTCCCCTCCTGTACTCCCTGTTCACTCATGACTGCATGGCCATGCACGACTCCAACACCATCATGCCTAAAACACAACAGTGGTAGGCCTGATCACAGACAACAATGAGAAAGCCTATAGGGAGGAGGTCAGAGACCTGGCCGTGTGGTGCCAGGATAACAACCTCTTCCTCAAGGTGATCAAGACAAAGGAGATGACTGTGGATTACAGGAAAAGGAGGATCGAGCATGCCCCCACTCTCATTGACGGGGCTGTAGTGGAGTAGGTTGAGAGCTTCAAGTTCCTTGGTGTCCACATCACCAACAAACTATCATGGTCTAAACACACCAAGACAGTCGTGATGAGGGTACGACAAAGTCTATTCCCTCTCAGAAGACTGAAAAGATTTGGCATGGGTCCTCAGATACTCAAAAAGTTCCACAAGACAGAACACATCTTCTTCCTGAGCGGTATGATGGCTGCGTGATCCCATGGTGTTTATCATTGCGTACTATTGTTTGAACAGATGAACGTGGTACCTTCAGGCATTTGGAAATTGCTCCCAAGGATGAACCAGACTTGTGGAGGTCTACAATTTTTTTTCTGAGGTCTTAGCTGATTTCTTTTGATTTTCCGATGATGTCAAGCAAAAGAGGCACTGAGTTTGAAGGTAGGCCTTGAAATACATCCACAGGTACACCTCCAATTGACTCAAATTATGTCAATTAGCCTATCAGAAGCTTCTAAAGCCATGGCATAATTATCTGGAATTTTCCAAGCTGTTTAAAGGCACTGTCAACTTAGTGTATGTAAACTTCTGACCCATTGGAATTGTGATACAGTGAATTATAACTGAAATAATCTGTAAACAATTGTTGAAAAAATTATCTGTGTCATGCAAAGTAGATGTCCTGACCGACTTGACCATTTTTTGGGGAGTGGTTGAAAAACGAGTTTTAATGACTCCAACCTAAGTGTATGTAAACTTCCGACTTCAACTGTATATTGCCTCACTACTGTTATTTTACTGCTGCTCTTTAATTATTATTATTTTTTGGAACTTAACACTTATTTTTCTTAAAACTGCGTTGTTGGTTAAGGGCTTGTAAGTAAGCATTTCAATGTAAGGTGAACACCTGTTGTATTCGGCGCACGTGACAAATACAATTTGATTTGATTTTTGAAATACAGAAGTGTAAGAGACAGATGGAAGAATTAATCAATCAATCAATCAAATGAGTAAAAAGCCCTAGGTTACATCAGCCGTTGTCATAAAGTGCTGTACAGAAACCCATTCTAAAACCTTAAACAGCAAGCAATGCAGTTGTAGAAGCACGGTGGCTAGGAAAAACTCCCTAGAAAGGCAGGAACCTAGGAAGAAACCTAGAGAGGAACCAGACTCTTAGTGGTGGCCAGTCCTCTTCTGGCTGTGAGTTGATAACAGAACATGGCCAAGATGTTCAAGTGTTCATAAATGACCAGCAGAGTCAAATAATAATAATAATCACAGTGGTTGTAGAGGGTGCAACAGGTCAGCACCTCAGGAGTAAATGTCAGTTGGCTTTTCATAGGTGATCATTCAGAGTTGGAGACAGCAGGTGCGGTAGAGAGAGAGAGTCGAATACAGCAGGTCCGGGACAAGGTAGCACGTCCGGTGAACAGGTCTTAATGTTACTGAGATCACCGTTATGCTATTGTTAATCAGAAATAAAATGTTTTAATGGTACATAGCGCTTTTTTCATCAAGTATAATAAATAGCTGGAACTGACATAAGTTATTCATTTATAAATAAATAAATACATTTTGTCAAATCTGACAATCATTTCCAATTGTTATTTCTCAATTCAATAGTGTTTGAATACCACAAGTACATTCAGTAAATCTATAATAATAATTGAATTATGTGGAACTACTGTGCAAAATGTAATTAAGTAGTGTTTGTTTGTGTGTAGTAATGAAATAGATGGCCAAATTGTTGTTCAGGAACTGAAACACCTCCCTTTTGGATGTAATTTTCCATCCAGCTATCTCCACTAGCTACCTGCCTACTCTCTCCCTCGCAGGTGTTAGACTGGTGTAGAGGTGAACAGCTCGGCCTCTGCCAGGCAGAGAAAACAGAGCCTTCACGTAGAGAGCAAGGTGGTTAAGCTCGTGGCCTCATGGCTGCTGCCAGCCCCACTTTCTGAACTGGGGCATATCTTCCTGTCCGGCCCCTGACAGCTTCCTGTCGAGCCCCTGACAGCTAAATGACTGCCCTTTCTGTTGGCCTTCCGTCTCACTCGCTCTCACCCACAAAACATCTGTTAGCTGTGTGGTGGGCCCCCTTAGCATCTGCCCTGCATGTGCCTGTCTGTACATCAGTCTGGTGGCTATCTGCCTGATGGCAGCAGGCTAGGGCACTGGGGATAAAAGGGAAAAGGGAAAACAGACAACGAGAGGTATTTATGAGAGGAAATGAAGATCTGTGTGGCTCTGCTGGGAGAACATTACTTCAGAGGAGAGACCATTACTAGAAGGATGGTAGCCATGTGATATGACTGAACTCCTTGCAGATGTAGCCTATGTAGATCTAATGTTATTGTAATGTACATCCAACCACGTAACTCTGCTCTTATACAGTATCTGAATGGTGTGATTATGGATTGTTAAAATATATTTAAGAGATCACCTTCAACAAAGTAGTCATCGTTTTATTACGCTCCTATAATCTTAATAACCCCTCAAAGCCCCTCACACCATTTACATCTGAATGGATCATAATGAGAATCAATGCCACTCTTGGGCCGGATCAAATCAATCCCGATAGTGAAAGCTCTTGATTTTCATTTATTTTCATTGATGCTGAGGGATATTGATGTGGTCAGTGAAGTTCAGGCCTCCATGGTTCTTACTGCCAGAGAGGCTGTGTAGACTGAGTGTACTGAATCAATGCAGCTAATACACACCGCTGAGATAAAACTACGCCGGCCAACACTTCACTCACTCTGAGGTGGATATCGATCACCAACATGATCTCATTCTGCTTTGTGATAAAACAACTTTGAACAGTGAACAAATCACCAAAATAGCAGCATGCCAAGATACATATATGTGAGTTGCCTTAAAAGCAAAATTAAGGCTTAGAAGTGTAACTGGGTGAGTTTATTATTCATTGTAACCAATGTTCAGAGTTAAACCCAACTGAGGTTGTGTGCATCCCAGCTGAATTTTTTATCTCCATTACCCATGAGTCACTAGGGCCATGAGGCTGAGTCACACCACTGAGCCACAGGTCCAAACATGTATATATTGACATATTCTCTGGGCTTTGTAGTACTAGAAGACAGGCAACCCCTAAAATCACATCCCAGGAAGGTCTATCTGAATAACCGCCAACATCTATTCCCAACGTTAACGGCACTATGTATAGACTAGAGACAGTGTTTCATATGATTAGTTCACACAAGGAGAGAAGGGTGCCTTACCTACCAAACACCTCACACCTCAATAACATAATGTTGCTGTTTCCTATGCACCTCAAAATGTGGGCTGGTTGCTGTGTGTGTATGTGTGTGTCTGTGTGTGTGTGTGTGTGTGTGTGTGTGTTGTGTCTGGAGTGTAGAATGATAAACCAGGGCAGGTAGCACGTCGGAGGTGTCTGATGATGACACGACCAGAAGAGACAGGTAGGCGTGTGAGGAGTTGTTTTTAGGCTTCTAACACAGTTGCTAATCTCAAGGCACTAGCTAGCATTAACAGAAACTGTGCAAACATAGAAAGAGAGAGGAGGTGTTAGTGCAATGCTAAATGCTTATGTAACTACCTGGAAGGGAGAGGATATGTTAAAGATGGATACTGTATGTATGGGAGATGTGGTGGGGAGAGGGAGCTGAGGGAGGAGAGGAGGGAGAGTTGTGTTGCTGCCAATTTATCAGAACACAATCACAGCAGAATCTCAAGAGGGCAGGAAATTGTACCCTCGTCATGGCAACCGCAATGTGTCACTAACCTTGGTGGTCCTTTCTGGGGTAAAAACAGACTCATGTCCCCAGTGAAACAACAGAACAGAACACATCTCTGATAGTAACCACGTTTGGTGGAGGAAGAATGAGACGCAGGGAATTGATGGGTGCAAAATTAGCTACAGCGCTATACTCAAGAACAGACATAACCAAACAAGTTTTTCCATAAAAACACATACACAATTGCACACAAAAATACAGGAAAGCTTTAAATATATTTTCATTATTCTATGCCGGTGCCTCTCGGAAGTCTCTGCAGGAAAGACAATAAATGAACCAATGTTTGTTTATCTTTCTTCTTGAATAGAGTTTCTTTTTCTTTCATTTAGAAACCACAGAATGAGTTTTGTATTTCTCGGGAATCCATGGTAACCACATTGGAGTCTGAGTGAGAAATGTTTTGTAGTTACTTGTCTGATTGTACATCACTTTAGATACAAATGATCATGGTGTTCAAGTTAATATTACCCTTGTCCATACTTCAATGTATACTGATTCCAACGTTGCCATAAATATCCATGTCAAGATTGAGTGACTCATTTGAATCAGTCATGATTCTCTCTCTCTCTCTTTCTTTCTCTCTCTCTCTCTCCCCCCTCTCTCTCTCACACACACATACACACTCATTCCCCCTCCCTCGCTGTGCTCTCTCTTTCCTTTGAGGAGGTGTAATCTAAGAGCGTGTGTCACTGCAGGGTGCCGGTGTGTGTGTGCGTGCATGTGTGTGTGTGTGTGTGTACATGTGTGCGTGGGCAGAGGATTTAAAACATCTGTGTGAGCAGCAGCTCCATATGGCCCCAGGAGAGGCACACATGCCACCTTTAGGCCACAACTCCTCTGATTCAACAACATGTTCCCTTTGATCTCCAATGCCACTGCAGTTTAACCTTAGTCAGGGCTTCTGTACCCACGACAAACTGCTACAAATGGAGATGATCCTTTCGCTGTAGAACATAACAGCTCCCTCCGCCTGCACTGTGCAGACTGATTCACTAATCTAGCTCAGAGAGAGAAGGTATGTGTGTGTGTGTGTGCGTGTGTGTGTGTGTGTGTGTGTGTGTGTGTGTGTGTGTGTGTGTGTGTGTGTGTGTGCGAGTGTGTGTGTGTGTGTGTGTGTGTGTGTGTGTGCGTGCAGGTAAGAGTGTGTGTACTGTATGTGGCGTATTGATAATCTTCAGCACCAGACTCCAGATTAGTCCAACCCCACAAAGGTTACGTTTGGGTAATTATACAACGGGTGGGTCTAATCCTGAATGCTGGATAAAACCGCATTCCAGCCCGTGTCTATTCCACAAGTTACCACCAGCTAAATCTATGGTGTTAAAATGCCTATTTACTCTGTTCCATCTGACTGCGCAATCCACTGTCTCATCAGCCCAGCCAGGCAAGTTATAAACTTGATGTTATTTATTTTAGACTAACATTTCCTTCTCAACAGCGGAGATTTGTATAAACCTTGCTGTCTTTCTCTCTGACATTTGCAACATTGTTTCAATATTCAATCAATCTCCAGCTGTCCCATAGTAATGAACGAGTCGGGACGAGAGACAGCCAGGCAGCGTTTCTCAGCCAGTCAAAATCATGACTCAGCTTGCATCATTTTTATGGATATATACAAAATTTCAATTTCAATATACAAAGAAATTTCAATTGGAAAAGGTAAAACTAAACGAAGTGCAGCTACTGTAGTTTGTGGTCTTTTCAGCTTCAGTTTGTGATTGTGTTACTGTAGCTGTGTTATGGCTAGCTCCTCTGAACAAGTGTCCTGACGAGTGAGCACATTTTCTATGCCAGGCGAAATCGCGCCTCATTAGCTCATTGTTATGGATGTTTTCAAATAAATGTCTCTAGAAAACAACATAAACAAATGCAAATACAACTACTGTTGTTATTCTGGCTGCACTGTTTGACGTGACTGTAAATTAGCCGTAGCTGGCTAGCTAGCAAGCAGGGGATAAGAATGTTGCCAGCCAGAATGGCAAACGAACCAATAGAGCGAACAACTAGCCGGCTTGGGTAGCTACCCTAGATTTGTGTCGGGACTATATCTTGTAGAAGGATGAAATAGTATGAATAAATGAATCAAAATAAAGTTTTTAATGAAAATATATCAATAATTATTTGAATATGTTGGTAACCCGTTGTATAAAAGTGATAATGCCCTCGAAGCCGGTGTTTCGAGGATATATTGGTGTGACACTGATTTGTTTCACCTGTCTTTTTGCTTGTCTCTACCCCCCTCCAGGTGTCGCCCATCTTCCCCATTATCCCCTGTCTATTTATACCTGTGTTCTCTGTTATCAGGGGGCCTGATAACCGGATGTTCATTCCTGACGCCGTCCGCAGTCCTGGAGTGCGCCCACTCCTCCAGGCTTGTCTGCCAACCGGGCGCCCGTTGGACCCTGACCTTTGTTCACAGCACTACTATGGTTCCTGACATGTCCGCATTCATCGCCGCTTGCACGGTGTGTGCACAGAACAAAACTCCTCAGCAAGCTCCGAATGGTCTCCTCCAACCTCTGCCTGTCCCCCACCATCCCTGGTCTCTTTGAGAAACAGATGCATCACAAGTCCTCAACTGGCAGCGTCATTAAATAGTACCCGCAAAACACCAGTCTCAACATCAACAGTGAAGAGGCGACTCCGGGATGCTGGCCTTCTAGGCAGAGTTGCAAAGAAAAAGCCATATCTCAGTTTGGTCCATAAAAAGAAAAGATAAAGATGGGCAAAAGAACACAGACACTGGACAGAGGATTCTCTGCCTAGAAGGCCAGCATCCCGGAGTCGCCTCTTCACTGTTGATGTTGAGACTGGTGTTTTGCAGGTACTATTTAATGAAGCTGCCAGTTGAGGACTTGTGAGGGGTCTGTTACTCTAACTAGACACTTTAATGTACTTGTCCTCTTGCTCAGTTGTGCACCGGGGTCTCCCACTCCTCTTTCTATTCTGGTTAGCGCCAGTTTGCGCTGTTCTGTGAAGGGAGTAGTACACAGCATTGTACGAGATTTTTAGTTTATTGGCATTTTCTCGCATGGAGTAGCCTTCATTTCTCAGAACAAGAATAGACTGACGAGTTACAGAAGGCTAAAAGGACTTCTGAAGGCTAGTTTTATGCTTCTTAAATCAGAAAAATAGTTTTCAGCTGTGCTTACATAATTGCAAAAGGGTTTTCTAATGATCAATTAGCCTTTTAAAATGATAAACTTGGATTAGCTAACACAACGTGTCATTGGAACACAGGAGTGATGGTTGCTGATAATGGGCCTCTGTATGGCTATGTAGATATTCCATTCAAAATCAGCCGTTTCCAGCTACAATAGTCATTTACAACATTAACAATGTCTACAGTACACTGTATTTCTGATCAATTTTATGTTATTTTAATGAACCAAAAAATTGCTTTTCTTTCAAAAACAAAAACATGTCTAAGTGACCCCACACTTTTGAACGGTGGTGTAAATTATGGCATAACAGCTCAAATAAACAAAGAGAAACGACAGTCCATCATTACTTTAAGACATGGTCAGACAATACGGAAAATGTCAAGAACTTTTAAAGTTTCTTCAAGTGTAGTTGCAAAAACCATCAAGCGCTATTATGAAACTGGCTCTCATGAGGTCCGCCACAGGAAACGAAGACCCAGAGTTACCTCTGCTGCAGTGGATACATTCATTAGAGTTTACCAGCCTCAGAGATTGCAGCCCAAATAAATGCTTCACAGAGTTCATGTAACAGGCACATCTCAACATCAACTGTTCAGAGGAGACCAATAATAAGAAGAGACTTGCTTGGGCCAAGAAACACGAGCAATGGACATTAGACTGGTGGAAATCTGTCCTTTGGTCAACTCGACAACTACTATGATTATTATTATTTGACCATGCTGGTCATTTATGAACATTTGAACATCTTGGCCATGTGCTGTTATAATCTCCACCCGGCACAGCCAGAAGAGGACTGGCCACCCTTCATAGCCTGGTTCCTCTCTAGGTTTCTTCCTAGGTTTTGGCCTTTCTAGGGAGTTTTTCCTAGCCACCGTGCTTCTACACCTGCATTGCTTGCTGTTTGGGGTTTTAGGCTGGGTTTCTGTACAGCACTTTGAGATATCAGCTGATGTAAGAAGGGCTATATAAATACATTTGATTTGATTTGATTTGGTCTGATGAGTCCAAATTTGAGCTTTTTGGTTCCAACCGCCGTGTCTCTGTGAGACGCAGAGTAGGTGATCTCCGCATCTGTGGTTCTCACCATGAAGCATGGAGTTGGAGGTGTAATGGTGGTTTGCTGGTGACACTGTTGATGATTTATTTAGAATTCATGGCACACTTAACCAGCATGGCTACCACAGCATTCTGCAGCGATGCACCATCCCATCTGGTTGGCGCTTAGTGTTTTGACTATCATTTGTTTTTCAACAGGACAATGACCTATCACACCTCCCGGCTGTGTAAGGGCTATTTTACCAAGAAGGAGAGTGATGGAGTGCTGCATCAGATGACCTGGCCTCCACAATCACCCGACCTAAACACAATTGAGATGGTTTGGGATGAGTTGGAACGCAGAGTGAAGGAAAAGCAGCCAACAAGTGCTCAGCATATATGGGAACTCCTACAAGACTGTTGGAAAAGGATTCCAGGTGAAGCTGGTTGAGAGAATGCCAAGAATGTGCAAAGCTGTCATCAAGGCAAAGGGTGGCTACTTTGAAGAATATAAAATATATAATATATTTTGATTTGTTTAACACTTTTTTGGTTACTACATGATTCCATATGTGTTATTTCATAGTTTTGATGTCTTAGGTATTATTCTACAATGTAGAAAATAGTAAAAATAAATAAAAACATTTGAATGAGTAGGTGTGTCCAAAATTTTTACTGGTATTGTGTGATTTAGCCTACATTGTAGAGAGCAAGATAGACAGGTGAGAGGAGAGGGGTGTCAAAGTTATCATAGACAAGTAGGTGTGTGCAGAATTACAGTATGCCCCGGTATGTCACCCCGACTGTCCATCTGAACGCACACCTGATGGGGCGGTTCCCCTGGCCCTCATCCCTTGTCCCCCAATCCACAGCCGCCTAACCTGTACATGCCAGAGCCTGATGAAGACATCTTGGGTAAGTGGATTCCTCCCATCCAGGAGTTCCCTCTTGTCATGTTAAATTACACAGTCAAGGCGAAGCAGAGCCGGCAGACAGGAGACAGGTAGGGTGTCATAAATAGACCAGGCGTAAATCACTCCTACTGAGTTAACCAGGACAGATGACAGGAGTGGAATGATAAAAACAGAGAGAACTTGTACATTGCTAGTCCCTCCATGAGTTCTACCTAGCAATATCTAGACGGCTGAACAAGTCTCCAAATGGGGATGGACTGTGTGACACCATGTGTGATGGGGATGATATGTCTCAGAGCACTGACAGCATAGCAGTTCTCAATGCTTCAAGGATCGTCTGTTTGTTTTACTGTTCAGAACCCCTTTAAAACATTTCTGTAAGATAGATAGCATATGATGTTTATGTCATTTATGGATTAGAGTTCATTGATTTCGATAAACCCAGTCAATCAGCAAACATCCTTTTTTATTGTCACTCCAGATGTAGATATAATATATGTTAGACATAACACATATTTTCTTAAACTCCCCCCCCCCCCCCCCCCATTCCAAACAAATTAAAGGGATAGTTCAGAATTTAGGCAATGAAGCCCTTTATCTACCAGAGTCAGAGGAATTCGTGGATACCATTTTTATATCTCTGTGTGCAAGTTTGAAGGGAGTTGCTAACTAGCATTAGTGCAATGTCTGGAAGTCTACGGTAACTGCTAGCATGATAGTAGATACCATAGTTTTCCACTAAAATGAGTTAGCATTGGCTCGCGAAACCTGTAACTTCATACTGGATGCAAAGACATAAAAATGGTATGCATGAGTTCATCCGACTCTGGGGAAGTAGATAAAGGGCTTCATTGCCAAAATCCTGAAGTGTCCCTTTAACATTTGGGCAAATTCTCCTTTTACCTAACTCTACCCTAGCTGTTACATCAGTGAAATCCTCAACAAAATAGCTATGCCATTCATTCGTATTTTCTGAAACTTGCTATACTCTTTATGTACAATGCAATAAAGCAACAGTGTACAACTGTTTCTCCTCCCTGGACGGTACTAGCTCACAGTGAGTAATAGCCTGAACAATACAGTCATGCCAGGGGCGAGAGGGGAGGGGAGGGGGTGGGTAAGAAAGGCGGGAGGGAAGGAAACCTCCTGTTTACCTTCGCTTGTTATGCCCACTTCCTGCTTTTATGCCATTGGCCGTGTTTGTCAGGTATTGTTCCGACACAATGACACAATCCAATCAGACACCAGGACAACTGTCGCCGTGGTTTCACAGCTGCTCACCTTCCGAGTTGGAGATTTTATAGTTCAAAGCACACTCGCACACAAATAAACACCATCATGTACGTACATTTGACACTGTAAAATACATTAAAAACACATGTTGACTCTAGCCAGTTAAACAATACTCTCCTTCTAAGACAGTCTCACAAACATTGCATCCTTCAGATTCAGTGAGAAGTGCATTGATTTATATGTAATTTTTAACAAAACACCCAAATACATGAACACCATACACTGGGTGTACAAAACATTAGGAACACCGTCCTAATACTGAGTTGCAGCCCCTTTTGCCCTCAGAACAGCCTCAATTAGTCAGGGCATGGACTCTACAAGGTGTCGAAAGCGTTTCACAGGGATGCTGGCCCATCTTGACTCCTTCCCTGGCACTTACTACCAAAGGTACTTAAAAATATTTTGTCTTGTCCATCCACCCTCTGACAGGCACACATACACAATCCATGAATCAAGGCTTAAAAATCCTTCTTTAACCTGTCTCCTCCCCTTCATCTACACTGATTGAACTGAATTTGGCAAGTGACAATAAAGGATCATAGCTTTCACTTGGACTCACTTGGTCAGACTATGTCATGGAAAGAGCAGGTGTTCCTAATGTTTTGTACACTCACTGTATGTCTGTATTTCACTGTTAAACTTTTTATGTCCTTTAAAAGGAGTACAATGTTCTGTTATATGAGCTTGTTTTTGCACTGACAGGAACAATTACAGGTGTTTATAGAAATTATCCTCCCTTTTCAAAAGCTGTAGACAAGGAATGTTGCACTTACGAAGTCTTTAGAGAACAACTAGGAAGTGTTTTATTTGCCTTGACTTGTGAAACAATCTATTTTCAGGAGATTTTGAGCTTTCATGCTGTGAAATGTCTGGCAGTAACCAACCATTAAGAAAATGAACCATTTGTTAGCGTAACATTGGTGAGAAAATTACTTTAATGGTTTGTCAACTTTCAGAATCCCTTTGTGACTGTTGGAAAGGAGAATCTGGTGTTCTTCTATTGTTCCATAATGATACATGGCATGACAACTCACTTTCGCTAAAATTGAACTTCCAACTGTCATCATAACTTTTTATGATTACATTGTTCCAGCAGCTTCTTATTTAGAGATGCCGCTAAGAATTCTGGGCCCTGGTCAGAAGAGGAGAAGATTTCAAGTTGTGTTTGCAGTTATTTCCTACCAGTGCAGGTACCGAACAAAATCCATCACTGTATGTGGACACTTGTGATTGTGCATGTATGTATCTGCCTCAGCAACTGACCAGCCATTGGAAGTCTCTCATTTCCGCTGGGCTACATTACCGGAGATCAGTATTGGCCATCAACTGTACCGGCACTGTAAGACTTCATCGAGCAGATCAATACAGAGGTAGGGGAATTCTCCATTTAATGTCAAGTATCTGAAGACTTTGCTTACATTACATAGCGTTATTAAATTCATGGCAAGAGAAGGAGGAGGAATAAAGGTATAAAAAAGGAGGGAAAACTAATTGAAGTCTGATTATGGTCCCTCGGGGGGAGGGGGGTTACAGTTTATTAATATGTCACTTCCAATACAGACGCTCACTATTCAGATTTGGGTTGTCATGGAAACCTCATTCACACCAGAGATGGAAGCAAAAGTTAGCGCCTTCTCCGCCACTCCTGTGCAAAGACAGATTTGAAAACCGGGTTTGAATCAATGTGTTTCTTTCCCTCTGCAGGGAGAGAACAAGCCCTTAATATCTATTTTTTATTACGAAGATCGATTTTCACTCCCACCCCTCCAAAATACATTTGACACTGTCTCTAGACTCCGCTGCGGTTTCTGTCACAGACACAATCCATCTAGGCACAAGTCATCTAGAATATCCCTGTGTCCCGCTCCTGAACCCAACAACCACATGGATTTGTTTCTCCCATTCTGTCTTTCATCACTTATATACTGTATTTAGGATGTCTCTTTCTGTTTGGGAGATTTGAGTATATCAAGTATAAGGTAATCCGGTGCCATTTCAAAGTACTGTAGAGACATGTTAGTTTGGTTGCTTTGATTCGTAGGTATTAGCAGAGTTTTTCATGATTCTTTTAGCACTTTGATCATGTGTCAGTTGAAACATCAACTAACATACAGCTGTTACCTAATTACAAATGTGTTATTTCACAACCTCCATTGTCTCCAGCTATGCTAAGAAAATACATCTCACCCAATTGTGTTGGTGCTCAGCAGGGTATTTTCCTCCCCTCTCTCTGACAGACTGATAGAAGCTGTCAGAAAGAGTGAAAGTCATATCACAGCCCTGTGCTGTGTTGTGTGGAGAGGAGATTTCACATGGAGTGTCGAGAGATTTATCTTTCATTGAGAACACTTCTCCTCATGGCTAATGTGTCACCTCACTTTAGTACATCCTTTTGTGACATCGGCATCTTCCAGACAAACAATACATACCTGAAGAGGCCGATTCACACTAAGCCAGTCAACCCACGCATTATAAACATGAGAAAAGCTACCTTTTTCAGAAGGCAGAGCAGGATATAAACCTTCAATTCACACACACCAGCTCAATGAATGGCATTCTGGTGCTACAGTACAGTATGTCGGGCAGACAATAATAGTCTATCATCAAAGTCAAATACAGTACCAGCAGATGACTGGACAAGTACTATACCTGAATGATGCCTTCTCACTTCGGTAGTTATTTTGTGGTGGAAACCTACCACTGTGAAATTCCCACAAATGTGTCAAGGCTGGGTTTAACACATTTGCTGTATAAGTATGCTATATTTCATAAAAACACTGTGAAACATAGAGAATCCTATTTTTCTACGTATATTTAGGAAATGAATGGCTGATTCGTGCCTTGGTGTATCAGTGTGGATTGTGTTACTCAGTGCGCCTATGTATGGTGCTTGAACACATGTTTGTATGTGGGTGGATGTGAGGTAGTATGTTACCAACCTTGGGAGTGAGATCACTTCCTGTCTCTCTCTGCCCCCAGCCCATCCAGATAAGAGCACCCACACTCGGCCCTCTGGGAGTTGTCTAACAGGAAGTGGTACAATGGGCTACTCCATTAGCTTTCACATTGCAAGCCGCACATGTCCTGTCCGTGAAGCTGTCCAAAATAAGCTGTAAATAGCATTTCCTGTTGGAGTCCATATAAACCCTCAGAAGTGCATTTGTGTATTCACACAGGGGCTATTTAGCTAAGTGCTACCTGTTGACTCCTGGCTTTTGGAAAATGAATCATAGGCCTATTGTTTCTGGTCCACCTGTGTATTGGCTTTGTGGTTGGGTAGCCTGTCTGCTGCAGGCGTAGGGGTGCTAGCTTATTTTGCATGTGGAGGAAGGAAATGTAATTGTACTGTGTAAATGATATCTATGCACAGCTGTAAATTTACTTTTCTCTTCCTTTTATTTGGTTCTTTCCTTTTTATTTGACATGCTCTGTCATTTGTCATGCTATGATTTTTTGACAATATGATTAATGGATTTAATTAGATATTATTTAGAAACGGCTTTATTACTGTATAGGCAGCATGTTTCATTTTCTATTGATCTTTTGAAGGCAAGACAATTGTATTGGTGGCTCAACCCTCGACCTGACCGCATGCAAGGATTTTTATGTTGTGTTTCTCAGGAATGCTGAATGATCTGTGTTGCTCTCACCATCCTCCGTTCTGTCACATCTCTGAGAAGCAGAGGTGCTGTTGTGATAACATCCTGTAGGTTTGATGATGTGGTTTGTGGTTCACTTTTTCACTATGCTATTGGTCAACAACTTAGATTTGTCATCCAAACAGTCCTATGGTTATAAAAGGGTCTTTAGATTCATTGTGCTGTCTCTTTTTATGCTGACTCAGCTCTGGTGATATACCTACACTGTCGCTCTTTCTCCCTTCCCCATGGACTTTCTGGGATGTGACATTTAAGGCCGTGACATCTCGCTTTCTCTCCCTCTCTGATCGTGCCTAGATACTTAATGCTTTGTTAATGAAAGTAATGCCTTATAACTTAAGCTTATTCCATGTATGTGAATTCAAACATTTTACAATGTAATTAAGTATTTGCGTTTGGTATAAATAATATACTCTCTGGGCATATCAGAGTTCCACAGTGGGATCTCTGCTATTTTTAGAGTTATGATCCAATTTGTAAGAATTATCAACAGGGTGAATGTGAAAATGAAGGACATGCAATGATACAAGTAAAAGGAGTGCTGTGATTGGTTACATTTCAAGCAGACCACCATAGTCCCTGTGCCCAAGGAAGCGAAACAAACCTGCCTAAATAATTACCACCCCGTGGCACTCATGTCGGTAGCCATGAAGTGCATTGAAAGGCTGGTCATGGCTCACATCAACAGCATCCTCCCGGACACCCTAGACCCACTCCAATTCGCATACCGTCCCAACAGATCCACAGATGACGCAATTGCACTCCACACTGCCCTTTCTCACCTGGTCAAATGGAACACCTATGTGAGAATGCTGTTCATCGACTACAGCTCAGCATTCAACACCATAGTGCCCACAAAGCTCGTCACTAAGCTAAGGACTCTGGGACTAAACACCTCCCTCTGCAACCGGATCCTGGACTTGCTGATGGGCCGCCCCCAGGTGGTAAGAGTAGGCAACAATACGTCTGCCACGCTGATCCTTAACACTGGGGCCCCTCAGGGGTGTGTACTTAGTCCCTTCCTGTATTCCCTGTTCACGCACGACTGTGTGGCTAAACACGACTCCAACACCATCATTAAGTTTGCTGACGACACAACAGTGGTAGGCCTGATCACCGACAACGACGAGACGGCCTATAGGGAGGAGGTCAGAGAACTGGCAGTGTGCTGCCAGGTCAACAACCTCTCCCTCAATGTGAGCAAGACAAAGGAGCTTATTGTGGACTACAGGAAAAGACGGGCCGAACAGGTCCCCATTAACACCGACGGGGCTGTAGTGGAGCGGGTTGAGAGTTTCAAATTCCTTGGTGTCCACATCACCAACGAACTATCATGGTCCAAACATACCAAGACAGTCATGAAGAGGGCACAACAAAACCTTTTTCCCCTCAGAAGACTGAAAAGATTTGGCATGGGCCCCCAGATCCTCAAAAGGTTCTACAGCTGCACCATCGAGAGCATCCTGAACGGTTGCATCACCACCTGGTATGGCAACTGCTCGGCATCTGACCGTAAGGAGCCACAGAGGGTAGTGCGAACGGCCCAGTACATCACTGGGGCCAAGCTTTCTACCATCCAGGACCTATATAATAGGCAGTATCAGAGGAAAGTCCATAAAATTGTCAGAGACTCCAGTCACCCAAGTTATAGACTGTTTTCTCTGCTACGTCACGACAAGTGGTACCGGAGTGCCAAGTCTAGGACCAAAAGGCTCCTCAACAGCTTCTACCCCAAGTCATTAGACTGCTGAACAATTCATAAATATCGCCACCGGACAATTTACATTGACACCACCCCCTCCCATCTTGTACACTGCTGCTAATCGCTGTTTGTTTGTTACCGATGCATAGTCACTTCACCCCCACCTACAGTTGAAGTCGGAAGTTTACACACATCTTAGACAAAAACTTTTAAACTCAGTTTTTCACAATTCCAGACATTTAATCCCAGTAGAAATTCCCTGTCTTAGGTCAGTTAGGATCACCACTTTATTTTAAGAATGTGAAATGTCAGAATAATAGTAGAGAGAATGATTTATTTCAGCTTTTCTTTCTTTCATCACATTCCCAGTGGGTCAGAAGTTTACATACACTCAAATAGTATTTGGTACCATTGTCTTTAAATTGTTAAACTTGGGTCAAACGTTTCGGGTAGCCTTCCACAAGCTTCTCACAATAAATTTGGTGAATTTTGGCCCATTCCTCCTGACAGAGCTGGTGTTAATGAATCAGGTTTCTAGGCCTCCTTGCTCCCACACACTTTTTCAGTTCTGCCCACAAATTTTCTATAGGATTGAGGTCAGGGCTTTGTGATGGCCCCTCCAATACCTTGACTGTGTTGTCCTTAAGCCATTTTGCCACAACTTTGGTAGTATGCTTGGGGTCATTGTCCATTTGGAAGACCCATTTGCGACCAAGCTTTAACTTCCTGACTGATGTCTTGAGATGTTGCTTCAATATATCCACATAATTTTCCTGTCTCATGATGCCATCTATTTTGTGAAGTTCACCAGTCCCTCCTGCAGCAAAGCACTCCCACACCATGATGCTACCACCGCTTTTCGTCATGGTTGGGATGGTGTTCTACGGCTTGCAAGCTTCCCCCTTTTTCCTCCAAACATAATGATGGTCATTATGGCCAAACAGTTCTATTTTTGTTTCATCAGACCAGAGGACATTTCTCCAGAAAGTATGATCTTTGTCCCCATGTGCAGTTGCAAACCGTAGTCTGGCTTTTTTATGGTGGTTTTTGAGCAGTGGATTCTTCTTGCTGAGCGGCCTTTCAGGTTATGTCGATATAGGACTCGTTTTACTGTGGATATAGATACTTTTGTACCTGTTTCCTCCAGCATCTTCACAAAGTCCTTTGCTGTTGTTCTGGGATTGATGGCACTTTTCGCACCAAAGTACGTTCATCTCTAGGAGACAGAACGCGTCTCCTTCCTGAGCGGTATGATGGCTGCGTGGTCCTATGGTGTTTAAACTTGCATACTATTGTTTGAACAGATGAACGTGGTACTTTCAGATGTTTGGAAATTGCTCCCAAGGATGAACCAGACTTGTGGAGCTCTACATTTTTTCAGAGGTCTTGGCTGATTTCTTTTGATTTTCCCATGATGTCAAGAAAAGAGGCACTAAGTTTGAAGGTAGGCCTTGAAATACATCCTCAGGTACACCTCCAATTGACTCAAATTATGTCAACTAGCCTATCAGAAGCTTCTAAACTCTACTGCAGGTTGATTTTTTGGAACTGTTTTAATATCTGTGTTTTTGCGTGTACATTGAGTGATTGATTGATTCCTCTTATGCTACACAAAGATACATAACTTTTCCTAAAGTAATCCAGTCGTTGAGATATACTTTTTGCACCATTTACTGAAGTTTTTGTTCCAGTTTAATGGCTTAGGTAGTCTCCAAATGTTCATAACCCTGGCAGTCATTATGAATGCAAGTTGCGGGTGAATACACATTTCAGCTGTTGGATATCCTCACTCTCTCACGTCCTGACCAGTAAAGGGGTCTCTTGTCATTGTAGTATGGTCAGGGTGTGGCAGGGGGTGTTTGTTTTGTGTGTTTTGGGGTTTTTTGTTCTAGGGGATTTTGGTTCTAGTTTTCATATTCTATGTTTTGTTTTCCAGGTTTGGCCGAGTGTGGTTTCCATTCAGAGGCCGGTGTCTTTCGTTGTCTCTGATTGGAAGCCATACTTAGGCAGCCTGTTTTCCTTTGGGTTTTGTGGGTGGTTATTTTCCGTTATAGTCTGTGAACCTTACGGAACTGTTTGCTGTCGTTTGTTTTTTCTTTGTTTACGTGTTCTCTTTAAATAAACAAGTAAGAATGAGCACTATACCCGCTGCGCCTTGGTCTGTCCTTAACGATGCTTGTGACACACTCTGGCTGGATTTCAATAAGAATTACACATCACTTTGCAACCGAGCATAATGTGTCTTCCAGGTAGTATTGCACATTTCTGAAAAATGTCCCATGTTTTTCCAGATATCCCAGGTTGAATAAATCCTGTTTGGAGTATTTTTTTGAAATCTAGGAATTTTGTTATCCTACTTGCAGGCCTTGGGTGGCCTCTAAACCATGACTTTCAGGACACTGTATTAGGGTAAATCTAGGCCTGAAAATAAGGCCTTTTGAGATATCTAATGTCATAAAGAGTTTAATTATACTGATAACACTCACCTAGGAACTCACTTGGTGAAGGACACATGACTGAAAGTGTCATGTCTCTTTCATTAACACTTACAGTTATGGCTACAATTCACTCACTTGACTTGATGACAGCTTTGCACGGTCTTGGTAGCCACCGGGGCCCGCCGGTGTAACTGCTTACTGACTGCACACTAACATTAGTGCATGATTGTAGTGTGTTAATTATATCAGCTATGCTGACTATGACGTTGCTTCGCTAATATGGTGACAACGATATAGGCTTGGTGTAGCGGTTTTGCTTGGAAAGGTTTTTTCAGCCTGGTCAAATACATCTGTGTTGTGCATTGAAGTCCACAAGCAAAGAGAAGAGAAGGAATACAAGGAATCCAACATAGCTGCCCTGAAAGTGTACTCTGTTTTCGCGTGATCAGGGGTGTATTCATTCCGCTGATTCTGTTGACAAACATTCTTAAACGGAAGCAAACTGAATAAAACGGGGATAAACATACCTGAATTTTTCCAACAGAAATTTGTTTGAAACTGTTGGACTAATGATTACCCCCTATATCAGCTAGATCCAAGCAAGAGTGTGCAAGGTGGTCACCTTAATTATAAATTAGTCTCTCGACATGTGTGCACCTACGTTGTAAACTTTCATTCATAGGCTAGGTTGTAGCAATCTCATGATATGTATAGGGTTAGCTAGCTAACATTTAACCTAGTTGGTTAGCGATAGCTACCTGCAGATTCATACTACGGAATTTCATGCACGGTGGCTGGCTATGACAATTAGTTAGTATTGCTACTGTATGGGTTGGGATTATGGTTCATTGTTTAGCCTGTTGGGGGTAGGGGGCAGTATTTACACGGCCGGATAAAAAACGTACCAGATTTAATCTGGTTATTACTACTGCCCAGAAACTAGAATATGCATATAATTATTGGCTTTGGATAGAAAACACCCTAAAGTTTCTAAAAGTGTTTGAATGGTGTCTGTGAGTATAACAGAACTCATATGGCAGGCAAAAACCTGAGAAGATTCCTTACAGGAAGTGCCCTCTCTGACCATTCCTTGAGCTTCTTGTCTCTGTTTATTGAATACTGAGGATCTTTGCTGTAACGTGACACTTCCTACGGCTCCCATAGGCTCTCAGAGCCCAGGAAAAAGCTGAATGATATCGAGGCAGCCCCTGGCTGAAACACAGTAGCGCGTTTGGCAAGTGGCCGATCAGAGGACAATGGGCTTAGGCGCGTGCACGAGTCGACCCCATGCTTTATTTTCTTTCGTCTTTTTACCTAAACGCAGATTCCCGGTCGGAATATTATCGCTTTTTTACGAGAAAAATGCCATAAAAATTTATTGTAAACAGCGGTTGACATGCTTCGAAGTACGGTAATGGAATATTTAGAATTTATTTGTCACGAAATGCGTCGTGCTCGTCACCCATCTTTACCATTCGGATAGTGTCTTGAATGCACGAACAAAACACCGCTATTTGGATATAACTATGGATTATTTTGAACCAAACCAACATTTGTTATTGAAGTAGAAGTCCTGGGAGTGCATTCTGACGAAGAACACCAAAGATAATAACATTTTTCTTATAGTAAATCGGACTTTGGTGAGTGCTAAACTTGCTGGGTGTCTAAATAGCTAGCCCTGTGATGCCGGGCGATCTACTGAGAATATTGCAAAATGTGCTTTCACCGAAAAGCTATTTTAAAATCGGACATATCGAGTGCATAGAGGAGTTCTGTATCTATAATTCTTAAAATAATTGTTATGCTTTTTGTGAACGTTTATCGTGAGTAATTTAGTAAATTTTTTGTAAATTCACCGGAAGTTTGCGGGGGGTATGGTAGTTCTGAACGTCACATGCTAACGTAAAAAGCTGTTTTTTGATATAAATATGAACTTGATTGAACAAAACATGCATGTATTGTATAACATAATGTCCTAGGGTTGTCATCTGATGAAGATCATCAAAGGTTAGTGCTGCATTTAGCTGTCTTCTGGGTTTATGTGACATTATATGCTAGCTTGAAAAATGGGTGTCTGATTATTTCTGTCTGGGTACTCTGCTGACATAATCTAATGTTTTGCTTTCGTTGTAAAGCCTTTTTGAAATCGGACAGTGTGGTTAGATTAACGAGAGTCTTGTCTTTAAAATGGTGTAAAATAGTCATATGTTTGAGAAATTGAAGTAATAGCATTTCTAAGGTATTTGAATAACGCGCCACAGGATTCCACTGGCTGTTACGTAGGTGGGACGAATTCGTCCCGCCTAGCCCAGAGAGGTTAGCTTCGTCAGATGATTACATGACCCATCAAGTTAGCCAGGTTTGGCACCCCCCTCGGGTTTGTGCCGTGGGAGAGATCTTCATGGGCTATACTCGGACAATAGTTATTGTGTCGGGGAGCTAGGGTCAGTCTGTTATATCTTGAGAATTTCTCCTGTTTATGTGGTGTCCTGTGTGAATTTCTCTCTTTCGCTCCCTGTCTTTCTCTCTCTCTCTCTTTCTCTCTTTCTCTCTTCTCTCGGAAGACCTGAGGACTAGGACCATGTCTCAGGACTACCTGGCCTGATGACTCCTTGCTGTCCACACTCCACCTGGTCGTGCTGCTGCTCCAGTTTCAACTGTTCTGCCTGCGGCTATGGAACCCTGACCTGTTCAACGGACGTGCTACTTGTCCCGGACCTGCTGTTTTCGACTCTCTCCCTCTTTACCGCACCTGCTGTCTCTAACTCTGAATGATCGTCTATGAAAAGCCAACTGACATTTACTTCTGAGGTGCTGACCTGTTGCACCGTTTACAACCACTGTGATAATTATTATTATTTGACCCTGCTGGTCATTTACGAACATTTGAACATCTACTGTTATAATCTCAACCCGGTACAGCCAGAAGAGGACTGGCCACACCTCAGAGTCTGGTTCCTCTCTAGGTTTCTTCCTAAGTTCCTGCCTTTCTTGGGAGTTTTTCCTAGCCACCGTGCTTCTACATCTGCATTGTTTGCTGTTTGGGGTTTTAGGCTGGGTTTCTGTATATCACTTTGTTACATCGGCTGATGTAACATTTTTCCTTATTGTCTACTTTCACCAATTTTTGTCTTGAAGCTTTGGTTGTTTACTACACTACCTAAATCATTCTGTTTAGCACATGGCTTCACATCACTTCCATCCCTAATGAGATGGGAGGGGCTAAGGCTGAAGAGGGTGTGAACGATGCTGAATGGATCTAGACAAAGAAGATCTCTCCAGTACAGTGTCTTGCAAAAGTATTCATCCCCCTTGGCATTTTTTCCTATTTTGTTGCATTACAACCTGTAATTTAAATGGCCTTTTATTTGTATTTCATGTAATGGACATACACAAAATAGTCAAAATTGGTGAAGTGAAATGAAAAAAACAACTTAAAAAAAATAACAAAATAACAACAACAAAAAAATTATGAAAAGTGGTCTGTGTGTATGTATTCACCCCCTTTGCTATGAAGCCCCTAAATAATATCTGGTGCAACCAATTACCTTCAGAAGTCACATAATTAGTGAAATAAAGTCCACCTGTGTGCAATCTAAGTGTCACATGATCTCAGTATATAACCTGTTCTGAAAGGCCCCAGAGTCTGCAACACCACTAAGCAAGGGGTACCACCAAGAAAGCGGCACCATGAAGACCAAGGAGCTCTCCAAACAGGTCAGGGAGAAAGTTGTGGAGAAGTACAGATCAGGGTTGGGTTATAAAAAAATATCCGAAACTTTGAACATCCCACAGAGCACCATTAAATCCATTATTAAAAAATTGAAAGAATATGGCACCACAACAAACCTGCCAAGAGAGGGCCGCCCACCAAAACTCACGGACCAGGCAAGGAGGGCATTAATCAGAGAGGCAACAAAGAGACCAAAGATAACCTTGAAGGAGCTGCAAAGCTCCACAGCGGAGATTGGAGTATTTGTCCATAGGACCATTTTAAGCCGTACACTCCACAGAGCCTGGCTTTACGGAAGAGTGGCCAGAAAAAAAGCCATTGCTTAAAGAAAAAAGTAAGCAAACACATTTGGTGTTCGCCAAAAGGCATGTGGGAGACTCCCCAAACATATGGAAAAAGGTACTCTGGTCAGATGAGACTAAAATGTAGCTTTTTGGCCATCAAGAAAAATGTATGGTGCAAACCCAACACCTCTCATCACCCCGAGAACCACTTCCCCACAGTGAAGCATGGTGGTGGCAGCATCATGCTGTGGGGATGTTTTTCATCGGCAGGGACTGGGAAACTGGTCAGAATGAAGGAATGAAGGAATGATGGATGGCACTTCCAGAGATTTGAGATTGGGATGGAGGTTCACCGTCCAGCAGGACAATGACCATAAGCATACTGCTAAAGCAACACTCGAGTGGTTTAAGGGGAAACATTTAAATGTCTTGGAATGACCTAGTCAAAGCTCAGACCTCCATCCAATTGAGAGTCTGTAGTATGAGTTGAATTGAATTGAATTGAGTATCTGTGGATTGCTGTACACCAGCAGAACCCATCCAACTTGAAAGAGCTGGAGCAAATTTGCCTTGAAGAATGGGCAAAAATCCCAGTGGCTAGATGTGCCAAGCTTATAGAGACATACCCCAAGAGACTTGCAGCTGTAATTGATGCAAAAGGTAGCTTTACAAAGTATTGACTTTTGGGGGGGTGTGAATAGTTATACATGCTCAAGTTTTCAATTTTTTGTGTTATTTCTTGTTTGTTTCACAATAAAAAATATTTTGCATCTTCAAAGTGGTAGGCATGTGTGTAAATCAAATGATAGAAACCCACCAAAAAATTCCAGGTTGTAAAGCAACAAAATAGTATAAATGCCAACAGGGATGAATACTTTCACAAGCTGCTGAAGGTACCAAAACATTCAATGGCCATGTTCTCTAAAGTGGGGTTACAAGTTTATCAACTTTCAAAGCAGAATTACTTTCCCATTGTTTCTCAACTGCAGTGTATGTTAAACCATTTTGCAGCTCTGAGTCTCTACTTTTATCCATTGTAAAAACACAATTTGAAATGTTGCAACATAAAGCCCGAATTCAAGTGGTTGGTCACAAATACACTTCATTCAATATTTAGAGTTCTCGAGATTCACACATCAATCATAAACTGTGACACAACAAGATGGCGCCAACAGACACGGCCGCCATGTTTCTAGCTCCTAGCCAACGTTGCAGAATTTTTTTGGGGGTGTGTTTCTTCCCCAAAAATATTATGCTATAATTTTGTACAAGTGACAAGAGCTTCTTGACATTAGATTGGAGATCACTCACCACAAATTTGACTTCCCAGACCTGGATACTTTGTTTGGACTATAGGAAGCTGCTCTCATTATCCCGGGTTATCTACCGAAAGGACACAGCCGAAAGAGAAGATGGAAGCTGGCATTCTAGTCAGACTCTGTAAAAGGGCAAGCTAGTGTGCGCTAATGTGATTAGCATGATGTTGTAAGTAACAAGAACATCTCTTATATGGGCAGAAAACTTACATTCTTGTTAATCTTATTGCACTCTCCAATTTACAGTACATATTAGAGTGAAAAAAATACCATGCTATTGTTTGAGGAGAATGCACAACAACAACAAAAACATTTTATAATGGAAACTGGTTTGATACATTCACCTCTGAAGGTAAATAATGTTCTTACATTCAGTAATCTGATTTGTCATCCTGAGGGTCCCAGAGATAACATAGTTTTGTTTGATAAAATCCATTTCATATTCAAATGTAGGAAGTGGGTTCAAATGTAGGAACCCCTGCTGTCTCTGGCTCCACACCCACCCCACCTGGTCATCTAGATATGTGAAAGTTAGTGTATAAGCTAATGATCCATCGTGTATGACTTTCCTGGGAGTGTGTAAACTTAAATTATGTTTTACCATATCATTTTTGTATGTTCCCCATAGTTATTTACTTGAAAATGTATCAATTGACCAACTGGGCAGACTTGATACAAAATATTGTCCAGTATTGCAACACTTCACTGGATCCATCTGAAACTTTGTGCGCACACTGCTGCCATCTAGTAGTCAAAATATAAATTCGGTCTAAACTGCAATTTTATGTGATGGCCTTTCTCTTTCATTTCAAAGATGATGGAACAATTTTTTGGGGGAAAACTTTACCTGATCTAATGTGTCTCCTACATGAATGCCTACATTCATTTCACATTTCCACCAACTTCAAAGTGTTTCCTTTCAAATGGTATCAATAATATGCATATCCGTGCTTCAAGTCCTGAGCTACAGGCAGTTCGATTTGGGTATGTCATTTTAGGCAAAAACTGAAAAAAAGAGTCCGATCCTTTTAAAGCAGGAAGCACCCGGTCTGTGCAACGTTGGTCTTACCAATTGGAATCCATGCTACAAGATTGTTTTGATCATGTGGACTGGGATATGTTCCTCTGGTGATAAACATTGATGACTACATTGACTCTGTCACTGGTTTTATCAGGAATTGTTCCTACAGTGATGAACAAGAACGTATCCAAACCAAAAAACTTGGATTAATGGGAGACATTCGCACAAAACTGAAAGCACGAACCACTGCATTTAACCACGGTAAGGTGACTGGGAACATACTGTAAGTCAGTCAAAGAGGCAAAATGTCATTACAGGGACAAACGCGATTCGCAATTCAATAGCTCAGACACGAGACTGAGTGGCAGGGATTTAAGACAATCACGGATTACGGAAAACCAGCCACGTCGCAGACACTGACAACTCATTCTTAGACAAACTTAACACATTCTTTTCCCACTTCGAGGAAAACAGTACAGAGCCACCGTCATGGACTCCCGCTGCTCACGAGAACTGTAGGCTCCCGATATCTGTAGCCGACGTGTGTAGGACTTTCAAGTGTGTTAACCCTCATAAGGCAGCTGGCCCAGACAGCATACCAAGCCATGTTGTCAGTGCATGCACAGATTAGCTGGCTTGTGTGTTTACAGACATATTCAATCTCTCCCTATATCAGTCTTTTGTACCAACTTGAATTAAGATGTCCACCATTGTTCCTGTACCCAAGCAAGGTAAGGTAACTAAACTAAATGACTACCGCCCCGTAGCACTCACCTTTGTCATCATGAAATGCTTTGAGAGCCTAGTCAAGGACCATATCACCTCCACCTTGCCCGACACCCTAGAAATTCGGCATGGCCCCTAAGACGAACTTCTACAGATGCAGCATAGAGAGCATTCTGTCGGGCCGCATCACCGCCTGGTACGGCAACTGCACCGCCCTCAACTGAATGGCTCTCCAGAGGATGATGTGATCAGCCCAACACATCACCATAGGCACGCTGCCTGCCCTCGAGGACATTTACAGCACTCTGTGTCAAAGGAGGGCCATGCATTTGAAATAGGTATTTAAATGACTTCTGAGTCATTTGTATTACACTGGGCTGCACTACAATTCAATGTATTTCGAAATAAGATACTTTCAAAGCTGTGATTTGTATTTTCAAAAGAAAAAATATGTTTCTATAAAAAATAAATAAGCGTGCACTGACATCAGAAGTCTGTTGCCACTATGGTGTGATAAGTGCATCTGCTATATTAACAAATTATAAATGTAATGTAAAAATAAACCTTTGCAAAGCATGCTGAGTATTATTGCAATGTGCTCCACCCCGACACAAGGCCAATACAATACACACAAGCTCATATATCTAATATATACTGTACATTGCAATTTGTTACACTGCTTAATTATACACTGGATTCTCAACATAGCTCACTGTAATATATCTACTGCTGTGCATATTATTCTTAGTCTACTGTATATAAGCATAGAGTGCATTTGGATTACTGATACAGTGTTATTTGGTTTGTTAACTGGATTCATTCTGACATTCGTTTCTTGATCCAGTTTTGGTTATTATTTGTGTACTTGTTTGACATTTTTGCTGCACTGTTAGGAGCTAGTAACACAATTTCGCTGCACCCGCTATAGCATCTGCTAAATTTTGTATGCGACAAATAAACTTTGATTTGACAATATATGCAGTTTTTAATATATGGTATGATAAGGTATCTCATATCTTTGAAAATATAAATACAGTTATATTTAAACTATATGGACACATAATGTATACTGTAGTACATAAGTCCTTACATGCATGTAATGCCCTAAAGGTAGATACATGTTCAGCTGCGTCCTCTCCATACATTTACCACCTCAGCCTTTTCAATATACATCAGGCTTAGCTGTGATCTAGTTCACGATTTAACCAGGCTGACAATCCTATCACTCATCCTCCTCATGTAGCCCTTATGAATATGTATAGGCAGCAGCTAAGGTTGTTTAACATTCCCATTTAATCCCACCCAGACAGATGTGGAGCATTTTGCTATTGAACCCGAATCAATTGTAATAATCAAACACTTCCCAAGGGGTCAGCTGGATTGGCTGGGCCGAGAAAAATTACCCGTTGAGACATTAGTCAATGTCTCTCGGTTATCGTTGGTCTCATTTAGTTTGACATAGAGCAGGTTGGGTTGGAGACTTTTAAGGGCCACTCTGAGTCCTCTGTCTACTCAATGCAAATAAGCACTCACCAACAGGCGACATGCTGTTTATTGCTGTCTTGTTAGCAAAGCGATTTATGCTGCATCAATTTATACAGCTCCATTTATTACTGCATCTGTCAAGGGCAGTGTGAGTTGTCAATACGGTTATGGTAGACTCATTTGTCAGTTGGAGGGATTTCGAAAACGTATATAACTATATCATATAATCTTTTCAGAGATGTACTTTTTATTCCCCTGTAGCTTGGTGGGAAGTGGATGCTAATCCACGATAATAAAATAGGAATAATGATGAATGCCTTAAATAAATCATTCAAAGGAGTCATTTCGTAATAATAATAAAAAGGCACTGCTACAATTAAAATACTACAGATGACAACACAATCATGGTCATCTATAATAATGTACTCAGGTCAACAAGAATAAAACATAAGTATTATCAAAGCTTTTCTTAGAATGTCCTGTTTGCGCAGGTAGTATGAGTCATGTCTCACAGTGGTGAATAAAAACTAAAGGGACAAAAGTGAACTAGGGCGACATTACAACAGCTACAGTTACAAGGAATACAGTCATTAGCATGACAACACCTCTCTCCAACACTCCCACAACACACTGAACCAGTAAGACATTCTGAGATTTTATGAGAGACATTCTGAGAAATTCTGTGAGACTTTCTGAGAGACATTGTGTGAGACATTCTGAGACTTCTGAGATCAAATCAAATCATATCAAATTGTATTTGTCACATGCTCAGAATACAACAGTAGACCTTATAGTGAAATGCTTACTCACCAGACCTTAACCAAAAATACCAACAACAAAAAAGAAAGAAGAAATAAAGTAACAAATAATTAAAGAGCAGCAGTAAAATAACAATAGATAACAATAGATACAGTACTTTCATTGAGATGTTTTGTGAGACATTCTGAGACTTTCTGAGAGACATTCCTAGAAATTCAGTGAGCCATTCTGAGATACATTCTGTGACACATTCTGTTACCCCAGATCCTCTTACACATGTCATGCTAGATATCTTAGAATTTGTTCAGCTTAAATCCACAGAAGCAATGTTTTATTACTATAAACAAAATGACCAACTGGGTACCTAAATTCGTCATACCGTTCCTCTTTCAATACGGATGCTATTTATCAGATCATGTGGGTACCGTGCGGTGTTGAAAACACAGACTTACAGTGAGGGGCTATACACCACAGGAGGACACAGAGGGGAGATGAGTTCCCAGGGAGTGTCTCAACCAACCGGCTATTTGTCAAAGCTGCCACACTGTAACAGGGTCTGCATAGAGGCTTTCTCTTTGAAACGTCACACTTTTCATGTTGTTCGAACCATGTGTAACTTTTTAAACTATGACATTATCCTCAACACATTCTGTTGTTTATAAGGATTGTCTTGTTATAATATTCACATTAGACATTGTTGTACAGTAGCTATAAGTACACTCCATCACACAATGTTTAACAGGTTAGCCTGTTTTGTCATCGTTCAGTGTTCGGCACACTGTGTGTGTGTGTGTGTGTGTGTGTGTGTGTGTGTGTGTGTGTGTGTGTGTGTGTGTGTGTGTGTGTGTGTGTGTGTGTGCGTGCGTGCATGCGTGCGTGCGTGCGTGCGTTTGTGTGTGTTATGTGGTGTGTGTGTGTGCGTGCGTGCGTGCGTGCGTGTGTGTGTGTGTGTGTGTGCGTGCGTGCGTGCGTGCGTGCGTTTGTGTGTGTTATGTGGTGTGTGTGTGTGTGCGTGCGTGCGTGTGTGTGTGCGACCTCTCCGAGTCTGTTCCAAATACTGAGCCATGCAGCTTCGCAAGAGGATCATCATCAATCATGGATGAAAAATTGTATTTCTTTCCTGTCCCTCCAAGGCACTTGACCTTTCTAAGACTTTTCTCTGGGATTTCTCCTTACTGTGATATCTTAATAAAAGATACAGAGATCCTCTTACCGCTGAAAAGGTGCAGTGGAGAAACAGCAATATAAACACTCCACCACTTTGTGGGACCTACACAGTTATATGTGTTTTCGAAACGGCCCAGGGGGATGTTAAACTGTTTCTCCCAGGAGGATTACATGACAAGTCACATCAGCGTCGACGTATATGTCTGTATTCAGAGAGCTTTAGCGCTACTACAGCATTTTCATGTCTGAATATGCATCAACGTTAATAATCAAAGGGACACATAGGGAAACTGAAATGGCAGACAGCAGGGCATATAAAATGTTTTATGTAACGAGGTACAACTCCATCATAATCTCTCTGATTAATATACTGGTGCATGCTGTGTTGAGATCAACTGCATTGGTTCAATAATAAGTTATCAATATTAATATCTATTTATTGGAATGGAACAAATCTCAGTGTTACTGTATGTAGACAGACTATAAACCAATGCAGTAATGACATTAGAGTACAGTGCATCACACATATCTGTAATAATATCGAAAAACATTCGCACCCTTATCCCTGTCTATTCAGAGTATTCCCCTAGGATACCCTGACTCGTGGTAGCCCCATCACCACTGAGAGCTTCCCCCTGGCGGCCCTGTCCCGCTGGTAGCTGGCCTGCCATGGCATTTTACCTGTGGAGGAGACATGGGGAATCCTGGCAGACTCTCAGACTTTCCAGCCCCTCCATAGAAATGCCAGAGCCACTCCCTCCTCTCCCCACAGAGTTGTCTCTCTATGTGGGTAGAGTCTGCTGGCCACAGCTCCTCCTGGTCCCCTTGCAGGAATAATCCCTGGCTGGCAGAGCACAAAAGGCCAGCCTGGGCTGACTGGGCCTGAGAGCAACACTCCTGTTGGGGAGCCTGGATCGGTCCCCATAGGGTCCAGAGTGGTGACGGGTCTGATAAGCTACACCCACGCAGAAAATTCTCCAGTGTTAAATCAACACTGAGAGTGTTAAATTAACACTGAAAGTGTGGACCTGTATAGACACTGGAACAGTGTTACATTCACACACTTCTTGGTGTAAAGCCTTATTTCACAGAGTGCCTTGTCTTTCGAGTGAATTGTGGAGTTACCACCCATGACTGTATTTGATATTGATATATGGTTGTTGCATTCATTTATTTTCAATTATATAAACTTTGCCAAGTGAGATCCTGAACAAATATGTTTTTATTCAAATTAAATTAACACAATACATATTGTATAAGGCCTTATTTTGAGGGCCTACACTCTAAACATATCAATTAAGTCTGTAACTGTTAACAGTTGAATAAACACTCATGGGTGTAAAATAACCCCAGTGTTAGCATTATTAACCAGAGTTTAGCTTAAACCATGTCCATCATTATCATATTTCCCGACATGCTCTATTGCAGGTTGATTTTAAGAATTGTTTGTTTCAATATCTATGTTTTTGCATTGACATTGATTGATACATTAATCTTATGCAGTTCAAATGTTAATTAAATACATTTTCTAAACTATTCCAATATGTTATTTGGTGTTATTGCACCGGTTACTGAAATGGTTGTTCCAGTTTAAATTCTTTAGGTAGTCTCATATTGCAGTCTTCCTAACCCTGGCAGTCATTCTGAATGCAGGTTGCGGGAGATAAAAAATTCAGAAGGTTGGATATTCCCATTCTGGCTGGATTTCAATAGGAATTTCACATCGCTTTTCAAGCCAGTCTAATTTGACAGGTTGCATGAATAACCCAACATGTTGGTGTGACGTTCGTCGTTAAAGGTAGACCAAGGTGCAGCATGGTTTGCGTTCATCATATTTATACCTTAAAGGTGAACCAGCAAAAAAACAAAACAATAACCAACACAACGAATGAAAAGTCTTGCCGGCTACTAACAGCAATACAAAAACAAGATCCCACACTGAAGGAGGGCAAAAGGGCTGCCTAAGTATGATTCCCAATCAGAGACAACGATAGACAGCTGCCTCTGATTGGAAACCATACTAGGCCAATTACAGAAAAAGCCAACATAGAAATATATCACATAGACTGCCCACCCCACACCCTGACCTAACAAAATAGAGAAATAAAACGTCTCTCTCAGGTCAGGGCGTGACAGTTGGATTGCTCAGATTACCCAAACGTGTGTAAAATTAAGCATCATTTGGGTTTTCATGCTGGGTTGACCTAATAGCTGGGTATTTTTTTTATGCAATCCATAGGTTATAGTCACGAGGCCTGGTTTATTAGTGGTGTGGCTTTCAGGTAGTTTACTTGGCCTTCCTTGATAGTAAATGCAATTCCTGTGGATCATGTTACGTTTGAACACGGCAATGTCACATTTTTCTTGAATATTATTGTGCAACATTTATTGCACAAGACTTTCAGTGTTCATTTAACACTGGGGAATTTGCTGTGCATCCTCTTCCATTTTGAACTAACACTTGTCTATACACTAGTCATGGGAGGCAGTAGCACGACGTTCAGGGTGCTTTAGCATGGACAGGAGCTTTCAGGGGAGGGGAAGGGTGATGAGACGCTACGTGGTGGGTTATAAATCTGTAATAAGAAGGGCACACAAGTAATGAGCAGCCCTCCGCTCTGAAAGTAAAGGTCAACCCTATCTCACCAATCTGGTTCTCGCTCATAGAGCCGCTTTTGAGAGAATACAAGCTAAATCTCCCTCAATGTAATCTAAGAAACACCACTAATTTCTCGCCATGCTCCACACAGGGAAGCTTTAAGAGCTGGAAAATGTTTATTAAGGACAGAAGAATAGAATAGAATGACAGTCTAACTTTTACGTAACTTAAGTCACCATGTGGTTACTATCAAATATCCGCATTATTTGGTCAAATAAGTATTTTTGTTCCGTGTTCAATTCTCATCAGGACTAAACCGTGAACCTGGACCAATCTAATCAGTGTGTGGAGAGGTCGGGCAGGGGTGCTTTTGATTCTGTAAGGGATTTGACTCGCTAAGGCAACTCAAAGACTCGAGCAGCAGAAAAAGAAAAGACGCAGGTGTAATAATCTGACTCTGTCTAATCTTCCGTCTCTTCCACAGAAAAACACATATGCAAACGTGCAATACACATGCAGTGCATTCGAATGTATTCAGACCCCTTGACCTTTTCCACATTTTGTTACATTATAGAATAAGGCTGTAATGTATTTAATTGATTTGTCCCTCATCAATCTACACACAATACTACATAATGACAAAGCATAAACAGGTTTTCAGAAGTTCTTGAAAATGTATAAAACTATTTAAACTAAAATATCACATTTACAAAAGTATTCATACCATTTACTCAGTACTTTGTTGAAGCACCTCTGGCAGCGATTACAGCATCAAATCTTCTTGAGTATGACACTACAAGCTTGGTACACCTGTATTTGGGGAGTTTCTCCCATTCTTCTCTGCAGATCCTCTCAAGCTCTGTCAAGTTGGATGGGGAGCGTTGCTGCACAACTATTTTTAGGTCTCTCCAGAGATGTTTGATCGGGTTCAAGTCCGGGTTCTGGCTGGGCCACTGAAGGACATTCAGAGACTTGCCCCAAGGCACCCTGTGTTGTCTTGGCTGTGTGCTTAGGGTCACTGTTCTGTTGGAAGGTGAACCTTTGCCCCAGTCTGAGGTTCTGAGCACTCTGGAGCAGGTTTTCATCAAGGATCTCTCTGTACTTTGCTCCGTTCATCTTTCCCTCAATCCTGACTAGTCTCCCAGTCCGTGCTGCTGAAAAACATACCCACAGCATGATGCTGCCACCACCATGATTCACCATAGGGATGGCGCCAGGTTTCCTCCAGACGAGGCACTTGCCATTGTTTCTCATGGTCTGAAAGTCTTTAAGTGCCTTTTGGTAAACTCCAAGCAGGCTGTCATGAGTCTTGGTGCGGGCTGCTCCAAGTGGGCTACCAAGAGTCTTGGTGGTTCCAAACATCTTCAATTTAAGAATGATGGAGGCTACTGTGTTCTTGGGAACCTTAAATGCTGCAGACATGTTTTGGTACCCTTCCCCAGATCTGTGCCTCGACACCATCCTGTCTCGGAGCTTTATAGACAACTCCTTCGACCTCATGGCTTGGTTTTGCTCTGACATGCATTGTCACCTGTGGGACCTTATATAGACAGTTGTGTGCCTGTCCAAATCATGTCAAATCAATTGATTTTACCACAGGTGGAATCCAATCAAGTTGTAAAAACATCTCAAGGATGATCAATGGAAACAGTATGCACTTGAGCTCAATATCGAGTCTCATCGCAATGGGTCTGAATACTTCTTTTAATGAATTAGACATTAATAATTTGATTTAATCCATTTTAGAGTAAGGCTGTAACTTAACAAAATGTGGAAAAAGTCAAGGGGTCTGAATACTTCCGAATGCACTGTACACACACGTGCGCGCTCGCACACACTCATATAAACACAAATTACACACACTTGAAAAACACACATATATACACAAATACCCACACACTGATACACTCCCTCCACTGTCGCACCCACGGGACAGCAGTGAGCAGATGGATAGTTTTAGAGCAGTGGGGTCAATGTGAGAGTCCAACCCTCTAAACCCTAGAGGAAATAATATAGGGCAGTACAGTGAGGCCTGGACCGAGCTCAGTCATTGGTCCCCGAGATGAAGGGAGTCGAGGGAGGAGGGAGAGAGAGGGAGCAGAGAGAGAGAGCAGGCCGATAATCTCCTCGTGACCTGGCAGTCACTGCAGAGTACTATTAGATCAGTTACCAAATCCTATCAAATATATTGCCATCCCACGATGTGGTAGCCAAGAACAGGGCCGGAGGGCTAGCCGCCTGCGGTTCTTATTAAACCTCTGGAAAGAGAGCTCTGTTTGTCTCCTCTGAGAATTACAGAGGGGCGGAACAGGAGAGCTGGGATTAGTACTACAGCAGGGTGGTGGGAACAGGGACAGCCAGGAATTCTGATCTCATTTCCAACACTGTAAAAGTCCCCTTTTCACACAAGCAGCAGGATTTTTTTAAAGTGTGTTGTGTGCATGTGTCAGAATGTGTGTTTGTGTAGGTGGAGGGTGTGGAGAGGGTGGAGTGTGTTGGTGGGTGGGTGAGATAAAAAATAAAAAAAAGTATTCGTCCTCTTATAGGTAATTCAATATTGTCACTACAGTTACCGAGATTTCGTTCCTATGAGACAAGGTAATGAGTAATGCCTTAACTTGATACATTGTTGTTCGCTTACTCATGTCTGTCAAAGCTGTGATGTCAAGCTGTGACACACTCAGACTCCGGCGACATGATATCACCTCAACTACCAACCACATCCGTTGTTCCGACACTGGGTAACAACACAGACTAATGTGTCTACTCTCTCTTCCCAGTCTAAACCTACAGCATGCCTAATGACTCTGGCACCTGCTCTAAGTCATCACAGAGGCAAGATCTGCAAATACTATTATGATAATGGAGCAACAGATACTGTGGCGGATAATTGCTTTTTTGATGCAGGGGGTAAACATGCCTTGACATCCTGAATTGACTCCAGACTGCATCTGCTGTTGATCATCAGGTCTTCGACAAAGACAGAAACACCATTCCGGCAATGACAATGTAAGACAACAAAGAAAGTTGGTGAGGAGAACGAGAATCTTTCAGGAACAGGAGCGTATGCACTGTTATTGGTTGAATGATCTCAGGCTTAGTGGGTTGGTGGAAAATGGAGGGGGAGGGGGATCGGCAAGGTGCCATAGCTGTGGTGGGCACATTGTGGAAACGGAGTGTGGCCCGGTTTGTTTTCCTTCGTTCAGCATTCAAGCACACAGCAATTACTCAATCCCTTGGAGGCAGCAGGCCGTTGGAGTAAACGATGTCCTGCATCATTTTCAGCAGGCCCAAGATGGATGAGATAGAGCGTACAGCCATAATTGACACGACAGGATGACGCAGTTAATATTAATACAATGATGATGGGGACCTTCTTCTGATTCAGTTGAGCCAGTTGGGCAATACATCTCTGGTTTGATATGACGTCTTGAAGGATAAGCGGTATTGCTAGCTAGTTTTATTTGTTGACACTATTTTCAATCTTTAAGAAGGCACTGTGCTGCCGAAACGTTGCTAAATAGGTTTTGCAGTTAAATTGTTTAGAGCATATGTGACTTTCTTTCTTCACTTTAAGACACTATTTTCAAAGACATTGAAAGACAAAATAGCAGGTTGATCGTTGACATTGCTGTTAGTTGTCATGTTCCTCCTTCATCCTGTCAAATGTTGACTCACAGGCAAAAGAAAACTTTCTGGTAGACGTGGTTATATTAAGAGAGGATATATTTAGGCAAACAAACAAAATGTTAGATTTTTTTCTTCTGGTTAACTCCATGGCAACAGCACATCACACAGTAAGTAATATATTCATGCTGGAAACTCAGCTGAGATCAGAGTGCTGCACTCTATTCATGACTAATACCAATTTGAAAAAGTAAAAACTTAAAAGCAAAAAACAAAGGACTTCTTTCACCGACTTCACAACAACCAAACCTGAAATCTTCAAAGAGCCGTTTTCATTGCTAAGAGAAAACACAGTGCTCATGGTGGTTATAGTGGCCATAGATCACTTTCGGTGCTGTACCTCTGAAGCACTTGAATTTCTTTTGGCATATGCTGTAGCTTGTGAGGAATAACCAGTGGAAATGTAACTGGGCTCTCCAGACTTTTTTTGGGATGATTAAAACCTGGGTCTAAGTGAAGGCTAGGTTCCATCTCTCCAGGTTCCTGTTGTTTTCAGCTGAAAAATGGAGACGCACTTTGTGGGCCTGTGAGAGGGAACACATACAGGGGGAAAACAGGCCATTGTTGAAACTCCAAAGTGGAACCAACACCTACTGAGCCTTCCTCTCCAATGCATTTTAGAACACGTAACGTCAGAGTACGGAAGGCAAACGGATGAGAGAATTAGAGGAAGAAAAGAACCACATCACAAAGGGAAAAGTATGTATGTATGATGTTTAATTCATTTACTGGAATAAGGAAGAGAGAGATTCAAAAGCACGGCATTAGTAGGTAAGAGCAGGCAGGCACAGCATGCCAAATGCTAGAGGTATCTTACAAGGGCGCGGAGAGGAAGATGAAGCAGAAACTTGGGCGAACGCTCATGGTTATCCTTTATTTTACATTTTAACTCAATGAATGAGTACCAGAGTAAAACATCATCTTACCTCTTCATTTTCCAGTTCACATATTCTAAGTCACAGCTAGAGAGAGACCCAGGCCATTGAGCCAGTCGACACTGCAGCATCAGGCAGCATAACATCTCTTTGTGCTTGAAGGTAAAGTCTCTCTCTCTCTCGCTCTTTCTCACAGAATCAAGTGTGTCACCCTGCAGCTATGAATCGCCATCCTCTCTTACACAAATTCAGGGGTCAGTGAAAATGTGCCATTCACTAGCTTCAGAGTGCCTCTAGGAGAAGGGGAAATAACTTTCACATGCATCTGTGCCCTGGGTCTATTTTAATCCTGTGTTGTTGGAAGCCGTTGAATAATCGCCTTGAGCAGGTCTGTTCTCAAAGCAACAGAGAGAGAATACATTTAGCTGAGGTACATGTTCTGGCGCGGTTGAAATGGGTGCTCTTTGTTGGCATACCACATCATTTCACTATCTACTGAACCCTATTTGCTTCTATGATTTTACCTGCCCAAGGAAGAATTACCTGCCCAGGGCAATTTGCAGAGAATGCTTAAGATCACTGATAGCATTTACAGAGCCAGGAAGTTTAAAATGATATTTTGTCCTTACTTTCAGCCACATCATAAGACCATGTGCAACACTTTCAGAGGAAAAAAAGAAATGCCGGTCTTCTGTGTTTGTAGGAGAGGTTAACCACCCTCTCAGCCATTCCAAAACATGAATAACTTATAGGGCACTCATATCGAGATAAAAAATGGGCAAAGCCATGTTTACAGTTGTGATAGATTCTGACGGGCATTCTCAGGGGGCACCCAAAGTCCTAACAGTAATCAGGCTTTTCTGATGACTCCCCTGCTGCCTCTCCCAGGACCCCTGACACCCTGGAAATGAATGTCCTTGCTTCCATTTCCTCTCACCTGCAAGGGGCTCAAAGGGGAATTACAATGCTCTTGGATTTTTATTTGATTTCATTTCAATATTTATTTATTTCATCTGTATTTCTCCTTTCGCTATGGTGTGATCTGACAGGTGCGGGAGCAAGCAGGTTGAATGTGTGTGGGGGGTGGAGGAGAGACGAGGGGTGAGAAAGTAATCTCTCCAGACTAGGGCAAGGTAATTTCATTTTTCAAGTTTGTCAGCTGGCAATCACACCATGTCAGGGTATCTTCACCTCCAGAGGATCGTTTTTTTTTGTTTTTTTTTTACTATGCCCAACAAATATGCAGGCGAATGCAATTCAACTGCCATGGAATTTTAATATGGTATAATGAGTGAAAAGTGTGTGCGTGTTGTATTTATTAAGGATCCCCATTAGCTGCTGCCAAGGCTGCCACTACCTATCTACAGTACAACGTGTATATTACCACAATGCAACAATAGTCATGTGTGTAGAGTGTGTGTGTTAGTGTGTGTATGAGTATGGTGTGTGTCTCCTCACAGTCTGCATTGTTCCATAAAGTGTAGTTCCATCAGTTTTTTTTTATGTGGAATAGCTATGTCATCATAGCTCTATGTACTGTAGTACTATGCATTCCCCAGAGTCTATTCTGGACTTGGGGACTGTGAAGAGACATGTGGTGGCATGTCTCGTGGGGTATGTATGGGTGTCTGAGCTGTATGTGTGTGAGTGTGCGAGTGTGTAGTGCCTGAATAGTCAAGAGTGGCATTGTGAGCCTATGTATTAGCTTTAACATACCACATTAAATAAAGTCTGCAAAAGTACTTTACATAGCAGACAGTTGTCATTTTTTTTAAATTAATTTATTTAACTAGGCGAGTTAAGAACAAATTCTTATATACAATGACAGTCTACCGGGGAACAGCGGGTTTACTGCCTTGTTCAAGGGCAAAACAACATATTTTTACCTTGGGGATTCGATCCAGCAGCCTTTCGGTTACTGGCCCAATGCACTAACCACTAGGCTACCTGCTGCCCCTTTACTGCATTTCATGTCCAATTTGTTGGACTAATCCAGGTGTCTTTCAGATGCTGAAGCGAGTGAGTGATGGGGTGTCTCAGGCTCAACGGAGATGTAAATTCACCAGGATTATGGGGTCATAAAAGATAACATGAGGAATTCTGCCCTGATTTATATTTATCCAGGAAGCTACTCTCATTGGCTGAGATTACATCAAAGGGAGAGTCTCAGTACATCACAACATCATAACAGAGGGTTCACTATCCCAGCTGTCATTCCCAAAATATTTGACCTGGAAAAAAAATTATACAACCTATTTTGCCTCTACATTCCTCTGGCTATCTCCGCTCAGACAGATCCATACTGTATCTCGAACCTCAACACATAATCTGGTGCTGTGTTCCAACAGAGCTATCCCTTTCACTTTGCTTGACCTTTTACAGCATGGCACAGAGAAAGGTAATGAAGTACACATGCTGGCACACGTACCTACCCATACACACACACAAACACCCTTACACACGTGTCTTGTCTCCCCTCTTCTCTTGGACTGTCCTAATTGGCTCAAGAGCATAGGGTTCAGATAGACACACAGCACATTGAGCCCTCCTCCCCTCCCTGCAGTTCCTGTTTTCTTTGGCACCACTACCAGCAACTGAATCTGGACATATCTGGACCCAAAAAAATTCAAATGAAAACTCTCTGGAAGAAAATAAAAGCACATCGTATAACAATAGTTCATTGGGTGCTTTGGGGAAGAAACAGTAAAAAAAAAGAGAAAAGAAAAGAAAAATGTGTTGCATATGGTAACCAGGGAGATCGTCACATGCAGAGAACAAACACACACATATAAGAGTAAGCATATTAAATCTGCCTGGGTAAAGGTCATGGAGAAATCCCACTTTCCTCCCACCACCCCTGCTTGTTATGTAGCCATTTCTATTCTGCAAATATTGCTCTCTGACAGTTTGACCTTATCTGTGTTTCTGAAATATAGGCAGGAGAGCACTTGATCGAAAGCAAATTCATTTTATGCCACTGTATTGTAATATGTTAAGTTAATTCCAGTTAAATGTCAGGTGAAATGCTGGCCAGGTTTTCTCTTCTGCACTCTAAACAATATGTACCATGTGAAGTGAGCAGAATCCATATATAATTGTAATAACTTTGCTTTGTCTCACAAGAATAGTTATGCCTGATCTGTTTCTTGTAAAATGTCAGTCATTTTCTAAATCATTCCGGGAACCTTTTCAAACTTCGCATGCAGCATTATGATAATGACTTGTTACACAAGCTTGTTTATTATGATGTGTAAACTGGTGTCAACTGTAAAACTCTCACCCTGAACACATACAGTATATACTGTATATACAGCCTTCAGAAAGTATTCAGACCACTTTACTTTTTCCGGATTTTTTTATGCTGCAGCCTTATTCTGAAATAAATACATACAAATCTACACACAATACCTCATAACGACAAAGCGAAAACAGGTTTTTAGAAATACCTTTTTTACATAAGTATTGAGACACTTTTTGAAATTGAGCTCAGGTGCATCCTGTTTCCAACATCCTTGAGATGCTTCCCCAACTTGATTGGATTCCACCTGTGGTAAATTCAATTGATTGGACATGATTTGGAAAGGCAAACATCTGCCTACATAAGGTCCCACAGTTGACAGTAAATGTCAGAGTAAAAAAATCAAGCCATGAGGTCGAAGGAATTGTCTGTAGAGTTCCAAGACAGGATTGTGTCGAGGCACAGATCTGGGGAAGTGTACCAAAACAGTTCTGCAGCATTGAAGATCCCCAAGAACACAGTGGCCTCCATCATTCTTAAATGGAAGAAGTTTGGAACCACCAAGACTCTTCCTAGAGCTGGCCGCCCGGCCAAACTGAGCAATCTGGGGAAAAGGGCCTTGGTCAGGGATGTGACCAAGAACCCCACGGTCACTCTGACAGAGCTCTAGAGTTCCTCTGTGGAGATGGGAGAACCTTCCAGAAGGACAGCCATCTCTGCATCACTCCACCAATCAGGACTTTATGGTAGAGTGGCCAGACGGAAGCCACTCCTCAGTAAAAGGTACATGACAGTCCGCTTGGAGTTTTTGCAAAAGGCACTTAAAGACTCTCAGACCATGAGAAACAAGATTATCTGTTCTGATGAAACCAAGATTGAACTCATTGGCCCGAATGCCAAGAGTCACATCATGAGGAAACCTGGCACCATCCTCACCATCGCTATATATAATTTATATATATATATATATATATATATATATACTGCAATTTAGCTGGTACACCATTGAAATATAAGTTGAATTCAAACTTTAAGTTACAACATAGTTGCTGGTCCACCCACCCTCGAATGTCAAATTGAATGGTAATGTCTTTTCTATTATTTATATTTATATTATTTCAATAGGTTTCCTACGAAGGACTGACTGTTTAATTTATAACAATCAGAGTTGGGGAACGTCACTTTTAAAAGTAACTTGTTACGTTTCAACTTTACTTCCAATAAAAGTAATTTGTTACACTGAAGCGTTACTTACTTTGGAAAGTAACTTTTGCGTTACTTTTGCGTTACGAAAATCCAAAAAGTTGCCTATATATTTATATTCCAGGCTCTGACATTTCTCGTTTTGATATATATATATTTTTTTAAAGTTTAGATTGTGTGTATTGTATTGTTAGGTTTTACTGCACTGTTGGAGCTAGGAACATAAGCTTTTTGCTGCACCTGCGATAACATCTGCAAATCTGTGTGCGCGACCAAGAAACTTTGATTTGATTTGATGCACGCACGCACGCTAGCACGCACGCACGCACGCACGCACGCACGCACACAACAATACAATAGAATACCCTGTTATCATTGGAGCCTATCAAGCATTCTCCACCATGTTTTTGACCAGGAGACTAAAGGGGAATGTTGGCTTTGGTTCACTCCAAACAGTGGGACATTCACATGTAATTGATGCTCAACAAACAACAGGAGAGGGAGGCCTGGGACTGTGAGTCAAGGACAGATAGTTTCCAGATGAGGCCAGTTTGCGTTTATCATTGTCTTTTTAGCGAGTGGCTGTACATCTTTGATAGCAGAGTGTTTGATATTCAATATCTGCAGCAGCTTAACAAACATATTCACTTGATCAAAAGCAACACAGATGTACAGTATCCAGATGTGCTACACTCTAATAAAAAAAGGTGGTATCTAGAAACTAAAAGGGTTCTTTGGCTGTACCCATATAACCCTTTGAAGAACCCTTGTTGGTTCCAGGTAAAACCTTTTTGGGTTCCATTTAGAACCCTTTCCACAGAGGTTATACTTGAAACTAAAAAGGGCTCTACCTGGAACCAAAAAGGGTTATCCTAATGGGCACAGCCGAATAACCCCTTTGGAGCTCTTTTATCTAAGAGTGTGTGTTGGGGCTACATACAGGGGTTGGTGGGATACAAGAGGTGCAAGGTAGTAAACACTCATATATAAGTATGAGCATAAAGAATTTCAAGCAATTTTAAATGAAGTGATAAAAGATAGAACAAAATACTTAATCAGGAATTTGTTCACTGGCCTCCTTTAGCCCCCCCCCCCCCCCCCCACACGCTCTCCTATATATCCCCGTCAGATTTATGTTTCCATTGTTGGAGTGGAGGGCTCAGCTAATTAGTATTGGAGTGTAAAGAGGAGATGAAGAGGTTCTCTGGGAGATATCTTTATTCATAGGGGCTTAGCTGTGATTGGCATGGCCTCAAGACATCCAACCCCACTCCTTGGGAACCCTGACAAATGTTATTGATCATCTCAAATGATCTGAAATTTGTCCTGCACAGAACATACCACTGAGAGGGGATTGGATGGTTTACATGCATATGGTGCATATGTGTTTGTGTGGTGGGGGTCTATCTGAACCCTATGCTCCTCAGCCAATTAGGACAGTCCAAGAGGAGAGGGGAGACAAGATATGTGTGTGTGTGTGTGTGTGTGTGTGTGTGTGTGTGTGTGTGTGTGTGTGTGTGTGTGTGTGTGTGTGTGTGTGTGTGTGTGTGTGTGTGTGTGTGTGTGTGTGTGTGTGTGTGTGTGTGTGTGTGTGTGTGTGTTCACGGAAGTGCTTGCTTGTGTGTCCCTGTAAAAACATGGTATTTATTTAGAGATCCTGCATCCTTCTGTTTTTTTCAATCAGCATTAAAGGGGCAATCTGCAGTTACTACTGTACATCCATTTTTGGACATTTAATGAATGATATGTACCAATTGATTCTTGAAAAAGATAACTTATAAATGCATCATGTGCTTAGTCCAACTGTCGTACCCCATCAGAACTCAAAATATACATTTGTTTTACTCAAATGTTTTTATCAAATTAAATATTAACAAACACTATATATCCTCAAAACATGGTTAAAACTATCATTTTGATATCATGGGCGGTCAGTCCTTGCAGCCATAGACTGTCTATGAATTTGCTTTATTATTGTTTCAACTGCCAATTGCTGCTAAGCATTATGCTGCATTGCAACAGGCTTAATATTATATCAGTTTTCATCTGAGGGGACCGGCCTATTTATACCACGGATCCATGGGTGATTAGGATGCAGTAGTGGTGGGCTGGGAGTGGAAAGGAAGAGGACAGGACAGGACGGAGTAGGAGAGGAAAGGAAAGGAAAGGAGAGGATGCTCAAGTGGAATCCAATACTAAGTGTGTGTCTGTAACATTAGCCCTGCCATGCTTTGATAGTCAGATTTGCTTTCTTTGAGGGTTTGTTTTTGTTTTCTCTCATGGTCGGGCACAAAATCCACAGTATACGCAGCTGTGGACTGCGTTTATATGCATGACAAATAAGGACCCCACCATAACTGTATACATAAAAATCTGCTTGACTTGGTTTGATGGAAACAGAGTGAAAAAAGGATGTCTAATAGCCTAAACCAGGGCCAATTGAGGATATCATCCAAATGAATGATTGACTGATTGATGACAGAGTCTGTCTCTAGCCTCTGTGACATCATCCTGATTGGTGGCCTGCATTGGAAAAGATGCTTCAGAGTCTTCAAAGGCTTGAATGCATTCTCAAGATTGACTTAATGAAGGTTTGGCTGGATATCTCACTCCATACGTGTCATCTGGATGTTTATACACAGCAGGGGCGCAACTTTGATTTTAGAAGTGGGGGGAGGGACATTACCTGGCGGGGAGTCTATGATACCCCCTTAAGAATTTCTTTGGGCATCTCAAGCTCATTTCCTGCGTTTTTACAAAAATCTACACTTTTACATCAATGTGGATGCTACCATGATCATGAATAATCCTGAATGAATCCTGAATAATGATGAGTGAGAAAGTTATAGATGCACAGATATCATACCCCCAAAAAATGTCTTGGGGGTATGATATTTGTGCGTCTATAACTTTCTCACTCATTATTATTCATGATTCATTCAGGATTATGCGTAATCATGGTAGCATCCACATTAATGTACAAGTGTTTAGAAACCTATTCTATTCTTATTTACAATAAAAGTGACTCCACGATAAAACAATACATTATTTACCATTAATTTCAATTGGGCAGAAAATAATCTGAAACACAACTACAACAAACAGCAAATGAATCCAACAAATTTGTAGAGTCACAAGCTTGATGAAGTCGTTGTGTGCTATGAATGTGGGACCAAATACTTATTTTTACTACTTTAATACACATACAAGGGAATTTGTATCAATACTTTTGCTCCCCTAAAATAGGGCGACAGTGTATAAAAAGTGCTGTAATTTCTAAACGGTTCACCCGATATGGGTGAAAATACCCTCAAATTAAAGTCTGTACTTCAACTTGTTTGATTTCAATTACTGTGGAGGGCACTGTAATTCATATCATAGGCCTAACAGTACTGTAGAGCTCTTTTTACTTGCACACAATATAGCTGGATCACCCCGTCCTGCCCCTAGGGGTCCACCACCCTGCAGCGCCCCAACCCATCACACCCCAATCAGCTTTAGGATCTTAGTGAAACATTCATTATTGGTTTCAGGTGTGTTAGGCCAGAGTGACAGCCAACAGTATGGCAGACTCCCAGGGCCAGGACTGAGCAGTCCAGCAGCTAGGGATTGCCTAAATAGATATGTCCCCTGACGTGGGCATGTTTTCAATACAGACTCCTTTTGTCATACAGTATTCCATATAAATCCTCCAGACCTTATTAAAGTTGCACAGTACATCTTTCATTTTGTAATAAATCAAAACTAGTGATACATAAACTGTGTTTCCATTGAAAATGCAATGTAAATAAAGGCATGTTAATTAACCTCTATGGGCAAGGCGGGACGAATTTGTCCCACCTACGTAACAGCCACCTGAATTCAGTGGCGCGATTTTTGAATCGTTTGAAATACTATTACTTCAATTTCTCAAACATATGACTATTTTACAGCTATTTAAAGACAAGACTCTCCTTAATCTAACCACACTGTCCGATTTCAAAAAGGCTTTACAACGAAAGCAAAACATTAGATTATGTCAGGAGAGTGCCCAGCCAGAAATAATCAGACACCCATTTTTCAAGCTAGCATATAATGTCACAAAAACCCAAACCACAGCTAAATGCAGCACTAACCTTTTATGATCTTCATCAGATGACACACCTAGGACATTATGTTATACAATACATGCATGTCTGTTCAATCAAGTTCATATTTATATCAAAAAACAGCTTTTTACATTAGCATGTGACGTTCAGAAAAAGCCTACCCCCGCAAACTTCCGGGGAATTTACTAACAGTTTGCTAAATTACTCACGATAAACGTTCACAAAAAGCATAACAATTATTTTAAGAATTATAGATACATTACTCCTCTATGCACTCGATATGTCCGATTTTAAAATAGCTTTTCGGATGAAGCACATTTTGCAATATTCTAAGTACATAGCCCAGCCATCACGGCTAGCTATTTAGACACCCGGCAAGATTAGCCTTCACCAAAATCCTATTTCCTATAAGAAAAATGTTCTTACCTTTCCTGTTCTTCGTCAGAATGCACTCCCAGGACTTCTACTTCAATAACAAATGTAGGTTTGGTCCCAAATAATCCATCGTTATATCCAAATATCCTCTGTTTTGTTCGTGCGTTCTAGACACTATACGAATGGTAAATAACGGTCGCGCGCATGGCGCATGGCGTGACAAAAAATGTCTAAATATTCCATTACCGTACTTCGAAGCATGTCAACCGCTGTTTAAAACCAATTTTTATGCCATTTATCTCGTAGAAAAGCGATAATATTCCGACCGGGAATCTGCAATAAGCTAAACAGCCGAATGAAATTTCTCCACGGGGGCGAATCGTGCACGCGCCTCATTCAATGGTCCTCTGATCGGCCACTTGGATAAGGCGATAATCTGTTTCAGCCAGAGGCTGCCTCGTCATCGTTCAGGTTTTTCCCGGGTTCTGAGAGCCTATTGGAGCCCTGGGAATTGTCACGTTACAGCTAAGATCCTTACTCTTCAATAAACAGATGCAAGACGCACGACTCCTTGTCAGACAGGCCACTTCCTGCATGAAACCTTGTCAGGTTTTTGCCTGCCATAGGAGTTCTGTTATACTCACAGACACCATTCAAACAGTTTTAGAAACTTTAGGGTGTTTTCTATCCAAACCTGAACAATAATATGCATATTCTAGCTTCTGAGTTGGTGTAGGAGGCAGTTAAAAATGGGCACATATTTTTTCCAAAATTCTCAATACTGCCCCCTAGCCCAAACAGGCTAATTATATGGAGAGTGCCTTGGTCCTCCTTTCTTTTTGATGACCAATTCACCACTTTTACCAAAGAGCACCTTCTGTCTACCAACATCTACTATTGTGTGGCTTAGCAGCGCTTCCCTTCCTTCTTTTTTCTCTACTAGTGATACATAACCTGACATTTCTGCCATCCATTGTGACATTAATGGCAATGCATTTCTTAGCGTCTATAAATGCTAGGTTACACAATTTCTTCTGATTACAGTCTCCAGTATCAACATTTCCAAGCAAACACAAAACAGGGAGAAGGGAGAATCTGTATATGCTGCGATAAAAGTACATACTCAGCCAGCCTTCACAAGAGCATAACATATGTCAATACAGTATTTCCCTTTGAGTTTTACACCTCTAGCAGAGGAATTACATTTCTGCTTTCATGATATTCAGTTTCACTAGCATATGTGACTTGTTTCAGGAAACTAGGTGTATGTCACACGTCACTACTTCACAGTAGGAATGCATTTTTGGGCAGAAATGCCTTCTGGAACATGTGAACTTTAATGTGCCTTAATAAATAAGACAGGAAGCTTCCCGCTAGCCATGATTGGCTGATACACTGCTCAAAAAAATAAAGGGAACACTTAAACAACACAATGTAACTCCAAGTCAATCACACTTTTGTGAAATCAAACTGTCCACTTAAGAAGCAACACTGATTGACAATACATTTCACATGCTGTTGTGCAAATGGAATAGACAACAGGTGGAAATTATAGGCAATTAGCAAGACACCCCCAATAAAGGAGTGGTTCTGCAGGTGGTAACCACAGACCACTTCTCAGTTCCTATGCTTCCTGGCTGATGTTTTGGTCACTTTTGAATGCTGGCGGTGCTTTCACTCTAGTGGTAGCATGAGATGGAGTCTACAACCCACACAAGTGGCTCAGGTAGTGCAGCTCATCCAGGATGGCACATCAATGCGAGCTGTGGCAAGAAGCTTTACTGTGTCTGTCAGCGTAGTGTCCAGAGCATGGAGGCGCTACCAGGAGACAGGCCAGTACATCAGGAGACGTGGAGGAGGCCGTAGGAGGGTAACAACCCAGCAGCAGGACCGCTACCTCCGCCTTTGTGCAAGGAGGAGCAGGAGAAGCACTGCCAGAGCCCTGCAAAATGACCTCCAGCAGGCCACAAATGTGCATGTGTCTGCTCAAACTGTCAGAAACAGACTCCATGAGGGTGGTATGTCCATAGGTGGGGGTTGTGCTTACAGCTCAACACCATGCAGGACGTTTGGCATTTGCCAGAGAACACCAAGATTGGCCACCTCATCAGGAGCATACCCAAGCATTGTAGGGAGGTCATACAGGCACGTGGAGGCCACACACACTACTAAGCCTCATTTTGACTTGTTTTAAGGACATTACATCAAAGTTAGATCAGCCTGTAGTGTGGTTTTCCACTTTAATTTTGAATGTGACTCCAAATCCAGACCTCCATGGGTTGATAAATTGGATTTCCATTGATTATTTTTATGTGATTTTGTTGTCAGCACATTCAACTATGTAAAGAAAAAAGTATTTAATAAGATTATTTCTTTCATTCAAATCTAGGATGTGTTGTTTAAGTGTTCCCTTTATTTTTTTTAGCAGTATATAATGGATGGGCTGGACATGCCGGGAGATGAGTAAGGATTGGTCTGCCATCTTGCATGCTTCTGTTTTTAACGTGAGCTGCTCAGTATGTGTTGATAGTCCTTTCTACCGCGCGGTTTTTCAAATATGTAACGTTAGCCATCGAGAACTACAAAAGTTCAGCTACTTTTCTCAACAACATTCATGCCCTGAATTTAACAGGCTCTGTCAATAGATCAGTTGGAAAAGGGATTTCCTACTATCTGCACATGCCACGGTCTGTGTGAACCGGAGTGACTTGACACAACGCTGGCCAAACAAGATGTAGCTACAAACAAAATGTGTAATGAACACGAGCGGAGACAGAGAGCTGGTTTCAAGCACAGGGCGCAGCAGGTTTTTATTGCAAAGGACCAGAGGAGGAGGCAGGTAGCTGGGTCCAGTGGCAGGCAGAAGGTCATACACAGGAGGAGGCAGGTAGCTGGGTCCAGGGACAGGCAGAAGGTCATACACAGGAGGAGGCAAGTAGCTGGGTCCAGGGGCAGGCAGAAGGTCATACACAGGGGGTCCAAAAGGGCAACAGTACAGGCAGGGAACAGGCTCCTAACGTAGTCCAGGAGATCAGGCAATAGGTAGATAACAGGAAATCCAATTGGCTAAAGTACAGGCAGGGAATAGGCAAAAAAGGCATCGTTAGTGAGGCAGGCAAAACTATCATACACGGGAGGAATAAATCACAGGAAACCCACCTCTCTGAAAGACATGTGTCACAAAGCAAACAATACCTCACAGTGATGGGGTGCAAAGAACTGAACTAAATAGTGTGTAATAATGACATACAGTTGTGTGAAAAGGTGATTAGAATTCAGGTGATTGGGATCTGGAGGGTAAGCTGCTTTCAGGGGATCTAGGTGTTTGAGAGTGTGAGCTGGAAAGTGAGCTGCGTTCAGGGGATCTACGTGTTTGAGGGTGTGAGTTGGAAGCAGATGTTACAAAATGGAGTTAAATGGTTCCAGTCTGCCATGAAGCGTTCATCCATGTATACGGGTAAGAAACAGATATTATACACTACCATTCAAAAGTTTGGGGTAACTTAGAAATGTCCTTGTTTTAGAAAGAAAATCAAAAATGTTTATCCATTAAAATAACCTCAAATTGATCAGAAATACAGAGTAGACACTTGTTTTTTTCAACAGGAATGAGGTCAGGGCTTTCGGATGGTTTCTCCAATACCTTGACTTTGTTGTCCTTAAACCATTTGCCACAACTTTGGAGGTATGCTTGGGGTCATTGTCCATTTGGAAGACCGATTTGCGACCAAGCTTTAAATTCCTGACTGATGTCTTGAGATGTTGCTTCAATATATCAATATATATATATAATTTTCCTGTCTCATGATGCCATCTATTTTGTGAAGTGCAACTGTCCCTCCTGCAGCAAAGCACCCTCACAACATGATGCTGCCACCCCTTCGGCTTGCAAGCCTTCACCTTTTTCCACCAAACATAGCAATGGTCATTATGGCCAAACAGTTCTATTTTGTTTCATCAGACCAGAGGACATTTCTCCAAAAAGTACAATCTTTGTCCCCATGTGCAGTTGCAAACCGTAATCTGGCTGTTTTATGGCGGTTTTTGAGCAGTGGCTTCTTCCTTGCTGAGCCGCCTTTCAGGTTATGTCGATATAGGGCTCGTTTTACTGTGGATATAGATACTTCTGTTCCTGTCTCCTCCAGCATCTTCACAAGGTCCTTTGCTGTTGTTCTGGGATTGATTTGCGCTTTTCACACCAAAGTACGTTCATCTCTAGGAGACAGAACGCATCTCCTTCCTGAGCTGTATGATTGCTGCGTGGTCCCACAGTGTTTGTACTTGCATACTATTGTTTTTACAGATGAACGTAGTACCTTCAGGCGTTTGGAAAATTGTTCCCAAGGACGAACCAGACTTGTGGAGGTCTACAATTTTTTTCTGAGGTCTTGGCTGAATTCTTTTGATTTTCCCATGATGTCAAGCAAAGAGGCACTGAGTTTGAAGGTAGGCCTTGAAATACATCCACAGGTACACCTCCAATTGACTCAAATTATGTCAATTAGCCTATCAGGAACTTCTAAAGCCATGACATCATTTTCTGGAATTTTCGTAGCTGTTTAAAGGCACAGTCAACTTAGTGTATTTAAACTTCTGACCCACTGGAATTGTGATACAGTGAATTATAAGTGAAATAATCTGTCTGTAAACAATTGTTGGAAAAATGATCTGTGTCATGCACAAAGTAGATGTCCTAACCGACTTGTCAAAACTATAGTTTAACAAGAAATTTGTGGAGTGGTTGAAAATCAAGTTTTAATGACTCCAACCTAAGTGTATGTAAACTTCCGACTTCAACTGTATATGTCAAACAGCAGTTACCTTGCATCAGTCAAGTAAAGAGCAGCCAGTTTCTGCTCTGCTTACTTTTACAACTTGGATAAAAAGCGAAACACACAGACAGCAGCTGCCTTTGTTAATCTCTCTCGTGATTGTCCTATAAACCAGCCTTTCAGAAGCTGTGCCTTCACACATCCTGTCTGCACACTCTGTGGTGTTCAACCAGTCCTAAATTCAGCAGTCTGAAATCGCCAAACAGCCCACCCGACTGTTCTGAGGCGTCCGCATGGTTCTAAAGGGCACCATTGCCACTTTTTGTATCACAACGCAGTGATATAATTGGGAGGACAAAAACGCAATTTCAAAATGTGGGGGGTCATGTCGCCCCCATCTCCAGTGAAATGGTCTGTGTGGAGATCCACTGTGTCTAATGGAGAGGGGATGTAGCTCTAGGTTGAATGCCAGGGACAGACAGTGTATCACATGGCATTTTAATTACACTTGTAGGAAGTTGGATGGACCGAGATGAGAGATTAGAGATGGCTGTATTGACTCAAGTAAGGCTATAGTGATCTATGAGCCTCACAATGAAAGTTTCCTCCAGCCTTGGGGTAGCATGGCTAAAGGGTGCACAGATTCAGGAGTTATCACTTCTATCTTACACCTTAACACATCAGTGGCCCCTGCCCTCCATACCACCTTCTCTAAACACAACACTACAACTTTTCCAGTGGCGCCCGGCCGTCTCCCACCGGCACAAAAACCTGAACCAGCTGCCTGTCCATCTGAGGCTCATCAGCCGGCCTGGGGAGTAGAGACCAGCCCCCCCCCCCCCCCACATACCCTGCCCATGCCACATCCTGTCCCACAGAGCTGGGCCTAACCCACAGCAAAGAGCCCTGCTACGCTCCACAGTCAAACGTGATCGTGCCCCAGTGTCCATTCCAATTTTGGGTTGTTTATAACCTTCTGGGCCTAAGCATGTGAGAAAGTGAATGGTAACGACTGTGGTTACTAATCTACCATGAATGTTGGTCGCTTAGACAAAACATAGGGTCTGAAGTCTGTCTTAGCCATTAATAATAGCAATAGTGTGTGATTCCAATGCTGCTGGCTGGCACAAAAGATCCTGTGTACAGAGAGCTACATGTAACTACCAAAATAATGGAAATACTTGAGTAAATGAGGGATACAAAGATTATGGAAACAGGTGCTTCCACCCAGGAGTGGGTCCTGACTTAATTAAGCAATTAACATCCCATCATGCTTAGGGTTATGACCAGCTCAGTGGCCTTGTGGTTAGAGTGTCTGCCCTGAGATTAGAAGGTTGGGAGTTTGATCTGCGGCCGAGTCATGCCAAAGACTATAAAAATGGCACCCAATGCGTTTCTGCTAGGCACTCAGAATTAAGGAGCTAGATTGGAGGTAAGGCCCTGTGATAGGCTAGAGTCCTGTCCAGGTGGTGTACTTATACATCAAGCTGCCTCATGCTACAGAAACAGGAGATAGGCTGCTTAGGCTACCACGAGCGTTTTCCACCACCATCATCAAAACACCAAGTGATGGAATTTCTCGTGGAAGAATGGTATTGCATACCTCCAATAGAGTTCCAGACACCTAAAGAATCTATGCCAACGTGCATTGAGGCTGTTCTGGCTCGTGGTGGCCCAACAGCCTATTAAGACATTTTATGTTGGTGTTTCCTTTATTTTGGCAGTTACCTGTACATCAGCTACGAGGGTGGGTACAGTGCAGGTAACCTGATTCATAGCCTAGCCTGGGGTTAGCCATTAAGTTCCTGCAGTAGTCGGCGAGTGAAGTCGACACGGGGCGCTAATCCTGTGTGTGTGTGTAACGCTGTTTGCTAGCTCTACATTAATCCGGAGTAATCCCCATTACGCCTCACACGTTTTCTATCACAATGCTTCCAAGTCTGTCTGTCAACCCACCGTCTGCCTTTCTTCTGTTTCCCCAATGTCTCAACCTCACGAACTAATCAGCAAGGGAAAATAAACGGCCAGGGAGGTCGACAGAATCTGTCATTTCCCAGTAGAAAGAAAACGAGAAATAAAAGAAAGATGAAAACATTTCTTTGAATTAAGAATGTGTTTTTAATTTTTCTTATTTGTAAAGAAAAAATAATTAACGGTCAATGTTTCATTTCTTAAATTGTGTCTTTTAAGGTTCCAGCTAAACTGATTAAACAACGAAGGGCACTGTTATTCTCTGGCGGTGGCATTTCGGAATTACCGAATGCGGTCTCTTATTGAGTAAACAGCTTATAATCAAAACACGAGGGCTCTGAAATTGTATTGAGGTTTTCCAAGCTCGGCTCGGAGGAATTCACCTCATTGCAGACAAGGAATGTCTTTTCCCCCTTATTTTCTTAGTTCTACTTGACTTCCATTGATATACACCCCATCTGGCGATCAGGGGACTGTTTAAACTGAACCTCCAATCCCACAGTCAAAACCATACTGTATGTCCCAGCACTACTATATCGAGTGAAAGCGAAAGCTCTGCTAATTACTATTGATTGAGAGGTCAGAGGCCATAAATATGACCATTTCTGAGCATCCGATACTTAGAACTTTGCTTGTGATTTCTGGACTGGCTATTGATGGTAAGCCTCCTTATGATCTATACTTGGATCAGAGAAGAAAACAAATTGTAAAGAAAGCTCTATTACCAAGGCAATAAATCACTCATACCCAGGAGGTTTTGAGTTATGATTTTGAAGTGCCTCATTCATCAATCGAGTTTTGAGCAGTGCAGGCAGGGTCTCCAGGAAACGTCCAGGAATGACCAGGGTCTTGGCTCAGGTCTCAGGTTTGGCACGGTCTGTTAGCATGACACCATGTCTTGGCTTTGCCCTGAGGCAACACATATATGGTTCCAATAGACCACCAGCCTCTCCCTCTGATACTGCTGATTACAGTGGTCTCCACGGAAACTAACTTTCACATGCTACACCAATAAGAGGCATATAAGCAGGAGAGGATATGAGAGGGGAGATGTACAGTAGTTAAAGGTAATGGGGAAATATGGGGACTTTGTGTTAAACGTGTAAGTGACAGTTTCTTCCTAGGGGGATAGCTGGAGGTGACTTCCATGTTTTCTTGGAAAAGACAGGAATAGATGGGTTTGAGAAATGGACAGGGGGGCTCAGAGATAAGGCCTTAGTGAGATCACAGGCAGGGAAGAGACAAGATGAGACAAGACGTGGCTACAGTCCAGGGGCCCAGGCAGGTCCTGCTGAGATGGACCCTGTACTTTAATTTCCTCCATGTCTGTCAGGGTACATGGGCTCTGGGAGGGCTCTATGTCATGATGAATCAGAGACGTGCTCAGGGCTATGTTTGTGAGGCTAACCCTTGACCCATAGTGCAGGAACCACATTATGTCAGTGGGAGCCAGATGTATGGCTGCCTGCTAGGTATTAGTGGAGGTATTGCTTGTACTGTAGCTAAGATATACAGAGTAACCAATGGTGTGGCCGTTGGGTGGGGACTGTGGACATATTTAAAATAGATCTTAAAACAGCTTTTTTGCCTTTCTTCTCTTTAGGGTGCTTTTTAAGTATTTCAGTTTTTATTGAAATTATTTTGTTTTTTATCATCTTATGTTTATTGTGTAGTAAATATTTCTGTTTTGATTTTGATTTTTTAAATTTTATTCCTGTGAAGTGAATTGTGTTGCATTTAAAAAAAAATGATTTACCTTTATTTAACTAGGAAAGTCAGTTCAGAACAAATTCTTATTTACAATGACGGCCTACCCCGGCCAAACCCGGACGACGCTGGGCCAATTATGTGCCGCCCCATGGGACTCCCAATCACGGCCGGATGTGATACAGCCTGGATTCATGTCTGAAATGTGCTATACAAATAAAGCTTGATTTGATTTACAACCTGTCCAAATAATTCAAATAAAATACAATTTTATTTGTCACGTGTCAAATAAAACAGGTTTAGACTTTACAGAGAAATGGTTACTTACGAGCCCTTTCCCAACATTGCAGAGTTAAAACGTATGACATTGGCTGTATATATGGCTCCAATGAGTGGTTCCTGAACTGGATTCTCAATCCTCGTAACCTGTGCTGATATTAAATATTAGCGATAGCGATATTAATGTGCAATGTAGACAGTTCTATTTTCTCCCGAGATTGAAACACATTTGTATGCTGATGAAGTGCGCATCGGTTATGAATGTTTTAATCTCGGTCTTGAGAAGTTATACAGTCAGTTCCTGATTTCAAAGAGCACCAAAAACTACACCAACCATGAGCCTTAGCATTTCTGCTGCCACAGAAACAGACACTGGGTCTGTTCCTACGCCATCAAAAAGTTCAATTTGCACCTATGACAATGCTATCAAGTGCCATCATATGTTCTCTAACAGATCTCATGGTTTATTTTAGGGATGAGGAGAAGAGTATCAGTAATGTTTTGTAACTTAGGTAGCTAAAAGAAATTGGAAACAAAACAACCGCCATGTTTCTAAAAACTTCCAAAGAGCAAGTCTAGTGGTCGAGTGATTTGTATTAGCTCTGCGATTGGACAATACAGACCGCAATGCTGTATGGAATGTGTAATTTGTTCTCCCCCTAACTCTGATATGTACACAGTCTTGTATCTGTAACTCACACAAACTGTATGGTGACATTGTGTTTTATTTTGGGTGTTTTTGATTTGTAAGGAATGTTTTATTATTTTTTAGTCATAGCCATTACATTTGTTTTATTTGGAAGTACTCCATGCTTTCTGCATTGACATGCACTGAAATGTATTTGTACCAATTGGTTGAGTCAGTACATCTGTTGGTTGGTGACCTTTTTTACATTGATCGTGACATCACTTCCTCATTCAAAAGAGAGAAGATTTCAAGACAAGACAACTTTTCTCTGTCTCATTATTTCTCCTGTTTTACAGGTTAGTAATGTGTAAAAAAACATCTGTTTAAAAAAGATAACATACAGTAACATTACATATTTGTTAACAATACAATCGTTTTTTTATTTTACTAGGCAAGTCAGTTAAGAACAAATTCTTATTTACAATGACAGCCTAGGAACAGTGGGTTAACTGCCTTGTTCAGGGGCAGAACAACATATTTTTACCTTGTCAGCTCGGGGATTCAATCTAGCAACCTTTTGGTTACTGGCCCAATGCTCTAACCACTAGGCTACGTGCCGCCCAAACAGTTGTGTGATGTGTTGCATTTTTTTGTATTTCAATCGAAATTAGAAAATGCTAACTCTCCATTTGAAGTGGTGGAGTCACGCTAGGTGAACCTAGACAAAATGGCATCGCAGACATTGACAGGATACAAATATATTTTTTAAGCTCCTGGAGACTTTATTAAATTAAACGAGCGCTCAGACTTAGATACATAAACATTTTACTAATGAATCCTTCAATTGAGAAGTGTTAGTAATTTATATTTTTTAATTTATTACTGGTTGATTTTGCTAAGCCACAGAGGGTTAGAACAACGAGACATATAGTTCACCAGATGTATAAATGTGAAGCATCCGATTGGCGTTTCTAATTACTACCAAATATGGTGATGAGAGGAAGCCCAGTGGCCAGCAGTGGGAGAAGATAGAGCGAGATGGATTTTGGCCGTCATTCTGCAAATTTTCTCATCTATTTAAACATTTGATCTCCAAACAGTTTTCTGTTTCCAAAACTAGAATCTGTAACAAACAGACTGCGATTTTGTAGACTTTACACTTTTCCATGGCGAATTTAGTTATTGCACACCCACACGTCACAGAGTAGGTGTTCCCTAATGGACATATGCAAATAAATGCTAGAATGCGCCAATAGGATCTCACTAGCTGCTACTTGGCTCTGCCCACATCCTTGCCTGTTCTGCCCACTATGATTCATTTTCTCTCATTGTTCTATCTTGGGTTACTTATAAAACATCTTTTGTGATGTGTTGGGTAAATATACATTTTGGTGGTTTTACATAACAAGTATGAAATTTGCACAATTCTTTATTTTGGTTATTGGATAGCAATAGCTATAGTTATGTATTGATTTAGGGGACTGAATATGGAATGGGAAAATGTGGGAATGTAATTTTGTTTACTATAGTTATTTTTGTATGGATATTGAGAATTCGTGATACTGTGAGATTATATTTGCTACAACTGTATGAGACATTTTACCCTGTTGCACCTAAATTTCAGCTGAGAGAAGCTTTCACAACACAAGCCAACTTTTTTTTTTCATTATTTCTCCTGTTTTAATGGTTCACCCTGGCGCTTTGTAGTTATTCAATGTTTGGAACCCCGATAACCAGAATTGTGTTGAAATTAAAGCTAGCTAGCTAACGAAGAACAACAAAGAATATCTAGTTAACAGAAGAAAAGAAAGAGAAAATCAGGACAGAAGAAAAAGGATATCAAAGTGAAACAGTTCTCTAAAGACACAGGAGACAATAATACAAGAAACAACACTTCTGTAGCTTGTCAACTATGTGTCTGTCTATCCCTGTTCTCTCCTCTCTGCACAGGCCATACAAACGCTTCACACCGCGTGGCCGCTGCCACTCTAACCTGGTGGTCCCAGCGCGCACGACCCACGTGGAGTTCCAGGTCTCCGGCAGCCTCTGGAACTGCCGGTCTGCAGCCAACAAGGCTGAGTTCATCTCAGCCTATGCTACCCTCCAGTTCCTAGACTTCCTGGCGCTGACGGAAACATGGATTACCACAGATAACACTGCTACTCCTACTGCTCTCTCTTCGTCTGCCCACGTGTTCTCGCATACCCCTAGAGCATCGAGCCAGCGGGGTGGTGGCACTGGAATCCTCATCTCTCCCAAGTAGACATTCTCTCTTTCTCCCCTGACCCATCTGTCTATCTCCTCATTTGAATTCCATGCTGTCACAGTTACCAGCCCTTTCAAGCTTAACATCCTTATCATTTATCGCCCTCCAGGTTCCCTTGGAGAGTTCATCAATGAGCTTGACGCCTTGATAAGTTCCTTTCCTGAGGATGTCTCACCTCTCACAGTTCTGGGTGACTTTAACCTCCCCACGCCTACCTTTGACTCATTCCTCTCTGCCTCCTTCTTTCCACTCCTCTCCTCTTTTGACCTCACCCTCTCACCTTCCCCCCCTACTCACAAGGCAGGCAATACGCTTGACCTCATCTTTACTAGATGCTGTTCTTCCACTAATCTCATTGCAACTCCCCTCCAAATCTCCGACCACTACCTTGTATCCTTTTCCCTCTTGCTCTCATCCAACACTTCTCACTCTGCCCCTACTCGGATGGTATTGCGCCGTCCCAACCTTCGCTCTCTCTCTCCCGCTACTCTCTCCTCTTCCATCCTATCATCTCTTCCCTCTGCTCAAACCTTCTCCAACCTATCTCCTGATTCTGCCTCCTCAACCCTCCTCTCCTCCCTTTCTGCATCCTTTGATTTTCTCTGTCCCCTATCCTCCAGGCCGGCTCGGTCCTCCCCTCCTGCTCCGTGGCTCGACGACTCACTACGAGCTCACAGAACAAGGCTCCGGGCAGCCGAGCGGAAATGGAGGAAAACTCGCCTCCCTGCGGACCTGGCATCCTTTCACTCACTCCTCTCTACATTCTCCTCTTCTGTCTCTGCTGCTAAAGCCACTTTCTACCACTCTAAATTCCAAGCATCTGCCTCTAACCCTAGGAAGCTCTTTGCTACCTTCTCCTCCCTCCTGAATCCTCCTCCCCCTCCCCCCCCCCCCCTCCTCCCTCTCTGCGGATGACTTCGTCAACCATTTTGAAAAGAAGGTTGACGATATCCGATCCTCGTTTGCTAAGTCAATCGACACCGCTGGTCCTGCTCACACTGCCCTACCCTGTGCTTTGACCTCTTTCTCCCCTCTCTCTCCAGATGAAATCTCGCGTCTTGTGACGGCCGGCCGCCCAACAACCTGCCCACTCTACCCTATCCCCTCCTCTCTTCTCCAGACCATTTCCGGAGACCTTCTCCCCTTCCTCACCTCGCTCATCAACTCATCCTTGACCGCTGGCTACGTCCCTTCCGTCTTCAAGAGAGCGAGAGTTGCACCCCTTCTGAAAAAACCTACACTCGATCCCTCCGATGTCAACAACTACAGACCAGTATCCCTTCTTTCCTTTCTCTCCAAAACTCTTGAACGTGCCGTCCTTGGCCAGCTCTCCTGCTATCTCTCTCAGAATGACCTTCTTGATCCTAATCAGTCAGGTTTCAAGACTGGGCATTCAACTGAGACTGCTCTTCTCTGTGTCACGGAGGCTCTCCTCACTGCTAAAGCTAACTCTCTCTCCTCTGCTCTCATCCTTCTAGACCTATCTGCTGCCTTTGATACTGTGAACCATCAGATCCTCCTCTCCACCCTCTCCGAGTTGGGCATCTCCGGCGCGGCCCACGCTTGGATTGCGTCCTACCTGACAGGTCGCTCCTACCAGGTGGCGTGGCGAGAATCTGTCTCCGCACCATGCGCTCTCACCACTGGTGTCCCCCAGGGCTCTGTTCTAGGCCCTCTCCTATTCTCGCTATACACCAAGTCACTTGGCTCTGTCATATCCTCACATGGTCTCTCCTATCATTGCTATGCAGACGACACACAATTAATCTTCTCCTTTCCCCCTTCTGATAACCAGGCGGCGAATCGCATCTCTGCATGTCTGTCAAACATATCAGTGTGGATGACGGATCACCAGCTCAAGCTGAACCTCGGCAAGACGGAGCTGCTCTTCCTCCCGGGGAAGGACTGCCCCTTCCATGATCTCGCCATCACGGTTGACAACTCCCTTGTGTCCTCCTCCCAGAGTGCTAAGAACCTTGGCGTGATCCTGGACAACACCCTGTCGTTCTCCACTAACATCAAGGCGGTGACCCGATCCTGTAGGTTCATGCTCTACAACATTCGCAGAGTACGACCCTGCCTCACACAGGAAGCGGCGCAGGTCCTAATCCAGGCACTTGTCATCTCCCGTCTGGATTACTGCAACTCGCTGTTGGCTGGGCTCCCTGCCTGTGCCATTAAACCCCTACAACTCATCCAGAACGCCGCAGCCCGTCTGGTGTTCAACCTTCCCAAGTTCTCTCACGTCACCCCGCTCCTCCGCTCTCTCCACTGGCTTCCAGTTGAAGCTCGCATCCGCTACAAGACCATGGTGATTGCCTACGGAGCTGTGAAGGGAACGGCACCTCCATACCTTCAGGCTCTGATCAGGCCCTACACCCAAACAAGGGCACTGCGTTCATCCACCACTGGCCTGCTGGCCCCCCTACCTCTGAGGAAGCACAGTTCCCGCTCAGCCCAGTCAAAACTGTTTGCTGCTCTGGCACCCCAATGGTGGAACAAGCTCCCTCACGACGCCAGGACAGCGGAGTCAATCACCACCTTCCGGAGACACCTGAAACCCCACCTCTTTAAGGAATACCTAGGATAGGATAAAGTAATCCTTCAAACCCCCCTCCCCCCCCCTTAAAAGATTTAGATGCACTATTGTAAAGTGGTTGTTCCACTGGATATCATAAGGTGAACGCACCATTTTGTAAGTCGCTCTGGATAAGAGCGTCTGCTAAATGACTTAAATGTAAATGTAAATGTAAATTGATATGCTAAACATCTGTCATTTCTCGAACCATAACCGCTGGAAAAGGGGCGCGGCCCGTTGGAACTACATTCTTAACCTGTCCAAATAATGCATGTCTGTTTGCTGTCAGTTTAACTTACATCTAGACGTTCCGCTAGCGGAACACCTGCTCCAATATCCAATGATAGGCGTGGCGCGAATTACAAATTCCTCTAAAATCCAAAAACTTCAATTTTTCAAACATATGACTATTTTACACCATTTTAAAGACAAGACTCTCCTTTATCTAACCAAACTGTCCCATTTCAAAAAGGCTTTACAGCGAAAGCAAAACATTAGATTATGTTAGCAGAGTACCCAGCCAGAAATAATCAGACACCCATTTTTCAAGCTAGCATATAATGTCACAAAAAACAAAAAAACAGCTAAATAAATGCAGCACTAACCTTTGATGATCTTCATCAGATGACACGCCTAGGACATTATGTTATACAATACATGCATGTTTTGTTCAATCAAGTTCATATTTATATCAAAAACCAGCTTTTTACATTAGCATGTGACGTTCAGAACTAGCATTCCCACCGAACACTTCCGGTGAATTTACTAAATTACTCACGATAAACGTTCACAAAAAACATAATTATTTTAAGAATTATAGATACAGAACTCCTTTATGCAATCGAGGTGTCCGATTTTAAAATAGCTTTTCGGTGAAAGCACATTTTGCAATATTCTGAGTAGATAGCTCGCCATCACAGGCTAGCTATTTTGACACCCACCAAGTTTGACCCTCACCAAACTCAGATTTACTATAAGAAAAGTTTGATTACCTTTGCTGTTCTTCGTCAGAATGCACTCCCAGGACTTCTACTTCAATAACAAATGTTGGTTTGGTTCAAAATAATCCATAGTTATATCCAAATAGCGGCGTTTTGTTCGTGCGTTCAAGACACTATCCAAGGGTGACGAAGGGTTACGCGCCCGACGCGTTTCGTGACAAAAAAATTCTAAATATTCCATTACCGTACTTCGAAGCATGTCAACCGCTGTTTAAAATAAATTTTTATGCTATTTTTCTCGTAAAAAAGCGATAATATTCCAACTGGGAGTCGTTGTTTTCGTTCAAAGACGAAAGAAAAAAACATGGTGTCGCCTCGTGCACGCGCCTCCAGTCTCTGTTCTCTGATCGACCACTATCTAAATGCGCTAATGTTTTTCAGCCAGGGCCTGCAAAGACATCATTCAGCTTTTTGCCGCCTTCTGAGAGCCTATGGGAGCCGTAGGAAGTGTCACGTTACAGCAGAGATCCCCTGTTTTGGTTTGAGATGATCAAGAAGGCCAAGAAATGGTCAGAGAGGGCGCTTCCTGTTTGGAATCTTCTCAGGTTTTGGCCTGCCAAATGAGTTCTGTTCTACTCACAGACACCATTCAAACAGTTTTAGAAACTTTGGATAATAATCAGATTAAATCGGGTACGTTTTTTATCCGGCCGTGAAAATACTGCCCCCTATCCATAACAGGCTAGGCCTAAACTATAGGTGGGTCATTATTTGTTAAATTGTCATAGCTATTGAAAGAGACTCTTCACACAGTGGATGCATGCCCCATTTGAGATGTAAACTCTCTGTCTGAGAGTGGATGGACTGGGATCCTAAATATCATGCTTTCCTCCCATGTTGTCTCCCTGAAGCCAGCTGAGCTGAGGTAGTGTAATGAAAGGAAAACCGTGATATTGGAGGCATATTCATGTGGCAAGGTCTGGCGTTTAGCCCTGGTAACTCTTCTTTGTGCTTCGCCGTAAATGTGAAGCGTGTTCCCCGTTAGAAAGTTCCGCAACACAAATAAACTCAAAGAGCTCTCAGTCCCAGATTCATCTTTCACACGAGAGCGGTCAAAATGTAGTCTCTCCAGCTCTGGCTACGCACAATTTGCTCCCTTTGGCTCAGTAAAGCAGTGTAATAACAATGTTCTCTCTCTCTCTTTTTTTTCCTCTTCCCCTTTATCTGTCTCTCTCCTGCTCTATCCGTGGGCTTTGAAATGCTGAGGCTAGCTCAGCTGTTTATTTGTTTGATGGGCTTAACTGGCCCGTGTAGATTTTGGGGAGGATGGACAGGATTGGCATTACTGTAATGTGGTTGATTTTATATATTTTATTAACATGAGTTAGAACAGAAGCCTATGTAGTGGTGTAAACTGTAATATCATTCAAGATGTCTAAAGTCACATGTGGAAAAGTGACAAGGGTTTATTTTGTTTGCCCTTAATAAAGATGTGCCTCCACTGTTGTTTTTTTGTTCAATGCTTTTTTTTTGTGCAAATCCCTCACTCAGGATAAAATGAAAATCTACTTCTGTTAATTCCATCAACAATTGCCATAAACTTGGCTGTAGCACCGTCCTTTCCTTCCTCTATCATTGTGTGTTTTACATTGAGGGCCGTCTGTTCTGTTCAACCTGGCAGGCGTGCATTGGCATTCGCTGATTAAACTGGAGTTTGAGGCTCTGGAACACATGGCATCTTTTACTCCTTGAAGGATTTTGGCTTGCTGTAAAACATTTTTTTTTGATTGTCTTTCGTTGTATTTATCCAATGACTATTATATGGAATACATTATGAATATTACTCATACGGTATATTATGTCAGTTTATACTGGATTACTCACTAATTCCAGAAGCTGATTTGTAGATAGAGTTTAGGTACAGTGCACTACTGTATGTGCATGGGTGCCCCCCCCCCCCCCGCCCATCACCCCACACACACCATTCCTTGCTAAATAAAAACATTGTCAGATTTGCTTTGGAGTCAGTGTTACAATTGACAGAAAGCACTCACATAGCTACTGATATTGATTATCATCCCTCTTCTACATGGCACAAGTACAAGACAGACATTGCTGTTTCGCTTTACACTTGATGTTGAGCTCCTCTCGCTGCAAAGCCATCGATCATGTCAGGAGGGAAAGTTCACAGCAGAGGGAATTCTCCCAGAATGTATTGCTTTCAACTGTGGAATAGATGGAAGAAAAGAAAGAAAGGGGCTTGGCAGAAGATGAGTGTGGTTTTGGGCTCAGAGCGAAGGCATCACCATAATACCATATGTCCTCACACTGTCTTAGTGACGCTCGGTTTTACCTGTGTTCATGTCGCTTTCACCATGGGTGTTCAGTGTGCCGTACTTAGTGTCCGTTTCTATATTTAACTGTGACAAATATAAACACAGATAATAATATTGATTAGGATCTAACTTACCAGCCTTTAGATACTAAGCATTAGATCAAACAAACACTGTATAGCCTCAAAACATGGCTAAAACAATATTTTTGATATCATGGATTGTCAGTATGTACTGTATAGCTCTGTCCATGACTTTGAGAGGTATTACATTTCTCCAGCCCCATCCCTCTTTTTACCAAAACAGTGGCAGGGTGGCTGTTTGTTACTGTTTGAACTGCAGATTTCCAGTTGAAGTCAAATTCAGTGGTATTTTACTGCTACCATACCATTACAGTGTTACTATCAATGATTGACAAGCTCAACGGGAGAAGGATATTTCTAGTATACCTTTAAGTGTAATAGCATTTGTCTGTGATACAGTATGTAATCTAAATCCTATCATCCCTCTTCTTTCATGAATAATTTAATCCAAGATAAAACTCAAGAAAGTAAAACCGCAGTGAGAGATAAACTTGGGGCATCAGATAGTTAAGAAGGAATAGAGAGTGATGGCAATGAAACAATCACAGAACACTTCGTCTAAACTCACTATTGTGTCATTTTCTCTCTCTCCCTGCTGCAAAGGATTTTAATTTCTTTCTCTTTTTTTTCAATCCAATCTCAAGTACCTAAACCCTCCCCAGTGTTCCAAGCTGAACTGCACACTAGGATAATATATGTTTTTTCTTCCTGGCTGAATACAGACAAAGGCTGCCACTCCAGGGGGTCAGATGTACTCAGGGGCACCAGAAGAATGCATGTCTGACATGATTTTAAGATATGTGCCCGGTCGGTCCTCAGATTGTCTGTCACTGTGCTTTTAGTTGTTCCAAAGGTCATAGCCAAGTTTGGTGAGGCAGCCTTCAGCCACAATGGTCCTTTGGAACAGCCTGCTGGAGGATCTGAGGGCCTCAGGACCTATCAGGATTTTTAAGAAGGATCTTAAGTTACTAATTTCTAGCCATGCTTTTACTTAGGATGCCTTTATTCATACTATCTATTTGATTTATTTTAGCCCATTTTATATATCTTATTTATTTTAATGCACACACCTCTTATTTTACTTTTGTTTTACTATTTTAATTTGTCTAGTTTTTATCTTTCTCACCTTTTATTTTATTTGTTTAGCACTTTGAAATGCATCCCCTGTAATAAATAAAGTTTGATTGTGTGTGTGTGTGTGTGTGTGTGTGTGTGTGTGTGTGTGTGTGTGTGTGTGTGTGTGTGTACATGGGTTTTTGTTGGGGGACCACTTTGCTCTTCACCTGTCTCCAACACACAGCATACAATACAGACAAAAATTAAAATAGCATTATGCTTATTAAGGATGATAGAAACCTCTGTGGCATATCTTTGCATTGACTTTTGTGGGGGAATCAAAGCATTTGGTTCAAATGATGCATTTTTTTATACATAGTTTATTGGATTACGTTAAGATTATCGGAAAAGGGTTACGGCAGAATACACACAAACACTTCAGTCTGTCAACCTTCTTCAGACAGTATTTCATTAGGGACTAGCTACAAGGTCCCGCCAGGTCTAACTGAAATACATTTGTTAGGTTAAATGAGGGCGGCAGATAGCCTAGCGGTTAGAGCGTTGGGCCAGTAACTGAAAGGTTGCTGGTTTGAATCCCTGAGCTGAAAAAGGCTCTATCGATGTGCCCCTTGAGCAAGGCACTTAATCCTAGTCGCTCTGGATAATAGTGCCTGTTAAATGACAAAAATGGAAGTGGAAGAAAAGCAAGGGTACAGTCTGGAAGGCTATACCTTTCATTGGATTATCTATTTGAAAATGTAATTAGTAGGAAGAAACACCAGCCAAAGTGCCCCGTTGGACAACAAACAACTTCCACTTATTTAATGCACTGTTTTGCAATGACGTGCTTTCTATACAGTATTCAGAATAAACCGAAGATACGGTAGGTGACAGTAATAGCAGTCAAAGTCGACCCACTCCACCCAGCCATTACAATTCCCTCAGAGTAAGTAACTCTCCAAAGGCGAGTTTGGTGTAAGTGGTAGTGGTTGTTGGTGTGGTGGTGGCGGCGACAGCAGCGTTGGTTGGCATGCAGAGGGGTGATATCACCGACACCTCTCCCCTTCACAGTGGATCAGTCTCTCTAGGGCCTGATCAAAGCCATGGGGTCGCAGCCATGCGGGTCGTTGATTGCTTCCATGCACTCCATGACACCACTCGGCTCGGCCCACAACACCCTAATTAAAATGGTGAGTGAGAAGAGAGGGACACACACACACATGCACACGGGCATGCGCACACACACTAAACAGAGACTTCACGCGTACACACAGGCGCGCGCACACACTTACATAAACGCACAGTAAATAAACACTGACCAAGCATTGACGAGAACCACCTCCTCCTTTTGTTCTGAAAAGGGCAGCCCTTGAAAAGCAGGAGCAATAGCCGAGGACCCTCGTAATGCTCATTTTAACCCGATGTCACTGTAAAACCCATAAGCACAAAGTCAATGGCTGCAAACCAAGATGGATGCATACCAGTAGGCGTAGCTAATGAAATGAGAACACAGAGAAACCAAGTCACAATGACAAGAGATTCTGACCCTACACCTGGCGGAACAGAAGTTTATCCAATTTCTATTCCAAATTCCAATAGTAATTAGAGTGAGAAATACCCCCTCGGCACCTAGCCGGCGGTGATTCAGGGAGCTGGGTGCTTTGTTGGTGGCTTAGCAGGAGGGATCAATATCATATCAGGAATTGGTGGAACACATGACAGTTCAATTTCACAGCCAGCCTCCCAATCGATACCTGTGGAACAGTTTTGGACTATCCCAAAGGTTGCCTGGCAGAGTTAATCTATGTCATTAGCCAGGTCACCATGCGCATGGTTATTTCACTGTGCAACAATAAACGTTCATAAACATGGCACGCTCTGTTCTCTCCTGCTTGACTGCCCACCGCTAATTGAGGTAAATATATTCACATCTTCTTTTTGTAAGTCATGTTCAGAGAATATAGAAAAGGATAGGCTGGCAGGCCTAACTACAGGGTACAATGCGGAGGAAATTTAACCAAGTTTTATTGAGCATAAAATGTGTTAAAATAAACTGTTTAAGGTCTGTCCGGACCTTTAGGATAAAGTGTTTGCCCTTGAAACCTTGCACCATTTACGGTAACTCTTCAATATAAGTATTTATGTCTGCTTGGAAGAAATAAACAAAAGGCGTTTCTTAACTAAAAGTGTTGGCAAAAAGGTGTTTCATATGGATACAGTTGAAGTCGGAAGTTTACATACACTTAGGTTGGAGTAATTTTAATCATTTTTCAACCACTCCACAAATTTCATGTTAATTAACAAACTATAGTTTTGGCAAGTCGGTTAGGACATCTACTTTGTGCATGACACAAGTAATTTTTCCAACAATTGTTTACATACAGATTTTCATTTATAATTCACTGTATCACAATTCCAGTGGGACAGAAGTTAACATACACTAAGTTGACTGTGACTTTTAACAGCTTGGAAAATTCCAGAAAATTATGTAATGGCTTTAGAAGCTTCTGATAGGCTAATTGACATCATTTGAGCCAATTGGAGGTGTACCTGTGGCTGTATTTCAAGGCCTACCTTCAAACTCAGTGCCTCTTTGCTTGACATCATGGGAAAATCAAAAGACCTCAGAAAAAAGATTGTAGACCTTCACAAGTCTGGTTCATCCTTGGGAGCAATTTCCAAATGCCTGAAGGTCCCACGTTCATCTGAACAAACAATAGTATGCAGGTATAAACACCATGGGACCATGCAGCCATCATACCGCTCAGGAAGGAGACACGTTCTGTCTCCTAGAGATGAACGTACTTTGCTGCGAAAAGTGCAACTCAATCCCAGAACAACAGCAAAGGACCTTATGAAGATGCTGGAGGAATCAGGTACAAAAGTATCTATATCCACAGTAAAACGAGTCCTATATCAACATAACCTGAAAGGCCGCTCAGGAAGAAGCCACTGCTCAAAAACCGCCATAAAAAGCCAGACTACGGTTTGCAACTGCACATGGGGACAAAGATTATACTTTTTGGAGAAATGTCCTCTGTTCTGATGAAACAAACATAGAACTGTTTGGCCATAATGACCATTGTTATGTTTGGAGGAAAAAGGTGAAAGCTTGCAAGCTGAAGAACACCATCCCAACCGTGAAGCACAGGGGTGGCAGCATAATATTGTGGGGCTGCTTTGCTGCAGGAAGGACTGGTGCACATCACAAAATAGATGACATTATGAGGAAGAAAAAATTGGTGGATATATTGAAGCAACATCTCAAGACATCAGTCAGGAAGTTGAAGCTTGGTCGCAAATGGGACTTCAAAATGGACAATGACCCCAAGCATACTTCCAAAGTTGCGGCAAAATGGCTTAAGGACAACAAAGTCAAGGTATTGAAGCGGCCATCACAAAGCCCTGACCTCAATCCTATAGAAAATTTGTGGGCAGAACTGAAAAATTGTGTGCGAGCAAGGAGGCCTACAAACCAGACTCAGTTACACCAGCTCTGTCAGGAGGAATGGGCCAAAATTCACCCAACTTATTGTGGGAAGCATGTGGGAGGATACCCGGAATGTTTGACCCAAGTTAAACAATTTAAAGGCAATGCTACCAAATACCAATTGAGTGTATGTGAACTTCTGACCCACTGGGAATGTGATGCAAGAAATACAATCTGAAATAAATAATTCTCTCTACTATTATTCTGACATTTCACATTCTTAAGATAAAGTGGTGATCCTAACTGACCTAAAATTTTTACTAGGATTAAATGTCAGGAATTGTGAAACACTGAGTTTAAATGTATTTGGCTAAGGTGTATGTAAACTTCCGACTTCAATTGTTTAAATGTATATCTCATTGAAATACAATATCTGGAACTTTTAGATTCGAAGCCACAAATGTATGCAAATCTTAAATATACAAAAGTAATTATCTCAATCATAGAAACCAAATTGATTGTTAATTTGATGCTGCTCAGGGTGGTAGTTAGGTCATTTTAAGAAAAATAAAAGGATCATTAAATCCGACCTAATTTGAGCAGCTTGACCAACTCTCTAATACGAGGAATTAGCAGCCACATAAATCCACATGAATTCTAATTCAATGCCCTGGATTTCAGCAGAAACCAGGAAAGGGGAGGGGAAAAATGGTTTTCCCCATTTACTGAAGCTCAGCTGGAATCGCCTGTCAAAATATACCACGGAAACCCTGTGGAAAACTGACACAAGCGGCTCCGCTTTGAGTGGCATTGTGGTTTTGGCCATGGTCCACTCCAAACTGGAACAGATTATTCCTCTGCATGTGTCAGGGGGCATCGACGGGCAGGGGCGGGACAGGAAGCAACCCTGAAGCAAGGGAGTATGGGTAAAATTGTCTCCACTAGCCAGGTTTTCCTTCCACTGTTTGCGATGACCGGACACAGCAGAATTGTAACATGCTGTAGGTCACAGGTTGTTACTATAGCAAAGTCTAATGTTTAGACAAGGGAGCTTTTGTAAAATCTAGAATGTGGTTTAAAGGATGGACACCAGACGGTCTTTAATATGAAAAAAAAACATTTTGAAATGTTTAAGAATAACTAAATAGTTTCCTCTCCCTGTTCACCACTTGTTGCTATAATAACTTGCTAAATTATTTTGCTTGCAAAAGACAAGGAGGGATTCTAATATAAAGCCATTTTAGATTTGAACATTTAAATGCCACGCAACGCCATAACTTCACCATTCCAACAATGGCTGGACAGCGCATAATCCACTGGAGTTTAGGTTGGTAGACTCTGTAGTAACTGTAGTAACACATTGTGCTTCTGGCTCTAGCACAGCCTCTCACACTCCCTCTCTCATCCCAGCTTACACATTTACAGTCGGCCCAGTGGCAGAGGTCCAGACCCTTAAGCCCAGCTCCCAACACACACCCTGAACCCACCCGGGTGTTCACTTGATGGCTTCTTTGGATCAAGAGAAGAGAATGGGAGAATTGCGTCCAAGAGTTTAGCGGCTCGGACTGGAACCGGAAGAGAGTTAAGACTGCCATTATATGGGGATATTGAACTGAGGAGTGCTCTTGTTCAGACATTTTGTGAAATCAATAGTGTAAGTTCTACGGCGCCCAAAATACAAAACATTTAAGTCAAATCAAATCAAATATTATTGGTCACATACAAATGGTTAGCAGATGTTATTGCGAGTGTAGCGAAATGCTTGTGCTTCTAGTTCCGACAGCGCAGCAATATCTAACAAGTAATCTAACAATTCCACAACAACTACAGTGGGGGGGAAAACGTATTTGATCCCCTGCTGATTTTGTACGTTTGCCCACTGATAAAGAAATGATCAGTCTATAATTTTAATGTAGGTTTATTTGAACAGTGAGAGACAGAATAACAACAAAAAAATCCAGAAAAACGCATGTCAAAAATGTTATAAATTGATTTGCATTTTAATGAGGGAAATAAGTATTTGACCCCCTCTCAATCAGAAATATTTCTGGCTCCCAGGTGTCTTTTATACAGGTAATGAGCTGAGATTAGGAGCACACTCTTAAAGGGAGTGCTCCTAACCACAGCTTGTTACCTGTAAAAAAGACACCTGTCCACAGAAGCAATCAATCAATCAGATTCCAAACTCTCCACCATGGCCAAGACCAAAGAGCTCTCCAAGGATGTCAGGGACAAGATTGTAGACCTACACAAGGCTGGAATGGGCTACAAGACCATCGCCAAGCAGCTTGGTGAGAAGGTGACAACATTTGGAGCGATTATTTGCAAATGGAAGAAACACAAAAGAACTGTCAATATCCCTCGGCCTGGGGCTCCATGCAAAATCTCACCTCGTGGGGTTGCAATGATCATGAGAACGGTGAGGAATCAGCCCAGAACTACACAGGGGGATCTTGTCAATGATCTCAAGGCAGCTGGGACCATAGTCGCCAAGAAAACAATTGGTAACAGACTACACCGTGAAGGACTGAAATCCTGCAGCACCCGCAAGGTCCCCCTGCTCAACAATACATATACATGCCCGTCTGAAGTTTGCCAATGAACAACTGAATGATTCAGAGGACAACTGGTGAAAGTGTTGTGGTCAGATGAGACAAAAATTGAGCTCTTTGGCATCAACTCAACACACTGTGTTTGGAGGAAGAGGAATGCTGCCTATGACCCCAAGAACACCATCTCCACCGTCAAACATGGAGGTGGAAACATTATGCTTTGGGGGTGTTTTTCTGCTAAGGGGACAGGACAACTTCACCGCATCAAAGGGACGATGGACGGGGCCATGTACCGTCAAATCTTGGGTGAGAACATCCTTCCCTCAGCCAGGGCATTGAAAATGGGTCATGGATGGGTATTCCAGCATGACAATGACCCAAAACACACGGCCAAGACAACAAAGGAGTGGCTCAAGAAGAAGCACATTAAGGTCCTGGAGTGGCCTAGCCAGTCTCCAGACCTTAATCCCATAGAAAATCTGTGGAGGGAGCTGAAGGTTCGAGTTGCCAAACGTCAGCCTCGAAACCTTAATGACTTGGAGAAAATCTGCAGAGGAGAGGGACAAAATCCCTCCTGAGATGTGTGCAAACCTGGTGGCCAACTACAAGAAACATCTGACCTCTGTGATTGCCAACAAGGGTTTTGCCACCAAGTACTAAGTCATGTTTTGCAGAGGGGTAAAATACTTATTTCCCCCATTAAAATACAAATCATTTTATAACATTTTTGACATGTGTTTTTCTGGATTTTTTTTGTTGTTATTCTGTCTCTCACTGTTCAAATAAACCTACCATTAAAATTATAGAATGATCATTTCTTTGTAAGTGGGCAAACTTACAAAATCAGCAGGGGATCAAATACTTTCCCCCCCCACTGTACCTAATACACACAAATCTAAGTAAAGGAATGGAATAAGAATACATACATATAAATATATGGATGAGCAATGACCGAGTGACATAGGCAAGATACAATAGATGGTATAAAATACAGTAAAAACATATGAGATGAGTAATGCAAGATACTGTATGTAAATATTATTGAAGTGGCATTATAAAAATGACTAGTGATCCAATTATTAAAGTGGCCAATGATTTCAAGTCGGTATGTAGGCAGAAGCCTCTGTGTTAGTGATGGCTGTTTAACAGTCTGATGGTCTTGAGATTGAAAAACATCTTCTGTCACTTGGTCCCAGCTTTGATGCACCTGTACTAACCTCACCTTCTGGATGGTAGCGGGGTGAACAGGCAGTGGCTCGGGTGGTTGCTGTCCTTGATGATCTTTTTGGACTTCCTGTGACATCGGGTGGTGTAGATGTCATGGAGGGCAGGTATTTTGCCCCAGGTGATACGTTGTGCAGACCGCACCACCCTCTGGAGAGCCCTGCGGTTATGGGTGGTGCAGTTGCCGTACCAGGCGGTGATGCAGCCCGACAGGATGCTCTCAATTGTGCATCTGTAAAAGTTTTAGGTGACAAACCAAATTTCTTCAGCCTCCTGAGGTTGAAGAGGTGCTTTTGCGCCTTCACCACACTGTCTGTGTGGGTGGACCATTTCAGTTTGTCCGTGATGTGTACGCAGAGGAACTTAAAACTTTCCACCTTCTCCACTGCTGTCCCGTCGATTTGGATGGGGGGGGGGGGAGGTGCTCCCCTGCTGTTTCCTGAAGTCCACAATCATCTCCTTTTGTTTTTTTGATGTTGAGTGAGAGGTTGTTTTCCTGACACCACACTCCGAGTGTCCTCACCTCCTCCCTATAGGCTGTCTCGTCATTGTTGTTAATCAAGCCTACTACTGTTGTGTCGTCTGCAAATTCGATGATTGACTTGGACGCATGCATGGCTGCGCAGTCATGGGTGAACAGGGAGTAAAGGAGGGGGCTGAACACGCACCCTTGCTGGGCCCCTGTGTTGAGGATCCGCAAAGTGGAGATGTTGTTTCCTACCTTCCCCATCTGGGGGTGGCCTGTCTAGGTCCCAATTGCACAGGGTGGGGTTGAGACCCAGGGACTCAGCTTAATGATGAGCTTGGAGGGTACTATGGTGTTGAATGCTGAGCTGTAGTCAATGAACAGCATTCTTACATTGGTATTCCTCTTGCCCAGATGGGATAGGGCAGTGTGATGTCGATTGCATCATCTGTGGACCTATTTGGGGCGGTACGCAAATTGAAGTGGGTCTAGGGTGACAGGTAAGGTGGAAGTGAAAATGATCCTTGACTAGTCTCTCAAAGCACTTCATGATGACAAAAGTGAGTGCTATGGGGTGATAGTCACTTAGTTCAGTTACCTTTGACTTCTTGGGTACAGGTACAATGGTGGCCATCTTGATGTGGGGACAGCAGACAGGGATAGAGAGAGATTGAATATGTCCGTAAACACACCAGCCAGCTGGTCTGCGCATGCTCTGAGGACACAGCTAGTATGACATATGAGATGCTAACAGAAATGTATAGCTCGTCAAGTGGTGTAAAACCATTGTTTTAGATGTTATTCACGTTGGTCCGTTTGATAGAAGACAACCAGTTTCTCCTACCAAAGATTCAAGCCTCAAAACCGGCATTTAAAATCAAATTTCCGCAAATAAATCCTCTCAACTGGATGACAACATATTCATTTCCCCATAATGTTGAATTTTGAATGTCCTCTCGTGACAATAGAGGTGAATAGACATTTAGTCAGTGTGACTGACAGTATCAATTACAGTAACAAATGTATGACTGGATGAGTTGATGGTAATATATGGACACATATTGGACACATCATGACCTTAGCTCTCCTAGGCAAGATTTTATTTGACAGTCAATCAATATTAAAACAGTTGATTAAATGGTTTAAAGCACACACACTATATTGCATAAAGTAGTTCTGAATCTATATGTAAGGCCTATAGGTAAATTTGAATTCAGAATATTTTCATCATGTGATCTTACTGATGTAACCGCCAATACAATTATTGTGATGATTTAACAAGTCCTCTCATTAATGAAAAGCTGTAAATTACTCCCAATTGGAAAGCCCACCAAGATTGTATAAGTACACCAACACATACCCACCCAGCAATACACACAAGCATGCACACATACACACATGCACACCACCACAGAGTTTTAGGGGTCTGTTACTGCAGTGTCAGTATGGGATATGAGTCATGGGGAAGTGGTACACCTCATATAAACTCCAATAACCTACAGCTGAGAACAGTAAAACCTAGAGGTGAATGTGTGGCTTGGTGCATGGGGACATCTTTCCAGAGATTTAGCTAATGGGGGATCTGAGGAGCTGGATAAGATTGAATGCAGTATAGATCAGACATCCCTTAGCTGACATAATTCCCTGCATAGTCTTGGACACTGATCTGGCCCCTGGGAGGCTGGATCCGGTGGGTGACTTAGAGCAGGGATATCAGCTTTGTATTTGAAATTCCCTAACAGTGTGTCAGCTTTGGCAGTGAAATTCCAAGGTGGTGTTTGTTGGCCTTCGACATAAGAAAGGATAGTTTTCATTGTGTGAAGAACCTCCAGATCCTGCAGAAATGTAACCAATTAATATGTGATTGACCACTGTCAGGAATGTCAAGCAACCATTGCTCATCAAGCATAGATGATTCTGGATTGAGGCAGGTGCATTTTTGAGTCCAGAGGGAAGGACAAGAATCTTGTACATACTCTTAGACACAAAATATGCCAGCAGACCTGAATCTGAAGGTTTTGGTGTGGGTTTATCCTTTCATAATGTGTACATAAGGATTTCACATCCCTTACACTTCATTACTAGCAAACGTAACTGCAACACTTATTTTCTTAATTTAACCCACATCATTGCTTATCATGCAAATTCTTTGATTGGATTGGACCAAATACACATGTACATTGACCAAATGTTTAGGGAAGTTATTGGAATTCCATATCAAATGACAAAACAAGTTACAGGCAATATATTAACAACGTACATTCCTCTTGAACAGGCCACTATATGGCAAGTAGCTTAGCTTTTAAGAGCTTTGGGCCAGTAACCAAAAGGTTGAATCCCTGAGCCGGCAATGTGGAAAATCTGCCGTTCTGTCCTTGAGCAAGACAGTTAACACCCAACAACAACTGCTCCCAGGCACCGATAACGTGGACGTCGATTAAGGCAGCCCCCCGCACCTCTCTGATTCAGAGGGCTTAGGTTCAACGCAGAAGACACATTTCGGTTGAATTCATTCAGTTGTGCAACTGACTAGGTATCCCCTTTCCAAGTATACCCTAACATGATGGCTGGTTTAACTTGGTACAGTAGACATTTAATGCTGAGCTCAGCTTCCTCTGTCCTGTCACTTCACTCAACACCCTGCCATCCATGGGGTCAGTCTCTGACTGCCTTTCTCCTTAATGAACTAGCAGATAATGGCCTATGGGGGCCTGGGACAGCCTTGACACAAATTGCCATGTCCTCTGACTAGGATTAGCTGTAATTACTGTTCTGTTCGCAATAGAAGATCAATGGGATAAGAGTGTAACACGTAAAGGCCGGCTGGTGTCACACGCTAGGCTAGCATGAAACCCTCCCCTATGAGCCTAGTTCAAATGAGGCTGAAATTGTTGTTATTATCAGAGGGAATGTTGTAATTATAAGCATTACTATTTTGGCATCTGTGTCAAAATCTTTAAGTTTTAAAACAATTCTCTCAGGAAAACTTACTTTGAAGTTGGGACGGTGATCTTGATTATTTCATACAATGTGGCTTTGAGTACATATGAGGCCCTCTCCTGTCCTATAACATTACTGCTAGTCTGTTGAATGTCTTTAATGACTTACACACGATCACACATACATACGGTACTGAACTGTGCACACACACACACACACACACACACACACACACACACACACACACACACACACACACACACACACACACACACACACACACACACACACACACACACACAACATCGCACACTGACATGTCCGTATAACCTCTGCATCGCTGCACATCCAATACATACTGTACAGCAGTAGTGCTCATGGCCCTATCTTGATGCAGCCCTCACCTGCTGTGTGTTGAACCTGTATGACCTCCCGCATCACCCTATCCAAGGCATGTCAGAGCCAGAGTGGGAGCCTCTGGGCTGATGCCGTCCACTCTGTCAGGGAGTGGTGTTCTCCCCTGGCCTCTACAAAGTGGGGCGGAACGCTGATTAATGACTATAGCTCTGCTCTCTTGGGTTTTTAATTAAAGTATCTTCGCATGCCCACACCTACACACACACGTGCACACACCTACACACACACACACACACAGAGTAATAATGGATTAAAGATAAGGCCTGGAGAATGGGAGGAGAATCCGAAGAGAATGTAAATTAAGACCAATTCAAATGAAGCACTCCTTGATGATGTGACCCTGTGGCTCTTTTACCAGTTCTAATCATCCTCTCTGACTGGATGTGCGAGAATGAAGTTGTCCTCCTGATTAGACAAACATACATCTAGATGGTGGTAGTGGACATTTCTGTATGCTTAGGCAAATGAACTGGGCAACGTACGCCCATCGTGTAGGATGTGATGAGTAGAGGGTATATGTGTATGCTTAGAGGAAAGTGCGATCAATTTAGTCGGAGATGTCCAGGCTAAGAGCATTTTTAGGATCATTGAAATATTACAAATGAGTATAAGGGACACAGTCACAGGAACAAACAGATCGCTACACATATGCTCTTTAAAAAGAAGCGCTGGACTGTTCACCGTCAGATGGAACAAACAGCTTGTTGATTTAGGCCGCGGGGAAGAGGAAAAAAAGAGGGATATGCTCATTCACTGGAGGGAAGGAGAGCGAGAGGGTGCAGTTGTCATGAATGTTGAAGTCAGTGGCGGCGTGGCGGTGACGGTGGGCTAACCTGATGAATGCAGATGGTGTCTGGCGGCTAGCGCCATACGGCGCTCCAGATTAAACCTGCCGCCACTTACAGAACCAGAGAGAAGAGTGCGCCGCACGGAAGGAAAGCCAAGCGGGACCATTTGATCTCATTCCATATTCCATTTGTTTTTGGCCGATTCTGTGCCACAGATACAGGTCTATATGGATAGTGCATAGACTAGCCTGCTACATAATCAATGAGGGAGTGGGGAAAGTGAGTGACTCATGTCACTTCAAAAGCCTGTTTTTCTTCCTTCCAGTGATTTGGATAAAGGGTTTTATTGGGTCTGTTGGCAGAGGGTTCATTGTGTTGAGGATAATGGGCACAAAGCTGGTCTCCGTTGAGGCACGTTATTATTCTAAACAGTGTAATGAGGTTTGTGTAGCGCCAGCGCCTTGGGACAGACAGGCAGCCTGATGATGATTCTGAGGGAAGAAGATGCAATGAACTGTATCCTCTGGATGAGGGTGACTGGTTGGTTCTTGTCACATTGTTACGGTCCGCATTGACGTCATTGTTGTTGTTGTCGTCACACACACATTATCATCTGCATTTTACATCTTAACGTCTTTGATGAAACATATCTTGGTTGTCTTACCTATTTATGAGTCACATTCAAAGTTATCCAGCCTCTAGGGGAGTTTAATCAAAACATGTACAGTACCTTGAGTGTTAACGAAGTTAATTTGACTGATAAACACAAACTAAATTCAACTGATCATAGCTTTTTGCAAACCTAATTAGAAAACATATAACACAATGCAAAAATAAACGAATTAAACACGTTCTGCAATAGTTCCTTGTTCTTTGTAGAGCTATTCTTTTTTTTCTAATTAGAGTAATATATCCACGTTAATAAACAATGACTTTCAACATGTTTGAATCAGTTCATTCAAACTAAAAACATCCTCTTCAAGATTCAATTATACTGACAATATTAGAGAGACATTTCCCTTACAACAAGAATCGTTTAAATTCACAGAATAACCCTGGGGTGTCTGTTTTTGAAAGAAACATTTGACAATTTCAAAGAAAGCGGGCCAAACAATATTCTTCTTCCATATCCATCCAACTCAGAAAAACATATTTTTACAAAACAATGTATAATCAAACTTACTTTAGCAAGCAACTCACAATATTGTTCTTTCCTCTTCAAAGGTGAGGCGGAAGAGGAAGGGAATAAGCCAAACTACATACTTCCATGGATGGACTAATGGTAGAGCTAAAAACAAAGTGCGCATGAGTTGCCAGTATGTGTCAGGTTGAGCGGGTGGTAAAATAGGAAAGGTGATTGGATTGTGCCGGAGCACAGCATGTACCAATTTCCAGAGTTAATGGGAAACGCTCCTTCCTGCCTTGTTTTCTTTCCCCGGCCCCGGGAAACGTATGTGTCTTCATGTAGGGTGCAGGGTTCATGTGGCCATGGAGGTGGGGGACAACACCATGCCAAGGTAGGGTAAACACTCCAAGACTACCCCCTCCGTACCACACTAGACGCCTTAAATACCTGAGTAAGTAAACACCCTGTTGTTGGTTTTTGGTGGGGTGGCAGGCGGATGAGACTGTGGATGAGCAGGTTGTTGCACAACTGGACCAGACAGTTTTCAGGGCCTCTGAACCCAGGCTTAGGTCCAGACTGGCCATTCGGGTGTGGCATGACCAAACAAACATGGCCGTCATCTTCTTGAGTCCGAGCCGACGCCAACAGCCAACATAGGTCCACGTTGTGGCACCCAAGATCAACAGCCCACGGATAGGGAAATAAATACTGGACTGAGTGACCGACTGGACCAGTCGACCATGAATTACAGTGTAATGCTAGAAAGACTTTCATCTTGACTCTCATCAAGAAATGTATTTTCTCTCTCTCTCCCCCTCTTTCTCCCTCCCTCCCTCCCTGTGTGTATGTGGACCTCTGTGGAATATTGCAAGTTCAGGCTGAGATTTGGAACAATAATAGACACTGTCAGAGAAACGTTCTGCCATGGTTTGCCGAATGCAGCTGTAGGGTGCCTGAAAGCTGGACACGTCTTGACACATTCTGTTGTTTCATGCTATTGGCTGTGCAAGTGGATCATTCATGTCTGGTTGTGTTGAAACGTTCAACTGCAAGTGCTTGAACTAGTTCACTACTACTTGAACAAGGATTCATAGAAATAGACAATGACAGGGCATTCGGAAAGTATTCAGACACCTTCCCTTTTTCCACATTTTGCTACAGTACATTACAGCCTTATTCTAATATTGATTATGGAAATGTATTAAAAATAAAAACAGAAAAACCTTATTTACATAACTATTCAGACCCTTTGCTATGAGACTCTAAATTGAGCTCAGGTGCATCCTGTTTCCATTGCTCATCCTTGAGATGTTTCTACAACTTGATTAGATTTTACCTGTGGTAAATTCAATTGATTGGACATGATTTGGAAAGGCACACACCTGTTTATATAAGGTCTCACAATTGACAGTACATGTCAGAGAAAAAAACAAGTCCTGAGGTTGAAGGAATTGTCCGTTGAGCTCCGAGACAGGATTGTGTCGAGGCACAGGTCTGGGGAAGGGTATCAACACATTTCTGCACCATTGAAGGTCCCCAAGAACACAGTGGCCTCCATCATTCTTAAATGGAAGAAGTTTGGAACCACCAAGACTCTTCCTAGAGCTGGCCGCACGGGCAAACTGAGCGACTGGGGGAGAAGGGCCGTGGTCAGGGAGGGGACCAAGAACCCGATGGTCACTCTGACAGAGCTCCAGAGTTCCTCTGTGGAGATGGGAGAACTTTCCAGAAGGACAACCATCTCTACAGCACTCCACCAATCAGGCCTTTATGGTAGAGTGGCTAGATGGAAACCATTCCTCAGGAAAAGTCACGACAGCCCACTTGGAGTTTGCCAAAATGCACCTAAAGAACTCAGACCATGAGAAACAAGATTCTCTGGGTTGATGAAACCAAGATTGAACTCATTGGCCTGAATGCCAAGCATCATGCCTGGAGGAAACCTGGCACCATCCCTACGGTGAGGCATGGTAGTGGCAGCATCATGCTGTGGGGATGTTTTTCAGTGGCAGGGACTGGGAGAGTAGTCAGGATTGAGGGAAAGATGAATGGAGCAAAGTACAGAGAGATCCTTGTGAAAACCTGCTCCAGACGCTCAGGACCTCCGACTTGGGCAAAGGTTCACCTTCCAACAGGACAATGACCCTAAGCACAGACAAGACAATGCATGAGTCGCTTCGGGACAAGTCTCTGAATGTCCTTGAGTGGCCCAGCCAGAACCCGGACGTGTACCCGATCGAACATCTCTGGAGAGACCTAGAAATAGCTGTGCAGCGACGCTCCCCATCCAACCTGCCAGAGCTTGAGAGGATCTTTAGCGAAGAATGGGAGAAACTCCCCAAACATAGGTCTGCCAAGCTTGTAGCATCATACCCAAGAAGATTCGAGGCTGTAATCGCTGCCAAAGTTGTTTCAACAAAGTATAGAGTAAAGTGTCTGAATACTTATGGAAATGTTATATTTCATTTATTTATTCATTTATTTGCAAACATTCATAAAAATCTGCTTTCGCTTTGTCATTATAGGGTATTGTGTGTAGATTGATGAGGGAAAAAAACATTTAAATCATTTTAGAATAAGGCTGTAATGTAACATAATGTGGGAAAAAAATCAAGGGGTCTGAATACTTTCTGAATGCACTGTAATTTAACCTTGGCTCATGCATATATAATCCTCTAGTCTCAGATTTTCCCTTCATGTTTGACTTTTAGAATATAATCTCTTCCAAATCTGCTTGATTCTTCCCCAATGCACCATTCAATATTCTAGCATTTCTAGAATTACCTTCTGTGGTATTTTAAGAGGAGCGGGGAAGAAGTCATGCTGACAAATGCATTGTCGTGTGTGTATGAGGTTCGATTAATCTCCCCAACGATGCAAGGGCTAATGGGCAGGGAATTTAAGAGAGGACACGGCCGCTCTCTGATCTTGCTCCAGGACACAGGCAGCAGAGAGTAATCTCCCATTGCAATCAGATTACTCCTCTCTCCCTCAGACATTATACTGCCCCACACTGCCTGCCTCAGACACCCAGCACCAGATTTATAACAGTGTCCAGTTTTAATTCTCAGTGGGGGTAATCCATCTTTTCCTTTCGTTTTATTTGGGAACACTTTTCTCATGTTCTTCCTTTGCCTCTTCTATTTAGTGCTCAACACCAGTTATTGTGGTCACTACCACAATGGTCATTATTATGTAATTTAAGATTGACTGCTTTGCTGAATTATTGCATTTAGCAATTTCTCACTACTGTGAAGTGTCAAGATGACTCATATGCTTAATTAATCTAAAATGTTGGGTAAGCATTAAAAAGTTGACCTATCAAATGGTTTCTATCTCCAGCAGGTATTCGGTTAGCTATGTACTCTGACTAACCCCCAGTCCTTCCATGTGCTACTATACCTCAGCTAATTCAAGTCTTGCCTGTGATCCCAACAGCCGTCTGAGGAAGGGGAGGTGGTGAGGCTGACGCCTCCGGGGGAGACGAATGCTCCCTATCCATATGGCTTACAGAAGGAAATGCAATAACGGTGCTTCAGCAATATAGACCTGAAACCCTCCAAGTCAGCGACTCCTGACTGGGGCTGATGAGGCCTTCAATATCAGTTCACCTTTCCCTCTGTCTCCCTCCGAGAGCCTGCACCTCTCTGGCTCTGCCTGTGTCATAACACCCTGGGCTGATGCAACGATACAGAAACTCTATCTGACTGCTCGATGTTGAACCAACAACACATGGAAGACCAAGAGAGTTGAGGGGGCCGAAAAGGGCACCTAATACTCACGATGAGAAAAGTTTGGTGTCCGACGTAATTGGTGGTATCCAAATGAAATACAAAGAGCTTTTGTTTCATTCTTAAACTTCTGATGTTTATGGACTTTTATCCTGGAAATGTCAAGATTTTGAAATGTCAGGTACAGTGTACTGCTGTAGCAAAGACATGAAGACAGAACGCCACCAGACCACGGACGCCGTATGACCGTGACATTTGCTGACACGCTGGGAAAGGGTGAAACCTCCTCAAAACCTGCAGCGAAACAGAATTACTTGACCTTCCACCTAGGACTCGATATATTTATGGTGGGGTGAAGTGGATGCAGTATGTTCCTTTAAATGAAGTTCAGTTGAACTTTGACCTTATATCCTGCAGCCAAACCAGTAATACTGTAGTTTTTCCTCCTCTTCTCTGGGCAAAAATACAGTAGCTGGCCTCATATTCCAGTCAAGTAGAAGGTGGCTGGCCGTACTGTACTTTTTGTACTTCAGAGTTAAACTCTTTCAACTGTGCTCCCCTAGATCCAATTACTTTTGACATTTTAATGTCATCTCAACCAAGGGAAATAGCCCTATTCCTTTTTTCTGAAGAGAAAAACTGCGCTCCTTTCCTGCAATTTATTTCCCTTAGCACCACCTGCAATTTGGCCTGACCATTCACACTAATTGGTTATCTATCTTTACATTCTATGGGTCCCAGGCCACTACTAATTGGTTATCTATCTTTACTTTCTATGGGTCCCAGGCCATTAATAGTGATGTCACAGGGTTCCCACATGAACAAATACGACAGTTACTATAGAATACTACAGTACTTACTATAGAATTCTGTAGCAAACTGTAGTATACTATACTACACACTGTAGTATCACTTGATCATATGTAGTAATTACTATAGAATGTTGTAGAATTCTATAGTAAATACTACAGCAATGACCACAAAAACACTAGCCCGCAAGATCACTACACTTAAAAAAAAAGCTATAGTTAATACTACAGTATTTAATTTGCATTTGCCCTGCCCATTCCCATCCCCCATATCCCAATTTGTGCCACCCATAAGTGAGAAATCTACATGCCAAGTATAGACCATATTGTTTTCCATACAGGTTATATAGCAGAAGGGCTGAACTATCCACTAAGTTACCTAAAGGGGAAAGCCTTCTCTTCTATGTCAAAGATAGTAAAACAAAAACACTATAGTAAATACTACAATCTGCAAAAATTCTGTTAATTACTATAGTTTATTCTACAGTTTTTTACTACAGTATTTTTGCTATAGTTAACTGTAAATACTACAGTATTCACTGTAGTGTTCTTGCGGACTTCAGTCAGGATCAAATCAAATGTTATTTGTCACATGCGCCGAATACAACAGGTGTAAACTTTACAGTGAAATGCTTACTTACAAGCCCTTAACCAACAACACAGTTTTAAGAAAATACCTAAAAAGAAAAAAAAAGTAAGAGAAAAGAATAACAAATAAATACAGAGCAGCAGTAAATAACAATAGCGGGGCTATATAGAGGGGGTACTGGTGTCGATGGTAATTGAGGTACATGTAGGTAGAGATATAAAGTGACTATGCATAGACAATAACAGAGAGTAATACTTTTTGCTAATGTCATGTCGTCCTAGTGTAAGTCTCAAGATTGGTCATCTGTGGCATCCTTAATGCTGTCATCCTGAAAGTGAAACTCATTTCCCTCATAATAGAGTCCCATGAGGTACATTAAATTGATGCTAAATGATTTCTGTTTTTCATCACTCGTTAAAATTCCACCTAGGTACAGTATGACCCTTCAACACTTCTCATTTTCCCAGACTTTACTTAAAGAGAGAGTGCGACATTTTGGCAATCAACCTTTTTTCTAATGACCCAGTGTCAGATGAACTCATGGATAAAAATGTTATGCATTAGAAGGAAGTTGAAGGCAGTTTCTGGAGCCATTGCCATCTAGCATTAGCGCAATGACTGGTTAGATGTTCAGGCCTTGACAATGTCAGCTTTGCCAGTGCTGTGAAGTGATGAGCGCTACAGCATACAGTATAGTAAATCAAAGAACTCTGTTTCATCCCATCTCCTTGGCTACCCACCTGTTTCACTACCTGCTGTCTCAAATCACAATGTCAGCTGCTGTCCAGAGCTAGATTGCACAGTTCAGAGAGTATCCAGGTTTCTCTCCTCCTCTGTCCATTCCTCTATGTATTTCCATAACCTCCCTTCTATACCTTGATTTAGGGCAGAAATTAAAATGTCAAAACACACATGTACACAAAGCAGGATCATGGGAAATGAGTGAACAGAAGTTGGAGCCAATAAAGTATCATCTGTGTAGTTGCCCTGTCTAATTCACAACATTTCTAGTTACAAGCGTACCACAGAAGGAAGGAGCGGTGTTGGTGATACAGGATTGATGATGGAAGTGTGTGAGAGGGAGGGGGTGTCCAGAAAACTTAATTACATTCTGGATCAGCTGGACACAAACCATCTCTGATTGTTGTTATGTCCCTATATCACAAACAAACCACTATTTCCTGTCGTGGAGGCTCAATCTCCATATACAGGTGTCTCGGCTCTATCTTCCTAAGGAACAAGGTGTCCTCCGTGTTCTGAAAATCCATTCTGCCGATTCGACGGCCCTCAACTTCAGATTTGATCAAGTGGCGAGCCGCTGATGGGAGCAAAGTGCTGCGACCGTTGCCTGTGGCGGCGCCTGCATTTGAATATCTGTCAGACAGCGAGATGATTGGTTATGCAAACCATTATTCATATGTGACAACATGCGGAGTGGATACTTTTGTATTAATGGCCCTTCACATCGGCAGATGTTATTGATGTTGACAGCCACACCTTCCCAATGCTACGGATTCAGCAAGCCCACCGTTACATTAATAAATGGCAGACAGAGGGAGATATAATGTGCCTGTGCGTGTGAGCATGTGTGTGGGAGAGAGAGAGAGAGAGAGAGAGAGAGAGAGAGGGAGGGAGAGAGAGAGGCATTTTGAGGTCATTGTTCAAAACACCATAATTAACATATTTCTGAAGATTCAACAGTCTTCACGTCATCTTCATGTCTATATTGAATGATTCCCTATACATTTCATTACCCAGCAGTAAGATAGAGGGAGACAGAGAACATTCTGAACAAAAGAGGAAGCAGAGAAACTGACAAAACATACACATACAACCCTGCATGTGTCAATCAAAGTCTTAATTTGGATGGAAAGGCTTAGGATAGGATCTTCCCTCTCTGATTTAATCCAGTCAGAGGAGATGAGTAAAAGCTTTTACCAAGAGCCAATTCTCATATCAAATAAACAAAGGACTACGGAAAAAGAGGGAAAAAACAAATGAACCTTAAGCTTGATGCCAAATTGAAGGATTTCAGCAACAGCAGACATGGAGGTGGATAACAAACTAGAGAAAAGCATAGCTCACAGCAGTAATATTGAATGGTAAATAAGGCTTAAGTCTAGCAGGACTACCGCTGTCATTTCAAAACTTCATTAGAAATTGAGAATAAAATCATTTTGATGGTTGATCAAGGTCACTCTACCACTGTGTAGAGTAGTGTCCTTATTGGTTTTATGTACTGCTTATGGGTACGTTGGCATTATTATTGTAAAAGCGGGGGAATAATATATATTTCTTCTCTCCATACATCAGGCAGCTGTGCCAAGATAAGACAAGAGCATGTGGGAGAGAATGAGCTAGGTCAGTCACAGTATTCTGCACCTCTTTAAAGAAATTAAACTTTTACCTCTAGGGTTGTGGCAACATATATCCAGGTTGTAATGTGATAAGAGTATGGGAACGGAGGGACGTACGGAACATCAAGAGGTGCTTAGTGTGGCTAACAGATTAATTTCTTCACCTGTCGCTGCTCACACTACTACACCTCTACCTCAAGGTGAGGGCAGCGTCAGGAAATGGGGAAAATGGACGCTTTTGCTCTTTCAAAGCACAAATAAGCGTGTCTCCTTTAAATCCCTGTAGCTCATCCATGCCTGCACTGCACTTAACCTGATGCACCGCAGACACATTCATCTCACCCCCAAGGTGGAAGGATCAGAGGAGGCCGCAGAACCCTGCTAAATGGAAATCCTTCACTTATATGCAGACTCACAGCGCTGAGATATATTTGTGGGGTGTCAGGTCCACCTCTGAAGACAGGGAATATTGTAATGAGAGGTGATAGGGGTTCTCTTATAAAAAACTCAGCAAAAAAATAAACGTCCCTTTTTCAGGACCCTGTCTTTCAAAGATAGTTTCCAAAAAATCCAAATAACTTCATAGATCTTCATTGTAAATGGTTTAAACACTGTTTCCCATGCTTGAGCCATAAACAATTAATGAACATGCACCTGTGGAACGATCGTTAAGACACTAACAGCTTACAGACGGTAGGCAATTAAGGTCAGTTATGAAAACTTAGGACACTAAAAAGGCCTTTCTACTGACTCTGAAAAACACCAAAAGAAAGATGCCCAGGGTCCCTGCTCATCTGCATCAACATGCCTTAGGCATGCCGCTAGGAGGCATGAGGCCTGCAGATGTGGTCAGGGCAATAAATTGCAATGTCCGTACTGTGAGATGCCTAAGACAGCGCTACAGGTAGACAGGACGGACAGCTAATCGTCCTCGCAGTGGCAGAGCACGTGTAACAACACCTGCACAGGATCGGTACATCCGAACATCACACCTGCGGGACAGGTACAGGATGGCAACAACAACTGCCCGAGTTACACCAGGAACGCACAGTCCCTCCATCAGTGCTCAGACTGTCTGCAATAGGTTGAGAGAGGCTGGACTGAGGGCTTGTAGGCCTGTTGTAAGCAAGGTCCTCACCAGACATCACTGGCAACAACGTCGCCTATGGGCACAAACCCACCGTCGCTGGACCAGACAGGACTGGCAAAAAGTGCTCTTCACTGACGAGTCGCTGTTTTGTCACACCAGGGGTGATGGTCGGATTTGCGTTTATCGTTGAAAGAATGAGCGTTCACCAAGGCCTGTACTCTGGAGCGGGATCGATTTGGAGGTGGAGGGTCCGTCATGGTCTGTGGCGGTGTGTCACAGGATCATCGGACTGAGCTTGTTTTCATTGCAGGCAATCTCAACGCGTTACATGGAAGACATCCTCTTCCCTCATGTGGTGCCCTTCCTGCAGGATCATCCTGACATGAACCTCCAACATGACAATGCCACCAGCCATACTGCTCATTCTGTGCATGATTTCATGCAAGACAGGAATGTCAGTGTTCTGTCATTGCCAGCGAAGAGCCCGGATCTCAATCCCATTGAGCACGTCTGGGAACTGTTGGATCGGAGGGTGAGGGCTTTGGTCATTCCCCCCAGAAATGTCCAGGAACTTGCAGGTGCCTTGGTGGAAGAATGGGGTAACAACTCACAGCAAGAACTGGCAAATCTGGTGCAGTCCATCAGGAGGAGATGCGCTGCAGTACTTAATGCAGCTCGTGGCCACACTAGATACTGACAGATACTGACCCCCCTTTGTTCAGGGACACATTATTCAATTTCTGTTAGTCACATGTCTGTGGAACTTGTTCAGTTTATGTCTCAGTTGTTGAACTTTGTTATGTTCATACAAATATTTACACATGTTAAGTTTGCTGGAAATAAACGCAGTTGACAGTGAGAGGACGTTTCTTTTTTTTGCTGTGTTTTTATGTGGGCTGTGCAGGTCATGTGGTGATGTGAGTGATCACCCATACAACCCAAACTATATAGTGCTGCCTCTGATATTTTTTTTTCACACAGTCCTTTCCAACACTGTATTGGCAATGAGGCTAGCTCAGTAGAGTTTGGTTCTGTCGTGGGAAAAAAGGTAGTTGAATTACCATTACTGTGGAAAATTAAAGATCAACAGAAGTAGGGAGTGAACTGGAGGATGACTGTCTCAATGGCCTGATGACATTTCAATCAAAACATAAAGACATCATTGAGGACGCATCTGTTGAGATGGAAAGAGCGGAAGAGAGAGAGAGAGAGAGGTAAAGGGGTAGAGAGAAAGCGGGAGACAGGGAGTCATTCACTGTGAGGTAAAGCGTGGAATAGAATGGCATTTATAAAAGGCTGGAACTCAGATCATATCACCATGGCTGACTGTCACATCTCACAGCTCCCTCTGCCCTCCTCTCCTCTCTCACCCCGTCATTGTCTCTCCCAGAATTCATTGCAGAGACAGATCGCTGTCCAGGGAGAGAGAGGCTGAAGCGAGGCACGTTTCACGCTTTCCCCATTGCAATTTGCCAGTTGCAAGAAAAACAGCACCAAGTGTAGTGAGCTGAGAATATCAACGCTCCTTTGATGGGAGGAAGAGACAGCTGGCTAGGAATATTATTTCTGAAATGCAGCCTTATATGGCCTATAAAGCTGTAAGGAGTCAGGTATTTTATCGTAAGGAGATGCTATAGACTTTGCTGTTGTGTTGACTCCAGTAGCCACAAAGTAACCTGCAGATGTATTTGTAGTGTTTACTAGGAGACATGCATAAGAGGAGCTGCAATGAAATTCAGTTTGCTAGTCAACAGATGGAACGATTCATCTTTCTTGTTTTTGAAGTGACACAATCAAAGCTAATGAGAGATCGACATCTACATGTACAAATTGACTCAAACAATTCACATGGTGGGAAGGAAGGAGGAATTAATTTAGGCACTTACTTTGTTTCTTAGAGTTTTGTACCATTTTACATTGACTCCCCACCCCCTTCTAAGCGTTCAGAGTGTGATGACGGTGTGTGTGCGTACATGTCTGTGCAGGCTCTGTAGCTGTGAGACAGAGTGATAATGAGAGTGGCGAGACCCTGTGAAATGGAGATGTTCTCAGAGCTGCTGGAGTGACATATTGAACATATAGAGGTGTGGGATATTCAGGGGCTCACAAGCTATAAACAAAGTCTGAAAAACCATCATTGTCCTCTCAAAGTCACTGCTGGCATCCATCTTAGGCCTCCAGGGTCCGAGAGAGATGTCATCTAGAAATATGGCGTGTCAAAACACAGTCATTTACTGTACGTATGTCTTCTGTCTCTCCCATCCTTTACAGTAAAACATGATACTGTTATGATGTGAAAAATGGAATGATTAATATAATTATTAATTGTCAGCGTTCACACTTCTGGGGACCCACGCTCATGTCACACTCATTCATTACATATCATAATTAAACAATAGATTCTCATCCAAAACTTTCAGGACTTTGCATCATCGAACATGGATCGCTAGGAACTTTCCTTAAACAATGAGTTAGACAGGCAGGAACCTTTTGTACCTCTCAACTAGCCCACCAGCGGAGCAGAAAATACATGAATGAATCATTCCTTCTGCATCAGCACCCCTCCAATCGGAATGGCAAAACTCCATTAATTCTGCAGCTTCGCATGCCTCAGTTTTAATTATCGCTGCATTAGCAATGATAAAGTATACATGGCAGGCTCACTGTGAAGGTGTGACCTCCGCTAGCTTGCTCTTTGTTCAATTAGCAACATGGCACCACGACGGCACCGCGAGCTGACAGCTAAACACTGGCCAGTGCTAAAACATACCACCCCCCCCCCCCCCCCCATCCACTCAATACATGCAGTCGTATTATTGTGTTTCTACGACTTTTTCTTTCACAGTCTATCACTATCACCTTAACACTTCATCCCTCGGTTCATTCTTTCTCTCTCCGCTGGTTCGGTGGAATATTAATTGAAAGCGAATGTGAAGCATGGTGCATCCATGTTTTAACACTAATATCATATGGGACGTCTTGAATGCACACAACAGGGCTTAATCACCTTTCCATGGGCTGGCTTCCCTCACATCTGTCCAGGCTCTGCTGAGGGGAAGATGGTAGGCACTATGGTTACAACGGTTCTGTCGAGTATTCCTGGTTGTTTCCCTAGAGGCTCCAGTGCCGACCATGGGCCTATCAGATTCTCTCCGCCACATCTCCTCCCGAGCAAATCTTTCATCATCTACGAGAGTGTTGCGTTAAATCACTTGCAGCCGGCTCCCATCGCTTTAACAGGGATACCGGCAGAGGTATTAAGCCAGATGGATCGCGGAACCTCTCGTATTGACAGAACAAGTTAGTCAAAGACGACAGCTATTGATGGACAGCAGTGGACTTTTTCTTATCCGTCAGTCAGATTTTTCAGGAAGTAGCTAGATCATTCGTTTGGGATTATGAGAGTGTTAGGAAAGTACGTAATGACATAGGAAAACATAGAAGATAGACATTCACATTCACATTTGCTGTAGCAAATCATGCCTGTATCAGGGTATTAGACATTGATGGGTTGTGAGGACCCAGTTAGGCCAGCCACATGGCCATGTGTTACCCACCATGCCAAACACTTAGATTAGACAGTGGCTCACACAACAGAAGGCCCTCTCTCCTCTCCTGCCAAACAGCCAGACCCTTTCTCCTCTGACTCAACCTCATATCGTAGAGTCTGTTCCCTCATACCCTCCTCCATTTCAGAGTCTATCAGATTAATGTTCCCTAAATATCTGTTTTGGGGGATTTTCATTGAGTGCCAATGTGACATGTTGTTTCCATAGCATTTGATGTGTTGGTAACCGTTGTCATTGGAAAAGGGGCACTTTGTACTTTGACAAGGTATCTTTTTTAGGGATATCTGTGTGTGCATGTGTTTGTTTGAGAGAGAGTATCAGTGTCAATTACTATGGACAAAATTCTTGAATTGAAAGAATCAAATCTTTACAGTAATGTACTGTTAAACCAATGTTTTCGGGGAATTTACCTTTTTTAGAGTAACTTACAGGTAACCGGCAACCAGTAAGTTACCATACACTTTAACTTTGTGACCACATTTTTTTTGTTTTGTTATTCTTTTGTTGGGGGGCGTTACAGGTCAATTATCCATATGTCTCCATCCAACATGTCTCCATCCAACCTGACACTGAAGGGGAGGGTCCGGGTGGCCTTCTTACGGCGGCGGCTCAGGTGCAGGACGTGGCCTCTGCTCTACCCTTTGTGTCGCCCTCTTAGGTGGCGCACCTGGCCGCGCCGAAGGTCTGGTGGGTGACCCTGACTGCGCCCGGCTGGCGGGCGGCGATGGCTGCGCCCGGCTGGCAGGCGACCCTGGTTGCGCCCGGCTGGCGGTGATGGTTGCGCCCGGCTGGCGGGCGGCGATGGCTGCGCCCGGCTGGCGGGCGACCCTGGTTGCGCCCGGCTGGCAGGCGGCGATGGCTGCGCCTGGCTGGCGGGCGACCCTGGTTGCGCCCGACTGGCGGGCGGCGATGGCTGTGCCCGGCTGGCGGGCGGCGATGGCTGCGCCCGGCTGGCGGGAGTCCCTGGCGGCTCCGGCGGCACTGACCCAGGATTCACCAGGCTGAGGAGACATGTTAGAGGCCTGGCCCTAGGCGTAGGCACAGGACTCACCGGGCTGGCGGGCGGCTCTGACTGCTCTGGACAGGCGGGCGGCTCTGGCGGCTCCGGACAGGCGGGCGGCTCTGGCGGCTCCGGACAGGCGGGCAGCTCTGGCAGCTCCGGACTGGCGAGACCCACTGGAGGCCTAGTCCTGGGAGGTGGCACAGGACGGACCAGGATGGGGAGACCCACTGGTGGCCTGGTCCTAGGAGGAGGCACAGGACGGACCAGGATGGGGAGACCCACTGGAGGCCTGGAACTAGGAGGAGGCACAGGACGGACCAGGATGGGGAGACCCACTGGTGGCCTGGACCTAGGAGGAGGCACAGGACGGACCAGGATGGGGAGACCCACTGGAGGCCTGGACCGAGGAGGAGGCACAGGATAAACCGGGCTGTGGGGGAGCACTGGAGTTCTGGTATGTACGCTCAACATGCTTACTCCAGGCTGAATGCCCACTTTGGCCCGGCACGGGTAGAGAGCAGGCATTGGGCGAACTGGACCCTCCCAGCGCTCTGGAGACACAGTACGCAACACCGGCGCAGGATAACCTGGACCGAGGAGGCGCACTGGAGACCAGACGCGCTGAGCTGGCACCATCAGCCCTGGCTCGATGCCTGCACTCTCATGGCACTTGCGGGCGGCTGGTATGTAGCGCACCGGGCTATGCATGCGCACAGGGGACACTATGCGCTCCACAGCATAACACGGTGTCTTACCAGTACCACGCTGCTTCCGGTAAGCACGGGGAGTTGGCTCAGGTCTACCGCCTGACTCCGCCAATCTCCCCGTGTGCCCCCCCCCAAAAAAATGTGGGGGCTGCCTCTCGTGTCTGCTGCGCTCCCTTTCCTCATAGCAGCGCCTCTCAGCTCTCGCCGCCTTGATCTCCCACTGCGGGTGGCGATAATCCCCAGCTTGAGCCCATGGACCTTTCCCGTCCAGGATTTCCTCCCAAGTCCACGAATCCTGAACGCTCCTCTCCTGGCGATTCTCCTTCCTCCGCTGCTTGGTCCGTTGTTGGTGGGTAATTCTGTAACGGCTGTCTTCGTCGTCAGATGAAACAGAGAAGTCATCGTCAGAAAAGGTGGACCAATACGCAGCGGAGTGAGTGTTCATATTCAATATTTAATTAATAGAAACACTTTAACCTCTTACATCTAGACGTTCCGTTAGCGGAACACCTGCTCCAATATCCAATGATGGGCGTGGCGCGAAATACAAACTCCTCTAAAATCCGAAAACTTCCATTTTTCAAACATATGACTATTTTACAGCATTATAAAGACAAGACTCTCGTTAATCTAACCACACTGTCCGATTTCAAAAAGGCTTTACAGCGAAAGCAAAACATTAGATTATGTCAGCAGAGTACCCAGCCAGAAATAATCAGACACCCATTTTTCAAGCTAGCATATAATGTCACAAAAAACAAAACCACAGCTAAATGCAGCACTAACCTTTGATGATCTTCATCAGATGACAACCCTAGGACATTATGTTATACAATGCATGCATGTTTTGTTCAATCAAGTTCATATTTATATCAAAAACCAGCTTTTTTACATTAGCATGTGACGTTCAGAACTAGCATACCCCCCGCAAACATCCGGTGAATTTACTAAATTACTCACGATAAACGTTCACAAAAAACATAACAATTATTTTAAGAATTATAGATACAGAACTCCTCTATGCACTCGATATGTCCGATTTTAAAATAGCTTTTCGGTGAAAGCACATTTTGTAATATTCTCAGTAGATAGCCCAGCCATCACGGCTAGCCATTTACATTACTTTACATTTAAGTCATTTAGCAGACGCTCTTATCCAGAACGACTTACAAATTGGTGCATTCACCTTATGATATCCAGTGGAACAACCACTTTACAATAGTGCATCTAAATCTTTTAAGGGGGGGGGGGGTTAGAAGGATTACTTTATCCTATCCTAGGTATTCCTTAAAGAGGTGGGGTTTCAGGTGTCTCCGGAAGGTGGTGATTGACTCCGCTGTCCTGGCGTCGTGAGGGAGCTTGTTCCACCATTGGGGTGCCAGAGCAGCGAACAGTTTTGACTGGGCTGAGCGGGAACTGTGCTTCCTCAAAGGTAGGGGGGCCAGCAGGCCAGAGGTGGATGAACGCAGTGCCCTTGTTTGGGTGTAGGGCCTGATCAGAGCCTGAAGGTATGGAGGTGCCGTTCCCTTCACAGCTCCGTAGGCAATCACCATGGTCTTGTAGCGGAATTAGACGGATTTAGACACCGACCAAGTTTAGCCCTGACCAAACTCCGATTTACTATTACAAAAGTTTCATTACCTTTGTTGTCTTCGTCAGAATGCACTCCCAGGACTGCTACTTCAATAACAAATGTTGGTTTGGTCCAAAATAATCCATCGTTATATCCAAATAGCGGCGTTTTGTTCGTGCGTTCAAGACACTATCCGAAGTGTAAATAAGGGTCACGAGCATGGCGCATTTCGTGACAAAAGATTTCTAAATATTCCATTACCGTACTTCGAAGCATGTCAACCGCTGTTTAAAATCAATTTTTATGCCATTTTTCTCGTAAAAAAAGTGATAATATTCCGACCGGGAATCTGCGTTTAGGTAAACAGACGAAAGAAAACATAGCATGGGGTCGACGCGGGCACGCGCCTGAGTCTCACAGTACTGTAACCAGCCACTACCCAAACGCGCTACTTTTTTTCAACCAGAGCCTGCAAAGCCACGATTCAGCTTTTTGCCGCCTTCTGAGAGCCCATGGGAGCCGTAGGAAGTGTCACGTAACAGCAGAGATCCTCTGTAATGGATAGAGATAATCAAGAAGGGCAAGAAATTGTCAGACAGGGCACTTCCTGCATGGAATCTTCTCAGGTTTTGGCCTGCCAAATGAGTTCTGTTATACTCACAGACACCATTCAAACAGTTTTAGAAACTTTGGAGTGTTTTCTATCCAAAGCTAGCTTTCTGCGGGCAGGAGTAATAATCAGATTAAATCGGGTACGTTTTTTATCCGGCTGTGAAAATACTGCCCCCTAGCCATAACAGGTTAAACAAAACACGAAAATGAACGACAGCCTACAGTTCTGCTAGGTACAAAACTAACAAAATACAATTACCCACAAAACCCAAAGGAAAAACATGCTCCTTATGTGTGACTCCCAATCAACAACAACAAACTTCAGCTGTGCCTGATTGGGAGCCACACACGGCCCAAAACACAGAAATATAAAAACCTAGAAAAATAACATAGAACGCCCACCCAATGTAACACCCTGGCCTAACCAAAATAAAGAACAAAAAACCCCTCTCTATGGCCAGGGCGTTACATGATGCTCCAGATACTCAACTAGTCTAAAGAAGGCTGGTTTTATTAGTTTTTTAATCAGAACAACCGTTTTCAGCTGTGCTAACATAACAAGCAAAAGGGTTTTCTAATGATCAATTAGCCTTTTTAAATGATAAACCTGGATTAGCTAACACAACGTGCCATTGGAACACAGGAGTGATGGTTGCTGATAATGGGCCTCTGTACGCCTATGTACATATTCCATATCTACATAGGCATTGGATATTCTTTTTACAGATGGGCTGTGTACAGCTGTAGCGATCGGTAAGCTGCTCTGACAGCTGATGATTAAAGTTAGTGAGGGTGATATAAGTCTCCAACTTCAGTGATTATTATATATATATATATATATATATATATATATATATATATATATATATATAGTTTGTAAGTATGTGTTGGGCTTTAGCCAAGATTATTAAGTATATTTGTCCAGGCCTCAATTGTTCCTTGACTTGCACCATTCATTCTTGCAGTCTATAATTCTAATGTTATGACTTCTAATAGTAACTCTATCTACGGGCGAATTGGGAGAGAGTGAGGTGATTTCCATCTAAGAGCCAACATCTTGTTTGCGGCAGTGCCTTCTGCCAGCAGTAATCGTCTCTGATTGATTGAGATATTCAAGGAGCCATCATCTTTGAGTAACATAACAGATGCAAAGCATTGAATATTCATATTCATGCACTTTGAAATGAATTCAACGGTTGGGAGTTGGGGGCCAATCTCATCATAAACCTTTTCCATGGTGAACACATTTAAAATATATAAGTTAATGGTTCGGATTACAGGACGCCAAGGTCATATTTTTCCATATTATGTTCCAGTTAAAGGGTTGTTCAGATTCAATAAAATCTGTGGACCATACTTTTTCAATGCTCAGAATATGAACTTTCCAAAAGTTGTTTATATACACTGAACAAAAATATAAATGCAACATGTAAAGTATTAGTCCCATGTTTTATGAGCTGAAATTAAAACAATCCCAGAAATGTTCCATATGCACATAAAGCTTATTTATCTCACCTTTTGTGCACAAATTTGTTTACATCCCTGTTAGTGAACATTTCTCCTTAGCGAACAGAATCCATCCACCTGACAGGTGTGCATATCAAGAAGCTGATTAAACAGTATGATCATTACACAGGTTCACCTTGTGCTGGGGACAATAGAAGACTCCTTTAAAATGTGCAGTTTTGTCACACAACACAATGCCACAGATGTTTTGAGGGAGTGTGCAATTGGTTTGCCGACTGCAGGAATGTCTACCAGAGCTGTTGCCACAAAATTGAATGTTCATTTCTCTACCATAAACTGCCTCCAACGTCATTTTAAAGAATTTAGCAATACATCTAACCGGCCTCATTGGCAAACCACGTGGAACCACACCATCCCAGGACCTCAACATCTGGCTTCTTCACCTGCGGGATCACAGTTGGACCATTGGGGGGGATGCAAAAGGACACCCTCCACATCGCAAGGCATTATTGTGAAATATTGGAGTATGGGCATGACATTTTGATTCTCAGTAACATTCATTTTCAATTTTGTGGCAAAAATAAATTGTGTTTGAACTAATTTATTCTTGCTCACAGATAAAACTAAAGAAATACATAACGAATAATTGCAAAACACTCATTTAAAATACAAAACACATAATACGTGATATAAATAGAGCAGAGAACGCTTGAAACATTACAGGACATTTTTCATGATGGAAATTGAATGTTAAAATGTGATTTAACCTGTTGTGGTATAGGGGGCAGTATTTTCACGGCCGGATAAAAAATGTACACGATTTAAACTGGTTACTACTCCTGCCCAGAAACTAGAATATGCAAAATGTGCTTTCGGCGAAAAGCTATTTAAAATTCGGACATAGCGATTGCATAAAGGAGTTCTGTATCTATAATTCTTAAAATATTTGTTATTTATTTTGTCAACGTTTATCATGAGTAATTTAGTAAATTCACCGGAAGTTTTCGGTGGGTATGCTAGTTCTGAACATCACATGCTAATGTAAAAAGCTGTTTTTTGATATAAATATGAACTTGATTGAACAAAACATGCATGTATTGTATAACATAATGTCCTAGGAGTGTCATCTGATGAAGATCATCAAAGGTTAGTGCTGCATTTAGCTGTGGTTTGGGTTTATGTGACATATATGCTTGCTTGGAAAATGGCTGTGTGATTATTTGTGTCTATGTACTCTCCTAACATAATCTAATGTTTTGCTTTCGCTGTAAAGCCTTTTGGAAATCGGACAACGTGGTTCGATTCAGGAGAAGTGTATCTATAAAATGGTGTAAAATAGTCCTATGTTTGAGAACTTTGAATTATGACATTTTGTGGTTTTAAATTTGGCGCTCTGATTTTTCACTGGCTGTTGAATAGTGTGGGACGATTTCGTCCCACCTCCCCTAGAGAGGTTAAAAAATATATTTTTAGGAAAATAATTTAAGAGCTACAGTTATTATACAGTCGAATAGCTGCTGCTTTTTACTGCATCCAACGAACAGCACTCCACCATATTCCAGACAGGGCCTGACCAGGGTTGTATAGACTGACCAGATCTTCAGTGGGTAGGCCATTTCTGGCAGGAATAGTCAAACAGTGCAGGTGTTTTGAGGCCTCACTTAAAGATCCACATGTGTGTCACCATTGAGGTTAGAGTCTAGATGAAAACCAAGATACTTGGTTGTTGTTACTACTGGTACTTCCTGTCCTCCTAGGATTAGTGGTGCAGGTTGTGGATGGTGTCTGGAGAAACATATCCGAATTTCCAAATACTTCTTCCCATTCAGGAGCATGTTGTTGCATGTGGCCCACTCTTCTAGCTGCTTTGCCTCCAAGTCCATGGAAGTGTTCTCTTTGATAATGGTTAATGGTATGGCTCGGGACAGCCCTACATCATCTGCATACTCAATGTCCAGAGTGTCACTGAAGACAACTTTTCGGGTGGACATGTGAAGAAGAAACAGATATGGTGAAGCCACATCACCTTGTGGCACACCAGAGGTGCACTCTGACCAAGGGCTAAATGTGCCATTTGCCATCACCCTCAAATCAAATCAAATGTTAATGGTCGCATACACGTGTTTAGCAGATGTTATTGGCGCGTGTGGCGAAATGCTTGTGCTTCTAGCTCCGACAGTGCAGTAATATCTAACAAGTGATATCTAACAGTTTCACAACATATAACCCAAAATGCACGTAAATCTAAGTACGGAATGGATTAAGAATATATATATATATATATAAGTGATATATATATATATTCTTAATCCATTCCGTATTTTATATATATATATATATACACATACTGTCACGCCCTGGCCATAGAGAGGTTTTTGTTCTCTATTTTGGTTAGGCCAGGGTGTGACTAGGGTGGGCATTCTATGTCTTTTTTCTATGTTTTTCTATTTCTTTGTTTTGGCCTGGTATGGCTCTCAATCATACATCGTTGTCGCTGATTGGGAGCCATACTTAGGTAGCCTGTTTTCCTTTGGGTTTTGTGGGTGGTTAATTTCTGTTTAGTGTTGTTACCTGACAGAACTGTTTTGGCTGTCATTCGTTTCTTGTTTTGTTTAAAGTGTTCCATTAAAATATTATGATGAGCACTAACCACGCTGCGCCTTGGTCTACTCCATTCAACAGCCATTACAGAACCACCCACCACAAGAAGACCAAGCAGCGTGGACAGGAGGATTGGACCTGGGAGGAGATCCTGGATGGGGCAGGACCCTGGACAACGCCTGGGGAGTATCGCCGCCCGCCGGAGGAGATAGAGGCAGCGAAGGCAGAACGGTGTTTCTGGGAGGATCGGCTGGCACGGCAAGAGGAGGCTGAGAGGCAGTCCCAAATTGTTTTTGGGGGGGGCACACGGGGAGATTGGCGGAGTCAGGCAATAGACCTGAGCAAACTCCCCGTGCTTACCATAAGCAGCGTGGTACTGGTCAGGCACCGTGTTATCCTGTGAAGCGCACGGTGTCTCCAGTGCGCGCTCATAGCCCGGTGCGCTATAGGCCAGCCCCCCGCAAGTGCCATGCTGGAGTGGGCATCGAGCCAGGGCGGAGTATGCCTGCTCAGCACATCTGGCCACCAGTGCATCTCCTAGGCCCAGGCTACCCTGTGCCTGCTCTACGAACAGCAGCCATCATTACTCTGCACAGCCCAGTTCGCCCTGTGCCAGCACTCCGCCCGTGCCAGGCTACAGTGACAATTCAGCCAGGACGGGTTGTGCAGGCCGTGCGCTCCAGACCTCCAGTGCGTCTTCAAGACCCGGTCTATCCTGTGCCTGCTCCCAGAGCCAGGCCTCCTGCATGTCTCCCCAGCCTGGTGAATCCTGTGCCTGCGCCCAGAGCCAGGCCTACTGCAAGGTCCGGCGCCGCCAGAGCCGCCCGCCAGTCCGGCGCTGCCAGAGCCACCCTCCAGTCTGGGGCCTGCAGCGAGGGACCCCGCTCTAGAGGCGCCACCAAAGTGGGGTGAGCCAGTGGTGGAGTGGGGTCTGCGTCCCGCTCCTGAGCCGCCACCGCGGATAGATGCCCACCCGGACCCTTCCCTAGAGGTTTAGGTTTTGCGGCCGGAGTCCGCACCTTTGGGGGGGTACTGTCACGCCCTGGCCATAGAGGTTTTTGTTCTCTATTTTGGTTAGGCCAGGGTTTGACTAAGATGGGCATTCTATGTCCTTTATTCTAAGTTTTTGTATTTTTTGTTTTTGACTGGGATGGCTCTCAATCAGCTACCTGACAGAACTGTTTTGGCTGTCGTTCATTTCTTGTTTTGTTTAAAGTGTTCCATTAAAATATTATGATGAGCACTAACCACGCTGCACCTTGGTCTACTCCATTCAACAGCCATTACACATGCATACATGTCAGAGCGACATTGTAATAAGATACAGTGGCATAGTATAGAGTACAGTATATACATATGAGATGGGTGATGCAATATTTACAAACAATTAAAGTGACTAAGATACCGTAGAATAGCATAGAGTACAGTTTACACATATGAGATGAGTAATGCGAGATACGGAGACATTATTAAAGTGGCAAGTGTTTCATTTCCTTAAAGTGGCCAGTGATTCCGAATCTGCCTATAGGCAGCAGCCTCTGATGTGCTGGAGATGGCTGTTTAACAGTCAGTGGTGTAGTCTAGAATTCAATACAGTATTTACATATGAAATGGGTGATGCAATATGTAAACAATGTAAAAGTGACTAAGATACTGTAGAATAGTGTGGAGTGCGGTTTATACATAGGAGACGAGTAACACTAGATACGCAACATTATTAAAGTGGCTAGTGATCCATTTCTAAAAGTGGCCAGTGATTCCTAATCTATGTCTATAGGCAGCCGCCCATGATGTGTTGGAGATGGGTGTTTAGCAGTCTGATGGCCTTGAGACTGAAGCTGTCTCTCGGTCCCAGCTTTGATGCACCTGTACTGACCTCGCCTTCTGGATGATAACGGGGTGAACAGGCAGTGGCTCGGTTGGTTGATGTCCTTGATGATCTTTTTGGCCTTCCTATGGAATCGGGTGCTGTAAGTGTCCAGGAGGGTGGAAAGTTGCCCCCGGTAATGCGTTGGGCATACCTCTGGAGAGCTTTGCAGACCTCTGGAGAGCTTTGCAGACCTCTGGAGGCTGCTACCTCTGGAGAGCTTTGCGGTTGTGGGTGGTGCAGTTGCCTTCTTCAGCCTTCTTCCGGTGGTGTAGCTGTGGAGCCAGGCTAGTAACCTTGGACACAGTTCAATGTCAGACAGATGTCGCAGGAGCTTTGCATGATCTACTAGATCAAAGGCTTTGGACATATCAGCAAGTAACACCCTCCCCATTGTTGGTTTTCTGGAGGCTGAAGCTGTCAGCCAGGAGTGTGTGGCTTTCACAAGGGCGGTAGTAGTGCTTGACCTTGGTAGGTAGGCATACTGATTCATGCTCTCAGATAAAACTGTTGGCATGAGTTGTTTTATTATGAAGCTCTCCTGGATTTTTTAAGCCATGGAGTTATAGAGATGTGCCTCTAGTCACTCGTTTTACATGGGTTTGACACTTTAGGTATGGGACACACATTGGCAATCTTCCAGGCAGCAGGAACAGTCCCCTGCCAGTAGGAGGTGTTAACAATGTGTGTGATGACAGGGGCTAGATCTTCTACATGCTCTTTTAGTAGCCAGGCTGGAACGCTATCAGGTCCACATGCTTTAAAGGGAAAGGGGCATACCTAGTCAGTTATACAACTGAATGCCTTCAACTGAAATGTGTGTCCGCATTTAACCCCCCCCCTTTGAATCAGAGAGTTGTGGTGGGCTGCCATAATCAACATCCACGTCTTCGGTGCCTGGGGAACAGTGGGTTAACTGCCTTGCTCAGGGGCAGAATGACAGATTTTTACCTTGTCAGCTCAGGGATTCAATCCAGCAACCTTTTGGTTTCTGGTCCAACGCTCTAACCACTAGGCTACCTGCCGCCCCGTGGGCTGAGTCTAGTCAGAGCTTGGTTTATTTGGCAATGCAGCACAGCTCAACCTGCCTTGTAGGCATGGGTAGGGGGAAGATGTAAGTCGCTCTGGATAAGAGCGTCTGCTAAATGACGTAAATGTAAATGTAAATATTGCACAACATTTCTGTAGGCTATGCAATTGAACGAGAACAGAGTGACGGCCTTTACTAAAAAGAGGATCCCTTCAGCTTTCTATAGGCTAGGACTACTATATTTATTTCTCAACTTTCGTAATATTAAGCACATTGCTTATCTTTACAACAGGAGTACAGCCTATCTGCCTGGCATGAAAATGAACCACGGGAAAAGCGTCCTCCATTCACTATTTAAGTGCATAGCTGACATGTATTTTTTCCCTTTCCCCCATTTCGTGACGGGTGCATGTTAATCATCCATTCGAAATCAAAACAAATTTCACACTTATATTATTTAGTATATGTAAAGACAAGATTAAATCAAGAATTGTCTTTTCTCTCTGAGGACCTGAGCCATAGGACCATGCCTCAGGACTACCTGGCTCTCCTAAGTCCACCTAGTCATTACATTTACATTTTAGTAGACACTCTTATCCAGAGCAACTTACAGTAGTGAATGCATACATTTCATACATTTCTTTTCCCATACTGGTCCCCCCTGGGAATTGAACCCACAACCCTGGCGTTGCAAACACCATGCTCTACCAACAGAGCCACACGGGACCATGCTGCTGCTCCAGTTTCAACTGTTCTGCCTGCGGCTATGGAACCCTGACCTGTTCACTGGACATGCTACCTTGTCCCAGACCTGCTGTTTTGGACTCTCTCTCTACCGCACCTGCTGTCTCTAACTCTGAATGATCGTCTATGAAAAGCCAACTGACATTTACTCCTGAGTTGCTGTACTGTTGCACCCTCTACAACCACTGTGATTATTATCTGACCCTGCTGGGCATCTATGAACGTTTGAACATCTTGGCCATGTTCTGTTATAGTCTCCACCTGGTGCAGCCAGAAGAGGACTGGCCACCCCTCAGGGCCTGGTTCCACTCTGGGTTTCTTCCTGGCCGCCGTGCTTCTGCATCTGCATTGCTTGCTGTTTGGGGCTGGGTTTCTGTGCAGCACTTTGTGACATCGGATGATGTAAAAAGGGCTTTATAAATACATTTGATTGATTGATTGATTGATGGGTGACAATATTAGCCTATCACTTGTGAATTATATGCCCAGAGAGTAATGACTTTAAAAATGTTTAATCATAGTCGCACACCTCATGTAGCATAGCCCATAGGCCTATATGTTTGTATAATAACTAAAGTGTCAAAAAAACTTCTTAAAATTAAGCACATTAATCTGCTTTACATGGGGTGTAGAGCCTAACTGGCATACATAAGCAGCATGTGAGTTTCAAGTTTGGAGAAGATATTTTTCAACACAAAAATGCACCTTTATAATTAAAGCATTACATGCATAAATCGCATTTGTGATCACTTTGAGAATGGTGTTTTCCTGCCAATGGCACATTTGCGCTTATAGCCTACTGCTGTGTGCGCATTGCTGCGCTTATAATGTGAAGAAATAGCCTAATAGTTTATCATCATTTTAAGATACATGTTCTCATCTGTTGCGTCAGGCTCAAAGCTTAAAAACAGGTTTTGATGCTAATGATTGTATTAATTTGGGATCTGTTGAATCCCACAACTGTCCCGGACTATGTTTGGAATATCTATTTGTCACACAGATAGGTCAACATTTGTACTATGGGGGATAGGTGAGGGAGGAGGTGAGGGCCCTGGGAGAGTGGTGCCAGGAAAATAACCGCTCACTCAACATCAACAAAACAAAGGAGCTGATCATGGACTTCAGAAAAGAGCAGAGGGAGCACGCCCCTATCCACATCGACGGGACCACTTCAAGTTCCTCAGCGTATACATCACTGATATGTTCCACCTGCACAGACAGTGTGGTGAAGAAGGCTTCACCACAACCTCAAGAGGCTGAAGAAATTTGGCTTGGACCCTAAAACCCTCAAACTTTAACCAATGCACAATTAAGAGCATCCTGTTGGGCTGTATCACCTCCAGGTACGGCAACTGCACCGCCCACAACCGCAGGGCTGTCCAGAGGGTGGTGCAGTCTGCCCAACGCATCACCAGGGGCAAACTAGCTGCCCTCCAGGACACCTACAGTACCCGATGTCACAGGAACGCCTAAAAAGATAATCTAAAGACCCGATTACATGACTGAGAGGTGCTTCGGCACGCAGTGGGGAGAAGGGAATTATAATTTTTAGATTCAGCCCAAGGGCACAACAGCCACTGGCCGCAAAAGGCGTGGATCTTTTTAGGGGGATTATCTTAATCCGCTGCATCCGCCGATGTCGCCCTTCCGCATCTGTGGTGAAAGGTAACAGAGTCACACAAAGGGGATGCAGAAGGGAAATTCAAGGTATTATCAAGTGCTTGTCAAATTGTAAATGAGAAACTGATGAAGTGTGTACAGCCTGCGCAAGAAACAAAGCAGAGCTCGTGCCCTTCATGCAACTTTTTTTTAAATTCATCATTAGAGTCGTATCATGCAGCCCAACATTTGTATCACAATTAAAGTTACACAAATAACTTTTTTCTTAAACATTTAACCTTTTTTTAAACTAGACAAGTCAGTTAAGAAGACATTTTTATTTTACAATGATGGCCTACCCCGGCCAAACCCTTCCCTAACCCGGACGACTTTGGGCCAATTTTGTGCCGCCCTATGGTACTCCCGATCACGGCCGGTTGCGATACAGCCCGGGATCGAAGCAGGGTCTGTAGTGATGCCTCTAGCACTGAGACACAGTGCCTTAGACCGCTGCACCACTCGGGAGTATAAATTAAGCATATAGGGGTACCTGTTTCTTTGTTAACCGCTCAACACAGAATAGCTGCATGTGCGCACTTCCTGAAATCCTTTTGAAGAAAATAGCCTTACTATTTTATTCAGCTATGTTCAATTTTATTCTTCATACTATAAAATATTAAATAATGCAAAGGAATTCTAAGCAAATCTTGTCTGCTAAGTGAATTAGTGTAGCCCACAGCCATAAGGACAAGGCAGAGTATGTTATTTTGTTCTTCTGAAATAGACTACATCTTCTTCATATCATGTTTCTTTAGACCTCTCTAAAATAATAATACTTTTTTGTGATGGTGTAGGCTATATTACATGGATTTATGATACTTTTTAAAATGTAGATGTTCCAAAGGTCTGCATCAGTGGCTTGTAGACTATGCATGGGAGCCAGGAGATGATAAATGTGTTTGTTCATTAAATGGTCAATTACCGTGAGACCGGTAAATATTTGCTTGACAATCACCGGCTGACAAAATGTCATTACCGCCACAGCCCTACATGTGACATATGCCTAGTTTCCAGAAACTAGTCACATTTCTCCTTTGCCAAGATAATCAATCCACCTGACAGGTGTGGCATAGCAAGAAGCTGATTAAACAGCATGATCATTACACAGGTGCACCTTGCACTGTGGACAATAAAAGGCCACTCTAAAATGTGCAGTTTTGTCACAACACAATGCTGAAGATGTCTCAAGTTGAGGGAGCATGAAATTGGCATTCTGGCTGCAGGAATGTCCACCAGAGCTGTTGCCAGAGAATTGAATGTTAATTTCTCTACCAAAAGCTTTTTTAGAGAACTTCGCAGTACATCAAACCGGCCTCACAATCCTAGACCACGTGTAACCATGACAGCCCAGGACCTTCACATCCGCCTTCTTCACCTGCGAGATTATCTGAGACCAGCCACCCAGACAGCTGATGAAATTGAGGAGTATTTCTGTTAGTAATAACTCCATTTTTTGTAGAAAAACACATTTTGATTGGCTGGGCCTGGCTGCCCAGTGGGTGGCCCTTGCTGCCAAGTGGGTGGGCCTATGCCTTCCAAGGCCCAGCCATGGCTGCACCCCTGCACAGTCATGTGAAATCTATAGATTAGGGCCTAATACATTTATTTCAATTGACTGATTTCCTTATATGAACTGTAACTCAGTAAAAACTTTGAAATTGTTGCATTTATATTTTTGTTTACTATATTAATATTTTTAGAATGCAATAAACATTAAGATCCAAAGACAATTGAGATTTCTATTATACAAACGTAAGATAAACAAGAATGATTTTTACTCTAACGGGTGGCGAAACATAACTATCTGTAAGCCACACCTCCAATAAGCCACACCTCCAATCTTCTATTAGGCTGTCACCTCTACAATATATATAATTTTTTTATTATCAAAATTGATCCCTGTCATCACAAAAAGGTTCCGGTTAAAACTTTAACACAGGGGTTCCTTGGAGACCCTTTTCAGAGTGGTTCCTCAAGTAACATTTTTGAACTGGAAAGGTTCCCCATGTGGCAATTTTTAGAACTCCAACAGGTTTTTCCAGGCTCCTTTACTTCTAAAATCACAACAGTGTCCAGTTTTCTGGGTTATTGCATTCATTAAATCACTGAAACAGATTATTGTTGTCATTATCCTGCACAATTAGGCCACTGTGTTGTTCTAGACTGTTCCCTGTACAATAATGTAAACTGCCCTAACCAAAGCATGTTAACCGCGTGCTGCCATTGGCACTGGATCATTATGACTAGTCTCTGTGGCAGGATGTGTCCAGTATACTGGACTGCAGTAGGGTACAGTCATCTGAGCTAGCATGTAAAGATGTCAGAGATCTGACCAGGTTTAGAAGGCAGGTAACTTACATACTGTACATACTCCACAAGACACAAAGACATGAATTATGGTAGACCTTGAAAGATTGTTTTACCGCCTGGCTAGATTAGATACTTGTACTGTGCCAAACAGCATGTGTGTGGGCGACACGACGGGACTGATAATGATAAGGGCGGGTCTGGTCTAGGCATTAGCATGAAGCAGTGTTCCTGCATGTGTCATACACTCGTATTCATGTCAACACACTAATAAAATGTTAAAATAAAAGTGTCACGCTCTTCTTCCTCTGCTTCTTCTTCTTGATAACATGTATCTCAATGGATGGAGCTACGTATGAGCCCAAACAAAACATAAACAATTAGGCCCAGCGCCTTGACAGAGACAGATACGGGACACCCTGGTTGAATGGTGAAACTGATGGGAAAATGGCTGTCCCACACAGTGCCTCTTACTTGGTTACAGGGTTGGAGCAATCTCAGAGCATGAGGGAAGCCATTTCTTACTGCCCTGACCAATCACACTCAACATCCAGCTATCTAGCTATTCAGACCACACTCAAAAAGAGGAGAGGGTACTCTATATCCCTCAAGTGGAGTTGGGAATAGGGGACGGTGGTTCAAGTTTTTTTAACACCGGATAAGAGGTGTGCTTACTTTCCCTATGCTGAGCGTTATCAAAGTAAAAGGTGTCTTGCCTCTTTGTCATGAAGTGCAAACAGTTGTCTTAACCCCATAACCTCTGTAAGTATGAAAAGTTGCAATGGGTTCAGTAGTATTTAACAAACTTTAAATGGCGGTAATGTAATTCAGAGGAGTATGTTATCGACATTCCCCCAAAAATGTTAATAATAAAATGCTGTTAATATTTAATTAATATTTCAGAGCCTGCATGTTCTCATCAAACATCTTGATTATGATATTAATAAGAATATGAGCAACTGATTAATTCATGAAGTTTTCAATGAGAACACTTGGGGATCTGCTCTCATGTACATTATAATAATTTCATGAGGGTGGCTTTGTGGAGTTAGTTGCCAGCTACCCGCTGAAGGATTTACAGTAAGACTTGCAGTATGCATGTGTATACTTGTGTATGCGTATAGTTGGCTCTGATACTATTTTGCTTGGACTACAGTAATCCCTTGATGTGTGTAATACAAATCAAAGTTAGTAGTTGTAATATAAGTTTACGACTGGAGATATTATTTTTTTTTAACCTTTGACTCCTTGGCGTTCCCAGAGGCATGCCAGGTTTGCAGGTTGGCAGACTGGTGCCAATTTCTAACAGACTCATTCATAGCCTAATTAGTCTTATTCGTTTGACCCTACCAAGCACATTAGATTATTAGAGGTGTGTCTACATTTCCCCCTTGCACATATACTAGATTTATAACACTTGTAAGGACAGTTTCCTGTACTCAAGTACTTCAAATCGGGAAAATAATGCTCAACTTTCCCATTGAAATCTTACTGTACAATTTTGTAGATCTGTAATTATTATTGAACAGAAAAGCAAATGATTAAATGGGAGTCACCCTTGAGACTTAGAACAATGTACGCCTCTCCAACACACTCCTTTCCTATGCACGTCTCAGTATTTGGTATTCAAACTAACCTAATTCAGTCACATAGCGTGCCCTGTCGGTGTGGATAACTTGCACACTCAGATATTTTGTTTTATTCAGCCACTGAAAACCCTCCCGCGTGCTGGTCAATATATTTTGTGGAGTTTTCATTCAATAGGGTTTTCAGTACATTTATCTTAAGCCATCCCTTTAAATACACTGTACCTTTAGGTTGAATTTTGTTAACAGATTCACTAAACAGGGCTCTCCAACCCTGCTCCTTTTTGAGTTACCGGACCGTAGGTTTTCGCTCCAACTCTAATGTAGCACACCTGATTCTAATAATTAGCTGGTTGATAAACTGAATCAGGTTAGTTACAACTGGGGTTGGATTGAAAACCTACAGTAGGGTAGCTCTCCAGGAAAAGGGTTGGAGAGCCCTGTACTGGAATATTGAGAGAAAGGGTCCAGAATATTAGGGATCAAATCAAATCAAAATTGTATGGCACATGCGCTGAATACAACACCTTACAGTGAAATGCTTACCTACAGGCCCTTAAACCACAATGCAGTTAAGAAAAAATACCTACAAAATAAATCAAATAAAAGTAACAAATAATTAAAGAGCAGCAGTAAAATAACAATAGCGAGGCTATATACAGGGGGTACCGGTACAGATTCAATGTGCGGGGGCACCGGTTAGTCAACGTAATTGAGGTAATATGTACATGTAGGTAGTGTTGTTAAAGTGACTATCCATAGATAGTAAAGAGAGGGCAGTAGCAGTGTAAAAGGGGGGGTAGCCATTTGATTAGATGTTCAGGAGTCTTATGGCTTGAGTAGAAGCTGTTAAACCTTTTGGACCTAGACTTGGCGCTCTGGTACCGCTTGCGGTACGGTAGCAGAGACAACAGTCTATGACTAGGTGGTTTTCAATGACAATTTTTAGGGCATTCCTCTGACATATAGAGGTCCTGGATGGCAGGAAGCTTGGCCCCAGTGATGTACTGGGCCATACGCACTACCCTTTTTAGTGCCTTGAGGTCGGAGGCCGAGCAGTTGCCATACCAGGCAGTGATGCAACCAGTCAGGATGCTCTCGGTGGTGCAGCTGTAGAACCTTTTGAGGATCTGAGGACCCATGACAAATCTTTTCAGTGTCTTGAGGGTGAATAGGTTGTCGTACCCTCTTCACGACTGTCTTGGTGAGCTTGGACCATGATAGTTTGTTGGTGATGTGGACACCAAGGAACTTGAAACTCTCAACCTGCTCCACTACAGCCCCGTCAATGACAATGGAGGCGTGCTCTGTCCTCCTTTTCCTGTTGTCCACAATCATCTCCTTTGTCTTGATCACGTTGAGGGAGAGGTTGTTGTCCTGGCACAACACGGCCAGGTCTCTCTGACCTCCTCCCTATGAGCTGTCTCATCGTTGTCAGTGATCAGGCTGTTGTGTCATCGGTAAACTTAATGATGGTGTTGTAGTCGTGCATGGCCATGCAGTCATGAGTGAACATGGAGTACAGGAAGGGACTGAGCACACACCCCTAAGGGGCCCCGTGTTGAGGATCAGCGTGGCCGATGTGTTGTTACCTACCCTTACCACCTGGGGGTGGCCCGTCAGGAAGTCCAGGATCCAGGTGCAGAGGGAGTTGTTTAGTCCCAGGGTCCTTAGCTTAGTGATGAGCTGTGAGGGCACTATGGTGTTGAACTCTGAGCTGTAGTTAATGAATAACACCTTTTGTTCAGGTGTGAATTGACATTGCGGTGTACAATCGAGATTGCATCATCTGTGGATGCATTCATCTCCGTTTCAGCACCAAATTGGTAGATTTACTCTGACCGTGTATTTAGGGCAGGGATGGGCAACTGGTTCTTTTGTAGGCCCGCAGACCAATTAAAAATACTCTTAACAAAAATAAATGCAACCATTTCAAAGATTTTACTGAGTTAAAGTTCATAAGGAAATCAGTCAATTTAAATAAATTAATTGTGCCCTAATCTATGGATTTCAAATTACTTGAAATTCATAGATATGCATCTGTTGGTCACAGAAACATTTTAAAAAAAGGTAGGGGTGTGGATCAGAAAACCAGTCAGTATCTGGTGTGACAACCACTTGCCTCATGCAGCTCAACACATCGCCTTCACATAGAGTTGAACAAGCTCTTGTTTGTGGCCTGTGAAATGTTGTCCCACTTTTCAACAGTAGCAGCAAGTGAGTAAAATCCCCCCCCCCCCAAAAAAAGACATATTACCAGTGGTGGAAAAAGTATCCAATTGTCATACTAAAAGTAAAGATACCTTAATAGAAAATGACTCAATAAAGAGTGAAAGTCTATAAGTATTTGGTTTTAAATATACCTAAGTATCAAAAGTAAAAATCATTTCAAATTCCTTATATTAAGCAAACCAGACGGCACCATTACATTTTTTATTTATGCATAGCCAGGGTCGCGCTCCAATCTTCAGACATAATTTACAAATGAAGCATGTGTTTAGTGAGTCCGCCAGATCCGTGGCAGTAGGGATGACCAGGGATGTTATCTTGATAAGTGAGCTTCCCTGTTGCTCAGTTGGTAGAGCATGGTGTTTGCAACGCCAGCATGGTGTGTGCAACGCCAGGGTTGTGGGTTCGATTCCCATGGGGGGCCAGCACAAAGAAAATGGATGAAATGAAATGTATGCATTCACTACTGTAAGTCACTCTGGATAAGAGTGTCTGCTAAATGACTAAAATTTACATTTAGACCATATTCCTGTTTTGCTAAGAATTCAAAATGTAACGAGTACTTTTGGGTGGCAGGTAAAATGTATGGAGTAAAAAGTACATTATTTTCTTTAGGAATGTAGTGAAGAAAAAGTATACATTTGTCAACTATAAATAGTAAAGTTAGGTACAGATACCCAAAAAAACAACTGAAGTGAAAAATACTTTACTCTAAGTACTTTACATCACTTCATATTACAACCTACACTGTAGAGTATGTGTTTTGATAATTGCGTTGTTTGCTGTTAATTCATATGCATTGCAACCGTGCTATATAGGCCTAAAGGCCGAGGCAATAAGAAGACAGTCGCAGAATAAATTCAACCACACCTTTGTTTTATCACAAAACCGGATAGCAACCTCTGTCCGGTGAAGTCCACAACGCATATTGCATGTAACAGACAGTTACATGACCAACAGCATGATTAAGCAAGTTAATGTTTGACATTTTTGGACAACTAAACATCTATTGAATTAGAAACAGTTACCGCTGCCTCCACTATGCCAGCACCATTTCAACATCATCAAATCAATTCTGCTTAGTTTAATACAGTGACAACTAATAGATATCAAAAACAATTTAGTCCAAATCAACATACAGTGGCTTGCGAAAGTATTCACCCCCTTGGCATTTTTCCTATTTTCTTGCCTTACAACCTGTAATTAAAATTGATTTACACAACATGCCTACCACTTTGAGGATGCAAAATATTTTTGATCGTGAAACAAACAAGAAATAAGACCAAAAAAATAAGAAAACTTGAGCATGCATAACTATTCACCCCCCCCCCCAAAGTCAATACTTCTTGCAGCAATTACAGCTGCAAGTCTCTTGGGGTATGTAGCTCTCTTCACGACAACAGACACAGGTTGTTTCTTTGAAACGGGCGTTTATTGCATTGCACGTCTTTTTCTCCGATGCATCCACGTCACGCCGTGAGAACTATATGTTTGAATGAACACAGTAACGTTGATAAATTATAGAGTACTGAAACAAAGAAATACAAATGGCGCTCGGCGCAACAATACAAATGGCGCGTGGCGCGACAATACAAATAGAACTTGGTGCGACTATAAACAAAGTTCTATAGGTTGAACAAAATACCTCGTTGGCTGCTTGTCCTGAAAAGAGGTTCTTGAATCCTTAAAGTCCCTTGAAAGTCCCTTTACTGTCTTTCTTAGCCTCTGCCATCAACAATTATGACTCCGACTAAGATCTGCTTAAGTAAGATTGCACACAGTCAATTAACAAATTCCGTAGCAGTAACACAACAGAGAACTTTAGTTCCGGGATGGAACATAAAAACACAAACAATGGCCTAATGTGAATTTACCTGTTACATCAAATTTAAATTCTTATCTATACATCAATAAATAATTTACTTATTTACTACATCAAATAAACCTTGAATTATGTATTAATCATGCATCGTGAACACAGCATCTATGTAACAACACTTACAGGGTATGTCTCTACAAGCTTGGTAAATCTAGCCAGTGGGATTTTTGCCCATTCTTCAAGGCAAAACTGCTCCAGCTCCTTCAAGTTGGATGGGTTCCGCTGGTGTACAGCAATCTTTAAGTCATACCACAGATTCTCAATTGGATTGAGCGATGGGCTTTGACTAGGCCATTCCAAGACATTTAAATGTTTCCCCTTAAACCACTCGAGTGTAGCTTTAGCAGAATGCTTAAGGTCGTTGTCCTGCTGGACGGTGTTCCTCCGTCCCAGTCTCAAATCTCTGGAAGACTGAAACAGGTTTCAAGAATTTCCCTGTATTTAGCGCCATCCATCATTCCTTCAATTTTGACCAGTTTCCCAGTCCCTGCCGATGAAAAACATCCCCACAGCATGATGCTGCCACCATCATGCTTCACTGTGGGGTGTTCTCGGGGTGATGAGAGGTGTTGGGTTTGCGTCAGACATAGCGTTTTCCTTGATGGCCAAAAAGTTACATTTTAGTCTCATCTGACCAGAGTACCTTCTTCCATATGTTTGGGGAGTCTCCCACATGCCTTTTGGCGAACACCAAATGTGTTTGCTTATTTTGTTCTTTAAGCAATGGCTTTTTTTCTTGCTATTCTTCTGCAAAGCTGCAAAGGTCCTTCAGGGTTATCTTTGGTCTCTTTGTTGCCTCTCTGATTAATGCCCTCCTTGCCTGGTCTGTGAGTTTTGGTGGGCGGCCCTCTCTTGGCAGGTTTGTTGTGGTGCAATATTATTTACATTTTTTAATAATGGATTTAATGGTGCTCCGTGGGATGTTCAAAGTTTCTGATATTTTTTTATAACCCAAACCTGATCTGTACTTTTCCACAACTTTGTTCCTGACCTGTTTGGAGAGCTCCTTGGTCTTCATGGTGCCGCTTGCTTGGTGGTGCCCCTTGCTTAGTGGTGTTGCAGACTCTGGGGCCTTTCAGAACAAGTGTACTGTATATATACTGAGATTATGTGACACTTAGATTGTACACAGGTGGACTTGGTTTAACTAATTATGTGACTTCTGAAGGTAATTGGTTGCACCAGATCTTTATAGGGGCTTCATAGCAAAGGGTGTGAATACATATGCACTTACCACTTTTCCGTTTTAAATATTTTTGTATTTTTGAAACAAGTTATTTTTTTCATTTCACTTCACCAATTTGGATTATTTTGTGTAGGTCCATTACATGAAATTACAAATAAAAATCCATTTAAATTACAGGTTGTAATGCAACAAAATTCGAAAAACGCCAAGGGGGATGAATACTTTTGCAAGGCACTGTAAGCTAAATATGTGGCTGTCCAATGTTGATTTCTGCTTGCACGCAAGTAGGCATGCGCTCGCAATTGTGCAAGTAGAAAAGCATGTTGACTCACCCTACTTATAGAGAAACGTCAATGCCATCCTTCTCTCTTTCATATTGACGGAACGGTTCGTCACTCTGTCATACAGTACACACTTTTATTTTTTGTTGTCCTAGGCTACCTGGCTAAAATGCTTGCTCACTAGCCTAACTTCTATTCATGGTCAATGTTAGCTAGTTGACATTAACCTTCTACATCTAGCTATTGTACAAATTGCACTTACATCCTCTCAGGCCAGGGGCACAACAATGTATAAATTAATGGTTGGATCAGAATCGCCGTTATAATCATGGGCCAGTACGCAGAGTTAAGTAAAACCACAAGTCCAAATCCCTATCTCCATCCATGGCTAATTTAGGAAAGGGCCAATTTTAGCTAGCTATCTAGCCAGCCTCTGGAGGGAAACACAACGTGATGCAACAATTCAAGAATGGTCTCAAAGCAATTTGATAGGAGAGACGCTAAATCCAAGACGTCTTCCCTTGACACTATTTTATTTTCTTTGCCAGGATCATTCACAGTTGAGCTCGCTCAGTTTAGCTCAAAGCTGATTGTCAAATGTTTATAATTTTTTTGTCAAGGGAGGCCAAAATGCTTGCTGGCTTCCCTTGCTTTCAATGCTAAGGATGGCAACAATGTGATACTCGTTTGGACCAGACAGTATCAGATAGCCTGCACGTAAAGAGACAGAGGGGCGCTGTTTCGTTAGCTCAGATGCCTTCTCCTGTGAGATACATTCAGCGTCTTGAAAATTGAAGGAAAATTATGAAACAAAGAGAAAGAAAAAATACAGTTGAAGTTGGAAGTTTACAGCCAAATACATTTAAACTCAAGATCACTAATTAATTTTAAGAATGTGAAATGACAGAATAATAGTAGAGAGAATGATTTATTTCAGCTTTTATTTCTTTCATCACATTCCCAGTGGGTCAGAAGATAACATTCAGTCAATTAGTACTTGTTAGCATTGCCTTTAAATTGTTTAACTTGGGGCAAACGTTGTGCGTAGCCTTCCACAAGCTTCCCACAGTAAGTTGGGTGAATTTTGGCCGATTCCCCCTGACAGAGCTGGTGTAACTGAGTCAGGTTTGTAGGCCTCCTTGCTCACACACACTTTTTCAGTTCTGCCCACACATTTTCTATAGGTTTGAGGTCAGGGCTGTGTGATGGCCACACCAATACCTTGACTTTGTTGTCCTTAAGCCATTTTGCCACAACTTTGGAAGGATGCTTGTGGTCATTGATCCTAACTGACCTAAGGCAGGGAATTTTTACTACGATTAATTAAATTTCAGGAATTGTGAAAAACTGAGTTTAAATGTATTTGGCTAAGGTGTATGTAAACTTCCGACTTCAACTGTAAGAATGCTTTTCATTGACTATAGCTCAGCCTTCAACACCATAGTACACTCCATATTCATCATTAAGCTCAGGGCCCTGGGTCTGAACCCCGCCCTGTGTAACTGGGTCTAGGTGGTGAAGGTACGAAACAACAGCACTTCACTGGTCCTCAACACAGGGGGCCCACAAGTGTGCGTGCTTAGTCCCCCTCCTGTACTCCCTGTTCACCCATGACTGCGTGGCCATGCACACCTCTTACTCAATCAAGTTTACAGATGACACAACAGTAGTAGGCATGATTATCAACAATGACAAGACAGCTTACTGCGAGGAGGTGAGGGAACTGGCGGAGTGGTGCCAGGAAAATAACCTCTCCCTCAACGTCAACAAAATTAAGGAGCTGATCGTGGACGTCAGGAAACAGCAGAGGGAGCACGCCCCTATCCACATCGACGGGACCACAGTGGAGAAGGTGAAAAGCTTAAATTTCCTCAGCGTACACATCACTGACAATCTGAAATGGTCCACCCAAACAGACAGTGTGCCGAAGAAGGCTCAACTGCGCCTCTTCAACCTGAGGGTCTTGGCCCCTAAAATCCTCTCAAACCTTTACAGATGCACACTTGGGAGCATCCTGTCGGGCTGTATCACAGCCTGGTACGGCAACTGCACCACCTGCAACCACAGGGCTCTCCAGAGGGTGGTGCGGTCTGCCCAACGCATCACCGGGTGCACACAGGCTGCCTTCCAGGATACCTACAGTACCCGATGTCACAGGAAGGCCAAAAAGATCATCAACGACATAAACCACCTGAGCCACGGCCTGTTCACCCCGCTACAATCCAGAAGGCGAGGTCCGTACAGGTGCATCAAAGCTGGGACCAAGAGACTGAAAAACAGCTTCTATCTCAAGGCCATCAGACTGTTAAATAGCCATCACTAGCCGGCTACAACCCGGTTACTCAACCCTGCACCTTAGAGGCTGCTGCCCTATAGACATGGAATCACTTGTCACTTTAATAAATGTTTACATACTGCTTTACTCATTCATATGTATATACTGTATTCTATTCTACTGTATTTTAGTCGATGCCACTCCAACATTGCTCATCCTAATATTTATATATTTTTTAATTCCATTCCTTTACATGTGTGTTTTGTTGTTAATTGTTAGATATTACTGCACTGTTGAAGCTAGGAACAAACATTTCGCTACACCCGCAATAACATCTGCTAAATATATGTATGTGACCAAAAAACGTGTTTTTCTACTTTGAGGAATCCCAAATATAAAATATATTTTGATTTCTTTAACACTTTTTTGATTACTACATGATTCCATATATGTTATTGCATAGTTTGAATGTCTTCACTATTATTCTACAATGTAGAAAATAGTTAAAAAGAAAAAGAAAAACCCTGGAATGAGTAGGTGTGTCCAAACTTTTGACTGGTACTATATTTTTACCTTAACTAGACAAAAACCTTCAGGGAACCATAACACAACATTCTAAGAACGTCAAAACGTATTTGTGGACATCCCTGGAACTAGACAAAACCTGCAGGGGACCATGACTGTTTCAATTGAGTTTATGTAAATTATACCTTTTGTCACGTCCTGACCTTAGAAAGCTGTTATTTTCTATGGTAGTGTAGGTCAGGGCGTAACAAGGTTTTCTAGTTTAGTTTCTCTATGTTGTCAGGTTTTAGTTTTGTATTGCTGTGTTGGATTTTGTTTGGGATGATCTCCAATTAGAGGCAGCTGGTCCTCGTTGGCTCTAATTGGAGATCATACTTAAGTAGGGTTTTTTTCCCACCTGGGTTTGTGGGAGATTGTTTTTGAGTACGTGTATGTTAACTCTGCGTCACGGTTTGTTGTTTTTGTTATTCAGTTTATTTATATGTATTGCATAGTTTCACAGTGTAAATAAAATGTGGAACGACACATGCTGCACTTTGATCCGCTCCTTCCTACGACAACCGTGACACCTTTCAAATTAAAATATTCTAAAAACATGACACCTGGGTTTTCACGTGCTCAAAGTTGTCTCATATGTAGTGCCATGGTATCATGTTTATATTTAGCATCCCCAGGTTGTTACATTTACTTCACAAGATCTTGTTCTCACATGTGCTCACCTGTTGTCACGTGTAGTTTTATGTTACCACGTTGCTTCACATCATTGCATTAACTTCACATTAAATCACACGAGATCACATGAGTTCACGTGAATTTAATGGTTTTTTTTTTCTAAATGGGATCGAGCCCCAGCAACAACAGAGGAAGCAAATGTAGGTAAGCTAAACTATGTAAATAAATGGAATGACACCTGGGTTTTCATATGTATATAGGCCACGTGGCAAACTCATTCCGAGGAGGGCCGAGTGTCTGCGGGTTTTCGTTCCTCCCTTTTACTTAACTGATTACTTAAGGTCACTCATTAGTAAAGAACTCCCCTCACCTGGGTTTTGAAGTCTTAATTGAAAGGAAAAAACAAAACCTGCAGAAACTAGGCCCTCAGTGGAATGAGTTTGACACCCCTGATGTAGGCTATAAATTGGCAGTTGAATATGTGTGCTTATTAGGCCTAATGATGTTTGATACTGATAGTGGCTAATATTTAACATGATAGAAATAGGAAGCAGAAAAAGTTGGGGTAGCCAATAGTTAAGACGTTCGAGAGTGCCCCTCCCTGCAAGTTAAAAGTCCCCACAATTTAAATTATGCATAATGGCATAGCATTTCATAAACTTTACTGGGGGAACGTTGATATGCTTCAGATTGCTGCCATATGACTGGTTTCACATTTGTCTCCAGCATTAAAATAGGTCTAAAACAAGTGTAATTTATACTTAAAAAAACCTTATCCAAACAGATTGCGCATTTACCAAGCTCTTATCAAGTTGTAAATTACAGTGCATGGAGAATGGTGTTTTTTCTTTCTACTTGGAATCGGTAGGTTTGCTAGTCTTATTCAAGGTTCCTCATGCTGAAAAAGTAGTGGAATTATTAGGCAATTAAGTCAAGGTCAGAATACGGGTATCTGTAGACACACCTCCACCACACCCTCATTTATTCCATCTCCACCTCATGCGAATAGCGGGTGAATAGCATGCTATTCTCATGCTTAAGATCAAGGTCAGGATATGCGTAGAGAGAAAAGTGCATAAAAAAGGAACTACGTGCACTTTGGTGGGGTCAGAATTCCCCCTTAGTGATTGAATAAACATAGCACCATATGCTCACTTTTAATTTGTCTCTCTTTCAGTCCTTTTTTTTGTGTGTGTTCTGTAAAATGGATTACGACTCCATCTCTTCCTGCTATAACAGCCCTGCAGTCTAGCTATGAATTTATACAGTTCCTTTGAGGAGCGTTTGGTCTTTGTCCTGAAAATGTGTTAACAGCTACAGAGGAATATCAATTAGATCCATGATCCACGTCAATAATAAAAATAAAAAAAAGAGGCGACATAATTCACTGTGCTGCTCCCATTATCATTATTTCTCCTTCAACACAAGCCTTTGTGCGACTTTGCTCTTCAGATGCGGCAACTTATTTTTATTACCTGTTTTGTTAAGCATACCGATGCCGTTCTTTCGCCCTCTTCCCTGTGCCTACTCCACCAAGGCACCATGTGAACACTTACAGTTCTCATGCAAATTGCTCCTGCCATCTCTCACCATTGTTCACCGGCTGCATAACTCTACTTGGTTGCCATGGGAACTAATGATTATTTCTATCACTTTGTTGAACTTGGCAGCCATTTATTAGCACAGAGTCTTAAAGAGCTGGTGTCTCTCATGCTTTAGGAAGAAAAAAATATATATATTCATAGCTGTCCTTAATTCTTTGCCATGATGTGTGTGTCGCTCAGCTATATTTAACATCAATTGTTGATTGGTCTGTCTCGCCGACAAAATTATTCCGTCTGCCTATTTGAAATATTTAGTGAATGTGTGTGTTGTGCTCAGAAAGCCCAATCTGTGATCCACTAGCTCCACACACAGTCTTCCATTGCGAACTTACATCAATTGAGACCTCATTGATCAGCAGTGCTATCTAACAGTAGCCCGGACAGGATCGATCTGACATTGAATGACCCTCCTGTCCCTTATTGCAGGAATTGATCAGACACACGAGAGGCCTTTGTCTTGTTAACACATTTTCAGACTGCTATTTTTATTTTTTTTAGCAATACCTGAGGGTTATCCAAGCAGGTTTGAGGAGTTAGCGACGTAACTTTGGTCATATGAAAGTGACTCAGCTTTAAGCCAGGTACATTTCTATGGCAACAAATCCTTCAGAACTAACCTGTTCCGGGACAGGCTAACTCTCGGCTAACTCCACTGACCCTGAATGAAAAGACTGAGCAACAAGTTGAGGACCAATGGAATCAAATTCCCACCCTCTTGCAAAGATTGTGTAATCATCCACAACATTTGAGGAAGACGACTGACTAAATAATATCACGCACAGTAACACTTTTGGATGACCTAACTTATCAAAAAAAGGTGCTTGTGGTTATGCGTTGAAAAGCACACCAAAGTCAACATGAATTATAAGCAATAAAGACGACACTTCTAAAAGCCTATTTCACACCATAGGCTGCTGAATTTGCAGGAAAACTTTTTTTCATTTTGACGTCAGCACAAATGAAAATGTGGCACTGACTCGCCCATGGATTGATGTTCTAGCATTGTCTCAATGAAGAGTTCGATGTTCGACTAGCCATGTGCGACATGAGCGCGCAGTTACAAGCCTGCTAGAGTTAGCGGCAGGTGGACTAGCAATATCCACCTTTGCAGTCTGGATGACGCCTGAGCTGGAACGTGAAGCTAACTGAAGCTAGTTAGCTTTAGAAAACTCTGAGTAGATCTAGCTTGCTTCATAGGATACCACTCTGATCTGTGGCATGGGGGGTGTAGCAGTCTAAGCCCCTGTCTCTGAAGCACATGTACGATGGATCGCTGCCAGCACGGGTTTGAATCCGACCCACTTATCTTTCAGCACTTTCTCAGTACATACCTTTCACCTCTCTCTATCCAATAAACATACACAAATCATTACCTGATCTAACACCCCTTGATAATATTAAATCAATAACAAACTGATGTCTGTATTGAAATTAGGCTCATGCTGCCTAGAACGTGGCTGTGAGGGACTCTATATAACACTGGGTGAGCTACATAAGTCTTGTTTTCTCTCAGATTAAAACATTACTCCAGTGTTGACAGGAAGGCCCTATTCTGAGCTTTCTTCAAACAGCCAGCGGAGCAGGGAGGCCTGGTGTCTGGGACCTTGGTTTGCTCAGCCTCGCCGGGTGGACATCCACAGTGACTAAGGCCCAATACATCTTGAGGCAGGCTCCTCAGGCCCTTCAAACAACAACAATGGCAGGGGCCTAAATCTCCTAATATAGAGCGGAGCTTTGATACAGGCCCACGGTGGCGTATTTAGTTAACTGTTGCGGAGGGGGCTGTGCTGACGTAGGCTTCCTTAGTCAAACACGAACAGTGTTTTTGCTGCTGGGCTGTATGTGACTGGCAGATATAGAGGCCATCCATCCCATCTGTCAAAATGGCAGACTCAGAAAAGGTCTAGAAGTGAGACTTAACAATGCCAGTGTGCCAGACGACTAGCAGTCTCTTATATTTCAACAGGGTTCTGTTCATTTTCTGCGTTAATCACTTAGCCTCATATGCCGAGTGTAAATGTTTTCTAGCTAGCACCATAACTTAATGAATACATGTGGTTTGACTACCAAACAGGCCTTTTTGTGTTCTTGTCAAAGTAATGAAGCCACCCACCATGTCTACTACCGAGTATGTGGTTGTTGAGGCAGGACGTCTTTCGCTAGCTGAGTAAAACCTCATACAAAACTTTGACTTGGCACCCCATTGCTCTACATAAAATATGACCATTTCAGCTTTGATCGGGGTAAAAATCATATTTGCACAATGTATTCAAAGGCATGACAATATAAAACACATCAAGATAAAAAAATTGTAAAACAGTTGTGGTCCCTTGACTTTTAGTTGTTTAATTAATGTGCCTATATCATTTCCTATGGATAGTATATTCCTCCCCCAGTAGGGAGCACATAAGCAACTTTAATAATACAACCTTTAGAATTGTTTTCTACGTTTTCTTCTTCTCTGAGTACCTGGCCACTTCTGTAACCCATGCTGAGAGGAAATAAGGGACTTCGCTCCAGAAGAGACCAGCTCGCTACGCCATTGTTCCTCCGCAAGCCCATCTTAATTAGGTCCCTTTGATTCCATTTGAACAGAGAGTGACCCAATTTGGCGTTACTTCTAATGCACCCTCTAGAGGCTCTCAGCATTGATCCAGGCCTCTGACTTGCTCCGAGTCCTCTCAGAAGCCGCGCTGCTTGATTCACGGCACAGTGTTGGTAATCTTAAAAGACAATGAACCAAGCAAGCATACAAACTCAAAGGGAATGGGATGTTCTATTTCAATACAGGTCGCCAAGGCCTTTGAGCACCTGGCGACTAGGCTTGGCAAGCCAATGATATGCTAATTGTAACAAACAGCCAACTGACATTTGCGGAACAGTTTAACTGGAGCGCTCCTGGGGGTTTCTCATTATATAGGCCTAAAGGCTTGATATTCTGGTTATATATTTATTTAGGTCCCCTCTTTGACTACTATAGTCACCCAAAAGAGGTCTTAGGTGTGCCTCAGTTCCAGGGCATGAAAACCATGAATAATTTTTAGCCTATGAGTTAGCTGGGCTGACAGAGTTGTGTTTGTTTTTCATCAATGTGTGTTGAGCTTGGCTGTGGACTACGAGGGCCAGGTGAGGGTGGGGCCTGATAGGCTGGGGGGGGGGGGGGGGGGGGGCGGGGGGGGGGTGTTGTGCAGACCTGGGGGTGATTGTGGGATTGTAGGGAACAAGGCTTCTGGGGTGTCATGACTGTGTGGTTGTGGCGGCTGCCCTGTGAAGCATCATACTGGAAAGACATCACCACACACACACACACTTGCGTTAGCCTCTCTGCCAGCAGTCAGACACTGACGTACACACAGAGGTGGGCGGCTAAGCCAACATTCTCCATCGCTTGGGGAGGAAGAAATTGGGCTGTGGCCGCTGTAGCCTCGCCGGGGGAAAGGTGCCAAGTGCTTGTCCATTATAACAGGATCTGCACTCTCTCAAGTCATTTTCCCCCCACGGCGCTCCCGCTTGAGTGCTGTGAAGATACAGCATGGGGAGACTGTGTTTCTGACATTTACTGAAATGGCCTTGAAGCATTTCGGTCAGGAGGAGCACAGGCATTGGCTTATGAATAGCTTGCCACAGACAGGAAGTGAGAGGGAGGGAGGAAAAGAGAAAAAGAACAGCAAGAGGGAGAGAGAGTGAAACTGAAAATGGCTTATACCCATACATTAATGAACTATTTAATGGCAATTCATCTTCAACTCCTTGGATAACCCCTTGGTTAAAATGTAACTTAATAATGACAGCAAACACTTGAGAGGAAGACTTCCCATCATCTCCATCACCTCTTTATTGGACATTAGAAAGTAGACATTTTCAAAAGTCATTAACCAGGCCAAATCCACACTGATGAGAACATGAGCCAATATTTTTAATTAGCTCCGGAAAATCACTAGCATTTAGTTCTAATAGGATCTTGTTCCACATGAAAGACTTGTGTTTACGCCCATATGTGACTCCCCTTTCACCTTGACTCCCCCTCCCTTCAGCTCTCCCTTCATTCCTCCCTCATTCTTTCCATCCCTCCCTCCCTCATTCTTTCCATCCCTCCCTCCCTCATTCTTTCCATCCCTCCCTCCCTCATTCTTTCCATCCCTCCTGCATAACCTACCCATCTTCCGGATAATGAGGCTTAATAGATCAGAACAAGCTTTATTACCCAGGTCAAGTCTCTTTAGGAATCGCCCTGCTAATGCCACAAATGTTTAAAGGGATAAGTACTGTAGCTGTTTAAGTGCTACATATGCAATAGGAGAGATGTTTATGCTTTTTTTTTTTTTTCAGAGCACACAATGCATATATGAATCACTGAGGAATCCTGAAACGAGTCCCTGAAGCGGTCATTTCTTTTCTTCATAAATGAAAATGTGACATACACTACACACACATGAGTATGTGGACACCCCTTCAAATTAGTGGATTTCGCTATTTCAGCCACACCCGTTGCTGACAGATGAATAAAATGTAGCACATAGCCAAGCAATCGCCATAGAAAAACATTTGCATTAGAATGGCTTGTACTGAAGAGCTCCATGACTTTCAATGTGGCACCGTTATAGGATGCCACATTTCCAGGTCAGTTGGTCAAATTTCTGCCCTGCTAGAGCTGCCCCGGTCAACTGTAGGTGCTGTTTTTGTGGAAACGTCTAGGAGCAACAACGGCTCAGACACAAAGTGGTAGGCCGCACAAGCTCACTGAATGGGACCATCGAGCGCTGAAGTGCATAAAAATTGTCTGTCCTCAGTTGCAAACTCATTATGGAGTTCCAAACTGCCTCTGGAAGCAACATCAGCACGAGAACTGTTCGTCGGGAGCTTCATGAAATGGGTCTCGATGGCCGAGCAGCCGCACACAAGCCTAAGTTCAGTGTGCTCACTGCCAAGCGTCAACTGGAGTGGTGTAAAGCTCACCGCCATTAGACTCTAGAGCAGTGGAAACGCATTTTCTGGAGTGAAAAATCACGCTTCACCATCTGGCAGTCCGACGGACAAATCTGGATTTGGCAGATGCCAGGAGAACGCTACCTACCCGAATGCATAATGCCAATTTAAGTTTGGTGGAGGCGGATTAATGGTCTGGGGCTGTTTTTCATGGTTCGGGCTAGGCCTCTTAGTTCCAATGGAAGGAAATCTTAATGCTACAGCATACAATGACATTCTAGACGATTCTGTGCTTCCAACTTTGTGGTAACAGTTTGGGGAAGGCCCCTTTCTGTTTCAGCATGGCAATGCCCCCGTGCACAACACGAGGTCCATACAGAAATCATTTGTCAAGATCGGTGAGGAAGAACTTGACTGGCCTGCACAGACCTCAATTTCATCGAACACCTTTGGGATGAATTGGAACGCCGACTGCGAGATAGGCCTAATCGCCCAACATCAGTGCCCTACCTCACTAATGCTCGTGGCCGAATGGATGTAAGTTCCCGCAGCAATGTTCCAACATCTAGTGGAAAGGCTTCCCAGAGTTGAAGCTGTTATAGCAGCAAAGGGGGAGGGATAAACTCCATTTTAATGCCCATGATTTTGGAATGAGATGTTTGACGAGCAGATGCCCACATACTTTTGGTCATGTAGTGTATTTAGTAGGATGATATTAACAGACATAATACAGACCGAGAGAGAGAGAGTAGCTGAGAGAGACAGTGGCTGAGAGAGAGTGGAGACAGACAGCGTGGCTGAGAGAGAGACAGACAGCGTGGCTGAGAGAGAGACAGACAGCGTGGCTGAGAGAGAGACTGAGTGGCTGAGAGCAAGAAGATAAAAAAATAAAAAAAATAAAGAGATGGCAGATTGAAACAAGCATTCGTACCACACACCAACCTGTGTTTCCTCATGTCCCTTTGAGTCTAGCTGGCTTGTGTTAGCTTGCTACCTGGAAAATGTTCTGTCAGAGGAAGAGGCATGCTACCAGAGACAGAAACCGTGGCAACAGGAACAGCAGCCGCAGCAACAGCAGTAGCTCATAACACAAACCTAGTTTGAGATAGCGAAGCCACAGATAATGAAGGGAGTCAGATCCCCTAGTGGTCCCAGGCCTGAATCTGGCCAGGTTGCAGGATCAGAGCTGGCTATAGTGGCTATATGGGGGGGGGGGGGGGGGGGGGGTCTTGGCTGTACTCAGACCTAGCTGTCCTATCAGGCATCATCCATTGTCCATCCACCAGGATCCATCTGGACAGCCAACAACAAGAGTTTTGTTCTGAGCCTCTTAGCACAGCACAGCTTGTTAGCCAGGCCTGCCTCAATCTTGGTGTTTGGCTTTCTTATTCACCAATGTGTGCTCAACCTTGTACATTCACACACACACACACACACACACGTAGCCCAAGCTTTACACACTCATCATTTGCAGCCAATACTGGTCTGCAAAAAGACAGGCAGTCCCATAGGCTTCCTATCCAGCTTGTTAGGTACACCGCAGACTGTACTCTGTCCTGGCCCAAATCACCCTCTGCGTCGCTCAAAACAAACAGCAGGGTCAGGAGATGGTGGTTGGACTGGTGAAGACTTCCAGGTCCAGCTATGCCAATATTAGTTGATTGTCTGAGCCAGATGGCCTAGTACATTGTTGGAGGATTAGATGATTTGTCTGTTACCAGTGTTGTACAGGACAACCTTCCAGAGTCTGATCATAGTGTGACCATCACTCCAATTAGACCTGAAAACAGACAGATCCCTTTTATCTTTCAAACAAGGGAGTGGACATTCATTTTAGTAAAGGTTTTCATGGAAACTGCAAAATAGGTCAAGAACATGTCCTGTGTTCACAACAAATAACCCTGTTTCAGCAGAATAGACTGTTATAAGCACAAACATTAAAATTCCCATTACAGGTCCAATGAGCATAGAGTACATGATGAATGGTAAACTTACCAATTGCTGTCGTGCTTGAAGAGAGGTTGTTCGCTACGTCATGCAGCATCCTTCAAAAATAAGAGAAACTCAAATAAACAACATCCCAAACAATCTTGTGCCTGCTTGAAAGCCTGAGACAACAACCTTCAAAGCAGCCATGAAGAGGACCTATTGTTTGATGAGGCAGAGGCCATATAATGCATATCATTTTAAGTGAAGATGTTGAAGTACCTCTGGATGGTGACTCATGTCCCTGAGCCCAGAATACCTCACTACCATGGGCCAGAAACAAGATGAGGGAGAGAGAGAGGTCTGGGTTTGCGTCACCAACCTCTATGATTCAGTTGTGTTTGTGCCATGTTCTTTCTATCAATTCCTTTGATAAGGCATCAGGTTTGTGGTCCACTGGGACTGCCAATAGATGGAGTTGATTGGTGCTCCACTCAGGGCATGAGAGAGAGAGGAGAGTAGACGAGAAAGAGAATGTAAAGCCCCAGCAGAACCAGTACCCCTCAACACCATTGACCTGCATGATGAGCACAGACCTGCAAAGTGCTTTTATTTTCCCCTCTCCATCTCTCCCCATGTATCGCTCTCCTCCCCCGTATCTGATGTTCTCTGTTCATTCAGGGGAGATAAAAAGATGAAAGGAATGGAGGCAATCATGAACTTCAGTCTTGGATGTTTCTGTGGAAAAACACAGTTGTCTATGTTTTTCTACATCTCATGTTGATTTGAATTTGTTAGTCGTCAGTTCACTCAGATGTGAGTGATTTCAAAAATAAAATAAAAAACATTTTAAAGACTCCAGAAAACCACATACACCGTAATCAATATTAGCCTGTCACGTCCTGACCATAGAGAGCTCGTATTTTTCTATGGTAGAGTAGGTCAAGGCGTGACTGGGGGGGGGGGGGGGGGGGTTTGTCTAGTTTAATTTTTCTATGTTGGGGTTTTCATATGATTCCCAATTAGAGGCAGCTGGTCATCGTTGTCTCTAATTGAGGATCATATTTAAGTAGTTGTTTTTCCCACTTGTGTTTGTGGGAGATTATTTTGAGTTAGTGCATGTTGCACCTCTGTCGTCGCGGTGTTTGTTGTAGGTCTTGCATAGTTTCACATATTAATAAAGATGTGGAATGATACGCACGCTGTGCTTTGGTCCGTTCCTACACACAAGCGTGACATAGCCAGTCACTGCTATACGTGCATTGCATACATGCGTCCTTTTTAATTCTGCTGCCGTCACTTCTTCACCCTTCTCTTTCATAAAAAAAACTATTATAAAAAAAAAGAGCTGGAGTAGAGGTACAACAGGCACATTCAGAGTCGGTTGGTTATTGTGAGTCACCAGAACTCACCGTGTGGTGAGCACACACACACTAACCATAACAGCTTGTTTTGGACTCCTACTTTACAGGAACCTTCACAAGGACAGCTAGCTAGCCAGGGGGAAATTGATATATTACGCAATCATCAGTTTCTGATGGCAGTCGCAGTGGTATGTCTAAGAGAGAGACCGATGCATTCTACCATCCACACAGTGCAGCCAGTGTGTTTTTTTTTTCTTTGAGCTAAAAAGTGCAGAGCTCCTGACTTTATTCGCAGGACTTTTGCCAATCACAATGTTTTGGTGATTATTTTCCAAGGATTAGGGGTATTTTTCCGGTAGATTGTAATAGCCTCTGTATATTCTAACCTCCTTTTAATCAGCGGGGAGAAGGAACAATCACTTCCATCACTGGGATATAGCCGCTCTCCCAGCCAAAGTGTGTTGCTTATTTATCCAGAGTCTCAGACTCCCCCAGTTTATTTTATCAGACTGAGTGAAATTCCAGTATTGGCTCCAATTCGGGAGGTACTAGGGGCTTGTCTTGCCCCTTTCTCTAAGCAAATGTGGACAGGAGAAAGGTGTATAGGGTTATGGGGGGGGGGGGGGGAAATGTACAGTTAACAGTGGAAATGTTTCAGACACCGAGAAATAGGATCTCTTAAAGAGTCGGTGACAGACACGTGCTGAAACGGGCCGGTAGTGAGACGCGGTGGTGGGGAACACCAATAGGGCTGACTAACGAGAGGATGTGAACAGTGGGAACTGGGAACCCTTAATTAAGCAGCATTACAAAGCCATGGGCTCGTGTGTTTACCTGCATGTATGTCATCAAACTCATACACCAGAGAAAAATCAGTGGCGGATCAGCTCAAAGTACAACCATACACGCCCAAACACACACACACACACACACACAAAACAGCAGACACAAGCACACGCACACACAGAATGATATTTGATCATATATTATTCTACCTATATCAAAGGCTGGTTGTGTCAATTGATTTGCAGTATCGACTGGGGGGGGGGGGGGGGGGAATTAAGGGTCTGGGTCTACGGATTGGCACTGAAAAGGCTCTAAAGAGACTGGCACTGGTGGACCAATAGGTGCCGGATCTCTCACGTCACACACACACACACACCTCAGAGGTGGAATGGGAGAACCTTCCTCCTTAGTTAATTTTATTTTTTTTTTAAATAGTAAAACATTCAAAAAGTTATTATTTTTAGATAAAACTATACAAAATGCATTCACGTCACAAAATAATTGATTAAAACACACTGTTTTGCTTTGAAGGTCTACAGCAGCCTCAACAGCACTCTGTAGAGTAGAACCATGGTATAGCCAGAACACAGCTAGCTTCTGTTGTCCTCTGGGTAAATTTGACTTCAATACAGCACCGAGGAGACTTATTGTTCTCACCCCCTTCAATAGACTTAAACAGTGATTATGACAACTTCCGGAGGATGTTCTCAAACCTATCAGAGCTCTCGCAGCATGAACTGACATGTTGTCCACCCAATCAAAGGATCAGAGAATGAATGTAGTACTGAAAACAGCTAGCTAGCACTGCAGTGCATAAAATGTGGCGAGTAGTTGACTCAATAGTTAAACAGTTTAATAATTAAAATCCCTCATATTCTTCTTTCTTTGCCTTCTCAGTGAGATGGATTCACGGTCAGAAGCAGCTCATTGGGCCACTGATGTTCATATCAAGTCTCCAATTAAGTTCTCCATCACGCTAATGTGCAGTATCGACTGGTACCTCTTTGATCTGTATTAGTTAAGGTTTCACTACGTTTGATCCCTCTCACCAAGACCTCACGGCTGGACCTCTACTGCCGGCGGGTTACTTCTCAGCTCTTTGTCGCTGTCTCTGGCGTGTGTGTTGGTGTGTCTGGCTGTCTGTGGCCTTGCTGTCCTCAGGGAATGGCTACAAAGAGACTGAGCTCCTCATCTAGCTCTGTCTACCACTTTCACAGGCCATCAAAGTCAACCACAACACCCCATTAGTGGCCATTTGGGAGAAAACACATTTAAATAAAGGAATGAATCCAATGTGGACAAACAGACATCAAAATAACAACCATAACATTGTCTAAGCTATTAGTTAATGCTCCAGCTTAATAACCATAATGGGTGGTGTTACGAACCCAATAACTAGCCTACTAACATAGTGGCACTCACTAAGTCTAGGGCTGTTAGGCCTAGTTACATGGTCTGCAACCTGAATGAGCATGTATGTGAGAAGGGAGACAGCAACCTTACCTTGGTCCAAGATCAGCTCTCTCTTGACCTCTTGGTCGGCCAGTTAAAGCAGATTATTATTTGTTCAGATGGTGACGAAACATAAATGTGTACAAAATTAGAAAAATACAAAAGGCATGCCCAAAATGAAGACTCAAAAACAAATGAAAGGCCTCATTACCAGGAAATAAAACCAGCAGGCTCCCCAAGCTGGCACTCTGACGTTCACCCTAATTGGCAGCACCTGATGTGCTTATCAACCCTTGGCTCAGAAGCCAGACCTGGTTGCTGCCACCTGGGGATGGAGTGTGGAAATGTATCCTGGATAGTGTGTTTGTCTATGTCCTAACACTAACCTTGCCCCGATATCATAACAGTTGTAATCGGTCCCAAATAAAATGTGTCTAATGTGTATTAATTGATAAGGAATTAATTTGGTTGTTAATGCAGGACATAGCTGCTTTGCCTTTAAACAAATAGTTTTCCATTGTTCGTTAAGTGGTGGTCCGGATAGCCTTTGTTTAACCAACATATTCTAATAAACACTGGTGATTTTTCCCTATCAAAGCACAACCAGAATTATATTGTGATACATAGGGATCCACATGTTGTATTAGAGACATGTCTTTGTGTTAAATGTATTATGTCTTCCTTTATTTTATTTGACCTTTATTTCATCAGGAAGTCCAGTAGTGAACAGTATGTGTTTCTCTGTGCTAAACCCTTCCCTTGTAATATAAATGTTAATGTTATATATTCTTTGTATCAGACACTGGAAAGCATCTGCTCGCCAACAGAGTCATACTGTATTGGGTGGAATAGCATAGTACTGTGAAGTAGGTCTATTCTGATGAGAGCTTTGTTGCCCACACACAGTTATATCACATACAACAACAACATGCTAAACAGCCCACAGTGAATACTGTACACAGTGAATTCAGACACATTGTAAATGTATTGAATGAAGCAGATCATGGAAGATTATTTGTACTTTACATATCAATCCAAAGGCACAATAAGTGTCATCTTAACCCAGGATATCCAATGCCTGAAAATGGTCTGTAAGTATCAGAGCCGGAAACAACAGCATCAGAGTTACAGGCTAGAGCTAATATGACAGCAAGCAGACAGAAGAGCAAAGAGGATTGCTAAAGAAAGAAATATTTAGATTTCTGTAACATTTCTAAAGAGCAAAAGTTCCTCTAAATTTACTCATGCTTTAAAAAGGGATAGAAATGTCAAACCCAGTGAAAAAAACTAACGCGAGTAAATATCATGTAAATCTCAGAGAAAGAAAGCAGCAGGTTTCCACCGCCATAGAAACAACTGTGAAAAATGCAATTCCACCGGCCTTTCTCCACTGAAGTGTTGGGGATTAGGGCACCAGAGGCTCACAGGGCAACCCGCTGGTCCTACACTGCTCTCTCACAGGACCTGATATACAGGACCCATTTATATGCGGCCATTCCAAACGTCTGACTTATGGCCACACTGCCATTTTGATGACATCTGCTAGGCATCCAGGAATCCGCTTAACCAACAACCTTTTCTCCCTTCTTCTCATCCTGCTTTCTTTTCTTCTCTTTCATTTCATTAAATCTGGATGGGATGACACTTCTCACCTTTTTCATCCTCCCCTGTGTGAAATTCTCTTTAGTTATATTGAGGTTGGGGGGAAAAAAACGGTTAAGAACCCAAACATTGGCGACACCTATGGCGAGCGGAACAAGGGCGACCTTGTGTTTACATTTACGCGGAGCCACTACCCCACTGGGATATTGATGTGGTGTTACAAGCCTGGAGCTAGCCAGGCAGAGAGAGCAAGAGAAAGGAGACGAAACGGTTCTCATAGTGTTTCGCCAAACCGCTGTTCCACGGGACTCCAGGCTGCCCCCTTTTGTTCAGGTTGAGTAATAGTGTTTTGGATCTGCACACCTAATAAGAGTGTATCAGAGGGAACCAGTGACTCCCGACTCGACTGGAGAGAGAGGAGATTAGCTCTGTGGACATAGTGTAAAATGGATGCTTCCATAAGCCCGCTGAACGTGAAAGTGTGGGACAATTGTCTCGAAGAAAGGAGACAGGGGGTTGTGTGTGTGTGTGTGTGTGTGTGTGTGTGTGTGTGTGTGTGTGTGTGTGTGTGTGTGTGTGTGTGTGTGTGTGTGTGTGTGTGTGTGTGTGTGTGTGGTATGTCTTGGTCTGTGGATGTCTATGACCTAATGACTGAACCAACACTACATTCATCATCCCAGTGTTTTCCTTGTGCTTTAACAGCTTCTGTCCCTCTACTGACCCCACTGGTCAGACACAATATAGCATCACACAGATCTATGAATCACTGCATTGATAGCCATATCTCTTCAACCATGTAATTATTGCTATGTACATACAGATGGATTAGCTATTTACATACAGATGGTGCCCTGCTAGCCTCATATCCTACAGATGGCATAGGGGCATAGGGCTGCTATAGAGAGGCCATTTTAGACCATTCTCAGACTTGTGTGATTACTTGTTTTTGTGATATGATACATATTTATTTGGGTTTCCTAGAAAAATAATACAGATAAAAAAAAGATTGTAGAAACAGATTGTAGATACGTTTACAGTTTTATTTCCAGATCACTGAGCTCGTCTTGAATTGCGTATTCAGTATATGTACAGTACAAGTGCACAGTCAAATATACAGTATATCTATTTATTCATGGTTTAAAGTGATTCAAAATATAGAAACATCACCCCATTTAAGTGTTCTGTGAACCATATAAATGGATGCACAAGCAAGGCTTCTCCATATTAACTATTGATGTCTGCACTGTTGTGATGCTTCTATCTCTGCATGGCTCTGGTACTGGGAGGAATCAAAGAACTGGAATAAAAGTTACAGAGGACAAAATTAAATACATGGACATTTATTTGTTAGAAAATGCATTTGCCTGTTGTGGAGAGCATGTATCTCTGAAATAGACGTGGATGCATTTCATCCTAGTGCTTCAGCATGGCACTAAAATGCTCTTAAAAGCTGTTAACACTATACAGACCATGGAGTAAATAATGTGTAGAAATAAAAGCTTACTAAAAATACAATAGTACAAATAAATAAAATAGACTTTCCATTTGGCTGTTGTATTATTGATATTGGACAAAATAGTCCAAATGAAATAGTGGCTTTGAAGGACACATTGGGTCAAGACAATTCAAATATGCCAGGCACACAAGCAGCAACCCAGAACTTATAAGGCATCTTTTCACTTCTCCCCTCATTTCCCTGTCTAAGAGTTATAAATAAGTAAATGTCTCTCTCTTGCAATGATAGAAATGTCGCTTCTGCATTATCCATATGGGCCAAGGGCATAAAAGTTCAGCTTGTAGTGGATTCAAGCAACAAACAGCTTTTTATTTATTTATTTATTTTTTTACTTTTTTGGTTTTTACCACATTGTACTTAGTCAAAAGTATACTCACAAAATAATAAATACAGTCATTTATCTCTTTGCAATGATAAAACTCATTCTACTCAGCCCGTTTGGATCAGGAAGGTGAGTAAACTACTCAAGGGCCCCACTGTCTGAATGTTTAATTTGTAAATGGACCGAAGCTGTAGCAGCGCCACAACTACAGATAGTACTGATTAGCCAGGATTACGTGTCATTATAGGATAACAGCAATGGTAACTCATTGAATCTCTAATCCACCAAACATGGTTTGTCTTAGACACTTCAGAGCAGTCAGAACAACAACACATGCCAGGTGGAGCTAACAGACTCACAGGTATTGGCTCATGTTCAGTATTCATATTTGTAGCAACAAGCTTTTATCATTTTTTTTTTTATCTGAGTGTGTGCTCAATAGGAACATGAAAGTAAGATTGTAAGCGTTTCTTTAAATTCTCTGTGGCATTCTGTGGGTTGATTAAAAGAAAATATGAAGTGACACGTTTTGTCTTAAAGGCAAGCATAAACTGTTTGACCAATATATCTACTAATATCGTATTCATTATAACTGTGCATGCCTGATTCTGCTGAAGAACTCTTATTTTAAATCCGTCAGAGATGATCATATAAAAAAATAAAAAAATATAATCAACCAACTCCAAAAACCAGCTATTGCGGAAGACTACTCGCAGACATGTCCCTCCGAATGCATTATGTCAGCAAACAGCCCTATTTGTTTTTTTAAAGGTGACGAGTAAAACTGTTCCCCCCTTCAAAAAAACTGGGATAATCCGGACTGACCGGGAGGAATGAGGGGTGGTGGACACAATATCCTCTCTCATAATTTCATTCACCCAATCCCGCCTGTAGACCACAACTCTGCCCAGAGAGACTTTATGCAAGGGTCAGGGTGTCAGGATTAAGTCTAGAAAAAGGAGGGGGCAACCCTCCCTCCCTTTTAACCCCCCGCCCCCAACAGCTCATGTCCCCCTTCCATAAAGTCCACCAGCTGTTATCTTGTACTAAACCCTGCTGAAGAGAAAGGGATCTATAAGGCCCAATCAGAAGATATGACTGTGGGGTTAGTGCGCCACCATCAAGAACGGCTGAGGTAGATCGCATACAGAAGGCTGACGGCGAGTGTTCCAGAGAAAACCAGATTTGAGATTCAAAAGGGATAACACATCACCCGCCATTTTAGCCCTGTCAAACAAAGACACAACAAACACTTTCAGAGTGATTAAACACTCAATGAATGTACCGAGTTTGACGTCAAACTTTGCTGAAGGGGGAGAGCAGAGATAAAGGCGAGGTGTAGGGTAGATCAAGCACGCATACTGTATATGATGTGAAAGAGTAAGTCAGTTGCAGACGCAAACATTGTTGTGCAGTGACTGGAGGGCTGACGGGTTGAATGGTCGGCTGGATGGACAATCCAAAAACTTGTGACAGTTTGGTGGTGAGGGAAACAGCCGCGGGACAGACTCGTTGAGAGTTCAGGAGAGGGGCAGTGTGGCAACGTCTGGAGAGAGGAGGGAACTGTTGTATCCTTCAGTCTAAACCTATGAGCAGTCACCATCCTCGTCATCAGCTTCATCATCAGCATCATCATTAATGAACTCCAGATGAACCCAAATGAATTTGTTCATTTCACTTGGAGATTGGAAGGTTTCTGGATTGTTGGATTGTTTGGCTTAATAACCAAAACAGAGGAGGTGAATCTGCGGCCACGCTGACCTGAAATCACTTATTTTGGATTTGAACATGCACAATTCAAAAGGGACTCGCACATTTGCGCTATCTTTGATGCAGATGCAGGGTAACAACTGAATAAAATTAGAGAAAAAATTTGAACCTGGCACACTGCGCTTGCTAGCATCACTGCTCTTTATTAAGATTTACGTATCGGCCTCAAAGCCTTCGTCAGAGCTTTATTTGAACATGCAGAAACGTTACACAGCAGAACAAGAGGAAACTTTGTCACAATCTGTTTTAATAGTAATAATAATAATTATTAATAGTAGTAGTAGTAGTAGTAGTAGTAGTAGCAGAAGTATTGTTATTATTATTATGTATCACAAACAGCACAATTGGCCCAGCGTGGTTCGGGTAAGGGGGAGGTTTGGCCGGGGTAGGCTGTCATTGTAAAATAAGAATTTGTTCTTAACTGACTTGCCTAGTTAAATAAAGGTTAAATAAATAAAGCAATTATTATTATTATTGTTACTATTATTATTATGACATAGTTATACAGATATTTGGATAGGGAATATTTAAATCATTATGTTGTTATCATATATTGGACTTTGTACTATACTTGAGAGACATTTTATAAACAAACAATGCAATTAAATAAAACAATGGTTTTTTTACTGGCTTTCCAAAATGTACAGAATAAATAACAATTGTTAATTTAAGAGAAGTGCATTTCAGTTTATTAGTATTGTTTGTGTACAATATTTTTTACCTTTTACACTTGTATATAAAACTATTAGGTATAAAAAGTATTCCACTGGAATGTATGAGATATTATGTTTTTGGCATAATATTGAACATATGAATAAAATACAGGCCTACAGTACTTCATACAAAAAATATTTGCAAATGTAATCCTGTAAATCGAATTGATTAAATTATAGTATCGTATTTCAGCGTCACAATACATTCTTTTAACTAATAAATGATGAAGTACATGTTCCATTCAACTCCACACGGCTGACATGTTTGACCTAAATATTTATGATATTTTAAAATGGCAAAACATGTTGTCGGTTAGCTCCACTAGCAAAGCAGCACATATTTTAAAGTAAAAAATGACTGATAGGTTTGGTTAGTAACTCCTATTAGAGAGTGGCAGTTAGAACCCACTCCTGTTGATGTAGGGACCCAAGTGGAAGGAGGCCGGAGAACAACATGTGACACGTATTCTTAATGTATTCCATATCTCACATTTCCATGCTTTGGCTGGAATCCCAGACCTCCTCACATGACCCTAACAACATAATTACACACAATTTACATCACATTCACTGTTGGCATTCATTCAAGACTTTAGAGGAAACAAGTACACCAGACCTATCTCTTTTTTCTTCTCCAGTCATCGAACCCCTGCGACGAGAAATACCAGAGATATGATGAGATGAAATTTGAAATCCCGAACAGCGATTAATTCATTCTCACACATGGGGGGGGGGGGGGGGGGGGGCAGCGCAGGCAGGCATCAAAGCGGAGTCGGCTCCAAATTTGGTCCATTAATCTCCAAAATATGGACCCCATGCCTGAGCCAATGGATGGCCAGATCTGACCGTCTCCTACTGATACATGGAGTTCATGTGGAGTTCATCATGGTGGCTGTGGCAACATCGAGGACTTTCCATCTGAACTCAGAATGCGGTCACAGTGGCCTAAATACACCCGGTCTAAATGAGTGGTGGTAGTGATGAGGAAATAGAGTTAAACTAACAGCAGTAAATGTTTTATTTGCTAATTTTCAGTATTATTTTTGATTTTCAGGAGGGTAAGGAAATGTAGACTATCAGAAAATACTTGCCTATTTTACATTTGTCATTAAGGGATATAACCCTCAGTTTCACAAGAGAAGTTATCTTAGATTTTTAATTAAGCTTTAATTGACCTACATGTATGAGTTTCCCCCCTATGTTTTGCATTCTACCAAAAACTGTAAAATCCCCGTGGATTGATGAGGAATTGACAAACTGTATGGTTGAGAGGGATGAGGCAAAAATAATGGCAAATAAGTCTGGCTGCACAACCGATTGGCAAACAGATTGCAAATTGAGAAATCATGTGACTAAACTGAATAAAAAGGAAGAAGAAACTACACTATGAAACAAAGATAAATGACATAACGAATGATAGTAAAAAGCTTTGGATTGAGTGTGGAAAAGGTGAAAAAAATATTGTTGTCTATCAACAATGATAAGCCACCGGGGTCTGTCAACTAGGAAGGAAAATTACTAAGGATAATAGCGGACGATATTGCCACTCCTATTTGAGATATTTTTAATTTAATCATACTAGAAAGTGTGTGACCCCAGGCTTGGAGGGAAGCAAAAGTCATTCCGCTACCTAAGAATAGTTAAGCCCCCTTTACTGGCTCAAATAGCCGACCAATCAGCCTGTTACCAACCCTTAGTAAACTTTTGGAAAAAATTGTGTTTGACCAGATGCAATGCTATTTTACAGTAAACTAATTAACAACACACTTTCAGCATGCTTTTAGGGAAGAACATTCAACAAGCACAGCACTTACACAAGTGACTGATGATTGGCTGAGAGAAACTGAGGATAAATTATTTCTAAAACTTAAAGCATTGTATTTGGGACAAATCATTCACTAAACCCTAGACCTCAACTAAATAAATAATGTGGAAATTGAGCAAGATGAGGTGACTTAACTGTTTGGAGTAACTCTGGACTGTAAACTGTCATGGTCAAACATATTGATACAACAGTAGCTAAGATGGGGAGAAGTCTGTCCATAATAAGGCGCTGCTGTACCTTCTTAACAACACTATCAACAAGGCAGGTCCTACAGGCCCTGGTTTTGTCACACCTGGACTACTGCTCAGTCGTGTGGTCAGGTGCCACAAAAACGGACTTAGGAATATTGTCATTGGCTCAGAACAGGGAAGCACGGCTGGCCCTTGGATGTACACAGAGAGCTAATATTAATAATATGCATGTCAATCTCTCCTGGCTCATAGTGGAGGAGAGATTGACTTCATCATTACTATTGACATGTTGAATGCACCGAGTTGTCTGTTTGAACTACTGGCGCACAGATTGGACACCCATGCATACCCCACAAGACATGCCACAAGAGGTCCCTTCACAATCCCCAGGTCCAGAACAGACTATGGGAGGCGCACAGTACTACATAGAGCCATGACTTCATGGAATTCTATTCCTCATCAAGTTACTGATTGAGGAAAAAACAGATAAAAATACACCTTATGGAACAGTGGGGACTGTGAAGCAACACAAACATAGGCACAGTCAAAAGCATACACACACACACACACACACACACACACACACACACGCGCGCACACATGCGCGATAACATGCGCATTATACACACACATGCACATGGATTTTGTACTGTAGATATGTGGTAGTGGTGGAGTAGGAGCCTGAGGGCACACAGTGTGTTGTGAAATTTGTGAATGTATTGTAATGTTTTTAACATTTTATAAACTGCCTTAATTTCGCTGGACTCCAGGAAGACTAGCTGCTGCCTTGGCATCTGCCCTACAATGTGCATCTGCCCTGCTTTTGCATATGTGGCCATTGACTGGGACACTACTGCCATCAACAGGGCACTGAGCGTGTCCCGTGGCACAGTCCAACCCAAAATTAATCAAGACTCGCATCCACAAACAGTTCATGTGAGTGTGTTCCGCAGTATGTTCTACTATCCTCTGAGACTGACATAGAATCACAGGAACTCTTGACCTCACACATGCTGCTCTAAACAGGACTCTGTACACAGAATCGGCAGCGGTGTGATGGATGTAGGACACTGCTTGTGCCCTGCCACTGTATGACAATGTGCCTGTTCTCTCCTCATCTCTCAATCTCCTCTGAGAGCATTACAGTGATAATACTTTAGAGGCCACGGCCCGCCTCTAAACCTCTCCCTCTAGGCCTGCCGTGAACCTTTCACCCAACCATCATATCACAGAGAACAAGGGATTGGAATGAAATAAATAGAATAGGCTATTGTGTGGTGTTCTAGTACCGTATTCCCCTCATTTAGGTCAGATTAAAGAATGTCATTTAAGGGTATTTTTTTATATTAAAGTGTCAAAATCACTTCCTGTCCCAGGTGTTAGCAACAAATGGATTATGACATGTGTGTCATGTTTTATTTATGGTAGTCATGATTAAAGTGTCTGTGTGTATGTGTTTGTGAGTACGTGTGTGTATGTGTGTCTTAGGGTGGATTGCATAGATATGGGTGCGCCTGAGTAGAATGTCTGTGCAAAGAAAAGTAATGGTGTTGGTTTCAATGTGATGCGGTTTGCTAACAACGCTACCACTAAACAAACAGTCAATCAACACAAATGCCAAGGCTGACACATTGATTTACGATGAAAACAATAAAAACAAGTCACTTTCAACATAAATTACAGAATTAATACAAACATCCCAAGTAAATTACAGACTCAATTGTCTCTGGGAAGCCATGCTTATGATATGGAAATAATTTGGTGTTGATTAGGCCGCCGGATTGTTCGATATAACGTCGCGTGCTTCAGTGGCTAAACTAAATACTGCTCAATCAAGGACCTGCGTGATATTTCAATAATGATCTAGGCCGCGGAGATTGATTGAACCTCCATTGTTTTCATCATAAACTCTCTCATGATATCTCTATCAGGAGGCCTGGACACCGAGTTGACAGAGAACCAGGCTGCTATGTAGGTTAGCTCTACAAAAAGTGCTTTAAGCCGAAAGAGAAATAAATAAATAAAGTGTTTGGAGAGGTGAGTGCTCGGTCAGCTAGTCTGCATATCCCATCCAATGCCACAGTTGTGTCACATCTGAGGGTGGTCATTAGGCCGTTACTGATCTAATGTGTGCTGTCTACCGTACAAACTCGGAGCCAAACACAGGACACACAGAAACAGGCTCACAGTTTATTCCAACAGATACTGTTGAGATCCAAATTTACGTCACACAATTATGCATGCCATTGTATCTTTCATTCATGTGAGAAAAAAAATGTATGCATATTTGTTTCCTGCTAAGAATTGTATATAAATGCTTTGAAAACCATCCCTGGGTATTTTGGGGAAACAGTCCATAGATTTGTAGGAGTGAAAATGTTTGGTGCCATACAGATACATGAGACATAGCTCTTAGTTTTTTGCTAGAAGAAATAATAACATTTAAAATTCACAAAATTCTAATGTCTTATTGACATACATTATTTAACATATACAGCACCTTTAGAAAGTATTCACATCCCTTTACTGTTTACCATATTTTGTTGTGTTACAGCCTAAATTAAAAATGGATTAAAGCAAGATTTTTTGGTCACTGGCCTACACACAATACCCTATAACGTTAACGTGGATAAAAAAAATATATGTTTACAAATTACTAACAAATGAAAGCTGAAAATAAAAGCTGAAATGTCTTGAGACAATAAGTATTCAACCCCTTTGTTATGGCAAGCCTTAAATAAAATCAGGAGTAAAAATGTGCTTAACAAGTCACATAAAAAGTTCCATGGACTCAGTCTGTGTGCAATAACAGTGTATAACATCATTTTTGAATGACTACCTCATCTCTGTATCCCACACATCCAATTATATGTAAGGTCCTTCAGTCGAGCAGTGAATTTCACTCACAGATTCAACCACAAAGACCAGGGAGGTTTTCCAATGCCTCCTTCAAAAGGGCAACTATTGGTAGATGGTTAAAAAGAAAATAGCAGACATTAAATATACCTTTGAGCATGGTGAAGTTATTAATAACACTTTGGATTGTGTATCAATAAACCCAGTCACTACAAAGATACAGGCCTCCTTCCTAAGTTAGTAGCCGGAGAGGAAGTAAACCACTCAGGGATTTCACCATGAGGCCAATGGTGACTTCCAATGGCTAACATAGGAGAAAACTGAGGATGGATAAACAACATTGTAGTCACTCCACAATACTAATATAATTGACACAATACTAATATAATTGACAGAGTGATAGTAAGAAAGCCTGCACAGAATACAAATATTCCAAAACATGTATCCTGTTTGCAACAAGGCACAAAAGTAATACTGCAAAAAATGTGGCAAAGCAATTCACTTTTTGTCCTGAGTAAAATCCTAGAGGAAAACCTGGTTCAGTCTGATTTCCACCAGACACTGGGAGATGAATTCACCTTTCAACAGGACAATAGCCTAAAACACAAGGGCAAATCTACGCTGAAGTAGCTTACCAAGAAGACAGTGAATGTTACTGAATTGCCGAGTTACAGTTTTGACTTAAATCTACTTGAAAATGTATGGCAAGACCTGAAAATGGTTGTATAGCAATGACCAACAACCAATTTGACAGAGCTTAAATAATTGTTTTAATAATAATGGGCAAATGTTGCACAATCCATTTGTAGAAAGCTCAGGGGTGTGAATACTTATGTAAATTAGATATTTCTATATTTAAATTACAATACATGTGCAAAAAAATCTAAAAACATGTTTTTACTTTGTCATTATGGAGAAGTGTGTGTAAACAGGCTGTAACAACAAAATGTGGAATAAGTCAAGGGGTATGAATACTTTCTGAAGGCAATGTACATGTTTTGAAAGGCAACAAAATGGTCTAGATAATGCGCTACGGTGCTGAAAGAATTGCATATTGTATCTAGATACCTTATCAGATCATCATACTTAAAGTATTTTACTTTACTTTACAGTTCATCATCTTTTACATCTTACACTACTTGGGGCGAGGACATATGTGAAGGATAGTGAATGGTTTAGAAGGTCACGGTTTACACCCGTTGATGTTTTTCTCCTCTGTAAGGTTTGTGGGGGCCTAGGGCTGTCATTGTGAAGTTATTCTGAAGTGTGAACTCTCCGTCACAAAGGGCCAGCCATAGAACAACACCGGGGCAATATTCCACTCTACTGCAAGGAGTGAAATGTGGTCTTGTAGACATGATGAAAAAGGGCAAAGTGACAATTTCTGTTTGAGAATGTTGACTGAAATGTGGTAGTACACCATCACAGCTAGCCCGTCAACCTGGCAGGTGCATTACCGTACCCACAGATCAGTGGTCCACTCACACGCATTCATATCTCTGTGTACCGGATTCCCAGAATAGCACAAACTGACTTTTAGAGGTGTGTGTGATTTCTGTGTGTTTGAGTGTCCTTCCATTTCACAGTGGTCATGTAAAACACAGTGTGTCTCTGTGACTTAGATGTGGAGTGACCTCTGCATGACCAGCTACTCTCACACACTCATTCGCCGACGGGGATACCCACAAAGAACCCGGACACAAAAAGTGAAAGTCTCCTGACTTTTTTCCTTCCGCCTTCACCTTGAAAATGAACTATAAAAGAGATAAAAGTTTGATGTAGGTAAATGCAAGTGCAAAGCATTTATCTGCAAAAACTTTTTTTTAAATCACCTTCTTGGTTTCTATATTGTCTTTATGTGAGTGCCAGAGTACACCGAGTCAAGAGTGGTAGAAGTGGATGCAAGTTTGAATATGTTTCTAAGATTTATAAGAGTACAGTTTTCTTTTGGTCTGTTTCCCAAGCTTCTGCAATTACTTTTGACCACCATTTTAAGTTTGTAATTGAAAGAATACAGTAAACTTTAAGAAATGTAATATTGTCAGCCTTTAAAATCAAGACCGCAACTGTTAGTCATGCGCAATTGTACAACTACTCATTTGGTGTCATTACATACATTCCACTAAAAAGTAAAGAGGTTAGGGTTATGTATAGATTTTACAGACCACAAAAACGATTTGGATTACTGAAAAGGGAATAGGTTTGCTCTCGTCCTCATGATGAATCTTAGTTCACAAATATACAATATATTAATATGAGCAGTGAGTTCACCTGTCTGGTAGATGTTCAAATCATCATACATACTGAAAATACGAAATATGATTCCTAACTGATTCCTATATGCATGCACTTAAAACCTCACATTTTCAGATAATCCAGTTTCGATCTCAATTCGGCACATGGATCTCAAGGTACGATTCGGCCCTGTCTTTCTTCAATAAACTATAAACTATAGCTATTCTACAATAAATTAATGCAAAGTACAGTATACAATATTTGTATATATATTTGATATATAACTACATAAAAGTAGAGATAAAACGATAACATTATCAGCTTTCTATTTTTAATAATTAATAATAATTAATTCAACATGGACAGTACAGTGTCCCAGATGTTATGTAGTTCAACTCATAACAACTTATTCATTTATCCTACTCTTAATTAATTGAATCAATCCCACATGATGAATGCGCCGCTCATTACCAATTTGTTATTTTATTTGATCAATGTACAGTTTGTTAAAATGTTTTTTAAAAAAAATTGATATGTACAGGTATTTTATGCTTATCGTACAATATCCAATCATTTATTGTACATGTGAAACATACCAGCGTGTAGTTGAATATAACACAGTATGAAACCACACAGAACAACCTTGTCACTAGGATGAAATAATTATATCAGCATCAATAATCAGTTGTACAAAAAAGTCTTAATTCCGGTTCTATTTCAAAGTAGGTTTTCTACTTTTCTGAACACATTTCTAAACCTACAATATCTTTGGGAATGGTCTATATAAGGGTAATCTGATGCACTTTACAGTAAAAAAAATTACTGATGAAAAATGTAATAATGATTTTGTAATTTTTCATGAATTATGGAATTAGAAACTATTATTGTTTTGTAAATACAGCTGTATATAACAAAAGAAAAGGGATTTATTAATCTTCTAAAAATTAATGCGAAGTATATTTCTAAATAATAAACAGGGTAGTCATAGACAAAAATCAAATTGTCTGCTTCCTGATAAAATAATGTTTATATAAAGTATATATTAACACATATACTGTATACATATCTAAATAATTATCATCACACTCAACCTTGAAATTAAATGTAATTCATATGTTATAAAGGTATGACATATCAGTAGTTGTAACATGTAAAACAATTGCATAATAGTGTAATTTAACTGTACCCACATCCACATTTTGCTTCTACATTTGGGAATGTGTCACATGTAGTGATAAAGCACAACGTCCTGCCAATACATGCTGTCTGCCGAAGTCTGACACGGCCCGGAACATAGTTCCACAGTCCCACCTGAGGCATGGACTCTACCCCAGCTTCACCCCGTTACATAAAGACGAGACACACAGCTCTATGGAGAAGACAGACATGAGACAATGTGACTACATGGCCATAGAGAGAGAGAGAGAGAGAGAGAGAGAGAACTCAAAGGCCATTTCACTAACCCAAGCACATGCTGACCTACATACTGTACTTAATGGAATAGTGTTTATTTTCTCTTTACTATCCTGTATGAACAGAATGTCTGTGTGTGTCTGTGTGTGTGTGTGTGTGTGTGTGTGTGTGTAATGTGTGTGTAGCATAGACAAGATACAAACAGTGGTGTTCTTATTTTCCAGTTGTACAAAACCGCCCTGGTGAAACATTATAGGCTGCAATCATAAAGGTATGGCTGTAATTTATGTTCTCCCCTGATGATAATTGCTGCCTGGACTCTTCATAGTGCCCCACCAGTTCACCTACTCTGGTATTCAATTATGTACAGGGAACAAACCCTCTCGTAACAGAGACGATTGGCTGCTCAGGATTTCACCTTTGACCCTGTATTTTATCAGTCTCATCCTGCAGGAAGGCAGTTTGGTTTGTGGGAGAATCCACATAACTGACTGATGACTAGGGATATATTACCTTGATGGGGTCAGGAGAAAGTTGGAATCCCTCATTTACTTTGATCAATTCCATGTTGGGCTGTTTCATATTAAATTTAGAGTAACTCAAGTGAAGTACTAAAGTAAAGTGAAATGTTTGATGTAAAATGTATAATATTACAATTATTATGCAATTCATGTTTTAAATCATTAATGCATTAGTATAGCTATAAGTATTGTAGTAACTGTAATATGATTAACATGGTATTGTTATATGTTATAATATGTCACTAATATGTTATTGCTGTTTAATAATTGTAATGTGAATGGTATGTGGTTAATTCTGAGAGGACTGAGTGATGACAGAGTGATTATGAAGTGGCCACAGAAGAAACGACGCCGGCTAAAGTAAGATGGATTCCTATGCAAACGTTCAGTCTGTAAAATAGGTCAGCCAGTCATAATGGGTTTGAACTTTTGACCTGAGAAACAAAGTGTCTCTATTGTTCCAACATTGGCCTGACCGTACCCATCCTTATTATCAAATGTATGTATCAGATTTATCAAGTTATTTACTTGCTGTCGATAATGCTATTTTATAAGGATGTTAGAGTATTGCTTGTAAAATATTGGAGGTGGAAACCGTATGGCTCCCCCGGTGAGTGGAAACAGAGTTTGAAATTAAAGATATGTGTCAGCTAATATCAGGCTCTAACATTCATTACAGCAAGGAATGTTTTTACAGTATAATTGAGAAGCAATGCTCATGCAGCTACTGTACTAATGTAAACATTAAAAGTTCATGGCACAGAATGTTATATTAAACAGATTTGTTCCCCTTTGTTGCGTATACATTCAGCCTTGTTAGAGAAGTATTGAATAAGATCGGCAGACCGAGAGTTGCTTCCTCTTTTTTTTTAAATGGTTTTGCATAATGTATTTTCCGCTAGTTCTGACTTGATTTCTGTCCACAGCAAGCCTCCATTTGGCTTCATGGGCGAGCAGCTGCATTTATACACACAAGAAACAAGATGGCGGCTTACAGTACCTTGTGTCTCCAACACGGTTTCCTTCCTGTGTCGGAGAGTGACTGTGCCACCTCGACGATAAATCTTTTAGAACTATGGACGCCATGTTTCAATCTCTCCCTTCGTCCATGACACGAGGCACCCAGAAATAATGTTTTTTTATAGACGTTTTTAAGTAAGTCCTTGTTACTATAAAAACCTTATTATCAACTCTCTAAATCACAAATGTCTATGTTTTGATATGAACAAAAATGCTAAATAATCAGACGGCAGGTTTCCGTATGCCTAGCGTACATTCCCTTTCTCTCCCGTTCCCTTTCGCTCTGTGTCTCATTGTCTCTTTTTGAGTGCTATTCCTAGCCTTCTCGGTCTGCAGCGGGCTCATAATATCAGATTGCACAGCCTGCCCTGGCCAAATGTGAATTTTATACTCTAGTGAACACAGGCTTTACACTTTCATTAGCTCACATTCTCCTCAGCAGTGCAAATGCCATGTCGCAGGACGAGGGGGCCCCGGCTGACTGGGGCTGACAGGGTGGAGGAGGTGGGAGGGTGGGGGCTGCCGGAACGAGTGGGGAAAAAAGGACTTCCGGAAAGTACAGCTTGCCCTAAAGGCACAGGCCCCAGAGCCACAGACCAAGTCAAAGGACTGTTGCTTGATCGGCCACATATTGCAAACACGAGCATGGTAAAGAAGATACCACCCATTGCTTGGAGTAGATGTTGTAATTATTTCCCCAATGTGTGATACTGCTCCTAATTACTTAATTACTATTTATCTGGAACAATTTTACACTTCTACACACATAGATTCTTGACAAGTGTGTAAAATGCATTATTAGTAGTGCAAATATTTGGTTTCCATTACTGCTAACTTAATTACCTCCATTGGTATTGAATATTTTCAATTTGCAGATGAAAAGCTAAATGAATATATGATGAAGTCATTAATTGCATTGTTTAATTGAGTTATATTTGTTTTTCTCCTTAATAGTATTTTCTCATACCTTATGTATGATTCATGTTAACTGCTCACCTCCCTTTAAATAATGCCACACACTTTTAAGAACAAGACAATCTGTGGATGAAAACAAGAGTTTGAAATAGGATTACTTTCCTCTCTTTTTATACGTTGTTGTAGTTGTCTATCTCTTTGCCTCCCATCCTCAATTTGTGCTTTGTGAGCCAAAATGAACCAAACAAATTGAAAGGAGAAATGTACACGTACATCAACATCTCCAGATAGAAAAAGGGGCCAAGCGATACGAGAATTGTTTCTGTCAGCTCTCCCCCTGAGAGATGAAAGCAAATGCTGGCTCTGTCTGAAACTATTAGGTCGAGGAGTGCTTCTCGGCCTACCCTCTTTGCTCCCGCTCACGACTCCACTCTCTCCAAAACTCACGACTGGCACACAAACTCAGCTTCATACAAAGTTGTTTCACACACTTGTAAGAATTGACTTCGATTGTTCCTATTTAGTGTCATTATATAAAGTCAGAAAATTCTGTAACCTACCTACATAACAGTAGATGTCCACTACATGTCATTCAACTAGTAATTTAACTACATTTTGCAGTAGCTTGCTGGTAGTTGAACTATATTAAAATCTAGGTAGTATTTTCAGTAGTTATTAACTTTTTTGTCATGTTGTGTTGTAACCAGCTGCCTCCAACATAGTCCTGTGTGGCTCAGTTGGTAGAGCGTGGTGTTTGCAATGCCAGGGTTGTGGGTTTGATTCCCACGGGGGACCAGTAGGAAAAAATTTGTATGAAATGTATACACTCACTACTGTAAACTGCTCTGGATAAGAGCATCTGCTAAATGACTAAAATGTAACTAACTACTGGAACAACACACTCCTTTAAAAAAAAAAAACATATATATGGGCGATGTAGGCAATAATTTCCGGGTTTTTTTCAGGAAACACACCTCTCTACTTCTCACTTCAAACAGAGTTTTTGTGTTTAATAGGAGGCAAAATGACACGTTATGTTAACGTAGGACCCCAAATGAATTTGTTCTTGTAGATTTATATATGATACATTTTCACAAAGTAGCTTTAGTTAAGTAAACTATGTGTTTCATAAGGACGGCTTTAGTGTAGCTTAACTTCTTCCAGTGTGAAGTAATTTGTAGGTTGGTGGACCTTACTAGAGTAATGGGGCAATACTGAGGTCACCATGGACCTGACTAGAGTAATGAGCCAACACCGAGGTCACCATGGACCTCACCAGAGTAATGGGCCAACACTGGGGTCACCATGGACCTGACCAGAGTAATGGGCCAACACTGGGGTCACCATGGACCTGACCAGAGTAATGGGCCAACACCGAGGTCACCATGGACCTGACCAGAGTAATGAGCCAACACCGAGGTCACCATGGACCTCACCAGAGTAATGGGCCAACACTGGGGTCACCATGGACCTGACCAGAGTAATGGGCCAACACTGGGGTCACCATGGACCTGACCAGAGTAATGGGCCAGCACTGGTCTCCATGGACCTGACCAGAGTAATGGGCCAACACTGGGGTCTCCATGGACCTGACCAGAGTAATGGGCCAACACTGGGGTCACCATGGACCTGACCAGAGTAATGGGCCAAGACTGGGGTCTCCATGGACCTGACCAAAGTAATGGGCCAACACTGGGCTCTCCATGGACCTGACCAGAGTAATGGGCCAGCACTGAGTTCACCATGGACCTGACCAGAGTAACGGGCCAACACCGAGGTCACCATGGACCTGACCAGAGTAATGGGCCAACACTGAGGTCACCATGGACCCGACCAGAGTAATGGTGTAACGCGGGTCGTATAAAGGGGACCAAGGCGCAGCATGTAGAGTGCTCATATTTACTTTTTTATGAATACACTTTAACAAAACAACAGACAACAGTTCCATCAGGTGACATACACTAAACAGAAAACAACTACCCAGCAAACCAAGGAAGAAAAACCCCTACTTAAATATGATCTCCAATCAGAGGCAACGAGGATCAGCTGCCTCCAATTAGAGATCAACCCAAACAATCCCAACATAGAAATAGAAAAACTAGAACTTAAACATAGAAATAGAAAACATAGAACAACCCAAAACACCCCCTGTCACGCCCTGACCTACTCTACTATAGAAATGACATCTTACTAGGATCAGGACGTGACAAGTGGGCCAACACTGGGGTCTCCATAGACCTGACCAGAGTAATGGGCCAAGACTGGGGTCACCATGGACCTGACCAGAGTAATGGGCCAACACTGGGCTCTCCATGGACCTGACCAGAGTAATGGGCCAACACTGGGGTCACCATGGACCTGACCAGAGTAATGGGCCAAGACTGGGGTCACCATGGACCTGACCAGAGTAATGGGCCAACACTGGGCTCTCCATGGACCTGACCAGAGTAATGGGCCAACACTGGGCTCTCCATGGACCTGACCAGAGTAATGGGCCAACACTGGGGTCACCATGGACCTCGCCAGAGTAATGGGCCAACACTGGGGTCTCCATGGATCTGACCAGAGTAAGGGACCAACACTGGGGTCACCATGGACCTGACCAGAGTAATGGGCCAACACTGGGCTCTCCATGGACCTGACCAGAGTAATGGGCCAACACTGGGCTCTCCATGGACCTGACCAAAGTAACGGGCCAACACCGAGGTCACCATGGACCTGACCAGAGTAACGGGCCAACACCAATGTCACCATGGACCTGACCAGAGTAATGGGCCAACACTGAGGTCACCATGGACCTGACCAGAGTAATGGGCCAACACTGGGGTCTTCATGGACCTGACCAAAGTCATGGGCCAACACTGGGGTCACCATGGACCTCGCCAGAGTAATGGGCCAACACTGGGGTCTCCATGGACCTGACCAGAGTAATGGGCCAACACTGGGGTCACCATGGACCTGACCAGAGTAATGGGCCAACATTGAGGTCACCATGGACCTGACCAGAGTAATGGGCCAGCACTGAGTTCACCATGGACCTGACCAGAGTAATGGGCCAACACTGGGGTCACCATGGACCTGACCAGAGTAATGGGCCAACACTGGGGTCTCCATGGACCTGACCAGAGTAATGGGCCAGCACTGGTCTCCATGGACCTGACCAGAGTAATGGGCCAACACTGGGGTCACCATGGACCTGACCAGAGTAATGGGCCAACACTGGGGTCTCCATGGACCTGACCAGAGTAATGGGCCAGCACTGGGGTCTCCATGGACCTGACCAGAGTAATGGGCCAACACTGGGGTCACCATGGACCTGACCAGAGTAATGGGCCAACACTGGGGTCTCCATGGACCTGACCAGAGTAATGGGCCAACACTGGGGTCTCCATGGCCCTGACCAGAGTAATGGGCCAACACTGGGGTCTCCATGGCCCTGACCAGAGTAATGGGCCAGCACTGTGGTCTCCATGGACCTGACCAGGGTAATGGGTGAGGTCCTTGACTTATCAATACTTTGTCTTGTCATCACTTTGTCTCTTGCTCTAGTTTCTGCTCTAGTTTCTGTTGTTAAACCATCAAGTTCAATCAGTCCTCAATCTACATCTGTTTACTGTATTTATGAAAATATGTGGGTGGGGGGAAGAAAGAGTAAGGGAGGTAGCAACAGTGTATTAGTGGCCACATGGGGCAAAGGAGAAACTCCCGTCATCCATCCGATTAGAAAATATGGCATTTTAGGCAACGTATTCTACTTCCTCTTCCATGTTCTCGCTCTCTTTTTTTTTAATGGATGAAATATGGCGGGTTCATGTGGAGTGCAGTGATTACATATTTGAATGGCGCTAAAATGGAAACCTCTCTGGGGCACTCCCTGACCTGTCATCCTCCGTCTTCCTCCAATGGATCTGATGAGTGCCGGCCCTTCTCACCATCCTATTTGCCTCTTTCTCTGTCTCTTCCTTCCCTTTCTATCTCTCCCCCTGTCTATTTCTCTCTCCCTCACGCCTCTCTCTCTCGATCTGCCCCCACACTGTCTCTCTCTCTCCCTCCCTCCCTGCCCCTAACCTCGCTGGGCTGGCATGGCACATTGACGTGCCGTACAGCACAGCAGAGTGCCCATCCCTCCTCCCCTCTCTGTTCATCCTCAGTGGCGCTGATAGGAGATCTGCTCTTTAAACTAATCATCCGTTATGTGAAACAGACCTGATTATAGGCTGACAGAGGGAATTAAGGCGGGCCGGGAGAGGTCAAAATGAGTGCTCCGCCTTCCAACGACCAGGCGCGAGTGCTTATGCCGACTTTTATTTGTATTGCTCGGTTTATTTTTATATTTCGAGAAAACACTCAAGCCGTTCAGATGTACAGCTCAAGTACTATTTGGTCATCTATTTGATTTGTTTCTTTGTTCTTTTTTCATCTTGCAATAGGATGCTGTCAACCATAGGAGTACGCAATTATGGTCCAATTTGTATCTGCTTCCATCTACTGTATATATATATATATATATATATATATATATATATATATATATATATATATATATATATAGGCTTATTACTAAATAATCTGAATCCTGAGTTGTATTTTCTGAACATTGAAATAAAGGGACATGATCTAAGTGTGTCAACATCCCATTTTGTTCATTGACATAATTTGGATTTTATTGCAGCATATCTAAATTAAATTAAATTGTATTTTTTACCTGCTGTTCAGAGATACAGATGCAATGCCTTATGGGTATGGTAATTGTTTAGCGTTACTGTATAGTTAAAGCAGAGGTCAGAAATCTCTCATGACTGATGCATAGTTAATACACTGAAAGCTACTCCACGTCTATTGCTACTGATGTCCCCTATACTTTGCACCTTGCAATTTAAAAAGGGTTTAGTTTTGGTCAATTGCATAGAAATCTTTCAAAAATGATAATTGCATGGACAATTCAATTCATTAAAACTATGCAGGTAATAGGTCATCGACTACAAATTAGAGTGCAGTAATTATTTTAATGAAAGCCTCAAAGCTGCCTCCTAGAATGGAATTGACATGCAGATTAAAAAGTAACCGAGGGGAAAAACTAAACAAAAACGAATCACACACAATCACTGAGTCATACATTTTTAACTCAATAGTTTTTAACATCAGCACTTTCACGTCAAGGAAATTCTAAGCAGTTGTACACAGTAATTGTATGTAAAATAAATTAAATACTGTTCAAAAATATAAAAAATTGCCAAATATGTATTTCAGGTCATTTATAAATGTATAGTTACTGTGTATTTACATGCAACAACGCCACAATTTGTCAGTACGCAAATGAAATACGATCTATCAAAATAGTCATTTCAAATTAAATGATTTAAATGAAATAACAATGAATGGAACATAGCCACATACATTCTTCTATAGTTATTTATGTTTGCATGTTGGGTGTGTAGACCTTGAAAGACCCATATTCAGTAATAGATGGTTGGTTCAGGCAGTGTTCAAGAGTCAAAATAGGGAGTTCACTGTCATGAAACCACTTTTATTAAGGTCATTATTAATTGGGCCCCAAATTTGCTGACATCATGCAATCAACGGAGGGACAGCTCGTGTAAAAGTTTTATGGGCAACTCTAATTATCGTGGAGGCAGCACAGTAAATGTTAACATAGAGGCGGATGTGCCGTTTACCGTGGAGACAATGAAAATATGCCGCGTGTGTTAAAGAATCTAATTATTTCAGGTTAGAACAATACAAATAGACTCGCGATGTTGTGTATGTAGTATTGTACAATGTGCTGTACTCCTAAATCAACTGTGCAGTTTAATTTGCAACTCAGGCAATATTTGTTTTGTGTCTAGTGGTAGTGAAAGTATATGCTGAGCAGTTAAACATGTTACATGATTCAAATCGCCATGCTGGGAACGTAATATAAATACATACACTTACATACATTAGCAAACAAAAATAAACAGGCGAGATGGAGTCGAATTATAGCTTTGGGGTTCTGTACATCTGGCACTATGTGAAGTCCTAACCACAGTCAGACTGCAGGTTTTACTCTGGCTTGAAGCGTCTGACCGGCCCGCCGTGTGTCTCTCTGTCTAAAGCCTGGCCAAGGTAAACCCATGATGAAGGGAATTTTCCGTGTGTGCCCACACTGCTGATTCACAACTGCCATGACTATAAACTGGAAAATCCTCCTCTAACACACTACCTTTTAGAATCAAAGGGATTTTAAAATAGTATTTTATTTTATTTATTTGTTATTTCTTTTCTTGAATCTTTATTTACATCTAATCGACTAGCTATGTAATGTATAAGTATAACCACTATAGCAAATACATAACATTATTTTTTGTGGTACTAGAATGTAATGTAAATATAATATAAAGGAACATGTAATTACTACCAGGTTTGTAGTGAATGGGACAAATCAAAATGTATGCAAAGCTGAATGAGTTCCCTCCATAACTGCATGACCTCCGCATGCACTTTAAACAAAATGGCCTCCTTAATGCGAACCTCTACAGACGAACCTGTTTGAGTCTCGTCATCCAATAGCAATCTATATACAATGTAAAATCAGCATGAAGAAAATGCAAAATGCTAGTTTTTGCTTCATACAATTTAAAACCATCACAGTAAAATTATTACACAATAGCAAATCATACTTATGAAATGAAATCAGCGGTGAAATCATGAAAATTTGCCATGTCATGTGGGTGCTGTGCTAGCATAAACAACCGTGTACATCTGTGTACATAGAGCTCTGGCTGTTGGGGTTAAGGGGAGTCCCCACGGGTGGAATAGCTGCACATGAAAGAGTTGAGTTGTAGGTCACATCCTGTCGTTCCCTATCTATCAGTTTGTTTCCGCTCCGGTGGCCCAGGATGAAGTGTTGTTTCAGGAGGACGAGAAGAGGAGGGATGTACGTTAGCCTTGTCTCTGTGTGGCGTGGCAGGGGAAGATGGCGATGGGTGGGGTTTAGAGACATAGTCAGGTGCCGCAGCACACTGGAACCCTGAAAGCTGACCCTGTGGAACTGTGGGTGTCCAAGCGGAAGAGATGTTCCCCAATTATGCGATAGCTGAAGCAGTGAGGTGTTAAAATTCTTATCTTTGAAATGCGTTTAATCAGTCCAGAAACAAGAGCTGATTGTCTTGATTGTTTGCTGGCTGTTGTGAGAAACTGAAGGTCATGCTGATTGTGACTCGAAGCGCTAACTTGGCCTTTTGCTGACTGAGCAGAAATATAAATGCAGCATGCAACAATTTCAAAGATTTTACCAAGTTACAGTTCACATAAGGAAATCAGTCAATTGAAATGAATTCATTAGGCCCTAATCTATGGATTTCACGACTGGGCAGGGGTGCAGCCATGGGTGGACCTGGGAGGGCATAGGCCCACCCACTGGGGAGCCAGGCCCACCCACAGAGGAGCCAAGCCAGCCAATAAGAATGAGTTTTTCCCCACATAAGGGCTTTATTACAGACAGAAATACTCTTCAGCAACTGAAAAATAAGCTTTTTATTTGCGTAAAACACTGTAGTGAATCACAGGGAGGTGATTCACCCCCCCCCCCCCCCACACACACACACACACACACCCATACGCACACACACACAGCTGTATTTTAATGACATTTCAGGAATTTTGACCATTAAAAATGTTACTTCAAAAATATTACCTAACCCTAACCATATCCATAAACCTTACCCTAACCCTTACCTTAACCCTAACTTTAACCCCCAAAACTCTAAACCTTAAGCTTACAATAATATTTGATCATATTCAGGACATGGAAAAAGTCCGGACTTTTCAAAGAAGTTCTTGTTTTCCTGCCTTGTCAGGACATTCAGTGAATCGTTACGACTTTGGGGGTCCTGAAAAGGTAGGAAAACAACCCACACACACACACTCACTTATGCACATACAACCTTAGTGTCCTTACAGGGTCATAAGACCACATACACACAAAAACATAGTTAATGTATTCAACCCCTCTCACCGCCACGCACAGATACACTCATACAGTATATTGTATGAACTGTATCTGCATCCTTAAAGGAGATGTACATGGGATGTTATAGACGGGTCTAGACACCTTTTGCATGATTTCAAGTTTTTTTCACGAGTCGCACAAAATGAAATATAACGTTGCAGATAATGTTTCGGGAATGACACAATTTAATGTCTACAACATCTAAAGACCTGCCTCACTATACTGATAGCTTTGCCATTTCTAAAAGGATATATTTGTTCATGTCTTTACAAGGTCCCCATACTACACAATGAGGATGAGGAAGTGATTTTCTGTTTGCGGTAAGTTTCTCAAAAACAAGTGAAATCACAAAAAAGATATCTGGACCTTTCTTTAACATCCACCAAAACAGAGATTTGGTTGTAAAAAAAGAAAATGTATCCTTTAAAGTATCCTTATAATATGGTATTAACATATTATGATATTATCTAGCTATGATATATTATCTTGGCAACCATGACTTCCATGAATGTATTTTTTTCACACCCATGAGAAAATAATTTACAGTTTGATCTTTTTCTACAATAAATTACTTTCCTGGTAAATATTCATATTGACATCCGTTTTTACATTTCACACATTTCTGTGGTAAATTCATATGCCAAAGTCAAACAATACCGATGGGCATCGTTCCATAGCATCTGAGGACCTGGCCTCGGTCAAAATACAGACAAACAATCCTACACACACAAACACACACAAACACACACACACAGACACACACACACACGTCTGTATGACTACAGTGCAAGGTGAATGAACATATCAAATATAATGGATGAAGTAATGTGTTGGATTTACCTCTCCCCCTGGGAGAGCATTATGTTTGTGGTAAATACCCCAAAGTCAGATTAGATTTAGCCAGATTTGATTCAAGAAAGGAATGTTATATACAATGAACACATGATCTACCTTACTCTAGCATTGTAATAAAATGAGCTACAGTAATATGATTTAAAGCTGCAATATGTAACGTCTTGGACGTCCCGCATAGAAATGTGAGTTATAGATCTGTCACTCATTGAAATCAAGTCTAAAGAAGTGGTAGATTTGTTCTATGGGCTATATTTCTATGATTCCCATTCTTAAGTTTTGTTTCTTCATCTTTTACTTTCGGTTTTGTACACCAGCTTCAAACAGATGAAAATACAATTGTTTTTGTTATAGAAAATATATTTTACAGCGGTTTAGATGGCACAATGATACTGTACGCTATACCTGCTTGTTTTGTCACTCAAACTGAAATTAGGCTAACTATTAGAATTTTAACAACCAGGTAATGGCTAAGTGATTTCTGCATAGTGTATCTTTAATCAAATAGAAATTGACAATGGCATGAATCATGAGACCTAATGTTTAGGTCAATTTCCAGCTAAAGTGCTATCATGTTATTTTTGCCCCAATAGCTTTTAATCAACATTTCAGTTGAAGTTATTGTAGGTAGTACCTGACACCAGTCTGGTTGAAACCAAGTTATCTTCTGAGAAGCAAGAGGTGCTGGTGTCATCAAACACAGAGCACCAAAGTGTTCCGATTGAAGATTCAAATAGAGGGTTTCAATTGGTTACAATCTAGCCTATACTCTTCTAAAGGTTAGGATAAAGAGGTCAGAGGTGAAAGGAAATGTGGAAACCTTAAACAAGCACTAATCACTACACCAGTCGGTCTGTTGGAAGAGATACAACACCAGGCCTCTGAGTTTCACTAGGTTTCCAGCCACAGACATCACAATTTCCAGACTAGGCTGGGGAGAGGTCCAGGAAAGTGCCCAATGTTTAGAAGACTTGGTGTGCTTATGGTTTACAGACAGTTTAATAAGTTTGGCTACACATCGCCTCTGCTCAGAAATGGTGCTATGGTGCTATTTCAATGCTCCCAGTGACGCCATTGTCATTATTACAATTTTTGGTTCATTATTTCAGATGTGTTTCATTACGTCTGATTTTCAGCGAATGTAATGTCGTTAGCCAAGCCTCACTGAGCTGCCCGTAAATAAGTAATATGACTATATGGAAACATTGTTACTGTAATTTTAACATGAGAATTGACACCCCCTCTAACCCTAAACGCCCCCAGCCCCCATCCCACCAAAACATAAATGTATATATTCTGGAATGTTAAATCACCTCAATTCTTACACATTGAAAACGCAATTTTGGTGTGATATTAAAGTATATCCATTCTTTAACGCGGTGAAACTTGCAGCGTGTGCAGACAGTTGCGTGAACACTGGTTGACGGCTATCCTGGGAGAAATTGGAAGTGATTTGGAAAAGGAGGACCATGCGGGCATAGAGTTCTGAGAGCCAATGCTACAAACTAGGAGGGACGGGTGAAATGAACAAACAGACAAATATTTCCTCATTTCCTCTCAGGGCACTCGGTAAAGAAGGCAGCAGAAATCCAAATAACCAATTTCTGTGCTGACTGATGCATGGCTGTAAGATCATGGCCCAGATTGTTTTCGATATCAATCTAGCTCCCCCCTTTAAAAAGGCCCTTAAATTGATCAGCGCTGTTGTATCGCTTTGCGACGGCAGTGATCAGAGCGAGTGATAACTTCAGCCGGGTCTTTACTGCTGGAGAGAAGAAGGCTGAAGAAATGATTTTGATTTAACTATAGGCAAAGGCTATCCCTAGTGCACCACACATTATTTCAATGTTGATCTTTATTGCTGCCTATTTATGTGTGTGTTTATCTAGCAGGCAGAGGGACAGTGGGCCCACAGCCATTATTAATGCGGTTGGAATTGATTAAAGTATGGGGTTGTCGTATTAAACGCACTGAGAGAGAGAGGGGAGAAGAGCAAGGCTTTAACCCCATAGAAGAGGGGGAATAGAGATGAGCATAACCACTGAATAGAAGACGAGGAATTAACCCTATCATTACGCTATTGCTCAGTGGTTTGTGAAACTCTGAATGGATACAATTAATACATTGTAGAGAAATAAATCATAACTGATAGCGACAGGAATAAGGCGTTGGAGATTTAACGCAGGATCTGCTACCTCCCATTTAAAGTACAGTAACAGGTGGAAGCAATTACAATATTGTAGCACAAGGCCTTTCTGAGAATCTAGAGCTGTTGGAGAGACTGAACAGAACCCATCAACCCCACTTTTCTTATGGTGTGTCATCAAAGAGGTTGCCCAGGGTAACCGTGTTATGCCCGTACACAGGAGCGATGTCAAGAGCTTTTTATCATCTGCGTCGTCGTCATCACCATCACGATCATTATCGTCATCATCGTCATTATTGTCATCATCATCCTCACACACACCCTCCCCTTTCAAGATGCACCCATAACATGACACTTTCAGATCTTCCTTGAGACGTGTATTTTCTCTGTGATATAGAGCCATTTACAGTACCAGACCCTAATCTCACCATCCTTCCATCACTTTGTTCCTCCCCTCTATCTATTCCATTCATTTCATTCTCCCTGAAAAGAGAGGGGACCCGGTCCGGGTAGAAAATCATAAGTTCAGGATGTGCCTGCAAATGAGCTCTTCAGAGTGTTCGATTGTGCTGATGGAATTACCTTCCTGCACTATGTGATTTGGAACAATGCTTGATAGATCTAATTATGGACTAATTTAGCAGCTAAAGGCTTGGTTTGCTCTGCACCAGAGCAGATTAGAGAAATAGAGTGCGTGTGTGTGTGTGTGCGTGCGTGCGTGCGTGCATGTGTGCATGTGTGTGTGTGAGCATGTGCGTGTGTGTCCTATCCATTTACGATCAGTTCTGTTCCGCCACACACTTCCATTCTTAGATGTACAGTACAAGGACCCAGGTGCCAGCTGAAAAGAAACACTCACCAGAAACACATTGAAAAGTGAAAAATAAAGCTTACTGTATGTTGATGATAACTAAGCAAGAAAAAGGTGGTGTGTGTAACGTCACCATAATGGTGTGCATTGTTCTAATTGCTGTTTATTGTGCTGTTGTGTTTGTGTATGCTTATGGTGGTTGGTTGCTATGGAGACCTCATGTCTACCAGACGACACTAGTCACCCGTCTAGCCTGTTTCGGGTTTCCACGGTGACCCATCACTTCATTAGCATAGTGGAGTGAATAAACAGAGAGAGAGAGAGAGAAAGAAAGAAAGAAAGAAAGAGAATGACGTGAGAGGGGGAGGGAGAGAGGAGGAAAGAGAGAGAGGTTAGACAGAGAAAGAGAATGAAGAGAGAGAGGGAGAGAGAGAGAGAGGGAGAGAGAATGAAGAGCGAGAGAGAAGCAGAAAACAAAGAGAGAGCGGGAGAGAGAGAGATCTACCTTTCCCTCTCCACTCGAATCACAATGTTTTTCTGCCAGGTAAGTACCATATATGATTGGAGTGATTTAAATAAGAGGAAATTAAAGGCCATATGTGGTTAGTTTATCCATTCTGGGAAACCAAGGGCCAATCACAATCAGTCACCAGGTTCCCATGGTTAGGAAATTACATTAGGAAATATTATATAACCATGTTTAGATTTTTTTATCTACTCAATCTATTTAGATCAGCTTTTTTAGGTATCTGGTCAGGAATGTACACATGAACTCATTTACACTGCTCTGAGGAACAAAGACAGTATGAATGTATGGTGAGAAGCTTGTAACATTATTAGGCTGATGGTGTATGGTTCTGACCGTTCTGTAGCCGTCCCCATGTGTGGGATTGTACTTGAACTACAGATAGACAATTTGCTGAGCCTGCATGGTTACAGATCTGTGTCACATGGGCTGTGTTTACAGATGCAGCCAAATTCTGATATTTTTTTTCCACATATTGATCTTTTGACCAATCACATCAGATCTTTCATATCATCTTTTTCAGAGCTGATATGACTGGTCAAAATACCAATTAGTGAAAAAAAATGCAGAAATGGGCTTCCTGTGTAAACACAGCCATGGTAATACACATGCATTAGAGTAATTCACATATTATATGCATTCACTTCCAGAGAGTGAAGCTCATAGGCAATCATGCATACTAACACACGCATTATTCACATTCAGTACCAGTCAAAAGTTTGGACGCACCTACTCATTCAAGGGTTTTTATTTATTTGTACTATTTTCTACATTATTTAATAATATTGAAGACATCAAAACTATGAATTAACACATGTTGAATCATGTAGTAACCAAAAAAGTGTTAAACAAATCAAAATCGATTTTAGATTTTAGATTCTTCAAAGTAGCCACCCTTTGCCTTGATGCCAGCCTTGCACACTCTTGGCATTCTCTCAACCAGCTTAATGAGGTAGTCACCTGGAATGCATTTCAACTAACAGGTGAGCCTTGTTAAAAGTTAAGTTTGTGGAATTTATTTTCTTCTTAATGGGTTTGAGCCAATCGGTTGTGTTGTGACAAGGTAGACACGGTATACAGAAGATAGCACTATTTGGTGAAAGACCAAGACAATATTATGGCAAGAACAGCTAAAATAAGCAAAGAGAAATGACAGTCCATCATTACTTTAAAGACATGAAGGTCAGTCAATCTGGAAAATGTCAAACTTTGAAAGTTTCTTCAAGTGCAGTCGCAAAAACCATCAAGCGCTACAATGAAACTGTCTCTCATGAGGACCGCCACAGAAATGGAAGACCCCGAGTTACCTCTGCTGCAGAGGGTAAGTTCATTAGAGTTACCAGCCTCAGAAATTGCAGCCCAAATAAATGCTTCACAGAGTTCAAGTAACAGACACATCTCAACATCAACTGTCCAGAGGAGACTGCGTGAATCAGACCTTCATGGTGAAATTGCTGCAAAGAAACCACTACTAAAGGACACCAAAAAGAAGAAGAGACTTGCTTGGGCCAAGCAATGGACATTGGACCGGTGGAAATGTGTCCTTTGGTCTGATGAGTCCAAATTGGAAAATGTTGGTTCCAACCGCCGTGTCTTTGTGAGATGCAGAGTAGGTGAACGGATGATCTCCGCATGTGTGGTTCCCACACGCGCTTAGTGGGACTATCATTTGTTTTTCAACAGGACAATGACCCAACACACCTCCAGGCTGTGTAAGGGCTATTTTACCAAGAAGGAGAGCGATGGAGTACTGTATCAGATGACCTGGCCTCCACAATCACCGGACCTCAACCCAATTGAGATGGTTTGGGATGAGTTGGACAGCAGAGTGAAGTAAAAGCATTCAACAAGTGCTCAGCATATGTGGTAACTCCATCAAGACTGTTGGGAAAGCATTTAAGGTGAAGCTGGTTGAAAGAACCCCAAGAGGGTGCAAGGCTGTCATCAAGGCAAAGGGTTGCTACTTTGAAGATATCTGTTTAACACTTTTTTGGTTACTACATGATTCCATATGTGTTATTTCATAGTTTTGATGTCCTCGCTATTATTCTACAATGTAGAAAATAGTAAAAAATAAAGAAAAACCCTTGAATGAGTAGGTGTGTCCAAACTTTTGACTGGTACTGTATGTATATGGACATGCACATGCACACGCTTGTACACATACACACACCCGAAACACCCAACACAAATTCACACAGACAATTGACCGTTAATGCTCTTTGTCCATGGATGCTTGTGTTCAAATGAGCCTGTAATAAAAAGAGCGGGTCCAGCCAGGGCAGTAAGGAGAAACAGGTGCATGATGGGTCTAGATGAGTCCCCTGGGTGAGCTTGTACATGACCTCCCATGACAACATCTCACTCTGCAATCCTGCTCTCTAGCTACGCATGGGGAAATTATGATATAAGCATGTCCCTGTGTATTAACATCTATTTCCATAATTGCTTGTAGGGAGCTATTAGTCTGTGGCTGATATATTTTACATGGTAATATAGAAAATATAATGCAGTCTGTTGCATCTGTGAATTGATGTTGAAGGCTCAATGGTTCTTAAAATAGTCAATTTTCAAAGAATTTGTGCATGCTAACGAGATGAAATGTAGGTATGTTACTTAATAACATTACACATTATGGAAAGATGTACAATCTTAGAAAAAAGGGTTCTTCGGCTGTCTCCATAAGAGAACTGTTTTTGGTTCCAGGTAGAACACTTTTTGGTTCCAGGTAGAACCCTTTTGGAATCCATGTAGGCCCTCTGTGGAAATGATTCTACCTGGAACACAAAAATATTATATGTGGAACCAAAAAGGGTTCTTCAAAGGGTTCTCCTATGGACACAGCCAAAGAACCCTTTTAGGTTCTAGATAGATTTACTATTACAACAACAAAAAAAGATTCAGATATTCCTTTAGCAAAACAATAAGATGGATATAGCCGGAGAATAACAGGTAGGACCTTTTATCTGAGTGTATGTATGGATGTGAAGTCAGGTCCATAATTATTGGCACGCTTGATTTTGATTATTGACAAAGCAAATGATTGGCAAATTATTGACAAATGTGAATAAAAAATAAGCTCCGCCAAGCAAAAAACGGATTAAAAAAAAAAAGATATAAGAATGTTTGAAATTGTTTTCTCAGTTGGATATGAATATCCAACTAGTCAGTGACAACTGTTTGGAGTTTGGAGTTTGTGACAGCAACTGTATGAGGTTATTACAGTATTATAGACACTATTTCCTGGGATTTCCTGCGCATTTCTGTGACTGTAGTAGAACCCCTTACCTTCTAACAACGTTTGTGTGGCTTGTCAGTGTCACAGAGAAAAATATGTATGTGTGTTCGTGACAGGCTCAGCTTTTCGTAATAGTTGTAGCTCAAACCGTACACACTTTACAGACATTTTTTTTAGAAGAACTGTTGGCCAGAACTACGCTGAACAAAAATATAAACACAACATGCAACAATTTAAAAGGTTTTGCTGAGTTACAGTTCATATAAGGAAATCAGTCAATTTAAATCAATACATTCGGCCCTAATCTACATGACTGGGAAAACAGATATGCATTTGTTGGTCACAGATACCTTAAAAAAAGGAGGAGGTGTGGATCAGAAAACCAGTCAGTGTCTGGTTTGACCAAAATTTGCCTCATGCAGCACAACAAATCTCCTTCGCATAGAGTTGATCAGGCTGTTGATTGTGGCCTGTGGATTGTTGACCCACTCCTCTACAAAGGCTGTGCGTAATTGTTGGATATTGTCGAGAACTAGAACACGCTGTCATACACATTGATCAAGAGCATCCCAATATGCTTAACATATTGGGATGCTCTTGATCAATGTGTATGACAGCGTATTCATACCCCTTGGCGTTTTTCCTATTTTGTTGCATTACAACCTGTAATTTAAATATATATTTTTTTGGATTTCATGTAATGGACATACACAAAATAGTCCAAATTGGTGAAGTAAAATGAAAAAAATAACTTGTTTCAAAATAAATTAAAATTTAAAAAAAGAAAAGTGGTGCGTGCATATGTATTCACCCCATTCGCTATGAAGCCCCTAAATAAGATCTGGTGCAACCAATTACCTTCAGTAGTCACATAATTAGTTAAATAAAGTCCACCTGTGTGCAATCTAACTGTCACATAATCTCAGTATATATATAGTACACTTGTTCTGAAAGGCCCCAGAGTCTGCAACACCACTAAGCAAGGGGCACCACCAAGCAAGCGGCACCATGAAGACCAAGGAGCTCTCCAAACAGGTCAGGGACAAAGTTGTGGAGAAGTACAGAACAGGGTTTGGTTATAAAAAAATATACGAAACTTTGAACATCCCACGGAGCACCATTAAATCCATTATTAAAACATTTAAATAATATGGCACCACAACAAACCTGCCAAAAGAGGGCCGCCCACCAAACTCACGGACCAGGCAAAGAGGGCATTAATCAGAGAGGCAACAAAGAGATCAAAGATAACCCTGAAGGAGCTGCAAAGCTCCACAGCGGAGATTGGAGTATCTGTCCATAGGACCACTTTAAGCCGTACACTCCACAGAGCTGGGCTTTACGGAAGAGTAGCCAGAAAAAAGGCATTGCTTAAAGTAAAAAATAAGCAAACACCTTTCAGTGTTTGCCAAAAGGCATGTGGGAGACTCCCCAAACATATGGAAGAAGGTACTCTGGTCAGATGAGACTAAAATTGAATTTTTGGGCCATCAAGGAAAACGCTATATCTGGCGCAAATCCAACACCTCTCATCACCCCATCCACACAGTGAAGCATGGTGGTGGTAGCATCATGCTGTGGGGATGTTTTACATCAGCAGTGACTGGGAAACTGGTCAGAAATGATGGATGGTGCTAAATACAGGGAAATTCTTGAGGGTAACCTGTTTCAGTCTTCCAGAGATTTGAGACTGAGGTTCACCTTCCAGCAGGACAATAATTTTTTTTAATTGTTTTTTATTTAACTAGGTAAGTCAGTTAAGAACAAATTCTTATTTACAGTGACGGCCTAGAAGCAGTGGGTTAACTGCCTTCACGGGCAGAATGACAGATGTTTACCTTATCAGCTTGGGGATTTGATCTAGCAACCTTTCACTTACTGGCCCCAACGCTCTAACCACTAGGCTACCTGTTGCCCCAGTGACCATAAGCATACTGCTAAAGCAACACTTGAGTGGTTTAACGGGAAACATTTAAATGTCTTGGAATGGCCTAGTCAAAGCCCAGACCTCAATCCAATTGAGAATCTGTGGTATGACTTGCTGTACAAGATTGCTGTACACCCATCTAACTTGAAGGAGCTGAAGCAGTTTTTCCTTGAATAATGGGCAAAAATCCCAGTGGCTAGATGTGCCAAGCTTGTAGAGACATACCACAAGAGACTTCCAGCTGTAATTGCTGCAAACGGTGGCACTACAAAGTATTGACTTTGTGGGGGGGGGGGGGGTGAATAGTTATGCACGTTCAAGTTTTCTGTTTTTTGACTTATTTCTTGTTTGTTTCACCCCAAAAATTATTTTGCATCTTCAAAGTGGTAGGCATGTTGTGTAAATCAAATGATACAAACCCCCCAAAAATCTTTTTTAGTTCCAGGTTGTCAGGCAACAAAATAGGAAAAATGCCAAGGGGGGTGAATACTTTTGCAAGCCACTGTATGCAGGCCATGGAAAAATTGGGACATTTTCAGCTACCAGGAATTGTGCACAGATCCTAGCGACATTATCATGCTGATGCATGAGGCGATCGTGGTAGATGAATGGCATGACAATGGGCCTCATCACGGTATTTTTGTGCATTCCAATTGCCATTGATAAAATGCAATTGTGTTCGTTGTCCATAGCTTATGCCTGCACATACCATGACCTCACTGCCACCATGGGGCACTCTGTTCACAATGTTGGCTGTCTGCCATCTGCCCAGTAAAGTTGAAATTGGGATTCATCTGTGACGAGCACGTGTCTTCAGTGTGCCAGTGGCTATCGAAGGGGAGCATTTTACCACTAAATTTGGTTACGACTGTAGTCAGATCAAGACCCTGGTGAAGTTAACGAGCACGCAGATGAGCTTCCCTGAGACGGTTTCTGACATTTTGGAGGCTGGCGTGGCTACATGTGGTCTGCGGTTGTGAGCCCAGTTGGACGTTCTGTGAAGTTCTCTAAAACGAGAGTAGATGTTGGAATATTGCTGCGGGGACTTGCCTCCATTCAGCCACAAGAGCATTTGTGAGGCAGGGCACTGATCTTGGGCAATTAGCGGCGTTCCAATTCATCTCAAAGGTGTTCAATGGGGTTGACATCAGGGCTCTGTGCAGGCCAGTCATGTTCTTCCACACCGATCTCAACAAACCATTTTTGTATGGACCAGGGAAGGGCCTTCGCCAAACTGTTGCCACAAAGTTGGAATTACAGAATCGTCTAGAATGTCATTATATGCTGTAGCGTTAAGATTTCCCTTCACTGTAACTAAAGGGCCTAGCACGAACCATGAAAAACAGCCACAGACTATTATTCCTCCTCCACCAAACTTTACAGTTGGCACTATGCATTTGGGCATACCCAAATTTGTCCGTCGGACTGCCAGATGATGAAGCATCATTCATCACTCCAGAGAACGCGTGTCCACTGCTCCAGAGTCCAATGGCGGTGAGCTTAACACCAATCCAGCCGACATTTGCCATTGCGCATGGCTATCTTAGGCTTGTGTGCGACTGCTCAGCCATGAAACCTATTTCATGAAGCACCCGTTGAGGACAGACCATTTTTACGCGTTACGTGCTTCAGTACTTGGTGGTACCATTCTGTGAGCTTGTGTGACCTACCACTTTGCGGCTGAGCCGTTGTTGCTCCTAGACGTTTCCACTTCACAATAACAGGACTTACAGTTGACCGGGGCAGCGCTGGCAGGGCCGAAATTTGACTAACTTGGAATCTTGTGGAAGGCTACCCAAAACGTTTGACCCTAGTTAAACAATTTAAAGGCAATGCTACCAAATACTAATTGAGTGTATGTAAACTTCTGACCCACTGGGAATGTGATGAAAGAAATAAAAGCTGAAATAAAAAATTCTCTCTGCTATTATTTTGACATTTCACATTCTTAAAATAAAGTGGTGATTCTAACTGACCTAAAACAATTTTTACTAGGATTAAATGTCAGGAATTGTGAAAAACGGAGTTTAAATGTACTTGGCTAAAACTTCCGACTTCAACTGTATATAGTGTACCTCATACCCTACTGTAAAATATGGTGGTGGATCTTTGATCTTATGGAGCTATTTTGCTTCCCCTGGTCCTGGGACCCTTGTTAAGGTCAATGACATCATAAACTTTACCAGGAGTACCAGGACATTTTTGCCAAAAAACTGATTGCCCCTCTCATGAGGCCGAAACAAGTGGATCTTCCAGCAAGAAAATAAACCCAAGGACATATAAAAATCCACCAAGAAATGTTATTTTAGCCCAAAACTCCACATATTGCAATGGCCATCTCAGTGTCCAGACTTTGAAAACCTGTGGTTTGAACTGAAAAGGTTGGTCCATAAGTGTAGACAAAGGATTTGAAAGATCTGGAAAGATTAAATATGGAGGAATGTTCTCCCTCCCAATGTGTTCTCCAATCTCATAAAATATTTTAGAAGAATGGTCTAAGACGTTCATGACACAAACCGGTGCGCCTGGCACCTAGAACCATACCCCGTTCATAGGTATGTGAATGTTTTGTCTAGCCCATTCACCCTGTGAATGGCACACATGCACAATCCATGTCACAATTGTTTCGAGGCTCAAAAATCCTTCTTTAACCTGTCTCCTCCCCTTCATCTACACTGATTGAAGTGAATTTTACAATTTACATCAATAAGAGATCCTAGCTTCACCTGGATTCACCTGGTCAGTCTATGTCACAGAAAGAGTATAATGTTTTGTTCACTCAGTGTATATCATTTATATAAAGTGTTGTTTTTTATCCCTCAAATTCCCCAAACTTCTAAAGGCAATTATTTTTCAATCAAACCCTTCATATTAATATTTGCCATATACATAAAACAATTATATTTGACTTCACTGGCTCCATATTGCTTTCTAAAGGGCATTGAGACAGCAGTTATAATACCTCAGTATCAGTCCCAATCATGGGCCACTTTTCTAACCAAACAGCAACCAGAAATGAGGTGGCCCTCACGACTCATAATGTTACAGATAGATCTACTTATCACACCTCTCCAGAAACATATGGAGATTTATTCATAGTAGATGCTGTTGTGCTGTGCCCTCGCCCTTAATATCTTAGATCTATCGCACTGGTGTGCTTTCTCTATTCCTCTATTCCCCTCTCTCTGTCTCTCCCTCCCCCTCTCTCTCACTCTCGCTCCCTCTCCCTCCATCTCCTTGTCTCTCTGCTTCTTTCTCTCTGCTTCTCTCTCTCTGCTTCTCTCCCTCTCTGCTTCTCCCCATCTCCCCCTCTCTCTGATATCCAATGCATTGGGGGGGTACATGGAATGCTTCATTTATTTTCTCCCTGCCTGATAATTATCGTAGTGTGACATCAGTGTGGACAGAGAGACAGTTGCATGCTGGACATGGTTAGAGGATAGGGGCGTCATCTGGGGACGAGCCTGTGAACAGTCCATTAACAACGAGGCAGCCGCTGCCAGAAAAATCCCCCAAACCAGCAGATGAAAGCCAAGCCAGTAATGACTAACAAATTAGGGCCGGCTATGGGGATATGGAACCTGCAGATGTGCTCACTGTCACCGGCCAGACATGAAGAGAAGAGAGGAGAGGCAGCAGAATCCATATTGAATTACATTACTCATTTGCGCAGCAGCTAGCCTCCTTTCATTGAAGCGAGTGTCGGGCTAGTTGACAAAAGAGCCACTTTAAGAGCTATTTTCTGTACACACAGAGCAGATGCTGCCTGAGTTTACACCTCAATGACTCCTTAAGCCCCTGTCACGGAAAAAACTGCCCAGATTTCCTCCATTCACACAACCTACAGGTGCCTCAGGCAGGTTGATCTAACCTCACAGCCCACCCAGGGGAAATAAAATGTTATTGTTCCTATGAGGTAGCTTTGATGTTAAATACCGTGAGGATTCCAGACAGTGGTGTATATCTATTCCCTCCCTCTCGTTTTCCATTTGATCTCCCAAATAGGTGAAGAGGAGTGATGGGTCTGCACTTAACATTTTTGCATAGAGCTTACTTCTTAATTTTCTGATTTTGATCTACTGCGGTAGGAGATCTTTTGATCTTCGTGTCAGAAGATTATGGGTAGTTCTGCTTTAGTTGACCAAAATCCTGTCCAAAAAAATGATGTTAATTGTTCCAAATGGCACCCTGTTCCCTATGTAGGGCACTACTTTTTAACATGGCCCGCAGGGCACTGGTCACAAGTAGTGCACTATACAGGGAATAGGGTGCCATTTGGGGCGCCCTTGGTCCCGTCTGTCACAGTAGGAATCTGAGGACAACAACACTGACGACATCAGCAACGCTATGCGCTTCATTCGAGGAAATGTCAACCGCAATTGTTTCTCTTATTTACAGTATTTCTCTATCGGTCCTATCTGTATCTATTTCTCTATTTCTCTATCCCTTCTGATGTGTTGTTCTGTCGGGCTCTGTGTTTTTATCTACATACCTGGTGTCATTCTACCTGGTGGGTGCAGTGCGATGGTTGAGCTGTGGGTAACAGTGGATCATCGTGCCTGTTGTGTTTTTAAAGTTCGTTGAGAGGGGGAGGCTAGAGATGAGACTGTCTCATACTGGTCATTATGGTGAAACCATATCTGATGGATGGGCAGTGAGCTAGGTGCTCAGCATGTTGGAGCTGTGTGTGTGTGTGTGTGTGTGTGTGTGCGTGCGTGCGTGCGTGCGTGCGTGCGTGCGTGCCTGCCTGTGTACATGCGTGCATGCTTGTGAATGTCTCATTTTATAAGTACAAGTGGCATGATTGTTCCTGTCGACCATCAAACGCATACGTTTCCCTAACCAATCAATCAAAGTTTGATTTGACTATTCTAGGAGCATCTTTACGCCTCCGAAATATCTCAATATCCTTATATGTGTTTATTTGGAGAGCGGATCTCCCTCCCTCTCCGCAGTCTCCCCAGTGCCTCAACCTGGCCTGGTCTTATCTGTAGCTAGGTCACACCAGACCCAATGCATTATTAGACATTTTCCCAGGTCCTCAGGATGTTGGGAGATGCCTTATGCACATATGCAATTTCAATAGACCGACAATAGGAGTTTTAGCCTCATATTTTGATGTTTGAAACTGCAAGCTACGGCTCCGAGGATCTCGAGTTCAACCCCAGTTCTAGGCAGTCTTTTTTTTTTGCTTTTTTTTAACCCTATCACAAACCTTAAACCCTTACCTTAACCACTTGAAATGAATCCCTAAAGTTAACCCTCTAGTATAAACCCTGTCTAAGCCGGGGGAGCGTGGGGGTTCTAAGCTAACATATGGGATTGTTTTAACATATGGGATTTGTTCTGAAGTGTTTCTATTTTTTCAATTTTTATTTATCCCCTTATTTCAGGAACGAAACTAAGTATGTGGACACCCCTTCAAATTAGTGGATTCGGCTATTTCAGCTACACTCGTTGCTGACAGGTGTATAAAATCGAGCACACAGCCATATAATCTCCAGTGATTTTCAACGTCGCACCGTCATAGGATGCCATCTTTCCAACAAGTCAGTTTGTCAAATTTCTTCCCTGCTAGATCTGCCCCGGTCAACTGTAAGTGCTGTTATTGTGAAGTGGAAACATCTAGGAGTAACAATGGCTCAGCCGGGAAGTGGTACGCCACACAAGCTCACAGAATGGGACCCCCGAGTGCTGAAGTTGACCAAAATGGTCTGTCCTCATTTGCAACACTCACTACCAAGTTCCAAACTGCCTCTGGAAGCAATGTCAGCGCAATAACTATTAGTCGGGAGCTTTGTGAAATGGGTTTCCATGGCCGAGTAGCCGCACACAACCCAAGCGTCAGCTGGAGTGGTGATAAGGCTCGCCGCCGTTGGACTCTGGAGCAGTGGAAACGCTCTAAGACGTGATGAATCACACTTCACCATCTGGCAGTCCGACGGACTAATCTGGGTTTGGTGGATGCCAGGAGAACTGCAAACTGTGCCAAATGTAATGTTTGGAGGAGGAGAGATAATGGTCTGGGGGCTGGGCCCCTTATTTCCAATGAAGAGAAATCTTAACGTACAGCATACAATGAAATTCTTGACGATTCTGTGCTTCCAACTTTGTGGCAACAGTTTGGGGAAGGCCCTTTCCTGTTTCAGCATGACAATGCCACTGTGCACAAAGTGAGGTCCATACAGAAATGGTTTGTCGAGATCGGTGTGGAACAACTTTATTGGCCTGCGCAGAGCCCTGACCTCAGCCCCATCGGACACCTTTGGGATGAATTGGAATGCAGACTGTGAGTCAGGCCTAATCACCCAACATCAGTGCCCGACCTCACTAATGCTCTTGTGGTTGAATGGAAGCAAGTCCCCGCAGCAATGTTCCAACATTTAGTGGAAACCTTCCCAGAAGAGTGGAGGCTGTCATAGCAGCAAAGGGGGGACCGCCTCCATATTAATGCCCATGTTTTTGAATGAGATGTTCTACGAGCAGGTGTCCACATACTTTTGGTCATGTTATGTATACTTCCAATATATATTTTTAATAGTACTAGGGACCTTCAGACAATGCATGTGAGGCTTGTGGGCATCCTAGAGCAAAACGGAGAAAACCATCATGTTCGTGAGCTTCTCAGCTTTAATAGTTTGTATGCCAAACCATTCGGAGTGCTACAGACGTTTTCGTGGGAAGACCGATTGTCGGGATGTCTCATGGTCTGACAAACACCGCTCTAGCTCTGCCACCTTTCACCTCAGATGCGGTAGGGCGATATTGGCGGACGCGGTGGATTAAGAAGCAGCCCAACAGATATCTCTAGTTTAAACAGACGGTTAACCCTTGTAGGCCAAGGGTTAACCGCGAGTTGAATTTCAATTTTAGCAGGCGCAGTTGCGACATAGCAGGCCTACTTCCACATCACCCACAGACATTTCTCCCCCCCCGGACAAAAACGTCAAATACTGAAGTGAGACCATGAGATCTTGTTTCTTATCTGACAGGGCCCAGCATCATAAAGCTGAGGGCTGTGACAGCCCAGACACAGCCAGGCTCCCTCAGCCCCGGAGATGGCCCTTTTAGTGTCTATAAACAGCAGTTTGACTGACAGGCTGGGACTGAACCCTAATTACACCTGGCTATCCAGGGCCAAACAGAGATCTTTACTGGGGCCCTCAGCGCTAAGCTATCTAGCTAGCTAACTCCACACAAGGAAGCCTTTACTTCCCTCAACACTTTCTCAATTTCTCCCTCTGACAACTCGTCATGAAAAAAACAATACAGCTTTATACTTACCATTGAAATTTAATAAACGATTTAAAGGGCCAAACAAGCACAAAGCAGGCGCTTCCTGACAGCTCGGGGAGGAAATATCGAGCTAGCCGGTAGCCGGATGTTTGAGCCTGTCATTCTGCTTTAGGTTGTGATGACCACATCCATATCTTTCGCCCTGGTTATCATATAGATGGTAAATTAAATTATTGAAACCTAATCTGTCATGGGCCTGCATGGCAACAGGAGGCCAGTTATTGAGGAAGGCGTTTCCCATCTCTCTCTACCTTTCTCTCTTTTTATTTCTTCTCTCACTTTCCATGACTCTCTCTTACTCTCTCTTGACTCTATACGCTGCTCCCTGTCTCACTCTTTCTTTTCCTGCACCCACCTACCCACCCCCCTCTCTCTCCATTCCTCCCTCCCTCCCTACCTCCCTTTCAAACCCTCTCTGGCAGGGGCTTGCTGCGTTATTGAACAGCATCTCCTCATCTCTGTCCTTATCGAGCGGACCCAGCAGCCGCTGAGCCTGCCAGCCTGTTCCTATTGCACCCCATTTGTCTTCATGTTCAGGCAGCTATTCTCAGTTCACAACACCCGGCCCACTCCTCATGCACAAATGCACATACGTGCATGCACATGCACACACAAACACAGGAACATACACACACAGCACACACACAGATGTGCGTGTGTACACACACACACACACACACACACACACACACACACACACACACACACGCTTTTGGTAGGCTGGCAGTGTGACTCCCCTTACAGAAAAACCACATGAATTTCATGTGGTTTTTGTGAAGTTAAAGTGAAGCAATGTGACAACATGTGAAGCAACATGTGAGAACAAAAAAACCACACGTGACAACATCCGAGCACATGTGAGAACATGCTCTCGTGTGATATGAATGTGACAACATGGGGATGCAAACTACACATTTGAACACGTGAAAACCCAGGTGTCAAATATAATTTTGAAAATGTTACATTGAAAGACATAATTTACATGAATTCAATGTGAACAGTCATGGTCCCCTGCAGGTTTGGTCTATTTCCATGTTTGTTCCAGGGACATTTTTTTTTTTTTTTACATTGTGTCATGGTCCCCTGGAGGTTTTTGTCTAGTGAAAATACAGTAAATCTACAACTCGGTACTTTATTTTTACAGCTAAATTCAGGTGTTTATGTTGAAGGACAGACTTCTTGGATGCTAGCTACCTGAAGTTGCTGCTGCGCCACCAGATCTGTTGACATGCTGGACAATGGCAAGAATACATTTCTGCACTTTGCCTAGAGTTGATGTAAAAATAAAGTAAATATATACCACAACATGACGGTATTACTGTATTTCTATAAAGTTACAGTATGCTGCTATATTCTGATTTCAATTAGAAATCTGAAATATCCTGCTACAGTGTAGCTATCTGTGAGTGTGAAAGCGATATGGTCACAGACTTATTGGCAAGATTACATCTCTGCACTTTGCTAAAAGCTCCACAGAATCAAGTAAATAATTGTCCAAATTTCACCACCAACGTAAACCTAGCATTGCTCAAGGACATTTGATATAGAGAACATGTTAATTCTTTGAACATGCAACCTCTTTGTTGGGAGTGCATTGATGTTTCTGCAGTACCACCAGTCTCATACTTCTTTGCAAAAATAAGGGCATGGTTAGGATACAGTGTTGTTACCTGGTGTACTAAAAGGTCAATGGTACAATTCACAGGCAAACATACATTGGCTTGCGAAAGTATTCACCCTGTTGGCATTTTTCCTATTTTGTTGCCTTACAACCTGGAATTAAAATTGATTTTAGGGGGTTGTATCATTTGATTTACACAACATGCCTACCACTTTGAAGATGCAAAATATTTTTTATTGTGAAATAAACAAGAAATAGGACAAAAAAACGGAAAACTTGAGCATGCATAATTATTCACCCCCCAAAAGTCAATACTGTGTAGAGCTACCTTTTGCAGAAATTACAGCTGCAAGTCTCTTGGGGTATGTCTCTACAAACTTGGCACATCTAGCCACTGGGATTTATGCCCATTTTTCAAGGCAAACTGCTTCAGCTCCTTCAAGTTGGATGGGTTCCGCTGGTGTGCAGCAATCTTTAAGTCATACCACAGATTCTCAATTGGATTGAGGTCTGGGCTTTGACTAGGTCATTCCAAGACATTTAAATGTTTCCCCTTAAACCACTCAAGTGTTGCTTTAGCAGTATGCTTAAGGTGATTGTCCTGCTGGAAGGTGAACCTCTGTCCCAGTCTCAAATCTTTGGAAGACTGAAACAGGTTACCCTCAAGAATTTCCTCGTATTTAGCACCATCCCTCATTCCTTCATTTCTGACCAGTTTCCCAGTCACTGCTGATGAAAACATCCCCACAGCATGATGCTACCACCACCATGCTTCACTGTGTGGATGGTGTTCTCGGGGTGATGAGAGGTGTTGGGTTTGCGCCAGACATAGTGTTTTCCTTGATGGCCAAAAAACTAGATTTTAGTCTCATCTGACCAGAGTACCTTCTTCCATATGTTTGGGGAGTATCCCACATGTCTTTTGGCGAACACCAAACGTGTTTGCTTATTTTTTACTTTAAGCAATGGCTTTTTTCTGGCCACTCTTCCGTAAGCCCAGCTCTGTGGAGTGTGCGGCTTAAAGTGGTCCTATGGACAGATACTCCAATCTCTGCTGTGGAGCTTTGCAGCTCCTTCAGGGTTATCTTCGATCTCTTTGTTGCCTCTCTGATTAATGCCCTCCTTGCCTGGTCTGTGAGTTTTGGTACCTCTCTTGGCAGGTTTGTTGTGGTACCATATTCTTTCAATTTTTTAATAATCAATTTAATGGTGCTCCGTGGGATGTACAAAGATGTTTTTTTATAACATAACCCTGATCTGTACTTGTCCACAACTTTGTCCCTGATCTGTTTGGACTGCTCCTTGGTCTTCATGGTGCCGCTTGATGGGGGTGCCCCTTGCTTAGTGGTGTTGCAGACTCTGGGGCCTTTCAGAACAGGTGTATATATACTGAGTGACATCGTGTGACAGATCATGTGACACTTAGATTGCACACAGGTGGACTTTAACTAATTATGTGACTTCTGAAGGTAATTGGTTGCACCATATCTTATTTAGGGGCTTCATAGCAAAGGGGTGAATACATATTCACACACCACTTTTCTGTTTTAAAATTTTTGAATCAAGTTATTTTTTTCACTTCACCAATTTGGACTATTTTGTGTATATCCATTACATGAAATCCAAATAAAATCCATTTAAATTACAGGTTGTAATGCACCAAAAATAGGAAAAGCGACAAGGGGGTGAATACTTATGCAAGGCATTTTATTTCCAGGTTGTAAGGCAACAAAATAGGAAAAATGCCATGGGGAGTGAATACTTTCGCAAGCCACTGTATATTTGTTTTTGTGCCAACCGGCAGTAGAAGAGCTGTAGCATTTTACGTGTTTGATGGTTGTTCTGATGCAAGCAGAGTACAAAGGCTATTTTGCTTTTTAAAGTAACTTAATGGCAGCTTGTTACTAAATGTTGCAGTCAATTTATAATTTCTTAACTGGAAAGTACTTGTCATTTATTTATTGTAAAAGTCACAATTACCTACTGACAAAATTTTGCCAGTAACATACAGGACAGAAGACTACTGCCGTGGCTTTCATATAGCTCTTTTTGGTCTCCTGTAAGTGGGAATGTCATCAGTTAATCTGCTCCGTTCATAAAAATTAAGCTTGTACACTCGATAGTGACCTGTCCTCCCAGGCTGCTGTAGTAGGATCAGATTGGCTACAGTAGCGGAAAAAATAAGGGTGATGTTTTAATGTGTGCAGGGTTAGTTGGTAGTGAAATTTGTTCACAAAGTGTAATGAATTCTGAATACAGAATAATAGTAGGTGACGGTATACACCTAAAACATTTGTTTAATATTGTTTAATATTTGCCATAATATCGAAGAAGAAGCTTGTACACTGTCAGCTCTACAGCCTGTTAAAGCCTTACATAAGTGCATGTGATACCAAAGAAACATAAGATACTTCATGTATAGCTAGTCACCATGTAATTGTAATGCTCCACTTGCCCACCAGACATTAAACTTCTTAGGGCTAGGGTCCTTTTTTCTCAATTTCTGCCTGACTGACGTGCCCAAAGTAAACTGCCTGTTACTCAGGCCCTGAAGCCAGAATATGCATATAATTGGTACCATTGGAAAGAAAACACTTTGAAGTTTGTAGAAATGTTAAAATAAGTAGAAGGACACAGTCTTGGAAATTCGTGTTTGGGCACGCGATGAAGACAAGACGCTCCTGCTAAAATTGGTTTCCTATTGAACATACTTTTTTCCGTAAGAAATATTATAGTTTGATCACATTTTAGGGTATCTGAAGAGTCAATAGAAACGTATTTTGACTTGTTGAAACAAAGTTTAGCGGTAGATTTTCGCATTCCTTTCTCTGCATGTTGAAAGAGTGTGTTACTCAAATCGATGGCGCCAACTAAACTGACCTTTTGGAATATAAAAAAGGATTTTATCTAACAAAACGACACTACATGTTATAGCTGGGACCCTTTGGATGACAAATCAGAGGAAGACTTTCAAAAAGTACGTGAATATTTCATCGCTATTTGTGAATTTATGAAACCTGTGCCGGTGGAAAAATATTTTGATATGGGGCTCCGTCCTCAAATAATTGTATGGCATGCTTTCGCTGTAATGGCTACTGTAAATCGGACAGTGCAGTTAGATTAACAAGAATTTAAGCTTTCAACTGATATAAGACACTTGTATGTACCTAAATGTTTGATGTCCACAATTATTATGATTATTTATTTGAATTGTGCACCTTCAGTTTCACCAGGAGTTGTCCCGTTAGCGGGACGCCAATCCCAAACAGGTTTTAAGGTTAGTGAGTGTGATGGATTAACTAGAGTAAGTTACTGTGAATTTTACAATAATCCAGTGGTAATGAGTTGACAATAAATTATTGAAAATTAAACATTAACTTACTGTGAACCAGTTGCCATTTGACTACTGGAAAATGCATGGTAACATCTTAAGAGTGCAGCTCTTGATTGTCACAAGTTCTAACAAATATTGCAGAACTGACAACGGCAAATGAGGTGCTCAAACTTCATCCACATAACAATAAAACCACTTAAACTAGTACAACATTTCCACTGACGGTTGGCACAAATACAACATATTTTAGACCATGCCCTCACACTGGTAGTTACTAGTGGCAAATGTGTCTATCATCCTTAAGCTCTGACTTCTCCCACATGCTAACCTCTGACATCACCTACTAAGGAAATTACTTAGATAATAGCATTTTCTGCAGTTAAATGTAACAAAACATTACTTGTAAAAAGCAATCTATTAATATGGTTTTTGAACGCTATCATTTGCTAACAAGCATGATAGCTGTACTTTTAGTTTTTGGTTGACGCAGCTTGCTGGCCATTAGCCAATTGGCATTTCCCAATGATTTCAAAGCACATAAACGCATCGAACTTGTATTTATGACTTCACAACTAGTAAATTCCCACTTTCCCCATGGTTACACACAAGGTTTTCTATTTGATATATTTGGTAGAAAAATGGACCATTATACGAGATCAACCACACATGTACCCAAAAAGTTACCAACCAGAACCATGTGCTCTGAAGGTACCTTTGACCTTGTTGTACATCAGGGAAAAACACTGTAACCTTACTCTTATTTATCAGAGTGTGTGGAGATACTGTATGCTCTTGGTAACAAACAACCATCTGGTGGGACTGCTGAAACATTGATGTGCTTCAGACCAAAAGGTTGCAAGTTCAAATCTTGACAGCACTTATGCTAGATTCTATCAGATCCACCCTAGCAGACACCTGGAGTGGATCCCAGCCCCTTTACTCAGCCTCCAGTAATTATGCTGCAATAGTTTGGGTCGGGGGCCAGGGTCAGTCTGTTATATCTGGAGTATTTCGCCTGTCTTGTCCTGTGTGAATTGAAGCTCTCTCTCTCTCTCTCTCTCTCTCTCTCTCTCTGGACCTGAGCCCAAGGACCATACCTCAGGACTACCTGAGGACTCCTTGCTGTCCCTACCTGATTGTGCTGCTGCTCCAGTTTCAACTGTTCTGCCTGTGGCTATGGAACCCTGACCTGTTCACCAGACGTCCTACCTTGTCCCGTACCTGCTGCTTTCGACTCTCTCTCTACCGCACCTGTTGTCTCTAACTCTGAATGATCGGCTATGAAAAGCTAACTGACATTTACTCCTGAGTTGCTGACCTGTGATTATAATTTTTTTGACCCTGCTGGTCATCTATGAACATTTGAACATCTTGGCCATGTACTGTTATAATCTCCACCCGGCACAGCCAGAAGAAGACTGGCCACCCCTCAGAGCCTGGTTCCTCTCTAGGTTTCTTCCTAGGTTCCTGCCTTTCTAGGGAGTTTTTCCTAGCCACCATGCTTCTACATCTGCATTGCTTGCTGTTTGGGGTCTAAGGCTGGGTTTCTGTATTGCACTTTGTGACATTGGCTGATGTAAAAAGGGCTTTATAAATACATTTGATTGATTGATTGACACGAGTAGGACGGGTGTGGCTTTGTGACAATGACCACACGAGCAGTTGCTCACCGATTTGACAGCTCTAACGCAGTTACACCACCAACACTGCTAAAACACCAGTTGTGATACTGTTGTCTATCGCGTGTTTAATCTAGATCTGATTAAATCTAATCCTTAATGTCAAGTGTCCCTGAGCATTGCTACTTTTTATTTGGTGTTATTATTATTATTGACTTGATGCTGGGCAACAATTAACAAAGTGCAGAAATGTTTTCTTTGCCATCAGGCCATAGACCTGATGGCAAAGCAGGAAATTCAGGTTTCTGTCATCCAAGAGGTTGAAAGTTCAAATGCCAGGTGTGGTAGCATCACAAGTGTGTTAACCAATGTTGTGGACAAAGCCATTTAAAGGAACATTTTAAAAATGTTCAACTTCACATTCATCATCTCTAGCACCACCTCAACATATGTGAAAATTGTGCATTTCTAAGTTTTGTTGAAAAAAAAAGATAGAAGGAGATAAGTGTTTCCGATGACATCATCAATGTGCATCCTGTGACTTTAACCAATTATGGTGAAATTGCCTAGCAATTGTGTACTAATTGGTTGATGATGTCATCGGAAACACTGCTCTTCCTTTATCTATAGAAATGCACCATTATTACATATGTTGATGTTGGGGTGGTGCTGGTGATGAATATGAAATGTCCCTTTAATTCAGAAAGTAAACCAAATTCCAATTTTACTGTATTGAAAACAATTGAATTAGAACTGGAATTTCGGTGTACTTCCTGAAAACAGTTATTTATTGTATATTTACAGACAAAATACAGTTCAGCTGTAGAATTACATTAAAAGTTGTTTCCACTAATTTCACCACAATTCAGTACCCGGTAACTTACTATAAAATAACAGGATTTTTTTTCCACACGCATCTACAGTATCTTATAAGTATCCTATAAGTTTAAAGGAGAAGTTTACCCAAAATCCAGAAACTCTCAAGTGATTCTATACATTGAAACTCCCTAACAACAAAAGATTGCAGTTTTGAAACTGCAGTAAAAGTACAGTAACTGCAGTTAACTGTGGAATTTTGTACGCAGTAATTGCAGAATAACTGCAATGTACTGCAGCTGAACTGCAGTTATACTGCACTCTAACTGCAATTACACCGTAAAATTACTAGTAAATATACATTTTTGGGGACGCAGTATTTGCCGCAAACTGCAGTTATATCACAATGTACTGCATTTATACTGCAATCTTATTTCACAAGTCTTGTGAAGTTGCTGGATGCAGGCCTCGTTCTACTTCGTTGCCAAATCAGCAAAGTATGGACAAATTCTCTCTTTTATCGATTTTCAGTCAGGAAATGTGTACTTTTTCACATTAAACGTTTGCAATTATTTTGTATCATTATTTTATGTAGCTTACTGCCACAGCAGCAGAGATGGGCAACAATTTGCACGTGTACTCTCGGGGGAATCCTGCTATATAGAAACTGCATGTTATGCCCCTTTTCACAGATTTGAGTTTTTTGGCGGAGAAGTGACGCTGCCCAGCTGCCCAGCTGCCCAGTGACACAAGCCTACCAGACGGGCTAAAAGCCTTTTATGCTCGCTTCGAGGCAAGCAACACTGAAGCATGCATGAGAGCACCAGCTGTTCCGGACGACTGTGTGATTACACTCTTTGTAGCTGATGTGAGCAAGCCCTTTAAACAGGTCAACATTCACAAGGCTGCAGGGCCAGATGGATTACCAGGACATGTACTCAGACCATGCGCGGACGAACTGGCAAATGTCTTCAGTGACGTTTTCAACCTGTTCCTGACCGTGTCTGTAATACCTACATGTTTCAAGCAGACCACCATAGTCCCTGTGCTCAAGAACACGAAGGTAACCTGCCTAAATGACTACCGCCCCATAACACTTACATCGGTGGCCATGAAGTGCTTTGAAAGGCTGGTCATGACTCACATCAGACCAGAGTCTGTAGTGACGCCTCTAACACTAAGATGCAGTGCCTTAGACAGCTGTGCCACTCGGGAGCCTTTAATGTCATTTTGGTAAGAAACTCCAGTGTATATTTGGACTTGTGTTTTAGGTTATTGTCCTGCTGAAAGGTGAATTTGTCTCCCAGTGTCTGTTGGAAAGCAGACTCAACCAGGTTTTACTCTAATATTTTAGACTGTGCTTAGCTCTATTCCCATTCATTTATTCAACTCCCTAGTCCTTGCCGATGATCAGCATTCCCATAACATGATGCAGCCACCATCATGCTTGAAAATATGAAGATTGATATGTTGTGTTGGATTTGGCCCAAACATAACGCTTTGTATTCAAGACATAAAGTTCATTTCTTTGCCACATTTTTGGGGGGCAGTTTTACTTGAGTGCCTTGTTGCAAACAGGATGCATATTTTGGAATATTTTTTTTCTGTACAAGCTTCCTTCTTTTCACTCTGTTATTTAGGTTAATATTGTGGAGTAACTACAATGTTGTTGATCCATCCTCAGTTCTCTCTTCTCGCAGTCATTAAACTCTGTAACTGCTTTAAATCACTGTAGTCCTCATGGTGAAATCCCTGAGCGGTTTCCTTCCTCTCCAGCAACTAAGTTAGGAAGGATGCCTGTATCTTTGTAGTGACTGGGTGTATTGATACACCATCCAAAGTGTAATTAAGAATTTCACCATACTCAAAGGGATATTCAATGTGTGCTTCTTTTTTCCCCCATCTACCAATAGGTCCACTTCTTTGTGAGGCATTGGAAAACCTCCCTGGTTTTTGTGATTGAATCTGTGTTTGAAATTCACTGCTCGACTGGGGACCTTACATATAATTGGATGTGTGGGGTACAGAGGTGAGGTAGTCATTCAAAAATCTTGGTAAACACCATTATTGTACATAGAGTCAGTCCTTGCAACTTATTATGTGACATGTTTAGCAAATGTTGTTAGAACATTAACTTATTTAGGCTTGCCATAACAAAGGCATCGAATATTTAATTAATTAAAAACTTATTCAGGCTAGGGAATATTTTTCTCCACTTCCTGTCTGACTGACATGTCCAAAGTAAACTGCCTGTTACTCAGACCTGTCACGTCCTAACCATAGTAAGATGTTATTTTCTATGGTAGAGTAGGTCAGGGCGTGACAGGGGGTGTTTTGTGTTTTTCTATGTTTTCTATTTCTATGTTCTTAGGTTCTAGTTTTTGTATTTCTATGTTGGCTTGTTTGGGATGATCTCCAATTGGAGGCAGCTGGTCCTCGATATCTCTAATTGGAGATCATATTTAAGTAGGGGTTTTTCTTCCTGGTTTTTGTGGGTGATTATTTTTGAGTAGTGTTTGTTCTCCTCTGCGTCACGGTTTGTTGTTTTTGTCTATTCAGTTATTTTGATGTATTGCATGAGTTTCACAGAGTAAATAAAATGTGGAACTACTCACACGCTGCACTTTGGTCCGCTACTCCTTTCGACACCCGTGACAGAATCACCCACCACAAAAGGACCAAGCAGCGTTCCCAGGAGGAGCAGGGATCCTGGGCTCGGGAGAAGAAAGAATGGAGGACGTCCTGGACCTGGGAGGAGATAATGGCAGGGGACAAGACCCTGCCATGGAAGCAGGTGGAGACGGCGCAAGCGGAACAGCGATGCTATGAGGAGCTAGACCAACGACGGAAGCTCGAGAGGCACCCCCCCAAAAAAACAATGGGGGGGGCACACGGGGAGTTTGGCAAAGTCAGGGTGGAGACCTGAGCCAACTCCCTGTGCTTACCGTGGGGAGCGAGTGACGGGGCAAGCACCGTGTTATACGGTGATGCGCACTGTGTCGCCAGTGCATACTCACAGGCCGGTGCGATCTGTGCCCGCGCCTAGCAGTTGTCGAGCTGGGTTGAGCATCCAGCAAAGACGGTTTGTGCCAGCCATAAGCTCCAGACCTCAAGTGCGCCTCCACGGCCCAGTATACCCTGTGCCTGCCCCATGTACCCGGCCTCCAGTGAGTCTATCCAGCCTGGTACATCCTGTGCCTGCTCCTCGCACTCGCCCTGAGGTGCATGTTACCTGTCTGACGCCACCTATGCCAGCCCCACGCATCAGGCCCCCAGTGCGCCTGCCCAGTCCAGGGTGTCCTGTTCCTGCTCCCCGCACTCGCCCTGAGGTGTGTGTTACTAGTCTGGCGTCACCTGTGCCAGCCCCACGCATCAGGTCTCCAGTGCGCCTGCCCAGTCCGGGGTGTCCTGTTCCTGCTCCCCGCACTCACCCTGAGGTGCGTGTTACTAGTCTGGCGTCACCTGTGCCAGCCCCACGCATCAGGCCTCCAGTGCGCATTCCCAGTCCAGAGCTTCCAGCGACAGTTCCCAGTCCAGAGCTTCCGGCGACAGTTCCTAGTCCGGAACCTCCTGAGACGGCCTACAGTCCGGAACCTCCTGAGACGGCCTGAACCGGAGCTGCCTCCTCTGCTGGAGAATCCGCTGGATAGTAAGGTTCTGTGTACTGCACCAGAGCCACCATAGACAATTGTCACCCACCCTACCCTGCCTTTTGTTTTTTTTGTTTGTTTTTGGGGGGGGGTTTGTTGTTGTGTTTAGGTGTGGTCGGAGTCCGCACCTTTGGGGGGGGGGGGGGGGTACTGTCACGTCCTGACCATAGTAAGATGTTATTTTCTATGGTAGAGTCGGTCAGGGCGTGACAGGGGGTGTTTTGTGTTTTTCAATGTTCTTAGGTTCTAGTTTTTGTATTTCTATGTTGGCTTGTTTGGGATGATCTCCAATTGGAGGCAGCTGGTCCTTGTTGTCTCTAATTGGAGATCATATTTAAGTAGGGGTTTTTCTTCCTGGTTTTTGTGGGTGATTGTTTTTGAGTAGTGTTTGTTCTCCTCTGCTTCACGGTTTGTTGTTTTTGTCTATTCAGTTATTTTGATGTATTGCATGAGTTTCACAGAGTAAATAAAATGTGGAACTACTCACACGCTGCACTTTGGTCCGCTACTTCTTTCGACACCCGTGACAAGACCCGGAAGAAAGGATATGCATATAATTGGTACCATTGGATTGAAAACACTTTGAAGTTTGAAATGTTAAAATAATGCATGAGACTATAACACAATTGATATGGTAGCCAAAAATCCAAAGAAAAACCAACCGGAAAATCCTTTTTTTTTGGAGAGCCCATGCTTTTTCAATGGAAAGCTATGGGTCCTATACAATTCCAGCTCCCAGATTGCAATTCCTATGGCTTCCACCAGATGTCAACAGTCTTTGTTCAAGGTTTCAGGCTTGTTTCTTCCCAAATGAGGAAGAATTTTGAGTTTTGGTACTTGGAGTCAGGGTTGGAAATCAGTCTGTGCGCGCACAACAAAGAGGAAGCACAATTGCTAATTTTACTTTTCTATTGAATATACAGTTGAAGTCGGAAGTTTACATACACTTAGGTTGGAGTCATTAAAACTCGTTTTTCAACCACTCCAAAAATGTCTTGTTAACAAACTATAGTTTTGGCAAGTTGGTTAGGACATCTACTTTGTGCATGACACAAGTAATTTTTCCAACAATTGTTTACAGACAGATTATTTCTCTTATAATTCACTGTATCACAATTCCAGTGGGTCAGACGTTTACATACACCAAGTTGACTGTGCCTTTAAACAGCTTTAAACAGCTTGCAAAATTCCAGAAAATTATGTTATGGCTTTAGAAGCTTCTGATAGGCTAATTGACAACATTTGAGTCAATTGGAGATGTACCTGTGGATGAGGCCTACCTTCAAACTCAGTGCCTCTTTGCTTGACATCATGGGAAAATCAAAAGTAATCAGCCAAGACCTCAGAAAAAATTGTAGACCTCCACAAGTCTGTTTCACTTTTGGAAGTAATTTCCAAATGCCTGAATGTACCACATTCATCTGTACAAACAATAGTATATCTTTCAGGAGGAATGGGCCAAAATTCACCCAACTTATTGTAGGAAGCTTGTGGAAGTCTACCCAAAACGTTTGACCCAAGTTAAACAATTTAAAGGCAATGCTACCAAAAACTAATGGAGTGTATGCAAACTTCTGACCCATTGGGAATGTGATGAAAGAAATAAAAGCTGAAATAAATCATTCTCTCTACTGTTATTCTAATACTTCATATTCTTAAAATAAAGTGGTGATCCTTATTGGCCTAAGACAGGGAATTTTTACTAGGATTAAATGTCACCAGATGTGAAAAACTGAGTTTAAATGTATTTGGCTAAGGTGTATGTAAACTTCCAACTTCAACTGTACTTCTTTCTGTATGAAATATTATACTTTAATTACATTTTAAGGTACCTGAGGATGAAATAGAAATGTATTTTGACTTGTTTTAACAAAGTTTAGCAGTACATTTTTGTATTCCTTTCTCTGCATGGTTGAACGAGTGGATTACTCAAATCGATGGCGCCAACTAAATTGAGTTTTTGGGATATAAAGATGGATTTTATCTAACAAAACGACCATGCATGTTGTAGCTGGGACCCTTGGAATTGCAAATCAGAGGAAGACTTTCAAAAAGTAAGTGAAAATTGTTTCGCTATTTGTGATTTTACGAAGCCTGTGTTCGTTGAATAATATTTTGATGTGGTGCACAGTCCTCAAACAATCGCATGACATGCTTTCGCTGTAAAGCCTATTGTAAATCGGACAACGCAGTTAGATTAATACGAATGTAAGCTTTTAACCGATATAAGACACTTGTATGTACCTAGATGTTTAATATCCATAATTTTTATGATTATTTATTTGATTTGTGCGCCCTCCAATTTCACCGGAAGTTGTCGACAGGTGTCCTGCTGATGCCTAGCCCTAGTGTCCTGCCAGGTGTCCTGCTGACGCCTAGCCCTAAGAAGTATGACACAAGACATTTCAGCTTTTCTTTTTTTATTAATTTGTAAACATTTCGAAAAACATAATTCCACTTTGACATTATGGTGTATTGTTTGTAGGCCAGTGATTTAATCAATTTTAAATTCAGGTTGTCACATAACAAAATGTGGAATATGTCAATGGGTGTGAATATTTCCTGAAGGTACTGCATGTTCCATATATATTTATGACAGGGGGTTTGAGAGACAATAGACATTGTGTAGGGCACTTAGGCCTATATGTCTACATGATATAGTGCAATGGTAATAACACAATAAGAACACCTCGAACATCAAGAATCAGGCTAGGCTGCATACATCTGCACACTTGCTTAGTCACTTTCTCTTCTGAAAAGCGCCTTTGTATTTTGGCACTGCGCCAGATCCAATCATTGGAAATACAGTAGCAACAAGGATCTTAGCCATCCGAACCACTGCCTGTTCACCCCGCTGCCATCTAGAAGGCGGAGACCGGTGCATCAAAGCTGGGACAGAGAGAATGAAAAACAGCTTCTATCTTATTAAGGCCATCAGACTGTTAAATAGTCACAACTAGCCGGCATCCACCCAGTACCCTGCACTGAACCTTAGAGACTGCTGCCTTACAATGCCTTGAAAAAGTATTTGCCCCTTTATAATTTTCAATACTTTTGCATGTTTTTGATACTGAATCTTATTCGATCTTCAACCAAAATGTAATATTAGATAAAGGGAACCTGAGTGAACAAAAACACAACAACTTAATACTTATTTCATTTATTTCATAAACAAAGGTGTGCAACACACAATGCCCCTATGTGAAAAAGTAATTGACCCCTTAACTCAATAACTGGTTGTGCCAACTTTAGCTGCAATGACTCCAACCAAACGCTTCCTGTAGTTGTTGATCAGTCTCTCATGTCACTGTGGAGAAATTTTGCCCCACTATTCCATGCAGAACTGCTTTAACTCAGCGACATTTGTGGGTTTTCAAACATGAACTGTTCATTTAAAGTCCTGCCACAACATCTCAATTGAGATTAGGTCTGGACTTTGACTAGGCCCATCTGAAACTTCAAATTTGTTGCTTTTTAGCCAATTTCATGTAGACTTGATTGGGTGTTTTGGATCATTGTCTTGCTGCATGACTCAGCCACCCAGAGACTCCTGTAGAATTATCTGATACATGGTTTCTTCTTTTAAGGCAAGTCGTCCAGGTCCTGAGACAGCAAAGCATCCCCAAACCATCACACTACCACCACTATGCTTGACCGTTGGTATAAGGTTCTTACACTTTTGGAACACTTCCCATGATATTTGACATGGGAAAACGTGTTTTTTGTAACACTTCATATGTGAAATTTCACATGTGAAAATGTTTCCAATTGTGCAATTCCTTGTGTTGTCGCTGTTCAGTTAAATTAAAACTTCTTTGGGATAGGGGGCGATATTTTGACGTCTGGATGAAAAGCGTGCCCAAAGTAAACGGCCTGCTACTCAGGCCCAGAAGCTAGGATATGTATATATTTGGTAGATTTGGATAGAAAACACTCTAAAGTTTCTAAAACTGTTACAATAATGTCTGTGAGTATAACAGAACTGAAATGGTAGGCAAAACCCTGAGGACAAACCATCAACAACAAAAAAATCAGCATATCACTGATTTCAATGGCTGGCACTTTAATACTAGTGCGAAATCGTCCCCAATTGCAGTTCCTAGGGCTTCCACTAGATGTCAACAGTCTTTAGAAAGAGTTTCAAGCTGGTTTTTGTAAAAATGAGGGAGAAGTTGTAGTTTTTCTAAGTGGCTCCCATTTTGTCTGTAGTGTTTCCAAGCGCATGTCCGAGAGAGCGTCTTAAATTGTATTGTTTATTTGCGTATTAGGGTACCTAAGGTTTGATTATAAACGTTGTTTGACTTGTTTGGTTAAGTTTATTGGTAACGTTTGGGATTCATTTTGTATGCATGCATTTTGAAGGAGGGAAACCGAGGAGATTATTGACTGAAGCGCGCCAGCTAAACTGAGTTTTTATGGATATAAGGAAGGACTTTATCGAACAAAAGGACCATGTGTAATGTAACTGGGACCTTTTGGAGTGCCAACAGAAGACGATCTTCAAAGGTAAGGCATATATTATATTGCTATTTCTGACTTTCGTGTCGTAACTCCCTGGTTGAAAATGATTTGTTATGCATTTGTGTGCTGGGCACTGTCCTCAGATAATCGCATGGTTTGCTTTCGCCGTAAAGCCTTTTTGAAATCTGACACGGCGACTGGATTAACAACAAGTTAAGCTTTATTTTGATGTATAACACATATATTTTCAAGAATGTTAAATATTTGAATTTAGTATTTTTTAATTCCGCGCTCTGCAATTTCACCAGATGTTTGCCAGGTGGGACGCTACCGTCCCACATATCCGTAAGAAGTTAAGACCCCACCTGGGATATGAACTCAAAATCAAAATATGAGGGACACTGATCTCTCTGCTGCAGCACAAAGTATCTAGCATTATTCTAACATTCATTACCTATAATACATCTCAGCACCTAGCAAAAGGGTGCCATCTGCACTGCTATTTTAATTATCACTTAGTCTGACTACTCTCATCATTGATTTAATTTACATATTTAAACAACTGTCATGTTTTCTGTATATTCCTAATATTTGTTGGGCATTTTATTATGTTTTAATGTTACTCCTCAATCAGTATCACTATAATAAATATATACGGTACCAGTCAAAAGTTTGGACACACCTACTCATTCCAGGGTTTTTCTTTATTTTTACTATTTTCTACATTGTAGAATAAAAGTGAAGACATCAAAACTATGAAATAACACATATGGAATCATGTACTAACCACAAAAGTGTTAAACAAATACAAATATATTTTATATGTGAGATTCTTCAAAGTAGCCACCCTTTGCCTTGATGACAGCTTTATTATTATTAAAGTGTAGGTTTTCGATTCTCCATTGTCTGAGAGAGAGGCTGCCCAGAAGTTACTCCAGCTTCGGCAGACTAAGCAGTGGATTTCCGCACGTTGGCAGCTGAGAGTGCTTGGAACCCGGAATCACTGTTCGACATGTTTCTGCACGGATTATCAGAGGAAGTGAAGGACGAGTTAGCAGCCCGGGTTCTCCTGAGAGTCTCCGAAGTCTGCTGATTCACCTCTTCCCGAGCCGATTCAACTAGGCAGAGCTAGGCTGGCCCCAGCCCGAACTGTACACCGGCTTCACACAAAGATTTGCCTGTATTGTGGGACTACTGGTCATTTCGTGTCCTCCTGTACACTAAAAGACCAGGCCCACTGGTAGGGGCGAGTACTCTGGTGTGCCATACGGCTAACTTTTCCTCTCCCCTTAGTCGCACCCCTTTCCATGCCATCCTGCTGTGGGGGAACCAGTCCAAATCTCTCCGGATACTCATCGACTCTCGAGCCGATGAGCGTTTTATGGACGCTACACTGGCGTCCGAGCTGGGCATCCCCACTCAGCCCCTCTCCATTCCCATGGATGTCAGAGCGCTGGAGGCGCTCTATAGGCCGTGTCAAACACAATACCACTCCCATCAACCTACGAGTGTCAGGGAACCACAGCGAGGCAATCCAGTTCATGCTAATTAAGTCTCCCCAGGTTCCTGTGGCTCAGGTTCCCGTGGCTCCAGCGACACAATCCCCTCATAGACTGGATTGCTGGTGCCATCAATGGCTGGAGCTTCTGCCAAGCCCATTGCCTGAAGTCAGCACAGTCTGCCCCGGGACGTCTTCCTGTGGGCTCGGAAATTGCCCCGTACCTCTCTGCCATTCCCGCAGAGCACTAGGACCTCTGGGAGACTTTCATAAGGCCCTTCATAAGGCACTTCACTTCCTCCGCTCCGACCCTATGAAAGCGGGATCAACCTTCTCCCAGGTACCACACTGCCCTGGGGACGACTGTACTCTCTGTCAGGTCCGGAGACCAAGATTATGGTGACCTACATCGAGGACTCCCTAGCTGCAGGGTGTATCCGTCCTTCTGCCTCCCACTCTGGCGCAGGGTTCTTCTTTGGAGAAGAAGGACAAAACTCTGCGCCTGTGCATCGACTACCGGGGTCTCAATGACATCAAGGTGAAGAACCACTACCCGCTACCACTCATCACCTCGGCCTTCGAGCTGCTCCATGGGGCCACCGTTTTCTCCAAATTGGACCTGTGGAACGTTTACCACCTGGTGCAGATACGGGAAGAGGACGAGTGGAAGACTGCCTTCAACACAGCCAGCAGTCACTACGAATATCTGGTCATGCCATTTGGCCTTACCAACGCCCCACCTGTGTTCCAAGACCTGGTTAATGATGTTCTCCGCGACATGTTGAACCGGTTCATCTTCGTCTACCTCGACGACATCCTCATTTTCTCCCACTCAGCCCAAGAACACGTGCTCCCCGTCCGACAGGTTCTCCAGCGCCTCCTGGAGAAACAGCTTTTTGTGAAAGCGGAGAAATGCGAATTCCATTGCCCCACCATCCCCTTCCTTGGTTACATCATCGCTGAAGAGAATATACAGTTGGAAGGTGAGAGCGTGGTGGATTGGCCCCAGCCTATGTCCAGTTTGCAGCCACAACATTTCCTGGGATTTGCCAACTTTTATCGTCGCTTTATCCGGGGTTACAGCACCCTGGCTTTCCCCTGTCTGCAATCACCTCTCCCAAGGTTCCGTTAACGTGGTCCCCAGCTGCTGACCGTGTGTTCCGGGACCTCAAGCACCGCTTCACCACAGATCCCATATTGGTACATCCTGACCCGTGGTGGAGGCCGATGCTTCGGATGTCGGTGTGGTCGCTGTTATGTCCCTTCGTTCAGCCCTGGACCTCAAGTTACATCCCTGCACCTTCTTCTCCCGTCGCCTCAGTGCCACGGAGAGGAATTAAGATGTGGGTAATTGGGAGCTTCTCGCGGTGAAGATAGCATTGGAGGAGTGGAGGCACTGGTTGGAGGGGGCAGAACATCCGTTCATTGTGTGGATGGATCACAAGAACCTGTAATATCTCCACACCAACAAGCGTCTCAATTCCAGGCAAGCTAGGTGTGCCCTGCTTTTCACCCGGTTTAACTTCTCCCTCTCCTACCGACCGGGGTCCAAGAACATCAAGTCGGATGTGCTTTCACGTTGCTATAGCCCTGTGACTACACCCTCGGACGCCACGACCATCCTTCCCACCTCGTGCCTGGCGACGACACTCAGCTGGGGAATAGGGAAGCAGGTCCGTGAGGCGCAGCATTCCCAGCCAAACCCCGGGGGGGAGGGGCAGATAACCGGATGTCTGTTCCTGACGCTGTCCACCCCTCGGACCTGGAGTGGGCCCACTCCTCCAGGTTTACCTGTCACCCAGGCTCCCGTCGGACCCTGGCCTTTGTGCAGCAATGCTTTTGGTGGCCTACCATGGTTCCGGACGTCTCCATGTTCGTCTCCACATCCGCCTGCATGATCTGTGCGCAGAACAAGACTCCTTGGCAAGCTCCAGCTGGTCTCTTTCAACCACTGTCTGTCCCTCACCGTCCCTTGTCTCACATATCCCTGGACTTCGTCACGGGTCTCCCCTGTCTGATGTCAACACCGCCATACTGACAGTAGTGGACTGGTTTTCCAAAGCCGCCCATTCAAGACCTGGAGACGACTCTTCACTGCCTTGTCTCCGTCAACCCCACCACCTGGAGCCAGCAACTCATGTGGGTTGACTACGCCCACAACACCCTCCCCTGCTTTGCCACCAGGCTCTCACCTTTTAAGTGTTCCCTTGGTTATCAGCCCCAGCTCTTCCCGGAGCAAGAAAGAGGTCGGCATACCCTCGGCCCAGATGTTTGTCCACCACTCTCACCGTACCTGGAAGAGAGCCCGGTCAGCTCTGGTCAAGACCACCTCCAGGTATCGACAACAAGTGTAACGGCACCGGACCCCGGCTCCCCAGTATCGTCTCGGGAGGGTATGGCTGTCCACCCGAGATCTGCCCCTCCTGGTGGAGTCCTGCAAACTTTCCCCTGTTTTATTGGCCCTTTCCCCATCTCCAAGATCATTAGCCCCTCTGCTGTTCATCTTCTGTTTCCCCATACCCTCCGTATACATCCCACTTTTCATGTGTCTAGGATTAAACCTATCTCACAGCCCTTTGTCTCCTGTTTCCAGGCCCACTCCTCTCCCCTGTCTCATTGACGGCCAACCGGCGTACACGGTGAGGCGCCTCCTGAAGGTTGACTGGGAGGGTTATGGCCCAGAGGAGAGGTGCTAGGTCCCCGCTAGGGACATCCTGGACCCAGGCCTCATTGCTGAGTTCCAACTCCACCACCCCGGTCAACCAGGTATGCTCCCAGGTAGGACACCAGGTGGCGCCCCTAGAGGGGGGGTACTGTCACCCTCTGATCTGTTTCACCTGTCCTTGCGATTGTCTACACACCCCGCCAGGTGTCGCCCATCTTCCCCATTATCCCCAGTGTATTTATACCTGTGTTCTCTGTTTGTCTGTTGCCAGTTAATTTTGTTTTGTCAAGCCTACCAGCATTTTTTCCCTTGCTCCTGTCTTTCTCTAGTCCCTGTTTTCTTGTTTTCCCGGTTTTGCCTTGACCCTGAGCCTGCCTGCCTTTCTGTACCTTTCAGACTCTGCTCTGGATTACTGACCTCTGCCTGCCCATGACCTGTTGTTTGCCTGCCCCCCTGTTTTTGTAATAAACTTTTGTTACTTCGAAACTTTCTACCTCTGGGTCTTCTCATAAGCCTTGACACTAGCTGCCACTACAGAATGGCATCTCACTGAAATGAACTGCTCTTACAGTTTACACTGAATTGCAATGCTGAGGTGTGTTTCCTCTTGTTTCTCCAGTCACTTTGAGTTTACTCCCTGCTCTGCTTCATGCTATCTGGCCAGTGCTCTGGGATTTCAGATTTGTCCAGTTCAAAGATGGATGTACCAGACAGAGACATACATATTCAGATGTAAGAAATATGCAAGCACGTGCACATAATACAAATACATATGCAAATTCCCACTTAGACACACAGGCACAAGACACACATTCACAGACAGACACACACAGACCCGCACACACACACTTGCACAGAGCGGCTTGTGTCAAATCCTCTGCAAAGACGCTCTAATAGCAAAGTAAATCGTCCGAGAAAAATCAATTTAGAAAATTGCTTGAATTCTTGCAGGCATGTTTCATTGTCATTAAGAGATCACAGAGAGGGGAGAGGATGAAATTAATGTCTCCCATTGCTTAGGGGGGCAAGTGCAAAGCTAGCACTACTGCCTCCAAGGGCATATTCATTTTACTCTCTTTCCATGTGTCTTGTGGTAATGCTCCCCTTTTCTCTTTCTCTCTTTTTCACTCTATTAATAGTAACCCTTAAATGATGAAGGAATGTTAAGAAACTCATCTACATAAAGAGTATGGGTAGAAGCAATGGGGCAAATCCATGCCAGCATGACCCAAAAATATTGTGGGTATCTCCGATTGTTCTCTCAATTTTCACATAGAAACTTAATTGGGAGGAAAAATGGTTGATGCTTTTTACATTTGTAACACTTTTTTTTATCACAATGAATGTGTCCATTTTAGGTATTTTTTTAGACCTATGCATGATGTGTCTTGCCCCACGTTTGAAACCCTGGTTATGTATTGGTACACTTATTTATTCCAGGAATTTTAGCCTCATCCCAAGAGCTCAAGCCATATTATTGGTCTGGTTCGCTGGTTTATGAGAAATTCCCCAGACTTTGTGAGATATGCCCATCTGTGAAACGCGCTTCAAATAAAGACGACCTGGAACGTGCCCAGAATTTTGTGTTGACATTATGTGACAGTGTGTCGTGAAGAATCAGGATAGACGTGGCTAGGAGAAGTGTGGAAAGGCAAGGAAGATGGTGGAAGCGGAGGTTCTGTTTAAAACTGGTGAATCGTCAAGTGTAGATGAGAGTGAGAAGGAATCCATTACAGTAACCAAGTTTCTATCCAACCATTTTATGGGAGTAAAGTACATGTCGGATAAAAAATGTCAGGACAGGCCTGATGGAAATATAACATTTTTTGGTATACTTTCTAAACGAATTGTTAAAAAAAAAGTCTGTGGAAACCCTTATATGCGCAATATTGATATAATAACCATCATATCAAAATTAACTTGGAGTCATGCGATGACATGTTGTGTGGTCCTCCTACGACGACTCATCGGGAAAGCTTGCAGTTTATTAGGTTACAGATTAAATAATTTATTATGAACTTCGCAAGGTGGTGAAAGTGCTAGGTGATGAGTTTGATGCTCCTTCACAATAAATATTGAGGGTCTTATTCTGGTGACATGATAACCAATGCCTGTCTACCGTTTGACAACTAAAAATAATCTTGCTCTTTTGTCCATAATAATAATCTCATCATGTAGGCTATACGTGCGCTCTAGCCAACAGCACGCAACATCAGGAGAGTTGAAAATGCAAACCCATTTAATCAGTATTTTTTTTATTCGGTACATGGGAATTTAACCACAAAAGCTATTTTATGTGCGCTATGTCATCATGCACAGCCTTCTATCTGTAACAACTCAATTTGACGGTGGGAGAAAAAGCGAATAATGTTTTTAATGCAGATTTTTGAATATTTGAATGAAAATCTATCACCAATTGGATTGAAACCTAACTACTGGTGAACAAAAAAAGAAACAAGATAAGTAAAGAGGTGGTGGACTAGTAAACCCAAGCCTAGTTCTGGCTATTTCTTAGTCCGAGTGAGGGTTTTGGACCGATGGAGTTACTTTTGAGATCTGTATATCATCTTGATGAATATCATAGATGTGTTGGATGAGGTGGTAGCAGTGAGAATAACAAGAAGTGGGCTAATTTTGTTTTTTGTGTTTGCGGAGTAGAAGGAGCGTGATTTGCAACTCAAAAAGATATCGGTTTGGAGTGTGTCATGTGTGGATCTTTAAAGCAGGGTTTTCTCTTGGGTGGCGCTAGAAGTGAATGCAAAGGATTTAACCAAAGTAGATGGAATGGTTGTTGCACACAGAGGGGAAATCTGAGAAAATAGGCATCATTGTGAGTGCGGCTGAACATTTTTTTTAGGACTTTTACAGCAGAGATATTACAAAGAATCCTATAGATGACTGTTCTGCCCTCACAGGCCCCTGAGCCTGTGTAGGGATGTGATTTGGACTATGACTGAAGTATTCCAATGGGTTTTATGGCTAGCTAGCATAAGGTAAAACCTAAAACATCTTTTAGAATACAGAAATTCTGCTAGACGTTTTAGAACAAGATAATCTTTTGCGAGATATAGTTAGATAGCTAGCTAAATAACTAGCTAAGTCAATCACGTTTACTGGCTAGCTTGATAGTTAACTTCACTAGCTAGCAAACATTTGTTGCCAGTTAGCTAGCTAATGTGACAGAGTTTCCATAAAATGTGTTTCATTTTTGGGTGATGAGCACACTAACTAGCTAGCTAGTTGCCTAACCTTAGCAAACTCAGGTACATTCTCTAGCATTCTCACACTAACATGAGTGGTTCCAATTTTAAGACTAACTTACTAGCTAACTAGCTAGTTTATTAGCAAATATTGTGATAACTAGCTAACCCCTTTCATCTGTGGTAGCTATCAGTGTTAGCAAGTAATGTCAAGCACTTGCATTAGGTATTATTATTATTATTATTATTAGCTAGCAATGGATAACATAACTAGCTAAGCCTAAATTGTACAAATCATGATAATGATGATAGTAGGGTGTCTACTGTATGAACAATTTTCATAAATTCCTCTTCTCTCCCACAGATTCGGACAAATCTAATCACATTTTATTTGTGACATGCTTCGTAAACAACAGGTGTAGACTAAAAGGGAAATGCTTACTAAAGGGCCCTTCCCAAAAGCGCAGAGAGAACAAAAATAGAGAAATAATATAAAAGTAAAACATGTAATAATAAATGCACAATGAGTAATGATAACTTGGCTTAAGATCTTAGAATCCAGGATGGGAAAAGGCTGAACAAGAAATAAATAGATGAAGACGCAGAAAGGGACAATGAGATCCTATGTTGTATTATAAATAGTTAATCTGCCTGACAACCCCTGTTCATCTGAATTAGCTGGGCTACTCACTATACCAATGACACAGATTTGAGTCATTGCAATTAAAATAGTTTTCCCAATGTACCCGTCTATTAAGTTACATTTTGTTCTTACTATGTATTGCATGTTTATGAGGACACTATATGCTGTTAAAAATGTTTATAACTCATTAATAAATGGACAGAAGAATTCCACTTTATTTAAAGATATATTTTCAGCAGCTATAAATGTTAGTAACTCATTTGTTGATGGTCAGTGGATTGCAACTTTCAAATAGTGTATAATTTGAGCAATTATAAATGTTAACTCAGTTATAAATGTTAATGCCTTATTCTAAAATAGATGGAATACTTTTTTTCCGTCATCAATCTACACACAATAAAACAGTTAAAAAATGTGTTTGCACATTTATTACAAATGAAAACCAGAAATACTTTATTTACATAAGTATTCAGAGCCTTTGCTATGAGACTCGAAATTGAGTTCAGGTGCTTCCTGTTTCCATTGATCATTCTTGATGTTTCTACAACTTTATTGGAGTCCACCTGTGGTAAATTACATTGATTGGATATGATTTGGAAAGGCATATACCTGTCTATATAAGTTCCCACTGTTCACTGTTCACAGTTCACGTCAGAGCAAAAATCAAGCCATGAGGTCGAAGGATTTGTCCGTAGAACTCCGAGACAGGATTGTGTCTAGGCACGGATCTGGGGAAGGGTACCAAAAAATGTCTGCAGCATTGAAGGTCCCCAAGTACTCAGTGGCCTCCATCATTCTTAAATGGAAGAAGTTTGGAACCACCAAGACTCTTCCTAGAGCTGGCCGCCCGGCCAAACTGAGCAATCGGGGGAGAAGGACATTGGTCGGTCATGGAGGTGACCAAGTACCCGATGGTCACTCTGACAGAGCTCCAGAGTTCCTCTGTGGAGATGGGAGAACCTTCCAGAAGGACAACCATCTCTGCAGTTCTCCACCAATCAGGCCTTTATGGTAGAGTGGCCAGACGGAAACCACTCCTCAGTAAAAGGCACATGACAGCCCGCTTGGAGTTTGCCGAAAGGAACCTGAAGGACTCTCAGACCATGAGAAGCAATATTCTCTGGTCTGATGAAACCAAGATTGAACTCTTTGGCCTGAATGCATCGCTGTCATCAAGGCAAAGGGTGGTTAATTTGAAGAATCTCAAATATAAGATATATTGTTTAACATTTATTTGTTTACTACATAATTCCGTACGGGTTATTTCATAGTTCTAATTTCTTCACTATTATTCTGCAACGTAAAAAATAGTAAAAAAATAAAATAAAATAAAAAAATAAAATCCTTGAATGAGTAGGTGTGTCCGAATTTTTGACTCGTACTGTACATTGGCAGTAGAATAGCCTTACTGAAGAGCTCAGTGACTTTCAGTGTGGAACCGACATAGGATTCCACCTTTCCATCAAGTCAGTTCGTCAAATTTCTGCCCTGCTAGAGCTGCCCCGGTCAACTGTAAGTGCTGTTATTGTGAAGTGGAAACGTTTAAGAGCAACAATGGATCAGCCACGAATTGGTAGGCCACACAAGTTCTCTGCTGCCAATGACTGGAACGAATTGCAAAAATCTCTGAAGTTGGAGTCTTATATCTCCCTCTCTAACTTTAAGCATCAGCTGTCAGAGCAGCTTACCCATCACTGTACCTGTACACAGCCAATCTGTAAATAGCACACCCAACTACTTCATCCCCATATTATTACTTACCCTCTCGCTCTTTTGCACACCAGTATCTCTACTTGCACATCATCATCTGCACATCTATCACTCCAGGATGAATGCTAAATTGTAATTATTTCGCCTCTATGGCCTATTTATTGCCTACCTCCCTACTCTTCTACATTTGCACACACTGTAAATAGATTTTCGATTTTTCTTTTCTATTGAGTTATTGACTGTACGTTTGTTTATGTGTAACATCTGTTATTGTTTTTTTGTCGCACTGCTTTGCTTTATCTTGGCCAGGTCGCAAATGAGGTCGCAAATGTTGTAAATGAGAACTGGTTCTCAACTGGCCTACCTGGTTAAATAAAGGTTAAATAAAAAAAAAAAATGTAATCGATTTTAGAATAAGGCTGTAACGTAACAAAATGTGGAAAAAGTCTAGGGGTCTGAATACTTTCCGAATGCACTGTATGTGTCATGGATAGTTGTTATGAAGATTCAACAGCTTCAGATAAAGACTCCTTTGGATTTGTGCTCTGCTATGGTAACACAAAACATCCTCAGAGTACTGATTGCAACAGCATTACGAGGTATTGTGTATGTGCTAGTTTCTCTGCATAGCTTGAGAATAGTTTCACTTTTTGAAAGTGCCACAAGAAATGCTGTCATTCTCATTCAAAACCGTGCTATGGGGTTTGACACAAAACAGCTTAAAATGTATGAATTGCAGAGTTTATCTAACTTAATCTAAGCAGCCATTAACTGAATTTGTTTCTATTGAGATTTTGTTCATATTTATTTGGAACTATTAAGAGAAGAAATGCAGCAACACAAACAAACCCAAGGTTGAGCAACCAACCTCCCATCCATCCACATCCACTGCCATCAAACTCATTAACTCGACATGATTTAGTACAAACCAAAAGCATGTACGTACACCACCACTGACTGAAGGAGCGAGCCTCAACTCCCTACTTCCTCTGTTTCATAACCAATGCTTAATTTAGATCTGTCTCTCTCGTTTCGCTCTGGTAATTAGCCCATGAAATACGTCAGGCTCACATGAGTGGCCAGATATTGCATTCGTCCCAAATGGCACCCTATTCACTACTTTTGGGCTCTGGTCAAATGGCAACCCTATTCCCTTTATAGTAGTGCACAACAAAGGGAATAGAGTGCCATTTGGGACGCAGACATTGTTAAGAACGACCAGTCCTTGAGCAGAACTCCTGTGAAACCATCTGTTCCTGCATGTACAGTCACTCTGCCATTGCTCAAACACCACCCTAAAGTACCATAGAGATCGACGGAGGGAGAACCACTCCAGCTTTAAATCAGTCAAAGCTCTGAGGAACACAAAATATGCTAATTATGTAACATTGTGTTAGGCTTTGACTGATGCTTTTTCCAGTAACATACAAATACTTGTAGTAATTTCCTGCAGTCAAATTACCTTGTGGCCTCATGGGTGGAATGTTATTAATATTTCTTTGAACTTCATTAATAAAAAATATTTCAAAACACCTACCGAATATCTGTTTTTATGACAAACAGTCTTGTTATATTTCAGTCTTCTGTGATGTACAGTGAGGGAAAAGAGTATTTGATCCCCTGCTGATTTTGTACGTTTGCCTACTGACAAAGAAATGATCAGTCTATAATTTTAATGGTAGGTTTATTTGAACAGTGAGAGACAGAATAACAACAAAAAAATCTAGAAAAACACATCAAAAATGTTATAAATTGATTTTCATTTTAATGAGGGAAATAAGTATTTGACCCCCTCTCAATCAGAAAGATTTCTGGCTCCCAGGTGTCTTTTATACAGGCAATGAGCTGAGATTAGGAGCACAATCTTAAAACCTGTTAGGGACAGACGTTCCGCCACCAATATCCAATGGTATAGCGTGGCGCGAAATACAAATACCTCAAAAATGCTATAACTTTAATTTCTCAAACATATGACTATTTCACACCATTTTAAAGACAAGACTCTCCTTTATCTAACCACACTGTCCGATTTCAAAAAGGCTTTACAGCGAAAGCAAAACATTAGATTATGTCAGGAGAGTACCCTCCCAAAAATAATCACACAGCCATTTTCAAAGCAAGCATATAATGTCACAAAAACCAAAACCACAGCTAAATGCAGCACTAACCTTTGATGATCTTCATCAGATGACACTCCTAGGACATTATGTTATACAAAACATGCATGTTTTGTTCAATCAAGTTCATATTTATATCAAAAAACAGCTTTTTACATTAGCATGTGATGTTCAGAAGTAGCATACCCACCGCAAACTTCAGGTGAATTTACTAAATTACTCACGATAACCATTGACAAAAAACATAACTTATTTTAAGAATTATAGATACAGAACTCCTTTATGCAATCGCGGTGTCAGATTTAAATAGCTTTTCGGTGAAAGCACATTTTGCAATATTCTGAGTACATAGCCCGGCCATCATGGCTAGCTAATTTGACACCCACCAAGTTTGGCCCTCACCAAACTCAGATTTACTATAAGAAAAATTGGATTACCTTTGCTGTTCTTCGTCAGAATGCACTCCCAGGACTTCTACTTCAACAACAAATGTTGTTTTGGTTCGAAATAATCCATAGTTATATCCAAATAGCTCTGTTTTGTTCGTGCGTTGAGGTCACTATCCGAAGGGTGACGCACGGGCGCATTTCGTGACAAAACATTTCAAAATATTCCATTACCGTACTTCGAAGCATGTCAAACGCTGTTTAAAATACATTTTTATGCTATTTTTCTCGTAAAATAGCGATAATATTCCAACCGGGCGATGTTGTATTCATTCAAACACTGAAAGAAAAACATGGAGTCGTCTCGTGCATGCGCACTCCAGTGTCATTGTTCTTCTTACTGTACACTGAACAAACATATACACTACCGTTCAAAAGTTTGGGGCCACTTAGAAATGTCCATTAAAACAAATATATATTTTTACTTTTTACCCCAATTTCGTGATATCTGATTGGTAGTTACAGTCTTGTCCCATCGCTGCAATTCCCTGGTCTGTAGTGATGCCTCTAGCACTGCGAAGCAGTGCCTTAGACCATTGCGCCACTCGGGAGGACTATCCAGCAACTTCGTAGAGCCATTGAAGAGGAGTGGGACAACATTCCACAGGCCACAATCAACAGCCTGATCAACGCTCGCACTGCATGAGGAAAATGGTGGTTACACCAGATACTGATACTTGATACTGACTGGTTTTCTGAACCACGCCCTTACCTTTTTTTTAAGTTATCTGTGACCAACCGATGCAAATCTGTATTCCCAGTCATGTGAAATCCATAGATTAGGGCCTAATTAATTTATTTAAATTGACTGATTTCCCCATATGAACTATAACTCAGCTGACATATGGAATTGTTTTAAGAAGGTCATACCATGGATCATTTAGCTATTTGATTTTGAATTTTAGGACCCCTTAAAGATTCCATAAAATACATAAAAAATGTATTAGATTAAATATTGAATTTGGCCTTTGCTACTGCTTTACTACTATAGCCCAAAGAAACACATTGAATAACACATTCATAAATGACAAAAAATACAGTAAAAAAAGAAATGATAAGGAATGAGGTTTTGAAGTGTCTCTCCTAAACTCAGGAAGGGTGCCGGAGGAGATGCCTGACGTTTTACGGGCTCCTAACCAATTGTGCTATTTTGTGTTTTTTCGCACTGTTTGTAACTTATGTTGTACATAATGTTTCTGCCACCATCTCTTAACCTTTCTAGGGTAGGGGGCAGTATTTTCACATCCGGATAAAAACATTTACCCGAATTAATCTGGTAATTACTACTGCCCAGAAACTAGAATATGCATATGCATATAATTGTTTGATTTGGATAGAAAACACCCTAAAGTTTCTAAAACTGTTTGAATGGTGTCTGTGAGTATAACAGAACTCATATGGCAGGCCAAAACCTGAGAAGATTCTGTACAGGAAGTGCCCTCTCTGACCATTTCTTGGCCTTCTATACCCTCTTTATTGAAAACAGAGGATCTCTGCTGTAACGTGACACTTTCTAAGGCTCCCATAGGCTCTCAGAAGGCGCCAGAACGTTGAATGATGACTTTGCAGTCCCAGGCTGAAAAACAGTAGCGCATTTGGATAGTGGTCGATCTGAGAACAATGAGACGGGGCGCGCGTGCACGTGAAGAGTCCATTTTACATTTTCAGTCTTTGAACGAAAAAGACGTCTCCCGGTCGGAATATTATCGCTATTTTACGAGAAAAATCGCATAAAAATTGATTTTAAACAGCATTTGACATGCTTCGAAGTACGGTAATGGAATATTTTGAATTTTTTTGTCACGACAGGCGTCCGCGTGTCACCGTTCGGATAGTGTCTTGAACGCAAGAACAAAACAGAGGATATTTGAACATAACTATGGATTATTTTGAACCAAATCAACATTTGTGGATGAAGTAGAAGTCCTGGGAGTGCATTCTGACGAAGAACAGCAAAGGTAATCCAATTTTTCTTATAGTAAATCTGAGTTTGGTGAGGGCCAAACTTGCTGGGTGTCAAATTAGCTAGCCCGTGATGGCGAGCTATCTACTCAGAATATTGCAAAATGTGCTTTCACCGAAAAGCTATTTAAATCTGACACCGCGATTGCATAAAGGAGTTCTGTATCTATAATTCTTAAAATAATTGTTATGTTTTTTGTGAACGTTTATCGTGAGTAATTTAGTAAATTCACCGGAAGTTTTCGGTATGTTTGCTAGTTCTGAACGTCACATGCTAATGTAAAAAGCTGTTTTTTGATATAAATATGAACTTGATTGAACAAAACATGCATGTACTGTATAACATAATGTCCTAGGAGTGTCATCTGATGAAGATCATCAAAGGTTAGTGCTGCATTTAGCTGTCTTCTGGGTTTTTGTGACATTATATGCTAGCTTGAAAAATGGGTGTCTGATTATTTCTGGCTGGGTACTCTGCTGACATAATCTAATGTTTTGCTTTCGTTGTAAAGCCTTTTTGAAATCGGACAGTGTGGTTAGATTAACGAGAGTCTTGTCTTTAAATAGCTGTAAAATAGTCATATGTTTGAAAAATTGAAGTAATAGGATTTTTAAGGTATTTGAAAATCGCGCCACTGGATTACACTGGCTGTTGCGTAGGTGCCAGTGTCACATTAGATTGACGCACCGGTGAGTCAATAGACTCTAGGGGTTTTTAAACAGCTGAAGCAAGTCACACAATTGTTCTTCATGGAAATTGCATGCCCTCTTCGACTCTTCCTCTCTGCTGAAACTAGCGAGCGAAACAGTGCCCCTCTGTCTTACTATATGTAGCCCATGTATGTGATGCTGTCTGGCCAGAAAAAGTATGACATGCAATACTCCTTTTGTCCAGACAGCATCAGATACATGGTCTACACATAAGGAGAGAGAGGGGCGTTGTTTCGCTCGCTCGGATGCCTTATCTCAGATTGATGCGTCTTTCTGTCGGCGAGCGTCTTCTTCAAATAAATGATCAATATTTCAATATTTTATTTGGAAGGGCAAGGAGGTACGGTAAGGTGGGCCAGGCCCCCTAGGACCTGCCCATAATGCCGGCCCTGGTAAATACATGTATAGACGACTGATGTGTGCACTGTTGCTATGGGTCTTCATGAATATATTTCTGTACTTGTCTGTGGGTGCTTGTGTGGGTGTAAGTAAATGCATGTGTACGAGTGTGAATTCCGGTGTAAATATACTGTATGTGTGTCTTCACTGTGTGCGTGTATGTGTGTGCGTTGTCTGCCTGTGTGCATGCGTGTGTGCGTGCTGCGTGTGTGCATGCGTACGTGCGTGCATGCATCCATGACTGTGCTACTCTGATTATGATTGATTCTAGATGCACTGACTCTGTGGCCTGTAGACCCTTACCTGGTGATCACACAGAAGTTAGCCCACCTAGCGCTAACAAGTCCCTGGCTAATAACTAGCTCCCTAGGGGAACATACAGCAATGAGAGCTGAGGGCAGAGAGGCATGGAGGCTAGCCACATCAATCTGCAGAGGGAGGTAGAGCAGTGAGGGGAGGGTGAGCTGTGTTTGAAGGTTACAGACAAACTGTACTGTAGTCTACTCCCCAAAGTGTCTCAAGGTCAATGCCAACCCCTGAGGATTCGCTCTCTGAGAGAGTAGAGGAGAAAAGAACAGGATGACAGTGACAAAATGGATCAACCCACACCTCCTTTTTTACAATAACAAAGACAAAAGGGTGTTGTTCTCTAGATCGTTTGTTGGAAAATAATTTGGGTTCAGTTTTAAGGGTACAACTTTGGGCCTCACAATTATCCCAAACAAGGACAATGATTATTTTGCAATTTTGGGAAAGTACAAACACATTTTGGTCTGGCATTGTGGATCACTAGCTCTGCTCTGAACTAGGTGTTATTGCCTATGCAGTACACAGATTGTGTTTTCTATGGAGTAATTGTTTTCTATGGAGATTGATACCTGGGGTGGTTATACTGTAGGTCTCCGCTCAGGCTGTTACAGTACAATTCTGGGTGTTTGTGGGTGTACATGTGTGGGAGAGTATTTCAGATTGTAAATCAAAGTGAGAATGTGTGCTTGCGTGTGTGTGTGTGTGGTGTGTGTGTGTGTGTGTGTGTGTGTGTGTGTGTGTGTGTGTGTGTGTGTGTGTGTGTGTGTGTAACCCCTGTGTCAGGCTTGTTTGCATGATGGACTGCTCACACAAACATGTGCTGGCTGTTATTGATTACATTAATATTCAGTTTCTCTTTTAATTTGTTACGTCTCCTGAGCAGTGAAAGGCAAGGACGTTTAAACTATTCTCACTCAACATCTATTCAACTCGATCCCATTTACATGAAATCCATGTTTTGAAACGATCCATTGAAAATAGCCTTGACGCAGGTCTACATTTAATTAGAAGACGAGGATAGTACAATATAGAATCTATGAAAATGAGTAATATATTGTGCTACTAATGCTCTGTTCTTGGCCCACACACACACACACACACACACACACACACACACACACACACACACGCACACACACGTACATGCAATGACACGTGTACACACGCGCACACGCACACACCACATACACACACCTTGTACAATCAATAACTCAAGCAGGAAGTACCAGTGACACGCTCAATACGGAAGTGGTCCGACGAAGCGGATGCTAATCTACAGGACTGTTTCTGTAGCACAGACTGGAATATGTTCCGGAATTCATCCGTTAACATTGAGGAGTTCACCAACGTTATTAATCAGTGCATCAACAACGTCGTATCCACAGTGACTGTAAGTAGGGCTGTGGTGGTCACGAAATTTCGTCAGCCGGTGACTGTCAAGCAAATAACTGTCGGTCTCATGGTAATTGGCCGTTAATTAACATAAACAAATTTAGCATCTCCTGGCTTCCACACATAGCCTATAAGCAATTTTAAAAAGTCTAATAAATCCAAGTAATATAGCCTACACCTTCACAATAAATCTGTTATTTATTTTAGACAGGTCTAAAGAAACATGATAGGAAAATGTAGTCTATTTCAGAAGAACAATAGCTTACTCTGAGTTGTCCTTATGTTAGGTCCTGATCTGGCTATGCCTAATGGCTGTGGGCTACACCAGTTCATTTAGCAGACAAGATTTGCTTATAATTCCATAGCAATATTTTATATTATTTTATGGTATGAAGAATACAATTGAACGAAGCTGAAAAAAATACAGTATACATATTTTCTCCAAACTATTTGAGAGATGCGGCTATTTTGTGTTGAGCGGTTAAGTATATGCTTAATTTAGTTATTCATCAAACTTTAGTTGTTCTACAAACGTTAGGCTATACGTTTTGATGTTTAATACATTGTAAGGCTGCATGATGAGACTCTAATGATGATTTGAAAAAAGTCACTTGTAAGTCATGAGCTCTGCTTTGTTTTTTTTTGCGCTGGCTGTACACACTCCAATAGTCTCTCATTCACAATTTGACAAGCACTTGACCATGCCTTGAATTTCACGGCGGCATCCCCTTTGTGGCCATAATGCACACTAAAAAAATCCATGCTTTTTGTGGCCTGTAGTGCTGCATTGTGCCCTTCTCCCTGAGTGTGCTGCGCAATCCGAAGCATCTCTCACTCACACTGCTCTCTGTCAGTTTCTCACAGGCTACAAGTGAAGACAGACACATCGGGGATGCAACTGTGCGCGTCCTTATCCAATTCCAAGGTGCATATTGAAGATATTGGAAGAACTGTCCACATTTACTTTTTGTCAGCCAACAAGATGAGTAGGCCTAACGAACAGCAAAAGCACTAGCCTATGTCAATCTACTATCCCCATAGCACAAAAGTCATCCTATTCTATTCTGTGACAGTCTAGGACAGCTGTGGGATGCGGTAGATCCCAAATTAATTCAATACATTTATGCAATGTGGATGACGCAACAGATCAAAACGTTTAGCTTAAAATGTTGATAAACCATCAGGCAATTTCTTCACATTATGAGCGCAACAATGCGCACATGGTAGTAGGCTATAAGAGCGAATATTCCATGAGCGGAAAACACCATTATCAAAAGTGACCGCAAATGCTACAATGCATGTAATGCTTTTATTATAACGGTGCATTTTTATGGTGAAAATTATCTTCCCCAAACTTGAAACTCACACGCTGCTTATGTATGCCAGTTAGGCTCTACACTCCTCATAAAGTGGATTAATGTGCTTCATTTTAAGAAGTTATTTGTCCACTTTAGTTGTGATACAAACCTTATTAAAACATAAAGGCCTATTGGCTAGGCTACATGAGATGTGCGACTATGATTCGAAAAAGACATTCAAAAAAAGGTATTGTTTCTTATGCTGGGCATCATTCACAAGTAATATTGTCACCCAGTCAGACTATTCTTGATTTAATCTTGTCTTTACATATTAAACAAAATAATGTGTGACATTTGTTTTGATTTAGAATGGACAATTATAACGCACCTGTATCGAAACAAGGGCAGTGGGAAAAAAGCCTAAAAAAAGCTTATAAGATCCTTCTCTTTTTATTAGCGACCATCACTCTGTTTGCTCCCGCAATTGAATAGCCTATAGAAATGTTGAGCAACAGGAGCTCATGGGCTCTCATGAAGTGTTTGATTAGATTTTCAAATACATCTGCATTGATGTCAGAGTGAATAGAGGGACAATAGAGTGCTGAGTACTAGGCAGTTAGCAAGTTTTGTAGGTTACCAATGACCAGCAGCAGCATCAGAGCTTAGAGAAGCCTAATTACCGTGACTAAACGGTCATGTGGAATTTGACTGCCTTCATGACTCGTAACTGCCGGTGTGGCTGTAATATGGTCACCGCAACAGCCCTGATTGTACGTACATAACCCAACCAGAAGTCATTGATTACAGGCAACCTCCCCACTGAGCTAAAGGCTAGAGCTGCCGCTTTCAAGGAGCAGGACATTAATGACCAAAAGTATGTGGACACCTGCTCGTCAAACATATCATTCCAAAATCATGGGCATTAATATGGAGTTGGATGCCCTTTTGCTGCTATAACAGCCTCCGCTCTTCTGGGAAGGCTTTCCAGTAGATGTTGGGACATTGCCATGAAACCATGAAAAACAGCCCCGGACCATGATTCTTCATCCACCAAACTTTACAATTGGCACTATATATTGGGGCAGGTAGCTTTCTCCTGGCATCCGCCAAACCCAGATTTGTCCATTGGACTGCCAGATAGTGAAGCATGATTCACTACAGAGAACGCGTTTCCACTGCTCCAGAGTCCAAAGGCTGCGAGCTTTACACCACAGGCCATTCTACTGCCAATATTTGTCTATGGAGATTGCATGGCTGTGTGCTCGATTTTATACACCTGTCATCAACGGGTGTGGCTGAAATAGCCAAATAAACGAATTTGAAGGGGTGTCCACATACTTTTGTATATAGTGTACCTCTGACCCGGTCTGTAATACCAACTTGTTTCAAGCAGACCACCATAGTCCCCGTGTCCAAGTACGCCAAGATAACCTGCCTAAATGACTATCGCATTGTAGCACTCACATCTATAGCCATGAAATGCTTTGAAAGGCTGGTCATGGCTCACATCAACACCATCATCCCAGACACCCTGGAGCCACTTCAATTCGCATACCGCCCCACCTGGACAAAAGGAAAGAATAGGTGTTCATTGACTACAGCTCAGCATTCAACACCATAGTCCCCTCCATGCTCATCACCAAGCTCAATTACCTTGTACCCCTGGACATCTACTCGGTACTGGTACTCCCTGTATATAGCCATGTTACTTTTACTCGCTATTGTTATTAGTTATTTACTGTTTATTCATTGATCGTGTCTCTATTTCTCTCTATATATTTTATCATCTTAACTCTGCATTGTTGGAAAGGACCCGTACGTAAGTTACTATACACCTGTTGTTTAACAAGCATGTAACATATAACATTTCATTTCATATTATTTTGATCAAAATAAATCAGAAAACAGATGAAATTCCCTGGCAATGGTTTATGTATTTGACATATCTATTATTTTGATTTGAGTTATGATTTAACGTCCTGTGACTTGCCCGAGAGCCTACAGAGAAGCTTTATATCATTAGTAAAGCACAACAAATCAAGTTCTGTAGTTGTCTCCCTAGGGAATGCTTGACATCAATTTCTGTCCGTCTGTCTAGTTAGTGTTGCTCATTGTAAAAATAACCCAAACCCCTGGTCTCCCTAAAGGACACATCAGCATCTGTGTTGTGGAGGTACATAGAGAAGATTATCGAAAACATCCGATAAAGTCTCAGTGGAAAGGACTGAAAAAGGCCTTGTTTGCGTGGGTTCTTCAATTTGAGTCACTTAGTTGTACTTTTGAGCAAATAAAAACAATGTTTCGAATTGTCCCATATTTCCCATATTTGTCCATTCAGCAGATGAAAGGTTTCCATGGTGACCTTCTCTATTTAATGGTGGCTTAATGAGATGATCTTTCTGACATTTGTGGTATTGGACCCAGCCAGCCCATATATCCACATATACCCGCCTTATCTAATGTTTAATTCATTACGTATGATGATGTATGGAAAGAGGACTGTGGACACCAAATCATATTTAGAATGCCAACGAGGATCTCGCCTGGTCATAAAAATGAGAGGCATTTTTCCATTTCCAACCTTTAAGGAAACCTGATGTATGGCCGAGGAAGAGTCTGCAAAGTAAACATAAATATCAGTGGGATGAATACCTTATGAGGGATTGGAATACAGTGCCTTGAGAAAGTATTCACACCCCCTTTACTTGTTCTACATTTTGTTGTGTTACAGCCTGAATTTATGGCAAGTCTAAATAAGTTCAGAATTAAACATTTGCTAAACAAGTCATATAATAAGTTGCATGGTCTCACTCTGTGTGCAATAATAGTGTTTAACATGATTTTTGAATGACTACCTCATCTCTGTACCCCGCACAGCCAATTATCTGTAAGGTCCCTCAGTCAAGCAGTGATTTAAAAAAATATATAATACAACATTGAATGTTCCTTTGAGCATGGTGACGTTATTAATTACACTTTGGATAGTATATCAATACACCCAGTCACTACAAATTGTCACGTACGTTTGTAGGAGGAGACCAAGGCGCAGCGTGAATATCGTTCCACATCTTTTATTTGATTGTGAAACTTAGCCAGCCAGCCAGCCAGCCAAACAAACAATAAACTATAAACAAACCACAAACCGTGACAAAAGCGGTGCAACATGCACTAACTAATAATCTCCCACAAACACAGGTGGGAAAAACAACTACTTAAATATGATCCCCAATTAGAGACAATGATGACCAGCTGCCTCTAATTGGGAATCATACAAAACCCCCAACATAGAAAAAATAAACTAGAACACAACATTAAAAAAATAAACTATATAAACATACTCTAGAATGCCCACCCAAATCACACCCTCACCTACCCAAATGGAGAAATAAAAAGGTTCTCTACGGTCAGGGCGTGACACAAATATACAGGTGTCCTTCCTAACTCAGTTGCCAGAGAAGAAAGAAACCAATCAGGCATTTCACCATGAGGCCAATGGGGACTTTAAAACAGTTACATAGTTTAATGGCTGTGATAGGAGAAAACTAAGGATGGATCATTGTAGTTACTCCACAATACAAACCTAATTGACAGATTGAATAGAAGGAAGCATGTACAGAAAAAGAAAATCTAAAACATGCATCCTATTTGCAACAATGCACTAAAGTTATACTGCAAAAAATGTGGCAAAGCAATTCACTTTTTGTCCTGAATACCTAGTGTTATGTTTGAGGGAAATCCAACACAACACATTACTATAAGTATGCTTGTAATTGTTAAGGACTGGAGAGTTTTTCAAAAAAATGTAATGGAGTTAAGCACAGGCAAAATTGTAGAGCAAAAACCTGGTTCAGTTTGCTTTCCACCAGACACTGGGAGATGAATTCACCTTTTAATTGGTCAATAACTTAAAACACAAGGCCAAATCTATGCTGGAGTTGCTTACCAAGAAGACAGTGAACGTTCCTAAGTGGCCGAGTTACAATTTTTACTTAAATCTACTTGAAAATATACGACAAGACCTGAAAATGGTTGTCAAGCAATGATCAGCAACCTATTTGCGCAGAATTTTGAAAAGACAATGGGCAAATGATGCACAATCCAGGTGTGGAAAGCACTTAGAGACTTAGCCAAAAGTGCTTTGACAAAGTATTGACTCAGGAGTGTGAATACTTATGTAAATTAGATATTTCAGTATTTTTTTTTTATTTAAATGTGCTTCTTTTCACATTTTCACTTTGTCATTATGGGCTAGTGTGTGTAAATGAGTGTAAAAAAAAAAGTTTAAGTTTTATTACAACAAAATGTGAATGTGAATACTTTCTGAAGGCACTGTAACTGAGAGACACCTATATGTCTGTTGTATGTCTACCATTGTCTGTGTCTGTTCGATGTCAATCGATAACTGGAGTATGTACACTTATGCTTGTCAAGATCTACCTTTGTCTTCTTCTCTACGTCTATTCTCCGTGTGTCGGTTGCTTGAGAGACACTCACACACAGGAAAGGTATTAGCTATCGAAGCCTTAAATCCAAGCCCGGCTGTTTTTAGTATTAATGAGTGCAATACGGGAGGGGGCTAACAATCATTAGTGATGCTAATGTTCATTGATTTATGCGTAGAAGCAGCGTTGGCGGTGAACCTGGACGTTACAGTGATGCAACGCACGGATTAATTACCTGCTGCCTCTCTGACAACCTGTCAGACAACATGTCAGCATACAACAACACACAGTCCATTTGGGGGGTAATCACATAGGGCTGGTTAGCAGTCAGTCACACATGGAGACACACAGCCACTAACATACAGGTGTACTTATTGCGGAGGTTTTCTGCCGACGAGAAAATGAAAAGTTAGAGGATTAAAAAAAGAGGATAATGGGAGAATGCAATGCGGAATGGACGGAGAGGAAAAGAGGAGGAAGAGGGGGGGAAAAATAGATAACTGCCATAGCCAATGAGGATTGTCATGGAAAAGCTATAGCTCCATAATACCATGTGATGTTGTGCTATAACATGGTCTGGCCGTGACATGGCTTATTTACGAGGGCTTGTGGGAAATCTGTGGGCTATGATGTGAAAGAGCCCACGAGGCCAGGGTGCCACAGACAGAGAAGAAGAACACATATGCTGGATTTAAATTCCTTCCTCGCTGTCTTTCTCTTGACCTCCTCTGTTGCTCTCTCTATCTCGCTCTCTCTATCTTTCTCTAAAGATTGGGGAATGTCTAGCTTCTGGCACCAGATCTTTACCAGTCATTCCCCTTCCCTACCCTTCATCTCTGTCTCATTTATTCAACTCATTTCCAATTCAAATGGAGTACTATCAACAAGACAACGATTGTGCTGTTTGGACAAAACTCTTATCTACAGTATATCATTTCTACTGCAAACAACAACAAGCTTAAACAATAATAGTGCATTAGCGATGCGTCTCTATGTAATGTTCTAGCCCGGCAAGCTTTAGAGAGAACCCATGACAATGATGTCAAGAGCTCTTTAGACACTTGTGTCCCATTACACAGAGTAGAGAAAAGCTAGGAGGGCCTTTTAAGTACTCACTAGTTAAATAAGGCATGAAGTTAACCAGGCGTGTGAGCGTCCAATGATGTTTTGCGCATGCTTCCTCAAATCACACGATCCAGCTAGAGATTCCAATGGTTTCCAAGCCAAGCATAGTAGACACAAAAATGTGACCTCGAACATGTCACAGTCATGCTCTGACCTACTGTATGTCAATTAAAGTGTTTTTTTTAAATCAAAACACGCTTTTGTGTACATACCTCTTACTAGGCATAGCCATTGGAATCACCTTGCCATACAAGAAACTGGCCCTTCAAAGTTGTGTTGTGACTCACAATATTCAAAAGGGTTGAATACTGCCTGACTTATATTAAAATGACATATCATGGACACAATCAATTGTTTGCTTCCGTAGGTATGAATCAAGTGAAAGCAAATGATAATCGATTTAGTTTGTGGGCCTTACATGAGCTTCCCCCTCCTGTTTGAAGTACGGTAATGTGTCTCTGTGTCTGTGTCTCCATGTCTGTGGATCGGAGCACAAACCTTCTCATCGGGGCCTTTGATGGTACTTCTGAAAAAGGAGATGTTACTCTTAAAATCCTGATGATCAAACATACTGCCTACACTCACTTAAATAAGTAGATGCAGCCCACACGTACGCACACACACACACACGCACGCATACGAACACCTTGGGTAAAAGAGGTAAGATGGAGGGGGAGGGGGAAAAAAGGGTGTCAGTGACGTTTAGAAGCGACGGACAACGAGGTGATTATCTCTATTGTTTCACAAAGCAATTGATGGAAGAAGCTCTACAAAGCTTACACACACACACGTGTGCACACACAAACACAGTTGGAAAGATTTCCAAAGCACACTGTACATTGCCACTGACTCTCCCCGTCTGTCACGTTCGTCGTAAGGATGGGACCAAGGCGCAGCGGGAATGTGTAAACTCATCTTCTTATTTATTGAGAAGAAAACGTGAACACAGAAAAACAAAATAACAAACAATGACGAAGACGCTAACAGCCCTGTAAGGCACAACACTATACCAGGAACAACTACCTACAAAAACCCATGGAAAAACACCCCTACTAAATAGGACCTTCAATTAGAGGCAACGAGGAACAGCTGCCTCCAATTGAAGGTCAACCCAATAAACTAAACATAGAAATAGAAAAACTAGAACGAACATAGAAATATACTAACATAGAACATTAACCCCAAAAAAACGAAACACATAAAACAAACACCCCCTGCCACGTCCTGACCAAACTACAATAACAAATAACCCCTTTACTGGTCAGGACGTGACACCGTCTCCTATGTTACGAAGAAGAGCATTGACGCTTGATAGTAAGAGCTAGTGAGAGCAGGAGGACAAGCTTTCACCAGAAGTGTCGCAGACCAAGACAAGACAGAAGGAGGCAGAGAGAGAGGAACAATAATAACTGCAATAGCAACTGGACCAAAGTGCCATGTCTAATACACACACCTGTGCGTGCACACACACACAACAACCTACACTTACACACACTCACACACGTACACCGTGATGGTTTAGCTCTACCTGTTTCAGACATAACAGTTCTGCCTGTGAGGTTGTTTAAGTTGTTTTTCTGCCTGTCTTAGATTATGATGTTAGCTCTGCCTGTCTTAGATTATGATGTTAGCTCTGTGATGGTAGTTCTGCCTGTCTTAGATTATGATGTTAGCTCTGTGATGGTAGTTCTGCCTGTCTTAGATTATGATGTTAGCTCTGTGATGGTAGTTCTGCCAGTCTTAGATTATGATGTTAGCTCTGTGATGGTAGTTCTGCCTGTCTTAGATTATGATGTTAGCTCTGTGATGGTAGTTCTGCCTGTCTTAGATTATGATGTTAGCTCTGTGATGGTAGTTTGGCAATGCAAACACCATGCTCTACCAATTTAGCTTCAGAGGACCAGGTTGTTTCAGGTTGTAATGGTAACTATGAATGTTTCACTGTTTCAGTTTGGGATGTTATCTCTGCCTGTTTCAGTGTTTCAGGTTGTAATGGTAACTCTGCCTATTCCAGTGTTTTATGTTGTCATGTTAGTGCTGCCTGTGGTTCTGTGTGGCTCAGCTGGTAATGCATGGTGCTTTCAATGCCAGGCTTCTGGGTTCGATTCCCAAGTGGGCCCAGAATTAGAAAATGTATGTTCTCACCACTTTAAATCCCCCTGGATATGAGTGTCTACTAAAAATGGAAATGTAGAAATGCAATAGTCTGTGGAGATTAGACAAATTATGGCAGCACTTAAAGCATATGGACCTGATTAAACCCTGGTAATGAAATCAAGCCTGACACAAATATTCTCGTATACACTCTTGCTTTCTTTCTTCCTCTGTCCTGTCTCTCTTTCTTTCTTTCTTTCACTCTCTCTTTCATAGTCACTCTCCTCACCATTGTTCTTATTCTCTCCTCTCTCCCTCCACATCTCTCACATTTCTGGAGTTAGTGTGCTCCCTAGTGTTCTCTCTGTCTTTTTTGGGGAGAGGGGGCTACTGTACACATACACATGTTCCCTTACAAAAAATGTACATTAATAAATCACATTCCCTGTTTCTGCAGGATTATTTTCCTGCTGTAGGAGACTGGCTCAAATTAAGATCCTACATCTGTACATTGATGAATATGCACAGCCACTGATGATCAGAGTGGGAGGTCTGAAATGTTTCCTCATAGACATACTGTATCTGGGTGTATACACAAATACAAATGGATGAGAGGTACATCATTATAGGAAATTATACAATGCAGAGATATGAAAAGCAGTCAAATTTAAACACAGCAATGTATAAACACATGCAGAGTAACAAATGCATGTGTCGCATGAGTGTAAACAGGTGTATTATGCAATAGCTAACTAATTGACAAAAAGGACACATAAGCTGCCAAACAATCCAAAGCATTCAACATTCACATTAAACACATATAAACATAAAAAACGGTGTACTCCCACATGTATGTACATATGCATACACTCAGACACACAGCACTCAACATCAGCTGTGCTAAATGAGTGTGTGTCATATTGCTCTCACCTACCCTTCAGATTCACAGCTGCACTCGTGTTGAAAAGCGTTCTGTCATCAAGGCTTTTTTTTATTAGACAGCTGCTGAAACTAGGTCCTATGTGGTCCTATCTATTGGCTTTTTACTATACGCCGTGTTTTTTTAGGTCCAACACTTGCAGGGCTTATATGGGATAAGGGAAGTACAGTGTAGCATATCAGTTGCTGAAGCCCAATGAAAATGCATGTAATGTGCCCCAGAACCCTATTGTTAATGTAAAGTGATAGGCCCTGCCAGCAGCCACTCCAGAGTAGCCTACATATCTCGACAACTTTTATGAAGTGACAGTCATTTGGATGCCTGCTCTGCTCTGCTCTCCCCAGGACTCATCCTTTCTAATTAAATGTTGACCTTTCCATAAATTCACACCTATTTCCCAGACGGAGACATGGGAGGAAGTACTCTTTAATAAATTCAATTGAAAGTTTGAAGGTTGTAATTGAAAGAGTGCCGGGAGCAGAGTAGAGAAATTATAGGATATTCATTTTTACACTGATGCCCTAAGAGAAACCGTGACATGAGCATGTAACGACACCTTGTGAGTCGTGATTCAGAGACAACTTGCTTCTCTTCCTGACCCTTTGGCATTGAGAATAACGCACGCACACACACGCACACACTCACACACAGAAGAGCGAGGAGATAGAGAGATGGAAGATGGAGAGAGAAAGGGAGAGAGAGATGGAAGAGGGAAGAAGGAAGGGGCCTCTTGTCTCCTAGAAAGAGGTTATAGGGGAACATTTGATTAGTAATTACCTCTAGGTTAGTCAGTCGTATTTTGATGTTGATTGGCTTCCTAGAGTCTCTGCTGGGGAAAAAGTCTTGTGGGTATTTGACCCCTGGCGACCTCTAGGTGAGCCGTACTGACCCTTGATGGGCCCCACGTACATCAGTCATGCAATCCATCCTCGTCAGGCAGCAGATGCCATTTCCTGTTGCCCCCTACCACCACAACCATTGGCCTGGACCAACCACCACTCACAGACACACACACACACACACACACACACACACACACACACACACACACACACACACACACACACACACACACACACCACACACACACACACACACACACACACACACACACACACACACACACACACACATGCTTAACAGCTGTTTTAAAGGCAAATCTAATTGCCATAACCAGCCGGTCTCCATAATGCAATAGTAACTGAATCATGGAAATCCTTACTGATGGGGAGCTAATGCTATCACCCAGACCCTTGAGATGGCCAGAGTGTGAATTAAAAAAGAATATTCCATTACGCGGTGTTAGTAATTGGTTAATGTGTGAAGAGAAAGACTGAGAGGAGAGAGAGAGGAGAGGATTGAGAGTGCCGGTGGCTTTTAACCCTTAGCATTCCAAAATGGATCCTTACAAGTTCTCTCGTCTCTTTACTCCATGCCTGCAAATAATAGCAATGTTAAGAAACGCTCCAAATATTAGGGCAAAATTCAGTCATTTGAAAAATGGTTTTGTAGTTATGTTGTTCTATGCTGACCGTCGTTCAGTTCGAAGATGTCAATAGCAGCAGCTGCTACCAGTCCTTCAACCAGGAGAGACACACAACACACAGCTCAAGAGAAATTGCCCTGTGTTTGTTATTGTCCAACCACTAAAAGAGAAACTAGAACAAAAGGAATGACAGTGTTTTAGCAATATATCAAAGAGAGAAATAATGCTATTTCTCGCATACTCAACCGTCAGTGACCTGTGGATGAGAGCGCCTGGTAATTACTGCTTGCAATGTGGAGGCCAACAGAAAGACTAATGTTCCTGCGACGACGAATACATAGGGGAAACTGTACTCTCTGCAGCACACACATGCGTGTACACACACGCACGCACACACACACACTCACACACACACACGCACGCACGCACGCACGCACACACACACACACACACAAAAACATATGCACGAACACAAGTCCACACACACACACACATTTGTATCTGTACACACCTGCAGAGTGTTGTAAATACTTCTCATTGTCACTTAAATGACTGTGACTCTTTGCATTCTACATTTTTCACAAGTCAATAGCTAAAGATGAACAAGTGGAGGGGTCAGAGGTGGTTATATGTACACGATAAATGTATCCAAAACGCATTCCATGTTGACAGGCAGAGAGAGGCAGGCAGAGGCATGTAACTAATGGCGGCCTGGGTACGCTCCTAATTGCGATGTCTGTTAGTGTTTCCGCTGTCCCTCAACCTCTGCTCCATTCATCACAACAGAACAGAACTGGGAGAACGGGATGGTGAGAGAGAGGAGAGAACAGAATGGAGAGAGAGAGGAGAGAAAGAGAAGAGAGAGTGTGTAACGGAGGGAACACAGCGGAGTCGGTCAACAGAGCTGTGCTCGTGTATTAACTCGGATAGAAAGCCACTGATGAGGCCTACAGAGAAAGAGAGACTGTGGAACAGATCCATCCTTATCACTAGGCTTGGTGTGTGGAAGAGGAGCTGATGAGAGAGGAAAGGGGATATGATTCATGGGTCCTCCTTGGCTTCCGAAAGCGGATCCGTTCTTTTTCTGGGGCGTGGAGGGGACGTATGTATGCAAGGGTTGTAAGTGGAAGACCGTGCTCGGGGCGGAGATAGGCCTGGGTTTAAGTCCCACCAGATGGCGATGAATTTTCATTTGAGGAAATGAATAGTTTGTATATAAAATAGGTGAGTAATGAGGTCTGTCTGACGGGAGTGGTAATTGAAGCGGTCACATCCGTTTCAATAAACATTAGCCGTTTAATTGGCGAAAGAGGCCGGAGCGATAAATAAACCAATTTATCACCGCTTTACATGGCCGACTGTGTGTGTGTGAGTGTGTGTGTCACTGGGTTAGCGTTGTCAACATTTGTTTCTCATTTCCAATCCAGACAGGTCATGAAGTGGTGAGCAATTCCACGCTAAAAGAATTACTCTGAGACTCTTTTCACTTAAAACGGATGCCAAACAAAAACCATTGAAGTTTCACCAACCATACAACTCTATGCACAAGGACTGCTTTTAACAATTTACACTGAACATTTGACAAAAACACATTTCATGGAAGAACTGCGCAGATACACAGTAGACCTCAGTAGAGTACAGCACAGAACAGTAGAGTATAGTTCAGAACAGTAAAGTTCAGTACAGTACAGTACATTATAGTGTACTCAAAACTAGTGTGCTTTTCTGCGTACTGTACTGAACTCTACTCCACTCTTTTCTACTGTACAGTACAGCACAGGATTGTACTGTACTGAACTCTACTCCACTCTTTTCTACTGTACAGTACAGCACAGGATTGTACTGTACTGAACTCTACTCCACTCTGTTCTACTGTACAGTACAGCACAGGATTGTACTGTACTGAACTCTACTCCACTCTATTCTACTGTACAGCACAGGATTGTACTGTACTGAACTCTACTCCACTCTATTCTACTGTACAGTACAGCACAGGATTGTACTGTACTGAACTACACTTACCTTTTCTTTAATGTACTGAACTACACTCTACTTTTCTTACCTGTACTGTATTCTACTGTACTCTTCTGTGCTCTAATGTACTGTACTGTCAATCCATGTGAAACATAGACGTCTATTATTGGTTCAGATTTGGTCTGGACAAGACCAAATCTGAACCAATCATAGACGTCTATGTTTTGGACAAATGAAGGCCGGTCCAGACGTCTGTGGACTTTGAAATCACGGCTGGTCCGAACCGGACCGGACCAAAAAACAACGTCAGTGGACGTTGAAATCACGGCTGGTCTGAACCGGACCAAAAAACGACGTCTGTGGATATTGAAATCAAGGGCAGACCAAATTTGAACTACTTTTCAACCTCTGGTTACCGTAAATGGAGGGAGAGGGTCTCATGGGTAGGTATGAGTAAGAGGCCGGATAGGTGACATTAATTAGAGAAAGAGAGAGAGAAAGAGAGGGAGTGAGTGAAAGGATGTCCAGACTTTAAACACTTCTGCTTTGACCAACAGAAGGCAGAAAGAGAAAGAAGTTATAAGCTGAACATAAGAACAGTATGCCAGTGGAAGGGAGGACAGTAGCAGGAGACACTATGAGCTGAACATAACTGTATACCAGTGGAAGGGAGGACAGTAGCAGGAGACACTATGAGCTGAACATAACTGTATACCAGTGGAAGGGAGGACAGTAGCAGGAGACACTATGAGCTGAACATAACTGTATACCAGTGGAAGGGAGGACAGTAGCAGGAGACACTATGAGCTGAACATAACTGTATACCAGTGGAAGGGAGGACAGTAGCAGGAGACACTATGAGCTGAACATAACTGTATACCAGTGGAAGGGAGGACAGTAGCAGGAGACACTATGAGCTGAACATAACTGTATACCAGTGGAAGGGAGGACAGTAGCAGGAGACACTATGAGCTGAACATAACTGTATACCAGTGGAAGGGAGGACAGTAGCAGGAGACACTATGAGCTGAACATAACTGTATGCCAGTGGAAGGGAGGACAGTAGCAGGAGACACTATGAGCTGAACATAACTGTATACCAGTGGAAGGGAGGACAGTAGCAGGAGACACTATGAGCTGAACATAACTGTATACCAGTGGAAGGGAGGACAGTAGCAGGAGACACTATGAGCTGAACATAACTGTATGCCAGTGGAAGGGAGGACAGTAGCAGGAGACACTATGAGCTGAACATAACTGTATACCAGTGGAAGGGAGGACAGTAGCAGGAGACACTATGAGCTGAACATAACTGTATACCAGTGGAAGGGAGGACAGTAGCAGGAGACACTATGAGCTGAACATAACTGTATACCAGTGGAAGGGAGGACAGTAGCAGGAGACACTATGAGCTGAACATAACTGTATACCAGTGGAAGGGAGGACAGTAGCAGGAGACACTATGAGCTGAACATAACTGTATACCAGTGGAAGGGAGGACAGTAGCAGGTGACCCAACTGTGGTTTGTGACTATTATGATTTCCCATTTTTTTCCCAAGAAATTCTGTTACCGATTTGGTTTCTTAAACTTATAGAACGCAGAAAATGTTTTCTTAATCTCAATATAAGTGTTGATATTAGGAGACATGGCTCTCTACTTCAATATTTACATGTTTTGATGTATTTCTAATACCTTTTGAGACTTTGTCTGGCAGATGTTTTCTAAGACCCTTTTTCCATCTTTTTGACCAAAAAATCGAAGCCTTGGCATATTCCTAATTTTTTGGATAAAAAGAATTGTTGAAAAATGTATATATGCCTTTAAAAAAAAAAATACACTCTTAACTTTCATTTGACACACAATTTGACATGCTGCTATGAAATTCACATGTTGGTACTCGTGGATCCTTTTACATGGAAATGACCTGCATTTCCAACCCAACACTGCAAATGTCTGTCTTAATCACAACATCTTCACTAGCAGAAAGGTTATGAGGCCAATCTCTCTCTCTCTCTCTCGCTCTCTCTCGCTCTCTCTCTCTCCGCCCTTTCTACCCTCCCTCTCTGTCCCTCTGTCTACCTTTCCCTCTCCCTCAAAGTTATGAGGCCAAATATTCTCCTGCTCTTTCTCCCTCTCCCTATACTTCCCTGAGACATTCAAATAAAAATGTCACCCAGCGCAAAGGTTAGCCGTTAGCACTTTAGCTGTGCCAGCCGGCCTGAGCAACCACTGGCAGGTAATTCATAAGGAGTTGCGTGCGCGTGCGATGGAGAGCACCGCGTGTTTACAATCACTAGCTTGATTTATTAGCACCAGCTCTAGCGTCCTCGGCACATTCGTTAACCTGCTCCCAATTTGAAAAGCTAATTTGTTACACGTTAATGACTTGTTGATAACAGCCTCTGTATAGTCAGTCCATGCCAAAATACTGTCATGATGGTCGGGTTCAGGGTGCACTGCCAAATTCTAGAGAAGTTACTGTATCGGGGGCTTTTGAAGTCACAGCTCACAAACTTGGCTGTGACTCGAATTTCAGGGGTTGGAGAACTGCTTGCTTATCATAAGTTTGTAGAGCTACAGTGGTGTATGAGTCATGTGCATTTTAATGGTCTGAGAACTTTGGGGGTTCTGGGCCATTGCAAAGTCAAATGGTATTGTTTCAAGAAATATAAATTGCAGCATTCTATTCCCAAGTTGTATATTAAGCCTAATATGTTCTGTTTCCACAAATAATGTCTGTTTTCACAGGGGATTAGGGAATACATCCGTTGTTTTTCAAAGATGATGACTGGAATAAGTCAACCAAAGTGGAGGATCAGATCAATGATGTATAATCAGCAGAGATGTCACAGGAATGATCAGAGTAATCAGTGGTCCTCTTGTCGCCCTCAGAGTTTCTGGTGATGACGTCTATTCTTCATATGGTTGTTATCGGGTAGACCCTGAATGGGGAATCAGTGATCTAGTCAGGCCTTTGTTAGCTTGGGGATGAAAAGGGCTTTGGCATTGCGACTAGAGGAAATCTCCTGTGAATATAGATGAAAGATAATCGCTCTCTCTCTCTCTCTCTCTCTCTCTCATCATTTCTCACATTGTCAGGAGCGAGATATAATGGCGGAGGCATGAGGATGGCGGCGAATGAGGCACATCCCAACCCAAGCTTTTCTTTTGGGGGGGGGGGGTTCATATAGAGTACCACCAATCATTTAGTCAGGCACAGAGCACAGGGTTGAACCCCTTGGAGCGGACGTGATGCTGTGGGGAATAGTCCAACACGCCCCCTAATAAAAGACCACCTAACACCTTCATGTCTCCATCCTATTTGCTAACTAACTGTTGGTTAAAGGGCTTTTCGCCTCGTCAAGGGATTTAGGAAAGGATGTCGGGCCCGACCCGTACATCTCCTAAGCTGTGGAACAGAAACAATGACAAGCTTGTCAAACTTGGTTTCCGTTCTCAGAAATGACGTGGACACCAAGGTTCGCCACAAGGGCAGCGATGACGGTACACCACCATGAAGTACCATCAAAACTACCGCAATCATTTTACTCATTTGCCGTAACAAGATGAGAGGACCCCAGGTTTCTAGGACAATCATGTAATGTTTCCTGTCAAAAGTATTTAGTGATTAACCTTTAGCATTAACCCAAGGTTCAATCCAATACGATAACAATGAAATAAATGTGATGCCAAGTGTAGAAACCAATTTAGGATAGGATAGGATGAACTTTAATCTCCCCAAGAGGAAAACCATCTTAGACACGCAGTACTGCTGTATATAAAATAGACACTGTACAATGCATTACACACTCAACATAATACATACATTGCATGTTACCCTTATCATACACATTGTACACTTATCATATAACCACAAACATAATACATAGTATATTCCGTTATTCTGCCAGTTGAGTAACTGACACAGCTCAGCTTTACTTACTGCTATTCAGTTATTTCATGGACATGGGAATGAAGGAGTGCTTATACTTGATGAGTTTACACGGAGGGACCCTATAGTGTCTGTCTGAGGGGAGGAGGGACCCTATAGTGTCTGAGGGGAGGAGGGACCCTATAGTGTCTATCTGAGGGGAGGAGGGACCCTATAGTGTCTATCTGAGGGGAGGAGGAACCCTATAGTGTCTATCTGAGGGGAGGAGGGACCCTATAGTGTCAATCTGAGGGGAGGAGGGACCCTATAGTGTCTGAGGGGAGGAGGGACCCTATAGTGTCTATCTGAGGGGAGGAGGGACCCTATAGTGTCTATCTGAGGGGAGGAGGGACCCTATAGTGTCTGTCTGAGGGGAGGAGAGACCCTATAGTGTCTATCTGAGGGGAGGAGGGACCCTATAGTGTTTGTCTGAGGGGAGGAGGGACCCTATAGTGTCTGTCTGAGGGGAGGAGGGAGCCTATAGTGTCTATCTGAGGGGAGGAGGGACCCTATAGTGTCTATCTGAGGGGAGGAGGGACCCTATAGTGTCTATCTGAAGGGAGGAGGGACCCTATAGAGTCTATCTGAGGGGAGGAGGGACCCTATAGTGTTTGTCTGAGGGGAGGAGGGACCCTATAGTGTCTATCTGAGGGGAGGAGGGACCCTATAGTGTCTATCTGAGGGGAGGAGGGACCATATAGTGTCTGAGGGGAGGAGGGATCCTATAGTGTCTGTCTGAGGGGAGGAGGGACCCTATAGTGTCTGTCTGAGGGGAGAAGGGACCCTATAGTGTTTGTCTGAGGGGAGGAGGGACCCTATAGTGTCTATCTGAGGGGAGGAGGGACCCTATAGTGTCTGTCTGAGGGGAGGAGGGACCCTATAGTGTCTATCTGAGGGGAGGAGGGACCCTATAGTGTCTATCTGAGGGGAGGAGGGACCCTATAGTGTCTATCTGAGGGGAGGAGGGACCCTATAGTGTCTATCTGAGGGGAGGAGGGACCCTATAGTGTCTATCTGAGGGGAGGAGGGACCCTATAGTGTCTATCTGAGGGGAGGAGGAACCCTATAGTGTCTATCTGAGGGGAGGAGGGACCCTATAGTGTCAATCTGAGGGGAGGAGGGACCCTATAGTGTCTGAGGGGAGGAGGGACCCTATAGTGTCTATCTGAGGGGAGGAGGGACCCTATAGTGTCTATCTGAGGGGAGGAGGGACCCTATAGTGTCTGTCTGAGGGGAGGAGGGAACCTATAGTGTCTATCTGAGGGGAGGAGGGACCCTATAGTGTCTATCTGAGGGGAGGAGGGACCCTATAGTGTCTGTCTGAGGGGAGGAGGGACCCTATAGTGTCTATCTGAGGGGAGGAGGGGCCCTATAGTGTCTATCTGAGGGGAAGAGGGAACCTATAGTGTCTGAGGGGAGGAGGGACCCTATAGTGTCTATCCGAGGGGAGGAGGGACCCTATAGTGTCTATCTGAGGGGAGGAGGGACCCTATAGTGTCTATCTGAGGGGAGGAGGGACCCTATAGTGTCTGTCTGAGGGGAGGAGGGACCCTATAGTGTCTATCTGAGGGGAGGGGGGACCATATAGTGTCTATCTGAGGGGAGGAGGGACCATATAGTGTCTATCTGAAGGGAGGAGGGACCCTATAGAGTCTATCTGAGGGGAGGAGGGACACTATAGTGTCTGTCTGAGGGGAGGAGGGACCCTATAGTTTCTATCTGAGGGGAGGAGGGACCCTATAGTGTCTATCTGAGGGGAGGAGGGACCCTATAGTGTCTGAGGGGAGGAGGGACCCTATAGTGTCTATCTGAGGGGAGGAGGGACCCTATAGTGTCTATCTGAGGGGAGGAGGGACCCTATAGTGTCTGTCTGAGGGGAGGAGAGACCCTATAGTGTCTATCTGAGGGGAGGAGGGACCCTATAGTGTCTATCTGAGGGGAGGAGGGACCCTATAGTGTCTGAGGGGAGGAGGGATCCTATAGTGTCTGTCTGAGGGGAGGAGGGACCCTATAGTGTCTGTCTGAGGGGAGAAGGGACCCTATAGTGTCTATCTGAGGGGAGGAGGGACCCTATAGTGTCTGTCTGAGGGGAGGAGGGACCCTATAGTGTCTATCTGAGGGGAGGAGGGACCCTATAGTGTCTATCTGAGGGGAGGAGGGACCCTATAGTGTCTATCTGAGGGGAGGAGGAACCCTATAGTGTCTATCTGAGGGGAGGAGGGACCCTATAGTGTCAATCTGAGGGGAGGAGGGACCCTATAGTGTCTGAGGGGAGGAGGGACCCTATAGTGTCTATCTGAGGGGAGGAGGGACCCTATAGTGTCTATCTGAGGGGAGGAGGGACCCTATAGTGTCTATCTGAGGGGAGGAGGGACCCTATAGTGTCTGTCTGAGGGGAGGAGGGAACCTATAGTGTCTATCTGAGGGGAGGAGGGACCCTATAGTGTCTATCTGAGGGGAGGAGGGACCCTATAGTGTCTGTCTGAGGGGAGGAGGGACCCTATAGTGTCTATCTGAGGGGAGGGGGGACCATATAGTGTCTATCTGAGGGGAGGAGGGACCATATAGTGTCTATCTGAGGGGAGGGGGGACCATATAGTGTCTATCTGAGGGGAGGAGGGACCATATAGTGTCTATCTGAGGGGAGGGGGGACCATATAGTGTCTATCTGAGGGGAGGAGGGACCCTATAGTGTCTGTCTGAGGGGAGGAGGGACCCTATAGTGTCTATCTGAGGGGAGGGGGGACCATATAGTGTCTATCTGAGGGGAGGAGGGACCATATAGTGTCTATCTGAAGGGAGGAGGGACCCTATAGAGTCTATCTGAGGGGAGGAGGGACACTATAGTGTCTGTCTGAGGGGAGGAGGGACCCTATAGTTTCTATCTGAGGGGAGGAGGGACCCTATAGTGTCTATCTGTGGGGAGGAGGGACCCTATAGTGTCTGTCTGAGGGGAGGAGGGACCCTATAGTGTCTGAGGGGAGGAGGGATCCTATAGTGTCTATCTGAGGGGAGGAGGGACCCTATAGTGTCTATCTGAGGGGAGGAGGGACCCTATAGTGTCTGTCTGAGGGGAGAAGGGACCCTATAGTGTCTATCTGAGGGGAGGAGGGACCCTATAGTGTCTGTCTGAGGGGAGGAGGGACCCTATAGTGTCTGTCTGAGGGGAGGAGGGACCCTATAGTGTCTGTCTGAGGGGAGGAGGGACCATATAGTGTCTGTCTGAGGGGAGGAGGGACCCTATAGTGTCTATCTGAGGGGAGGAGACCCTATAGTGTCTGTCTGAGGTGAGGAGGTACCCTATAGTGTCTGTCAAAGGGGAGGAGGGACCCTATAGTGTCTATCTGAGGGGAGGAGACCCTATAGTGTCTGTCTGAGGTGAGGAGGTACCCTATAGTGTCTGTCAAAGGGGAGGAGGGACCCTATAGTGTCTATCTGAGGGGAGGAGGGACCCTATAGTGTCTGTCAAAGGGGAGGAGGGACCCTATAGTGTCTGTCAAAGGGGAGGAGGGACCCTATAGTGTCTATCTGAGGGGATGAGGGACCCTATAGTGTCTATCTGAGGAGAGGAGGGACCCTATAGTGTCTATCTGAGGAGAGGAGGGACCCTATAGTGTCTATCTGAGGGGAGGAGGGACCCTATAGTGTCTGTCTGAGGGGAGGAGGGACCCTATAGTGTCTATCTGAGGGGAGGAGGGACCCTATAGTGTCTGTCTGAGGGGAGGAGGGACCCTATAGTGTCTGTCTGAGGGGAGGAGGGACCCTATAGTGTCTGTCTGAGGGGAGGAGGGACCCTATAGTGTCTGTCTGAGGGGAGGAGGGACCCTATAGTGTCTATCTGAGTGGAGGAGGGACCCTATAGTGTCTGTCTGAGGGGAGGAGGGACCCTATAGTGTCTGCCTGAGAGGAGGAGGGACCCTATATTGTCTATCTTAGGGGAGGAGGGACCCTATAGTGTCTGTCTGAGGGGAGGAGGGGCCCTATAGTGTCTGTCTGAGGAGAGGAGGGACCCTATAGTGTCTATCTGAGGGGAGGAGGGACCCTATAGTGTCTGTCTGAGGGGAGGAGGGACCCTATAGTGTCAATCTGATTGGAGGAGGGACCCTATAGTGTCTGACGGGAGGAGGGACCCTATAGTGTCTGTCTGAGGGGAGGAGGGACCCTATAGGGTCTATCTGAGGGGAGTAGGGACCCTATAGTGTCTATCTGGGGGCAGGAGGGACCCTATATTGTCTGTATGAGGGGAGGAGGGGCCCTATAGTGTCTGTCTGAGAGGAGGAGGGACCCTATAGTGTCTATCTGAGGGGAGGAGGTACCCTATAGTGTCTGTCTGAGGGGAGGAGGGACCCTATAGTGTCTATCTGAGGGGAGGAGGGACCCTATAGTGTCTGTCAAAGGGGAGGAGGGACCCTATAGTGTCTGTCAAAGGGGAGGAGGGACCCTATAGTGTCTATCTGAGGGGAGGAGGGACCCTATAGTGTCTATCTGAGGGGAGGAGGGACCCTATAGTGTCTATCTGAGTGGAGGAGGGACCCTATAGTGTCTATCTGAGGGGAGGAGTGACCCTATAGTGTCTATCTGAGGGGAGGAGGGACCCTATAGTGTCTATCTGAGGGGAGGAGGGACCCTATAGTGTCTATCTGAGGGGAGGAGGGACCCTATAGTGTCTGAGGGGATGAGGGACCCTATAGTGTCTATCTGAGGGGAGGAGGGACCCTATAGTGTCTATCTGAGGGGAGGAGGGACCCTATAGTGTCTATCTGAGGGGAGGAGGGACCCTATAGTGTCTATCTGAGGGGAGGAGGGACCCTATAGTGTCTGTCAAAGGGGAGGAGGGACCCTATAGTGTCTGTCAAAGGGGAGGAGGGACCCTATAGTGTCTATCTGAGGGGAGGAGGGACCCTATAGTGTCTATCTGAGGGGAGGAGGGACCCTATAGTGTCTATCTGAGTGGAGGAGGGACCCTATAGTGTCTATCTGAGGGGAGGAGTGACCCTATAGTGTCTATCTGAGGGGAGGAGGGACCCTATAGTGTCTATCTGAGGGGAGGAGGGACCCTATAGTGTCTATCTGAGGGGAGGAGGGACCCTATAGTGTCTGTCTGAGGGGAGGAGGGACCCTATAGTGTCTGAGGGGAGAAGGGACCCTATAGTGTCTATCTGAGGGGAGGAGGGACCCTATAGTGTCTGTCTGAGTGGAGGAGGGACCCTATAGTGTCTATCTAAGGGGAGGAGGGACCCTATAGTGTCTGTCTGAGGGGAGGAGGGACCCTATAGTGTCTATCTGAGGGGAGGAGGGACCCTATAGTGTCTATCTGAGGGGAGGAGGGACCCTATAGTGTCTGTCTGAGGGGAGGAGGGACCCTATAGTGTCTATCTGAGGGGAGGAGGGACCCTATAGTGTCTATCTGAGGGGAGGAGGGACCCTATAGTGTCTGAGGGGAGGAGGGACCCTATAGTGTCTGTCAAAGGGGAGGAGGGACCCTATAGTGTCTATCTGAGGGGATGAGGGACCCTATAGTGTCTATCTGAGGGGATGAGGGACCCTATAGTGTCTATCTGAGGGGAGGAGGGACCCTATAGTGTCTATCTGAGGGGAGGAGGGACCCTATAGTGTCTATCTGAGGGGAGGAGGGACCCTATAGTGTCTGTCTGAGGGGAGGAGGGACCCTATAGTGTCTATCTGAGGGGAGGAGGGACCCTATAGTGTCTGAGGGGAGGAGGGACCCTATAGTGTCTGTCTGAGGGGAGGAGGGGCCCTATAGTGTCTGTCTGAGGGGAGGAGGGACCCTATAGTGTCTATCTGAGTGGAGGAGGGACCCTATAGTGTCTGTCTGAGGGGAGGAGGGACCCTATAGTGTCTGCCTGAGAGGAGGAGGGACCCTATATTGTCTATCTTAGGGGAGGAGGGACCCTATAGTGTCTGTCTGAGGGGAGGAGGGGCCCTATAGTGTCTGTCTGAGGAGAGGAGGGACCCTATAGTGTCTATCTGAGGGGAGGAGGGACCCTATAGTGTCTGTCTGAGGGGAGGAGGGACCCTATAGTGTCAATCTGATTGGAGGAGGGACCCTATAGTGTCTGACGGGAGGAGGGACCCTATAGTGTCTGTCTGAGGGGAGGAGGGACCCTATAGGGTCTATCTGAGGGGAGTAGGGACCCTATAGTGTCTATCTGAGGGGAGGAGGGACCCTATATTGTCTGTATGAGGGGAGGAGGGGCCCTATAGTGTCTGTCAAAGGGGAGGAGGGACCCTATAGTGTCTGTCAAAGGGGAGGGACCCTATAGTGTCTATCTGAGGGGAGGAGGGACCCTATAGTGTCTGTCTGAGGGGAGGAGGGACCCTATAGTGTCTATCTGAGGGGAGGAGGGACCCTATAGTGTCTATCTGAGGGGAGGAGGGACCCTATAGTGTCTATCTGAAGGGAGGAGGGACCCTATAGAGTCTATCTGAGGGGAAGAGGGACCCTATAGTGTCTGTCTGAGGGGAGGAGGGACCCTATAGTGTCTATCTGAGGGGAGTAGGGACCCTATAGTGTCTATCTGAGGGGAGGAGGGACCCTATAGTGTCTGTCTGAGGGGAGGAGGGACCATATAGTGTCCTGAGGGGAGGAGGGATCCTATAGTGTCTATCTGAGGGGAGGAGGGACCCTATAGTGTCTGTCTGAGGGGAGAAGGGACCCTATAGTGTCTATCTGAGGGGAGGAGGGACCCTATAGTGTCTGTCTGAGGGGAGGAGGGACCCTATAGTGTCTGTCTGAGGGGAGGAGGGACCCTATAGTGTCTGTCTGAGGGGAGGAGGGACCATATAGTGTCTGAGGGGAGGAGGGACCCTATAGTGTCTATCTGAGGGGAGGAGGGACCATATAGTGTCTGAGGGGAGGAGCGATCCTACAGTGTCTATCTGAGGGGAGGAGGGACCCTATAGTTTCTGTCTGAGGGGAGAAGGGACCCTATAGTGTCTATCTGAGGGGAGGAGGGACCCTATAGTGTCTGTCTGAGGGGAGGAGGGACCCTATAGTGTCTATCTGAGGGGAGGAGGGACCCTATAGTGTCTATCTGAGGGGAGGAGGGACCCTATAGTGTCTATCTGAGGGGAGGAGGGACCCTATAGTGTCTATCTGAGGGGAGGAGGGACCCTATAGTGTCTATCTGAGGGGAGGAGGGACCCTATAGTGTCTATCTGAGGGGAGGAGGGACCCTATAGTGTCTATCTGAGGGGAGGAGGGACCCTATAGTGTCTATCTGAGGGGAGGAGGGACCCTATAGTGTCTGTCTGAGGGGAGGAGGGACCCTATAGTGTCTATCTGAGGGGAGTAGGGACCCTATAGTGTCTATCTGAGGGGAGGAGGGACCCTATAGTGTCTGTCTGAGGGGAGGAGGGACCATATAGTGTCTGAGGGGAGGAGGGATCCTATAGTGTCTATCTGAGGGGAGGAGGGACCCTATAGTGTCTGTCTGAGGGGAGAAGGGACCCTATAGTGTCTATCTGAGGGGAGGAGGGACCCTATAGTGTCTGTCTGAGGGGAGGAGGGACCCTATAGTGTCTGTCTGAGGGGAGGAGGGACCCTATAGTGTCTGTCTGAGGGGAGGAGGGACCATATAGTGTCTGAGGGGAGGAGGGACCCTATAGTGTCTATCTGAGGGGAGGAGGGACCATATAGTGTCTGAGGGGAGGAGCGATCCTACAGTGTCTATCTGAGGGGAGGAGGGACCCTATATTTCTGTCTGAGGGGAGAAGGGACCCTATAGTGTCTATCTGAGGGGAGGAGGGACCCTATAGTGTCTGTCTGAGGGGAGGAGGGACCCTATAGTGTCTATCTGAGGGGAGGAGGGACCCTATAGTGTCTATCTGAGGGGAGGAGGGACCCTATAGTGTCTATCTGAGGGGAGGAGGGACCCTATAGTGTCTATCTGAGGGGAGGAGGGACCCTATAGTGTCTATCTGAGGGGAGGAGGGACCCTATAGTGTCTATCTGAGGGGAGGAGGGACCCTATAGTGTCTATCTGAGGGGAGGAGGGACCCTATAGTGTCTGTCTGAGGGGAGGAGGGACCCTATAGTGTCTATCTGAGGGGAGGAGGGACCCTATAGTGTCTGAGGGGAGGAGGGACCCTATAGTGTCTGTCTGAGGGGAGGAGGGACCCTATAGTGTCTGTCTGAGGGGAGGAGGGACCCTATAGTGTCTATCTGAGTGGAGGAGGGACCCTATAGTGTCTGTCTGAGGGGAGGAGGGACCCTATAGTGTCTGCCTGAGAGGAGGAGGGACCCTATATTGTCTATCTTAGGGGAGGAGGGACCCTATAGTGTCTGTCTGAGGGGAGGAGGGGCCCTATAGTGTCTGTCTGAGGAGAGGAGGGACCCTATAGTGTCTATCTGAGGGGAGGAGGGACCCTATAGTGTCTATCTGAGGGGAGGAGGGACCCTATAGTGTCTGTCTGAGGGGAGGAGGGACCCTATAGTATCAATCTGATTGGAGGAGGGACCCTATAGTGTCTGACGGGAGGAGGGACCCTATAGGGTCTATCTGAGGGGAGTAGGGACCCTATAGTGTCTATCTGAGGGGAGGAGGGACCCTATATTGTCTGTATGAGGGGAGGAGGGGCCCTATAGTGTCTGTCTGAGGGGAGGAGGGACCCTATAGTGTCTATCTGAGGGGAGGAGGTACCCTATAGTGTCTGTCTGAGGGGAGGAGGGACCCTATAGTGTCTATCTGAGGGGAGGAGGGACCCTATAGTGTCTGTCAAAGGGGAGGAGGGACCCTATAGTGTCTGTCAAAGGGGAGGAGGGACCCTATAGTGTCTATCTGAGGGGAGGAGGGACCCTATAGTGTCTATCTGAGGGGAGGAGGGACCCTATAGTGTCTATCTGAGTGGAGGAGGGACCCTATAGTGTCTATCTGAGGGGAGGAGGGACCCTATAGTGTCTATCTGAGGGGAGGAGGGACCCTATAGTCTCTATCTGAGGGGAGGAGGGACCCTATAGTGTCTATCTGAGGGGAGGAGGGACCCTATAGTGTCTATCTGAGGGGAGGAGGGACCCTATAGTGTCTGTCTGAGGGGAGGAGGGACCCTATAGTGTCTATCTGAGGGGAGGAGGGACCCTATAGTGTCTATCTGAGGGGAGGAGGGACCCTATAGTGTCTATCTTATGGGAGGAGGGACCCTATAGTGTCTGTCTGAGGGGAGGAGGGACCCTATAGTGTCTATCTGAGGGGAGGAGGGACCCTATAGTGTCTGAGGGGAGGAGGGACCCTATAGTGTCTGTCTGAGGGGAAGAGGGACCCTATAGTGTCTGTCTGAGGGGAGGAGGGACCCTATAGTGTCTGTCTGAGGGGAGGAGGGACCCTATAGTGTCTGTCTGAGGGGAGGAGGGACCCTATAGTGTCTATCTGAGAGGAGGAGGGACCCTATAGTGTCTGTCTGAGGGGAGGAGGGACCCTATAGTGTCTGTCTGAGGGGAGGAGAGACCCTATAGTGTCTATCTGAGGGGAGGTGGGCTCCTATAGTGTCTGTCTGAGGGGAGGAGGGACCCTATAGTGTCTATCTGAGGGGAGGAGGGACCCTATAGTGTCTATCTGAGGGGAGGAGGGACCCTATAGTGTCTATCTGAGGGGAGGAGGGACCCTATAGTGTCTGTCTGAGGGGAGGAGGGACCCTATAGTGTCTATCTGAGGGGAGGAGGGACCATATAGTGTCTATCTGAGGGGAGGAGGGACCCTATAGTGTCTGTCTGAGGGGAGGAGGGACCCTATAGTGTCTATCTGAGGGGAGGAGGGACCCTATAGTGTCTATCTGAGGGGAGGAGGGACCCTATAGTGTCTGTCTGAGGGGAGGAGGGACCCTATAGTGTCTATCTGAGGGGAGGAGGGACCCTATAGTGTCTGTCTGAGGGGAGGAGGGACCCTATAGTGTCTATCTGAGGGGAGGAGGGACCCTATAGTGTCTATCTGAGGGGAGGAGGGACCCTATAGTGTCTGTCTGAGGGGAGGAGGGACCCTATAGTGTCTATCTGAGGGGAGGAGGGACCCTATAGTGTCTATCTGAGGGGAGGAGGGACCCTATAGTGTCTGAGGGGAGGAGGGACCCTATAGTGTCTGTCAAAGGGGAGGAGGGACCCTATAGTGTCTATCTGAGGGGATGAGGGACCCTATAGTGTCTATCTGAGGGGAGGAGGGACCCTATAGTGTCTGTCTGAGGTGAGGAGGGACCCTATAGTGTCTATCTGAGGGGAGGAGGGACCCTATAGTGTCTATCTGAGGGGAGGAGGGACCCTATAGTGTCTGTCTGAGGGGAGGAGGGACCCTATAGTGTCTGTCTGAGGGGAGGAGGGACCCTATAGTGTCTATCTGAGGGGAGGAGGGACCCTATAGTGTCTGTCTGAGTGGAGGAGGGGCCCTATAGTGTCTGTCTGAGGGGAGGAGGGACCCTATAGTGTCTATCTGAGTGGAGGAGGGACCCTATAGTGTCTGTCTGAGGGGAGGAGGGACCCTATAGTGTCTGCCTGAGAGGAGGAGGGACCCTATATTGTCTATCTTAGGGGAGGAGGGACCCTATATTGTCTGTATGAGGGGAGGAGGGGCCCTATAGTGTCTGTCTGAGAGGAGGAGGGACCCTATAGTGTCTGTCTGAGAGGAGGAGGGACCCTATAGTGTCTATCTGAGGGGAGGAGGGACCCTATAGTGTCTATCTGAGGGGAGGAGGGACCCTATAGTGTCTATCTGAGGGGAGTAGGGACCCTATAGTGTCTATCTGAGGGGAGGAGGGACCCTATATTGTCTGTATGAGGGGAGGAGGGGCCCTATAGTGTCTGTCTGAGAGGAGGAGGGACCCTATAGTGTCTGTCTGAGAGGAGGAGGGACCCTATAGTGTCTATCTGAGGGGAGGAGGGACCCTATAGTGTCTATCTGAGGGGAGGAGGGACCCTATAGTGTCTATCTGAGGGGAGGAGGGACCCTATAGTGTCTGTCTGAGGGGAGGAGGGACCCTATAGTGTCTATCTGAGGGGAGGAGGGACCCTATAGTGTCTATCTGAGGGGAGGAGGGACCCTATAGTGTCTATCTGAAGGGAGGAGGGACCCTATAGAGTCTATCTGAGGGGAAGAGGGACCCTATAGTGTCTGTCTGAGGGGAGGAGGGACCCTATAGTGTCTATCTGAGGGGAGTAGGGACCCTATAGTGTCTATCTGAGGGGAGGAGGGACCCTATAGTGTCTGTCTGAGGGGAGGAGGGACCATATAGTGTCTGAGGGGAGGAGGGATCCTATAGTGTCTATCTGAGGGGAGGAGGGACCCTATAGTGTCTGTCTGAGGGGAGAAGGGACCCTATAGTGTCTATCTGAGGGGAGGAGGGACCCTATAGTGTCTGTCTGAGGGGAGGAGGGACCCTATAGTGTCTGTCTGAGGGGAGGAGGGACCCTATAGTGTCTGTCTGAGGGGAGGAGGGACCATATAGTGTCTGAGGGGAGGAGGGACCCTATAGTGTCTATCTGAGGGGAGGAGGGACCATATAGTGTCTGAGGGGAGGAGCGATCCTACAGTGTCTGTCTGAGGGGAGAAGGGACCCTATAGTGTCTATCTGAGGGGAGGAGGGACCCTATAGTGTCTGTCTGAGGGGAGGAGGGACCCTATAGTGTCTGTCTGAGGGGAGGAGGGACCCTATAGTGTCTGTCTGAGGGGAGGAGGGACCATATAGTGTCTGAGGGGAGGAGGGACCCTATAGTGTCTATCTGAGGGGAGGAGGGACCATATAGTGTCTGAGGGGAGGAGGGACCCTATAGTGTCTATCTGAGGGGAGGAGGGACCCTATAGTGTCTATCTGAGGGGAGGAGGGACCCTATAGTGTCTATCTGAGGGGAGGAGGGACCCTATAGTGTCTATCTGAGGGGAGGAGGGACCCTATAGTGTCTGTCTGAGGGGAGGAGGGACCCTATAGTGTCTATCTGAGGGGAGGAGGGACCCTATAGTGTCTGAGGGGAGGAGGGACCCTATAGTGTCTGTCTGAGGGGAGGAGGGACCCTATAGTGTCTATCTGAGTGGAGGAGGGACCCTATAGTGTCTGTCTGAGGGGAGGAGGGACCCTATAGTGTCTGCCTGAGAGGAGGAGGGACCCTATATTGTCTATCTTAGGGGAGGAGGGACCCTATAGTGTCTGTCTGAGGGGAGGAGGGGCCCTATAGTGTCTGTCTGAGGAGAGGAGGGACCCTATAGTGTCTATCTGAGGGGAGGAGGGACCCTATAGTGTCTATCTGAGGGGAGGAGGGACCCTATAGTGTCTGTCTGAGGGGAGGAGGGACCCTATAGTATCAATCTGATTGGAGGAGGGACCCTATAGTGTCTGACGGGAGGAGGGACCCTATAGGGTCTATCTGAGGGGAGTAGGCACCCTATAGTGTCTATCTGAGGGGAGGAGGGACCCTATATTGTCTGTATGAGGGGAGGAGGGGCCCTATAGTGTCTGTCTGAGAGGAGGAGGGACCCTATAGTGTCTATCTGAGGGGAGGGGGTACCCTATAGTGTCTGTCTGAGGGGAGGAGGGACCCTATAGTGTCTATCTGAGGGGAGGAGGGACCCTATAGTGTCTGTCAAAGGGGAGGAGGGACCCTATAGTGTCTGTCAAAGGGGAGGAGGGACCCTATAGTGTCTATCTGAGGGGAGGAGGGACCCTATAGTGTCTATCTGAGGGGAGGAGGGACCCTATAGTGTCTATCTGAGTGGAGGAGGGACCCTATAGTGTCTATCTGAGGGGAGGAGGGACCCTATAGTGTCTATCTGAGGGGAGGAGGGACCCTATAGTCTCTATCTGAGGGGAGGAGGGACCCTATAGTGTCTATCTGAGGGGAGGAGGGACCCTATAGTGTCTATCTGAGGGGAGGAGGGACCCTATAGTGTCTGTCTGAGGGGAGGAGGGACCCTATAGTGTCTGTCTGAGGGGAGGAGGGACCCTATAGTGTCTGTCTGAGGGGAGGAGGGACCCTATAGTGTCTGTCTGAGGGGAGGAGGGACCCTATAGTGTCTATCTGAGAGGAGGAGGGACCCTATAGTGTCTGTCTGAGGGGAGGAGGGACCCTATAGTGTCTGTCTGAGGGGAGGAGAGACCCTATAGTGTCTATCTGAGGGGAGGTGGGCTCCTATAGTGTCTGTCTGAGGGGAGGAGGGACCCTATAGTGTCTATCTGAGGGGAGGAGGGACCCTATAGTGTCTATCTGAGGGGAGGAGGGACCCTATAGTGTCTATCTGAGGGGAGGAGGGACCCTATAGTGTCTGTCTGAGGGGAGGAGGGACCCTATAGTGTCTATCTGAGGGGAGGAGGGACCCTATAGTGTCTATCTGAGGGGAGGAGGGACCCTATAGTGTCTGTCTGAGGGGAGGAGGGACCCTATAGTGTCTATCTGAGGGGAGGAGGGACCCTATAGTGTCTATCTGAGGGGAGGAGGGACCCTATAGTGTCTGTCTGAGGGGAGGAGGGACCCTATAGTGTCTATCTGAGGGGAGGAGGGACCCTATAGTGTCTGTCTGAGGGGAGGAGGGACCCTATAGTGTCTATCTGAGGGGAGGAGGGACCCTATAGTGTCTATCTGAGGGGAGGAGGGACCCTATAGTGTCTGTCTGAGGGGAGGAGGGACCCTATAGTGTCTATCTGAGGGGAGGAGGGACCCTATAGTGTCTATCTGAGGGGAGGAGGGACCCTATAGTGTCTGAGGGGAGGAGGGACCCTATAGTGTCTGTCAAAGGGGAGGAGGGACCCTATAGTGTCTATCTGAGGGGATGAGGGACCCTATAGTGTCTATCTGAGGGGAGGAGGGACCCTATAGTGTCTGTCTGAGGTGAGGAGGGACCCTATAGTATCTATCTGAGGGGAGGAGGGACCCTATAGTGTCTATCTGAGGGGAGGAGGGACCCTATAGTGTCTGTCTGAGGGGAGGAGGGACCCTATAGTGTCTATCTGAGGGGAGGAGGGACCCTATAGTGTCTGAGGTGAGGAGGGACCCTATAGTGTCTGTCTGAGTGGAGGAGGGGCCCTATAGTGTCTGTCTGAGGGGAGGAGGGACACTATAGTGTCTATCTGAGTGGAGGAGGGACCCTATAGTGTCTGTCTGAGGGGAGGAGGGACCCTATAGTGTCTGCCTGAGAGGAGGAGGGACCCTATATTGTCTATCTTAGGGGAGGAGGGACCCTATAGTGTCTGTCTGAGGGGAGGAGGGGCCCTATAGTGTCTGTCTGAGGAGAGGAGGGACCCTATAGTGTCTATCTGAGGGCAGGAGGGACCCTATAGTGTCTATCTGAGGGGAGGAGGGACCCTATAGTGTCTGTCTGAGGGGAGGAGGGACCCTATAGTGTCAATCTGATTGGAGGAGGGACCCTATAGTGTCTGACGGGAGGAGGGACCCTATAGTGTCTGTCTGAGGGGAGGAGGGACCCTATAGGGTCTATCTGAGGGGAGTAGGGACCCTATAGTGTCTATCTGAGGGGAGGAGGGACCCTATATTGTCTGTATGAGGGGAGGAGGGGCCCTATAGTGTCTGTCTGAGAGGAGGAGGGACCCTATAGTGTCTGTCTGAGAGGAGGAGGGACCCTATAGTGTCTATCTGAGGGGAGGAGGTACCCTATAGTGTCTGTCTGAGGGGAGGAGGGACCCTATAGTGTCTATCTGAGGGGAGGAGGGACCCTATAGTGTCTGTCAAAGGGGAGGAGGGACCCTATAGTGTCTGTCAAAGGGGAGGAGGGACCCTATAGTGTCTATCTGAGGGGAGGAGGGACCCTATAGTGTCTATCTGAGGGGAGGAGGGACCCTATAGTGTCTATCTGAGTGGAGGAGGGACCCTATAGTGTCTATCTGAGGGGAGGAGGGACCCTATAGTGTCTATCTGAGGGGAGGAGGGACCCTATAGTGTCTATCTGAGGGGAGGAGGGATCCTATAGTGTCTATCTGAGGGGAGGAGGGACCCTATAGTGTCTGTCTGAGGGGAGGAGGGAACCTATAGTGTCTATCTGAGGGGATGAGGGACCCTATAGTGTCTATCTGAGGGGAGGAGGGACCCTATAGTGTCTATCTGATGGGAGGAGGGACCCTATAGTGTCTGTCTGAGGGGAGGAGGGACCCTATAGTGTCTATCTGAGGGGAGGAGGGACCCTATAGTGTCTGAGGGGAGGAGGGACCCTATAGTGTCTGTCTGAGGGGAAGAGGGACCCTATAGTGTCTATCTGAGGGGAGGAGGGACCCTATAGTGTCTGAGGGGAGGAGGGACCCTATAGTGTCTGTCTGAGGGGAGGAGGGACCCTATAGTGTCTATCTGAGGGGAGGAGGGACCCTATAGTGTCTATCTGAGGGGAGGAGGGACCCTATAGTGTCTGTCTGAGGGGAGGAGGGACCCTATAGTGTCTATCTGAGGGGAGGAGGGACCCTATAGTGTCTGTCTGAGGGGAGGAGGGACCCTATAGTGTCTGTCTGAGGGGAGGAGGGACCCTATAGTGTCTATCTGAGGGGAGGAGGGACCCTATTGTGTCTATCTGAGGGGAGGAGGGACCCTATAGTGTCTATCTGAGGGGAGGAGGGACCCTATAGTGTCTGTCTGAGGGGAGGAGGGACCCTATAGTGTCTATCTGTGGGGAGGAGGGACCCTATAGTGTCTGAGGGGAGAAGGGACCCTATAGTGTCTGTCTGAGGGGAGGAGGGACCCTATAGTGTCTATCTGAGGGGAGGAGAGACCCTATAGTGTCTATCTGAGGGGAGGAGGGACCCTATAGTGTCTATCTGAGGGGAGGAGAGACCCTATAGTGTCTATCTGAGGGGAGGAGGGAGCCTATAGTGTCTATCTGAGGGGAGGAGGGACCCTATAGTGTCTATCTGAGGGGAGGAGGGACCCTATAGTGTCTATCTGAGGGGAGGAGGGACCCTATAGTGTCTATCTGAGGGGAGGAGGGACCCTATAGTGTCTATCTGAGGGGAGGAGGGACCCTATAGTGTCTGTCTGAGGGGAGGAGGGACCCTATAGTGTCTGTCTGAGGGGAGGAGGGACCCTATAGTGTATATCTGAGGGGAGGAGGGACCCTATAGTGTCTATCTGAGGGGAGGAGGGACCCTATAGTGTCTATCTGATGGGAGGAGGGACCCGATAGTGTCTATCTGAGGGGAGGAGGGACCCTATAGTGTCTATCTGAGGGGAGGAGGGACCCTATAGTGTCTGTCTGAGGGGAGGAGGGACCCTATAGTGTCTGAGGGGAGGAGGGACCCTATAGTGTCTGTCTGAGGGGAGGAGGGACCCTATAGTGTCTGAGGGGAGGAGGGACCCTATAGTGTCTGTCTGAGGGGAGGAGGGACCCTATAGTGTCTGAGGGGAGGAGGGACCCTATAGTGTCTGTCTGAGGGGAGGAGGGACCCTATAGTGTCTGAGGGGAGGAGGGACCCTATAGTGTCTGTCTGAGGGGAGGAGGGACCCTATAGTGTCTATCTGAGGGGAGGAGGGACCCTATAGTGTCTATCTGAGGGGAGGAGGGACCCTATAGTGTCTATCTGAGGGGAGGAGGGACCCTATAGTGTCTGTCTGAGGGGAGGAGGGACCCTATAGTGTCTATCTGAGGGGAGGAGGGACCCTATAGTGTCTATCTGAGGGGAGGAGGGACCCTATAGTGTCTATCTGAAGGGAGGAGGGACCCTATAGAGTCTATCTGAGGGGAGGAGGGACCCTATAGTGTCTGTCTGAGGGGAGGAGGGACCCTATAGTGTCTATCTGAGGGGAGGAGGGACCCTATAGTGTCTATCTGAGGGGAGGAGGGACCCTATAGTGTCTGTCTGAGGGGAGGAGGGACCCTATAGTGTCTGTCTGAGGGGAGGAGGGACCCTATAGTGTCTGTCTGAGGGGAGGAGGGACCCTATAGTGTCTATCTGAGGGGAGGAGGGACCATATAGTGTCTGAGAGGAGGAGGGACCCTATAGTGTCTATCTGAGGGGAGGAGGGACCATATAGTGTCTGAGGGGAGGAGGGACCCTACAGTGTCTATCTGAGGGGAGGAGGGACCCTATATTTCTGTCTGAGGGGAGAAGGGACCCTATAGTGTCTATCTGAGGGGAGGAGGGACCCTATAGTGTCTGTCTGAGGGGAGGAGGGACCCTATAGTGTCTATCTGAGGGGAGGAGGGACCCTATAGTGTCTATCTGAGGGGAGGAGGGACCCTATAGTGTCTATCTGAGGGGAGGAGGGACCCTATAGTGTCTATCTGAGGGGAGGAGGGACCCTATAGTGTCTATCTGAGGGGAGGAGGGACCCTATAGTGTCTGTCTGAGGGGAGGAGGGACCCTATAGTGTCTATCTGAGGGGAGGAGGGACCCTATAGTGTCTGTCTGAGGGGAGGAGGGACCCTATAGTGTCTATCTGAGGGGAGGAGGGACCCTATAGTGTCTATCTGAGGGGAGGAGGGACCCTATAGTGTCTATCTGAGGGGAGGAGGGACCCTATAGTGTCTGTCTGAGGGGAGGAGGGACCCTATAGTGTCTATCTGAGGGGAGGAGGGACCCTAAAGTGTCTGTCTGCGGGGAGGAGGGACCCTATAGTGTCTGTCTGAGGGGAGGAGGGACCCTATAGTGTCTATCTGAGGGGAGGAGGGACCCTATAGTGTCTATCTGAGGGGAGGAGGGACCCTATAGTGTCTATCTGAGGGGAGGAGGGACCCTATAGTGTCTGTCTGAGGGGAGGAGGGACCCTATAGTGTCTATCTGTGGGGAGGAGGGACCCTATAGTGTCTGAGGGGAGGAGGGACCCTATAGTGTCTGTCTGAGGGGAGGAGGGACCCTATAGTGTCTATCTGAGGGGAGGAGAGACCCTATAGTGTCTATCTGAGGGGAGGAGGGACCCTATAGTGTCTATCTGAGCGGAGGAGAGACCCTATAGTGTCTATCTGAGGGGAGGAGGGAGCCTATAGTGTCTATCTGAGGGGAGGAGGGACCCTATAGTGTCTGTCTGAGGGGAGGAGGGACCCTATAGTGTCTATCTGAGGGGAGGAGGGACCCTATAGTGTCTATATGAGGGGAGGAGGAACCCTATAGTGTCTGTCTGAGGGGAGGAGGGACCCTATAGTGTCTTTCTGAGGGGAAGAGGGACCCTATAGTGTCAATCTGAGGGGAGGAGGGACCCTATAGTGTCTGAGGGGAGGAGGGACCCTATAGTGTCTATCTGAGGGGAGGAGGGACCCTATAGTGTCTGTCTGAGGGGAGGAGGGACCCTATAGTGTCTATCTGAGGGGAGGAGGGACCCTATAGTGTCTATCTGAGGGGAAGAGGGACCCTATAGTGTCAATCTGAGGGGAGGAGGGACCCTATAGTGTCTATCTGAGGGGAGGAGGGACCCTATAGTGTCTATCTGAGGGGAGGAGGGACCCTATAGTGTCTATCTGAGGGGAGGAGGGACCCTATAGTGTCTGTCTGAGGGGAGGAGAGACCCTATAGTGTCTATCTGAGGGGAGGAGGGACCCTATAGTGTCTGAGGGGAGGAGGGACCCTATAGTGTCTGTCTGAGGGGAGGAGGGACCCTATAGTGTCTATCTGAGGGGAGGAGGGGCCCTATAGTGTCTATCTGAGGGGAAGAGGGACCCTATAGTGTCTGAGGGGAGGAGGGACCCTATAGTGTCTGTCTGAGGGGAGGAGGGACCCTATAGTGTCTATCTGAGGGGAGGAGGGACCCTATAGTGTCTATCTGAGGGGAGGAGGAACCCTATAGTGTCTATCTGAGGGGAGGAGGGACCCTATAGTGTCAATCTGAGGGGAGGAGGGACCCTATAGTGTCTGAGGGGAGGAGGGACCCTATAGTGTCTATCTGAGGGGAGGAGGGACCCTATAGTGTCTATCTGAGGGGAGGAGGAACCCTATAGTGTCTGTCTGAGGGGAGGAGGGATCCTATAGTGTCTATCTGAGGGGAGGAGGGACCCTATAGTGTCTATCTGAGGGGAGGAGGGACCCTATAGTGTCTATCTGAGGGGAAGAGGGACCCTATAGTGTCAATCTGAGGGGAGGAGGGACCCTATAGTGTCTATCTGAGGGGAGGAGGGACCCTATAGTGTCTATCTGAGGGGAGGAGGGACCCTATAGTGTCTATCTGAGGGGAGGAGGGACCCTATAGTGTCTGTCTGAGGGGAGGAGGGACCCTATAGTGTCTTCTGAGGGGAGGAGGGACCCTATAGTGTCTGAGGGGAGGAGGGACCCTATAGTGTCTGTCTGAGGGGAGGAGGGGCCCTATAGTGTCTATCTGAGGGGAGGAGGGACCCTATAGTGTCTATCTGAGGGGAAGAGGGACCCTATAGTGTCTGTCTGAGGGGAGGAGGGACCCTATAGTGTCTATCTGAGGGGAGGAGGGACCCTATAGTGTCTATCTGAGGGGAGGAGGGACCCTATAGTGTCTATCTGAGGGGAGGAGGAACCCTATAGTGTCTATCTGAGGGGAGGAGGGACCCTATAGTGTCAATCTGAGGGGAGGAGGGACCCTATAGTGTCTGAGGGGAGGAGGGACCCTATAGTGTCTATCTGAGGGGAGGAGGGACCCTATAGTGTCTATCTGAGGGGAGGAGGAACCCTATAGTGTCTGTCTGAGGGGAGGAGGGATCCTATAGTGTCTATCTGAGGGGAGGAGGGACCCTATAGTGTCTATCTGAGGGGAGGAGGGACCCTATAGTGTCTATCTGAGGGGAGGAGGGACCCTATAGTGTCTATCTGAGGGGAGGAGGGACCCTATAGTGTTTGTCTGAGGGGAGGAGGGACCCTATAGTGTCTATCTGAGGGGAGGAGGGACCCTATAGTGTCTATCTGAAGGGAGGAGGGACCCTATAGAGTCTATCTGAGGGGAGGAGGGACCATATAGTGTCTGAGGGGAGGAGGGATCCTATAGTGTCTATCTGAGGGGAGGAGGGACCCTATAGTGTCTGTCTGAGGGGAGAAGGGACCCTATAGTGTCTATCTGAGGGGAGGAGGGACCCTATAGTGTCTGTCTGAGAAGAGGAGGGACCCTATATTTCTGTCTGAGGGGAGAAGGGACCCTATAGTATCTATCTGAGGGGAGGAGGGACCCTATAGTGTCTGTCTGAGGGGAGGAGGGACCCTATAGTGTCTATCTGAGGGGAGGAGGGACCCTATAGTGTCTATCTGAGGGGAGGAGGGACCCTATAGTGTCTATCTGAGGGGAGGAGGGACCCTATAGTGTCTATCTGAGGGGAGGAGGGACCCTATAGTGTCTGTCTGAGGGGAGGAGGGACCCTATAGTGTCTATCTGAGGGGAGGAGGGACCCTATAGTGTCTGTCTGAGGGGAGGAGGGACCCTATAGTGTCTGTCTGAGGGGAGGAGGGACCCTATAGTGTCTATCTGAGGGGAGGAGGAACCCTATAGTGTCTATCTGAGGGGAGGAGGGACCCTATAGTGTCAATCTGAGGGGAGGAGGGACCCTATAGTGTCTGAGGGGAGGAGGGACCCTATAGTGTCTATCTGAGGGGAGGAGGGACCCTATAGTGTCTGTCTGAGGGGAGGAGGGACCCTATAGTGTCTATCTGAGGGGAGGAGGGACCCTATAGTGTCTGTCTGAGGGGAGGAGGGACCCTATAGTGTCTGTCTGAGGGGAGGAGGGACCCTATAGTGTCTATCTGAGGGGAGGAGGGACCCTATTGTGTCTATCTGAGGGGAGGAGGGACCCTATAGTGTCTATCTGAGGGGAGGAGGGACCCTATAGTGTCTGTCTGAGGGGAGGAGGGACCCTATAGTGTCAATCTGAGGGGAGGAGGGACCCTATAGTGTCTGAGGGGAGGAGGGACCCTATAGTGTCTATCTGAGGGGAGGAGGGACCCTATAGTGTCTGTCTGAGGGGAGGAGGGACCCTATAGTGTCTATCTGAGGGGAGGAGGGACCCTATAGTGTCTGTCTGAGGGGAGGAGGGACCCTATAGTGTCTGTCTGAGGGGAGGAGGGACCCTATAGTGTCTATCTGAGGGGAGGAGGGACCCTATTGTGTCTATCTGAGGGGAGGAGGGACCCTATAGTGTCTATCTGAGGGGAGGAGGGACCCTATAGTGTCTGTCTGAGGGGAGGAGGGACCCTATAGTGTCTATCTGAGGGGAGGAGGGACCCTATAGTGTCTATCTGAAGGGAGGAGGGACCCTATAGTGTCTATCTGACGGGAGGAGGGACCCTATAGTGTCTATCTGAGGGGAGGAGGGAGCCTATAGTGTCTATCTGAGGGGAGGAGGGACCCTATAGTGTCTATCTGAGGGGAGAAGGGACCCTATAGTGTCTATCTGAGGGGAGGAGGGACCCTATAGAGTTTATCTGAGGGGAGGAGGGACCCTATAGTGTCTGTCTGAGGGGAGGAGGGACCCTATAGTGTCTATCTGAGGGGAGGAGGGACCATATAGTGTCTGAGGGGAGGAGGGATCCTATAGTGTCTATCTGAGGGGAGGAGGGACCCTATAGTGTCTGTCTGAGGGGAGAAGGGACCCTATAGTGTCTATCTGAAGGGAGGAGGGACCCTATAGTGTCTGTCTGAGGGGGGGAGGGTTCCCGATAGTGTCTATCTGAGGGGTGGAGGGACCCTATAGTGTCTGTCTGAGGGGAGGAGGGAGCCTATAGTGTCTGTCTGAGTGGAGGAGGGACCCGATAGTGTCTATCTGAGGGGTGGAGGGACCCTATAGTGTCTATCTGAGGGGAGGAGGGACCCTATAGTGTCTATCTGAGGGGAGGAGGGACCCTATAGTGTCTATCTGAGGGGAGGAGGGACCCTATAGTGTCTATCTGAGGGGAGGAGGGACCATATAGTGTCTATCTGAGGGGAGGAGGGACCCTATAGTGTCTATCTGAGGGGAGGAGGGACACTATAGTGTCTGTCTGAGGGGAGGAGGGACCCTATAGTGTCTATCTGAGGGGAGGAGGGACCCTATAGTGCCTGAGGGGAGGAGGGACCCTATAGTGTCTGTCTGATGGGAGTAGGGACCCTATAGTGTCTATCTGAGGGGAGGAGGGACCCTATTGTGTCTATCTGAGGGGAGGAGGGGCCCTATAGTGTCTATCTGAGGGGAAGAGGGACCCTATAGTGTCTGAGGGGAGGAGGGACCCTATAGTGTCTGTCTGAGGGGAGGAGGGACCCTATAGTGTCTATCTGAGGGGAGGAGGGACCCTATAGTGTCTATCTGAGGGGAGGAGGGAGCCTATAGTGTCTATCTGAGGGGAGGAGGGACCCTATAGTGTCTGTCTGAGGGGAGGAGGGACCCTATAGTGTCTATCTGAGGGGAGGAGGGACCCTATAGTGTCTATATGAGGGGAGGAGGAACCCTATAGTGTCTGTCTGAGGGGAGGAGGGACCCTATAGTGTCTTTCTGAGGGGAAGAGGGACCCTATAGTGTCAATCTGAGGGGAGGAGGGACCCTATAGTGTCTGAGGGGAGGAGGGACCCTATAGTGTCTATCTGAGGGGAGGAGGGACCCTATAGTGTCTGTCTGAGGGGAGGAGGGACCCTATAGTGTCTATCTGAGGGGAGGAGGGACCCTATAGTGTCTATCTGAGGGGAAGAGGGACCCTATAGTGTCAATCTGAGGGGAGGAGGGACCCTATAGTGTCTATCTGAGGGGAGGAGGGACCCTATAGTGTCTATCTGAGGGGAGGAGGGACCCTATAGTGTCTATCTGAGGGGAGGAGGGACCCTATAGTGTCTGTCTGAGGGGAGGAGAGACCCTATAGTGTCTATCTGAGGGGAGGAGGGACCCTATAGTGTCTGAGGGGAGGAGGGACCCTATAGTGTCTGTCTGAGGGGAGGAGGGACCCTATAGTGTCTATCTGAGGGGAGGAGGGGCCCTATAGTGTCTATCTGAGGGGAAGAGGGACCCTATAGTGTCTGAGGGGAGGAGGGACCCTATAGTGTCTGTCTGAGGGGAGGAGGGACCCTATAGTGTCTATCTGAGGGGAGGAGGGACCCTATAGTGTCTATCTGAGGGGAGGAGGAACCCTATAGTGTCTATCTGAGGGGAGGAGGGACCCTATAGTGTCAATCTGAGGGGAGGAGGGACCCTATAGTGTCTGAGGGGAGGAGGGACCCTATAGTGTCTATCTGAGGGGAGGAGGGACCCTATAGTGTCTATCTGAGGGGAGGAGGAACCCTATAGTGTCTGTCTGAGGGGAGGAGGGATCCTATAGTGTCTATCTGAGGGGAGGAGGGACCCTATAGTGTCTATCTGAGGGGAGGAGGGACGCTATAGTGTCTATCTGAGGGGAAGAGGGACCCTATAGTGTCAATCTGAGGGGAGGAGGGACCCTATAGTGTCTATCTGAGGGGAGGAGGGACCCTATAGTGTCTATCTGAGGGGAGGAGGGACCCTATAGTGTCTATCTGAGGGGAGGAGGGACCCTATAGTGTCTGTCTGAGGGGAGGAGAGACCCTATAGTGTCTATCTGAGGGGAGGAGGGACCCTATAGTGTCTGAGGGGAGGAGGGACCCTATAGTGTCTGTCTGAGGGGAGGAGGGACCCTATAGTGTCTATCTGAGGGGAGGAGGGGCCCTATAGTGTCTATCTGAGGGGAAGAGGGACCCTATAGTGTCTGAGGGGAGGAGGGACCCTATAGTGTCTGTCTGAGGGGAGGAGGGACCCTATAGTGTCTATCTGAGGGGAGGAGGGACCCTATAGTGTCTATCTGAGGGGAGGAGGAACCCTATAGTGTCTATCTGAGGGGAGGAGGGACCCTATAGTGTCAATCTGAGGGGAGGAGGGACCCTATAGTGTCTGAGGGGAGGAGGGACCCTATAGTGTCTATCTGAGGGGAGGAGGGACCCTATAGTGTCTATCTGAGGGGAGGAGGAACCCTATAGTGTCTGTCTGAGGGGAGGAGGGATCCTATAGTGTCTATCTGAGGGGAGGAGGGACCCTATAGTGTCTATCTGAGGGGAGGAGGGACCCTATAGTGTCTATCTGAGGGGAGGAGGGACCCTATAGTGTTTGTCTGAGGGGAGGAGGGACCCTATAGTGTCTATCTGAGGGGAGGAGGGACCCTATAGTGTCTATCTGAAGGGAGGAGGGACCCTATAGAGTCTATCTGAGGGGAGGAGGGACCATATAGTGTCTGAGGGGAGGAGGGATCCTATAGTGTCTATCTGAGGGGAGGAGGGACCCTATAGTGTCTGTCTGAGGGGAGAAGGGACCCTATAGTGTCTATCTGAGGGGAGGAGGGACCCTATAGTGTCTGTCTGAGAAGAGGAGGGACCCTATATTTCTGTCTGAGGGGAGAAGGGACCCTATAGTATCTATCTGAGGGGAGGAGGGACCCTATAGTGTCTGTCTGAGGGGAGGAGGGACCCTATAGTGTCTATCTGAGGGGAGGAGGGACCCTATAGTGTCTATCTGAGGGGAGGAGGGACCCTATAGTGTCTATCTGAGGGGAGGAGGGACCCTATAGTGTCTATCTGAGGGGAGGAGGGACCCTATAGTGTCTGTCTGAGGGGAGGAGGGACCCTATAGTGTCTATCTGAGGGGAGGAGGGACCCTATAGTGTCTGTCTGAGGGGAGGAGGGACCCTATAGTGTCTGTCTGAGGGGAGGAGGGACCCTATAGTGTCTATCTGAGGGGAGGAGGAACCCTATAGTGTCTATCTGAGGGGAGGAGGGACCCTATAGTGTCAATCTGAGGGGAGGAGGGACCCTATAGTGTCTGAGGGGAGGAGGGACCCTATAGTGTCTATCTGAGGGGAGGAGGGACCCTATAGTGTCTGTCTGAGGGGAGGAGGGACCCTATAGTGTCTATCTGAGGGGAGGAGGGACCCTATAGTGTCTGTCTGAGGGGAGGAGGGACCCTATAGTGTCTGTCTGAGGGGAGGAGGGACCCTATAGTGTCTATCTGAGGGGAGGAGGGACCCTATTGTGTCTATCTGAGGGGAGGAGGGACCCTATAGTGTCTATCTGAGGGGAGGAGGGACCCTATAGTGTCTGTCTGAGGGGAGGAGGGACCCTATAGTGTCAATCTGAGGGGAGGAGGGACCCTATAGTGTCTGAGGGGAGGAGGGACCCTATAGTGTCTATCTGAGGGGAGGAGGGACCCTATAGTGTCTGTCTGAGGGGAGGAGGGACCCTATAGTGTCTATCTGAGGGGAGGAGGGACCCTATAGTGTCTGTCTGAGGGGAGGAGGGACCCTATAGTGTCTGTCTGAGGGGAGGAGGGACCCTATAGTGTCTATCTGAGGGGAGGAGGGACCCTATTGTGTCTATCTGAGGGGAGGAGGGACCCTATAGTGTCTATCTGAGGGGAGGAGGGACCCTATAGTGTCTGTCTGAGGGGAGGAGGGACCCTATAGTGTCTATCTGAGGGGAGGAGGGACCCTATAGTGTCTATCTGAAGGGAGGAGGGACCCTATAGTGTCTATCTGACGGGAGGAGGGACCCTATAGTGTCTATCTGAGGGGAGGAGGGAGCCTATAGTGTCTATCTGAGGGGAGGAGGGACCCTATAGTGTCTATCTGAGGGGAGAAGGGACCCTATAGTGTCTATCTGAGGGGAGGAGGGACCCTATAGAGTTCATCTGAGGGGAGGAGGGACCCTATAGTGTCTGTCTGAGGGGAGGAGGGACCCTATAGTGTCTATCTGAGGGGAGGAGGGACCATATAGTGTCTGAGGGGAGGAGGGATCCTATAGTGTCTATCTGAGGGGAGGAGGGACCCTATAGTGTCTGTCTGAGGGGAGAAGGGACCCTATAGTGTCTATCTGAAGGGAGGAGGGACCCTATAGTGTCTGTCTGAGGGGAGGAGGGTTCCCGATAGTGTCTATCTGAGGGGTGGAGGGACCCTATAGTGTCTGTCTGAGGGGAGGAGGGAGCCTATAGTGTCTGTCTGAGTGGAGGAGGGACCCGATAGTGTCTATCTGAGGGGTGGAGGGACCCTATAGTGTCTATCTGAGGGGAGGAGGGACCCTATAGTGTCTATCTGAGGGGAGGAGGGACCCTATAGTGTCTATCTGAGGGGAGGAGGGACACTATAGTGTCTATCTGAGGGGAGGAGGGACCCTATAGTGTCTATCTGAGGGGAGGAGGGACCCTATAGTGTCTATCTGAGGGGAGGAGGGACACTATAGTGTCTGTCTGAGGGGAGGAGGGACCCTATAGTGTCTATCTGAGGGGAGGAGGGACCCTATAGTGCCTGAGGGGAGGAGGGACCCTATAGTGTCTGAGGGGAGGAGGGACCCTATAGTGTCTATCTGAGGGGAGGAGGGACCCTATAGTGTCTATCTGAGGGGAGGAGGAACCCTATAGTGTCTGTCTGAGGGGAGGAGGGATCCTATAGTGTCTATCTGAGGGGAGGAGGGACCCTATAGTGTCTATCTGAGGGGAGGAGGGACCCTATAGTGTCTATCTGAGGGGAAGAGGGACCCTATAGTGTCAATCTGAGGGGAGGAGGGACCCTATAGTGTCTATCTGAGGGGAGGAGGGACCCTATAGTGTCTATCTGAGGGGAGGAGGGACCCTATAGTGTCTATCTGAGGGGAGGAGGGACCCTATAGTGTCTGTCTGAGGGGAGGAGGGACCCTATAGTGTCTGAGGGGAGGAGGGACCCTATAGTGTCTGAGGGGAGGAGGGACCCTATAGTGTCTGTCTGAGGGGAGGAGGGGCCCTATAGTGTCTATCTGAGGGGAAGAGGGACCCTATAGTGTCTATCTGAGGGGAAGAGGGACCCTATAGTGTCTGTCTGAGGGGAGGAGGGACCCTATAGTGTCTATCTGAGGGGAGGAGGGACCCTATAGTGTCTATCTGAGGGGAGGAGGGACCCTATAGTGTCTATCTGAGGGGAGGAGGAACCCTATAGTGTCTATCTGAGGGGAGGAGGGACCCTATAGTGTCAATCTGAGGGGAGGAGGGACCCTATAGTGTCTGAGGGGAGGAGGGACCCTATAGTGTCTATCTGAGGGGAGGAGGGACCCTATAGTGTCTATCTGAGGGGAGGAGGAACCCTATAGTGTCTGTCTGAGGGGAGGAGGGATCCTATAGTGTCTATCTGAGGGGAGGAGGGACCCTATAGTGTCTATCTGAGGGGAGGAGGGACCCTATAGTGTCTATCTGAGGGGAGGAGGGACCCTATAGTGTCTATCTGAGGGGAGGAGGGACCCTATAGTGTTTGTCTGAGGGGAGGAGGGACCCTATAGTGTCTATCTGAGGGGAGGAGGGACCCTATAGTGTCTATCTGAAGGGAGGAGGGACCCTATAGAGTCTATCTGAGGGGAGGAGGGACCATATAGTGTCTGAGGGGAGGAGGGATCCTATAGTGTCTATCTGAGGGGAGGAGGGACCCTATAGTGTCTGTCTGAGGGGAGAAGGGACCCTATAGTGTCTATCTGAGGGGAGGAGGGACCCTATAGTGTCTGTCTGAGGGGAGGAGGGACCCTATAGTGTCTATCTGAGGGGAGGAGGGACCCTATAGTGTCTATCTGAGGGGAGGAGGGACCCTATAGTGTCTATCTGAGGGGAGGAGGGACCCTATAGTGTCTATCTGAGGGGAGGAGGGACCCTATAGTGTCTGTCTGAGGGGAGGAGGGACCCTATAGTGTCTATCTGAGGGGAGGAGGGACCCTATAGTGTCTGTCTGAGGGGAGGAGGGACCCTATAGTGTCTGTCTGAGGGGAGGAGGGACCCTATAGTGTCTATCTGAGGGGAGGAGGAACCCTATAGTGTCTATCTGAGGGGAGGAGGGACCCTATAGTGTCAATCTGAGGGGAGGAGGGACCCTATAGTGTCTGAGGGGAGGAGGGACCCTATAGTGTCTATCTGAGGGGAGGAGGGACCCTATAGTGTCTGTCTGAGGGGAGGAGGGACCCTATAGTGTCTATCTGAGGGGAGGAGGGACCCTATAGTGTCTGTCTGAGGGGAGGAGGGACCCTATAGTGTCTGTCTGAGGGGAGGAGGGACCCTATAGTGTCTATCTGAGGGGAGGAGGGACCCTATTGTGTCTATCTGAGGGGAGGAGGGACCCTATAGTGTCTATCTGAGGGGAGGAGGGACCCTATAGTGTCTGTCTGAGGGGAGGAGGGACCCTATAGTGTCAATCTGAGGGGAGGAGGGACCCTATAGTGTCTGAGGGGAGGAGGGACCCTATAGTGTCTATCTGAGGGGAGGAGGGACCCTATAGTGTCTGTCTGAGGGGAGGAGGGACCCTATAGTGTCTATCTGAGGGGAGGAGGGACCCTATAGTGTCTGTCTGAGGGGAGGAGGGACCCTATAGTGTCTGTCTGAGGGGAGGAGGGACCCTATAGTGTCTATCTGAGGGGAGGAGGGACCCTATTGTGTCTATCTGAGGGGAGGAGGGACCCTATAGTGTCTATCTGAGGGGAGGAGGGACCCTATAGTGTCTGTCTGAGGGGAGGAGGGACCCTATAGTGTCTATCTGAGGGGAGGAGGGACCCTATAGTGTCTATCTGAAGGGAGGAGGGACCCTATAGTGTCTATCTGACGGGAGGAGGGACCCTATAGTGTCTATCTGAGGGGAGGAGGGAGCCTATAGTGTCTATCTGAGGGGAGGAGGGACCCTATAGTGTCTATCTGAGGGGAGAAGGGACCCTATAGTGTCTATCTGAGGGGAGGAGGGACCCTATAGAGTTTATCTGAGGGGAGGAGGGACCCTATAGTGTCTGTCTGAGGGGAGGAGGGACCCTATAGTGTCTATCTGAGGGGAGGAGGGACCATATAGTGTCTGAGGGGAGGAGGGATCCTATAGTGTCTATCTGAGGGGAGGAGGGACCCTATAGTGTCTGTCTGAGGGGAGAAGGGACCCTATAGTGTCTATCTGAAGGGAGGAGGGACCCTATAGTGTCTGTCTGAGGGGGGGAGGGTTCCCGATAGTGTCTATCTGAGGGGTGGAGGGACCCTATAGTGTCTGTCTGAGGGGAGGAGGGAGCCTATAGTGTCTGTCTGAGTGGAGGAGGGACCCGATAGTGTCTATCTGAGGGGTGGAGGGACCCTATAGTGTCTATCTGAGGGGAGGAGGGACCCTATAGTGTCTATCTGAGGGGAGGAGGGACCCTATAGTGTCTATCTGAGGGGAGGAGGGACCCTATAGTGTCTATCTGGGTGGAGGAGGGACCCTATAGTGTCTATCTGAGGGGAGGAGGGACCCTATAGTGTCTATCTGAGGGGAGGAGGGACACTATAGTGTCTGTCTGAGGGGAGGAGGGACCCTATAGTGTCTATCTGAGGGGAGGAGGGACCCTATAGTGCCTGAGGGGAGGAGGGACCCTATAGTGTCTGTCTGATGGGAGTAGGGACCCTATAGTGTCTATCTGAGGGGAGGAGGGACCCTATTGTGTCTATCTGAGGGGAGGAGGGGCCCTATAGTGTCTATCTGAGGGGAAGAGGGACCCTATAGTGTCTGAGGGGAGGAGGGACCCTATAGTGTCTGTCTGAGGGGAGGAGGGACCCTATAGTGTCTATCTGAGGGGAGGAGGGACCCTATAGTGTCTATCTGAGGGGAGGAGGGAGCCTATAGTGTCTATCTGAGGGGAGGAGGGACCCTATAGTGTCTGTCTGAGGGGAGGAGGGACCCTATAGTGTCTATCTGAGGGGAGGAGGGACCCTATAGTGTCTATATGAGGGGAGGAGGAACCCTATAGTGTCTGTCTGAGGGGAGGAGGGACCCTATAGTGTCTTTCTGAGGGGAAGAGGGACCCTATAGTGTCAATCTGAGGGGAGGAGGGACCCTATAGTGTCTGAGGGGAGGAGGGACCCTATAGTGTCTATCTGAGGGGAGGAGGGACCCTATAGTGTCTGTCTGAGGGGAGGAGGGACCCTATAGTGTCTATCTGAGGGGAGGAGGGACCCTATAGTGTCTATCTGAGGGGAAGAGGGACCCTATAGTGTCAATCTGAGGGGAGGAGGGACCCTATAGTGTCTATCTGAGGGGAGGAGGGACCCTATAGTGTCTATCTGAGGGGAGGAGGGACCCTATAGTGTCTATCTGAGGGGAGGAGGGACCCTATAGTGTCTGTCTGAGGGGAGGAGAGACCCTATAGTGTCTATCTGAGGGGAGGAGGGACCCTATAGTGTCTGAGGGGAGGAGGGACCCTATAGTGTCTGTCTGAGGGGAGGAGGGACCCTATAGTGTCTATCTGAGGGGAGGAGGGGCCCTATAGTGTCTATCTGAGGGGAAGAGGGACCCTATAGTGTCTGAGGGGAGGAGGGACCCTATAGTGTCTGTCTGAGGGGAGGAGGGACCCTATAGTGTCTATCTGAGGGGAGGAGGAACCCTATAGTGTCTATCTGAGGGGAGGAGGGACCCTATAGTGTCAATCTGAGGGGAGGAGGGACCCTATAGTGTCTGAGGGGAGGAGGGACCCTATAGTGTCTATCTGAGGGGAGGAGGGACCCTATAGTGTCTATCTGAGGGGAGGAGGAACCCTATAGTGTCTGTCTGAGGGGAGGAGGGATCCTATAGTGTCTATCTGAGGGGAGGAGGGACCCTATAGTGTCTATCTGAGGGGAGGAGGGACGCTATAGTGTCTATCTGAGGGGAAGAGGGACCCTATAGTGTCAATCTGAGGGGAGGAGGGACCCTATAGTGTCTATCTGAGGGGAGGAGGGACCCTATAGTGTCTATCTGAGGGGAGGAGGGACCCTATAGTGTCTATCTGAGGGGAGGAGGGACCCTATAGTGTCTGTCTGAGGGGAGGAGAGACCCTATAGTGTCTATCTGAGGGGAGGAGGGACCCTATAGTGTCTGAGGGGAGGAGGGACCCTATAGTGTCTGTCTGAGGGGAGGAGGGACCCTATAGTGTCTATCTGAGGGGAGGAGGGGCCCTATAGTGTCTATCTGAGGGGAAGAGGGACCCTATAGTGTCTGAGGGGAGGAGGGACCCTATAGTGTCTGTCTGAGGGGAGGAGGGACCCTATAGTGTCTATCTGAGGGGAGGAGGGACCCTATAGTGTCTATCTGAGGGGAGGAGGAACCCTATAGTGTCTATCTGAGGGGAGGAGGGACCCTATAGTGTCAATCTGAGGGGAGGAGGGACCCTATAGTGTCTGAGGGGAGGAGGGACCCTATAGTGTCTATCTGAGGGGAGGAGGGACCCTATAGTGTCTATCTGAGGGGAGGAGGAACCCTATAGTGTCTGTCTGAGGGGAGGAGGGATCCTATAGTGTCTATCTGAGGGGAGGAGGGACCCTATAGTGTCTATCTGAGGGGAGGAGGGACCCTATAGTGTCTATCTGAGGGGAGGAGGGACCCTATAGTGTCTATCTGAGGGGAGGAGGGACCCTATAGTGTTTGTCTGAGGGGAGGAGGGACCCTATAGTGTCTATCTGAGGGGAGGAGGGACCCTATAGTGTCTATCTGAAGGGAGGAGGGACCCTATAGAGTCTATCTGAGGGGAGGAGGGACCATATAGTGTCTGAGGGGAGGAGGGATCCTATAGTGTCTATCTGAGGGGAGGAGGGACCCTATAGTGTCTGTCTGAGGGGAGAAGGGACCCTATAGTGTCTATCTGAGGGGAGGAGGGACCCTATAGTGTCTGTCTGAGAAGAGGAGGGACCCTATATTTCTGTCTGAGGGGAGAAGGGACCCTATAGTATCTATCTGAGGGGAGGAGGGACCCTATAGTGTCTGTCTGAGGGGAGGAGGGACCCTATAGTGTCTATCTGAGGGGAGGAGGGACCCTATAGTGTCTATCTGAGGGGAGGAGGGACCCTATAGTGTCTATCTGAGGGGAGGAGGGACCCTATAGTGTCTATCTGAGGGGAGGAGGGACCCTATAGTGTCTGTCTGAGGGGAGGAGGGACCCTATAGTGTCTATCTGAGGGGAGGAGGGACCCTATAGTGTCTGTCTGAGGGGAGGAGGGACCCTATAGTGTCTGTCTGAGGGGAGGAGGGACCCTATAGTGTCTATCTGAGGGGAGGAGGAACCCTATAGTGTCTATCTGAGGGGAGGAGGGACCCTATAGTGTCAATCTGAGGGGAGGAGGGACCCTATAGTGTCTGAGGGGAGGAGGGACCCTATAGTGTCTATCTGAGGGGAGGAGGGACCCTATAGTGTCTGTCTGAGGGGAGGAGGGACCCTATAGTGTCTATCTGAGGGGAGGAGGGACCCTATAGTGTCTGTCTGAGGGGAGGAGGGACCCTATAGTGTCTGTCTGAGGGGAGGAGGGACCCTATAGTGTCTATCTGAGGGGAGGAGGGACCCTATTGTGTCTATCTGAGGGGAGGAGGGACCCTATAGTGTCTATCTGAGGGGAGGAGGGACCCTATAGTGTCTGTCTGAGGGGAGGAGGGACCCTATAGTGTCAATCTGAGGGGAGGAGGGACCCTATAGTGTCTGAGGGGAGGAGGGACCCTATAGTGTCTATCTGAGGGGAGGAGGGACCCTATAGTGTCTGTCTGAGGGGAGGAGGGACCCTATAGTGTCTATCTGAGGGGAGGAGGGACCCTATAGTGTCTGTCTGAGGGGAGGAGGGACCCTATAGTGTCTGTCTGAGGGGAGGAGGGACCCTATAGTGTCTATCTGAGGGGAGGAGGGACCCTATTGTGTCTATCTGAGGGGAGGAGGGACCCTATAGTGTCTATCTGAGGGGAGGAGGGACCCTATAGTGTCTGTCTGAGGGGAGGAGGGACCCTATAGTGTCTATCTGAGGGGAGGAGGGACCCTATAGTGTCTATCTGAAGGGAGGAGGGACCCTATAGTGTCTATCTGACGGGAGGAGGGACCCTATAGTGTCTATCTGAGGGGAGGAGGGAGCCTATAGTGTCTATCTGAGGGGAGGAGGGACCCTATAGTGTCTATCTGAGGGGAGAAGGGACCCTATAGTGTCTATCTGAGGGGAGGAGGGACCCTATAGAGTTCATCTGAGGGGAGGAGGGACCCTATAGTGTCTGTCTGAGGGGAGGAGGGACCCTATAGTGTCTATCTGAGGGGAGGAGGGACCATATAGTGTCTGAGGGGAGGAGGGATCCTATAGTGTCTATCTGAGGGGAGGAGGGACCCTATAGTGTCTGTCTGAGGGGAGAAGGGACCCTATAGTGTCTATCTGAAGGGAGGAGGGACCCTATAGTGTCTGTCTGAGGGGAGGAGGGTTCCCGATAGTGTCTATCTGAGGGGTGGAGGGACCCTATAGTGTCTGTCTGAGGGGAGGAGGGAGCCTATAGTGTCTGTCTGAGTGGAGGAGGGACCCGATAGTGTCTATCTGAGGGGTGGAGGGACCCTATAGTGTCTATCTGAGGGGAGGAGGGACCCTATAGTGTCTATCTGAGGGGAGGAGGGACCCTATAGTGTCTATCTGAGGGGAGGAGGGACCCTATAGTGTCTATCTGAGGGGAGGAGGGACCCTATAGTGTCTATCTGAGGGGAGGAGGGACCCTATAGTGTCTATCTGAGGGGAGGAGGGACACTATAGTGTCTGTCTGAGGGGAGGAGGGACCCTATAGTGTCTATCTGAGGGGAGGAGGGACCCTATAGTGTCTGTCTGAGGGGAGGAGGGACCCTATAGTGTCTATCTGAGGGGAGGAGGGACCCTATTGTGTCTATCTGAGGGGAGGAGGGGCCCTATAGTGTCTATCTGAGGGGAAGAGGGACCCTATAGTGTCTGAGGGGAGGAGGGACCCTATAGTGTCTGTCTGAGGGGAGGAGGGACCCTATAGTGTCTATCTGAGGGGAGGAGGGACCCTATAGTGTCTATCTGAGGGGAGGAGGGACCCTATAGTGTCTATCTGAGGGGAGGAGGGACCCTATAGTGTCTATCTGAGGGGAGGAGGAACCCTATAGTGTCTATCTGAGGGGAGGAGGGACCCTATAGTGTCAATCTGAGGGGAGGAGGGACCCTATAGTGTCTGAGGGGAGGAGGGACCCTATAGTGTCTATCTGAGGGGAGGAGGGACCCTATAGTGTCTATCTGAGGGGAGGAGGAACCCTATAGTGTCTGTCTGAGGGGAGGAGGGACCCTATAGTGTCTATCTGAGGGGAGGAGGGACCCTATAGTGTCTATCTGAGGGGAGGAGGGACCCTATAGTGTTTGTCTGAGGGGAGGAGGGACCCTATAGTGTCTATCTGAGGGGAGGAGGGACCCTATAGTGTCTATCTGAAGGGAGGAGGGACCCTATAGAGTCTATCTGAGGGGAGGAGGGACCATATAGTGTCTGAGGGGAGGAGGGATCCTATAGTGTCTATCTGAGGGGAGGAGGGACCCTATAGTGTCTGTCTGAGGGGAGAAGGGACCCTATAGTGTCTATCTGAGGGGAGGAGGGACCCTATAGTGTCTGTCTGAGAAGAGGAGGGACCCTATATTTCTGTCTGAGGGGAGAAGGGACCCTATAGTATCTATCTGAGGGGAGGAGGGACCCTATAGTGTCTGTCTGAGGGGAGGAGGGACCCTATAGTGTCTATCTGAGGGGAGGAGGGACCCTATAGTGTCTATCTGAGGGGAGGAGGGACCCTATAGTGTCTATCTGAGGGGAGGAGGGACCCTATAGTGTCTATCTGAGGGGAGGAGGGACCCTATAGTGTCTATCTGAGGGGAGGAGGGACCCTATAGTGTCTGTCTGAGGGGAGGAGGGACCCTATAGTGTCTATCTGAGGGGAGGAGGGACCCTATAGTGTCTGTCTGAGGGGAGGAGGGACCCTATAGTGTCTGTCTGAGGGGAGGAGGGACCCTATAGTGTCTATCTGAGGGGAGGAGGAACCCTATAGTGTCTATCTGAGGGGAGGAGGGACCCTATAGTGTCAATCTGAGGGGAGGAGGGACCCTATAGTGTCTGAGAGGAGGAGGGACCCTATAGTGTCTATCTGAGGGGAGGAGGGACCCTATAGTGTCTATCTGAGGGGAGGAGGGACCCTATAGTGTCTATCTGAAGGGAGGAGGGACCCTATAGTGTCTATCTGACGGGAGGAGGGACCCTATAGTGTCTATCTGAGGGGAGGAGGGAGCCTATAGTGTCTATCTGAGGGGAGGAGGGACCCTATAGTGTCTATCTGAGGGGAGAAGGGACCCTATAGTGTCTATCTGAGGGGAGGAGGGACCCTATAGAGTTTATCTGAGGGGAGGAGGGACCCTATAGTGTCTGTCTGAGGGGAGGAGGGACCCTATAGTGTCTATCTGAGGGGAGGAGGGACCATATAGTGTCTGAGGGGAGGAGGGATCCTATAGTGTCTATCTGAGGGGAGGAGGGACCCTATAGTGTCTGTCTGAGGGGAGAAGGGACCCTATAGTGTCTATCTGAAGGGAGGAGGGACCCTATAGTGTCTGTCTGAGGGGAGGAGGGTTCCCGATAGTGTCTATCTGAGGGGTGGAGGGACCCTATAGTGTCTGTCTGAGGGGAGGAGGGAGCCTATAGTGTCTGTCTGAGGGGAGGAGGGACCCGATAGTGTCTATCTGAGGGGTGGAGGGACCCTATAGTGTCTATCTGAGGGGAGGAGGGACCCTATAGTGTCTATCTGAGGGGAGGAGGGACCCTATAGTGTCTATCTGAGGGGAGGAGGGACCCTATAGTGTCTATCTGAGGGGAGGAGGGACCCTATAGTGTCTATCTGAGGGGAGGAGGGACACTATAGTGTCTGTCTGAGGGGAGGAGGGACCCTATAGTGTCTATCTGAGGGGAGGAGGGACCCTATAGTGCCTGAGGGGAGGAGGGACCCTATAGTGTCTGTCTGAGGGGAGGAGGGACCCTATAGTGTCTATCTGAGGGGAGGAGGGACCCTATTGTGTCTATCTGAGGGGAGGAGGGGCCCTATAGTGTCTATCTGAGGGGAAGAGGGACCCTATAGTGTCTGAGGGGAGGAGGGACCCTATAGTGTCTGTCTGAGGGGAGGAGGGACCCTATAGTGTCTATCTGAGGGGAGGAGGGACCCTATAGTGTCTATCTGAGGGGAGGAGGGACCCTATAGTGTCTATCTGAGGGGAGGAGGAACCCTATAGTGTCTGTCTGAGGGGAGGAGGGACCCTATAGTGTCTATCTGAGGGGAGGAGGGACCCTTTAGTGTCTATCTGAGGGGAGGAGGGACCCTATAGTGTCTATCTGAGGGGAGGAGGGACCCTATAGTGTTTGTCTGAGGGGAGGAGGGACCCTATAGTGTCTATCTGAGGGGAGGAGGGACCCTATAGTGTCTATCTGAAGGGAGGAGGGACCCTATAGAGTCTATCTGAGGGGAGGAGGGACCATATAGTGTCTGAGGGGAGGAGGGATCCTATAGTGTCTATCTGAGGGGAGAAGGGACCCTATAGTGTCTGTCTGAGGGGAGAAGGGACCCTATAGTGTCTATCTGAGGGGAGGAGGGACCCTATAGTGTTTGTCTGAGAAGAGGAGGGACCCTATATTTCTGTCTGAGGGGAGAAGGGACCCTATAGTATCTATCTGAGGGGAGGAGGGACCCTATAGTGTCTGTCTGAGGGGAGGAGGGACCCTATAGTGTCTATCTGAGGGGAGGAGGGACCCTATAGTGTCTATCTGAGGGGAGGAGGGACCCTATAGTGTCTATCTGAGGGGAGGAGGGACCCTATAGTGTCTATCTGAGGGGAGGAGGGACCCTATAGTGTCTGTCTGAGGGGAGGAGGGACCCTATAGTGTCTATCTGAGGGGAGGAGGGACCCTATAGTGTCTGTCTGAGGGGAGGAGGGACCCTATAGTGTCTGTCTGAGGGGAGGAGGGACCCTATAGTGTCTATCTGAGGGGAGGAGGAACCCTATAGTGTCTATCTGAGGGGAGGAGGGACCCTATAGTGTCAATCTGAGGGGAGGAGGGACCCTATAGTGTCTGAGAGGAGGAGGGACCCTATAGTGTCTATCTGAGGGGAGGAGGGACCCTATAGTGTCTATCTGAGGGGAGGAGGGACCCTATAGTGTCTGTCTGAGGGGAGGAGGGACCCTATAGTGTCTGTCTGAGGGGAGGAGGGACCCTATAGTGTCTATCTGAGGGGAGGAGGGACCCTATTGTGTCTATCTGAGGGGAGGAGGGACCCTATAGTGTCTATCTGAGGGGAGGAGGGACCCTATAGTGTCTGTCTGAGGGGAGGAGGGACCCTATAGTGTCTATCTGAGGGGAGGAGGGACCCTATAGTGTCTATCTGAAGGGAGGAGGGACCCTATAGTGTCTATCTGACGGGAGGAGGGACCCTATAGTGTCTGTCTGAGGGGAGGAGGGAGCCTATAGTGTCTATCTGAGGGGAGGAGGGACCCTATAGTGTCTATCTGAGGGGAGAAGGGACCCTATAGTGTCTATCTGAGGGGAGGAGGGACCCTATAGAGTCTATCTGAGGGGAGGAGGGACCCTATAGTGTCTGTCTGAGGGGAGGAGGGACCCTATAGTGTCTATCTGAGGGGAGGAGGGATCCTATAGTGTCTATCTGAGGGGAGGAGGGACCCTATAGTGTCTGTCTGAGGGGAGAAGGGACCCTATAGTGTCTATCTGAAGGGAGGAGGGACCCTATAGTGTCTGTCTGAGGGGAGGAGGGTTCCCGATAGTGTCTATCTGAGGGGTGGAGGGACCCTATAGTGTCTATCTGAGGGGAGGAGGGACCCTATAGTGTCTATCTGAGGGGAGGAGGGACCCTATAGTGTCTATCTGAGGGGCGGAGGGACCCTATAGTGTCTGTCTGAAGGGAGGAGGGACCCTATAGTGTCTATCTGAGGGGATGAGGGACCCTATAGTGTCTATATGAGGGGAGGAGGGACCCTAAAGTGTCTGTCTGAGGGGAGGAGGGACCCTATAGTGTCTGTCTGTGGGGAGGAGGGACCCTATAGTGTCTGAGTGGAGGAGGGACCCTATAGTGTCTGTCTGAGGGGAGGAGGGACCCTATAGTGTCTGTCTGAGTGGAGGAGGGACCCTATAGTGTCTATCTGAGGGGAGGAGGGACCCTATAGTGTCTGTCTGAGGGGAGGAGGGACCCTATAGTGTCTGTCTGAGGGGAGGAGGGACCCTATAGTGTCTATCTGAGGGGAAGAGGGACCCTATAGTGTCTATCTGAGGGGAGGAGGGACCCTATAGTGTCTATCTGAGGGGCGGAGGGACCCTATAGTGTCTGTCTGAGGGGAGGAGGGACCCGATAGTGTCTATCTGAGGGGTGGAGGGACCCTATAGTGTCTATCTGTGGGGAGGAGGGACCCTATAGTGTCTATCTGAGGGGAGGAGGGACCCTATAGTGTCTGTCTGAGGGGAGGAGGGACCCTATAGTGTCTATCTGAGGGGAGGAGGGACCCTATAGTGTCTGTCTGAGGGGAGGAGGGACCCTATAGTGTCTATCTGAGGGGAGGAGGGACCCTATAGTGTCTATCTGAGGGGAGGAGGGACCCTATAGTGTCTATCTGAGGGGAGGAGGGACCCTATAGTGTCTATCTGAGGGGAGGAGGGACCCTATAGTGTCTATCTGAGGGGAGGAGGGACCCTATAGTGTCTGTCTGAGGGGAGGAGGGACCCTATAGTGTCTATCTGAGGGGAGGAGGGACCCTATAGTGTCTGAGGGGAGGAGGGACCCTATAGTGTCTGTCTGAGGGGAGGAGGGACCCTATAGTGTCTATCTGAGGGGAGGAGGGACCCTATAGTGTCTGTCTGAGGGGAGGAGGGACCCTATAGTGTCTATCTGAGGGGAGGAGGGACCCTATAGTGTCTATCTGAGGGGAGGAGGGACCCTATAGTGTCTATCTGAGGGGAGGAGGGACCCTATAGTGTCTGTCTGAAGGGAGGAGGGACCCTATAAGGGGAGGAGGGACCCTATAGTGTCTATCTGAGGGGAGGAGGGACCCTATAGTGTCTATCTGAGGGGAGGAGGGACCCTATAGTGTCTGTCTGAGGGGAGGAGGGACCCGATAGTGTCTATCTGAGGGGTGGAGGGACCCTATAGTGTCTATCTGAGGGGAGGAGGGACCCTATAGTGTCTATCTGAGGGGAGGAGGGACCCTATAGTGTCTATCTGAGGGGAGGAGGGACCCTATAGTGTCTGTCTGAGGGGAGGAGGGACCCTATAGTGTCTATCTGAGGGGAGGAGGGACGCTATAGTGCCTGAGGGGAGGAGGGACCCTATAGTGTCTGTCTGAGGGGAGGAGGGACCCTATAGTGTCTATCTGAGGGGAGGAGAGACCCTATAGTGTCTGTCTGAGGGGAGGAGGGACCCTATAGTGTCTATCTGAGGGGAGGAGGGACACTATAGTGTCTGTCTGAGGGGAGGAGGGACCCTATAGTGTCTATCTGAGGGGAGGAGGGACGCTATAGTGCCTGAGGGGAGGAGGGACCCTATAGTGTCTGTCTGAGGGGAGGAGGGACCCTATAGTGTCTATCTGAGGGGAGGAGGGACCCTATTGTGTCTATCTGAGGGGAGGAGGGACCCTATAGTGTCTATCTGAGGGGAGGAGGGACCCTATAGTGTCTGTCTGAGGGGAGGAGGGACCCTATAGTGTCTATCTGAGGGGAGGAGGGACCCTATAGTGTCTATCTGAGGGGAGGAGGGACCCTATAGTGTCTATCTGAGGGGAGGAGGGACCCTATAGTGTCTATCTGAGGGGAGGAGGGACCCTATAGTGTCTATCTGAGGGGAGGAGGGACCCTATAGTGTCTGTCTGAGGGGAGGAGGGACCCTATAGTGTCTATCTGAGGGGAGGAGGGACCCTATAGTGTCTGTCTGAGGGGAGGAGGGACCCTATAGTGTCTGTCTGAGGGGAGGAGGGACCCTATAGTGTCTATCTGAGGGGAGGAGGAACCCTATAGTGTCTATCTGAGGGGAGGAGGGACCCTATAGTGTCAATCTGAGGGGAGGAGGGACCCTATAGTGTCTGAGAGGAGGAGGGACCCTATAGTGTCTATCTGAGGGGAGGAGGGACCCTATAGTGTCTATCTGAGGGGAGGAGGGACCCTATAGTGTCTATCTGAAGGGAGGAGGGACCCTATAGTGTCTATCTGACGGGAGGAGGGACCCTATAGTGTCTATCTGAGGGGAGGAGGGAGCCTATAGTGTCTATCTGAGGGGAGGAGGGACCCTATAGTGTCTATCTGAGGGGAGAAGGGACCCTATAGTGTCTATCTGAGGGGAGGAGGGACCCTATAGAGTTTATCTGAGGGGAGGAGGGACCCTATAGTGTCTGTCTGAGGGGAGGAGGGACCCTATAGTGTCTATCTGAGGGGAGGAGGGACCATATAGTGTCTGAGGGGAGGAGGGATCCTATAGTGTCTATCTGAGGGGAGGAGGGACCCTATAGTGTCTGTCTGAGGGGAGAAGGGACCCTATAGTGTCTATCTGAAGGGAGGAGGGACCCTATAGTGTCTGTCTGAGGGGAGGAGGGTTCCCGATAGTGTCTATCTGAGGGGTGGAGGGACCCTATAGTGTCTGTCTGAGGGGAGGAGGGAGCCTATAGTGTCTGTCTGAGTGGAGGAGGGACCCGATAGTGTCTATCTGAGGGGTGGAGGGACCCTATAGTGTCTATCTGAGGGGAGGAGGGACCCTATAGTGTCTATCTGAGGGGAGGAGGGACCCTATAGTGTCTATCTGAGGGGAGGAGGGACCCTATAGTGTCTATCTGAGGGGAGGAGGGACCCTATAGTGTCTATCTGAGGGGAGGAGGGACCCTATAGTGTCTATCTGAGGGGAGGAGGGACACTATAGTGTCTGTCTGAGGGGAGGAGGGACCCTATAGTGTCTATCTGAGGGGAGGAGGGACCCTATAGTGCCTGAGGGGAGGAGGGACCCTATAGTGTCTGTCTGAGGGGAGGAGGGACCCTATAGTGTCTATCTGAGGGGAGGAGGGACCCTATTGTGTCTATCTGAGGGGAGGAGGGGCCCTATAGTGTCTATCTGAGGGGAAGAGGGACCCTATAGTGTCTGAGGGGAGGAGGGACCCTATAGTGTCTGTCTGAGGGGAGGAGGGACCCTATAGTGTCTATCTGAGGGGAGGAGGGACCCTATAGTGTCTATCTGAGGGGAGGAGGGACCCTATAGTGTCTATCTGAGGGGAGGAGGAACCCTATAGTGTCTATCTGAGGGGAGGAGGGACCCTATAGTGTCAATCTGAGGGGAGGAGGGACCCTATAGTGTCTGAGGGGAGGAGGGACCCTATAGTGTCTATCTGAGGGGAGGAGGGACCCTATAGTGTCTATCTGAGGGGAGGAGGAACCCTATAGTGTCTGTCTGAGGGGAGGAGGGACCCTATAGTGTCTATCTGAGGGGAGGAGGGACCCTATAGTGTCTATCTGAGGGGAGGAGGGACCCTATAGTGTCTATCTGAGGGGAGGAGGGACCCTATAGTGTTTGTCTGAGGGGAGGAGGGACCCTATAGTGTCTATCTGAGGGGAGGAGGGACCCTATAGTGTCTATCTGAAGGGAGGAGGGACCCTATAGAGTCTATCTGAGGGGAGGAGGGACCATATAGTGTCTGAGGGGAGGAGGGATCCTATAGTGTCTATCTGAGGGGAGGAGGGACCCTATAGTGTCTGTCTGAGGGGAGAAGGGACCCTATAGTGTCTATCTGAGGGGAGGAGGGACCCTATAGTGTCTGTCTGAGAAGAGGAGGGACCCTATATTTCTGTCTGAGGGGAGAAGGGACCCTATAGTATCTATCTGAGGGGAGGAGGGACCCTATAGTGTCTGTCTGAGGGGAGGAGGGACCCTATAGTGTCTATCTGAGGGGAGGAGGGACCCTATAGTGTCTATCTGAGGGGAGGAGGGACCCTATAGTGTCTATCTGAGGGGAGGAGGGACCCTATAGTGTCTATCTGAGGGGAGGAGGGACCCTATAGTGTCTGTCTGAGGGGAGGAGGGACCCTATAGTGTCTATCTGAGGGGAGGAGGGACCCTATAGTGTCTGTCTGAGGGGAGGAGGGACCCTATAGTGTCTGTCTGAGGTGAGGAGGGACCCTATAGTGTCTATCTGAGGGGAGGAGGAACCCTATAGTGTCTATCTGAGGGGAGGAGGGACCCTATAGTGTCAATCTGAGGGGAGGAGGGACCCTATAGTGTCTGAGAGGAGGAGGGACCCTATAGTGTCTATCTGAGGGGAGGAGGGACCCTATAGTGTCTGTCTGAGGGGAGGAGGGACCCTATAGTGTCTATCTGAGGGGAGGAGGGACCCTATAGTGTCTGTCTGAGGGGAGGAGGGACCCTATAGTGTCTGTCTGAGGGGAGGAGGGACCCTATAGTGTCTATCTGAGGGGAGGAGGGACCCTATTGTGTCTATCTGAGGGGAGGAGGGACCCTATAGTGTCTATCTGAGGGGAGGAGGGACCCTATAGTGTCTGTCTGAGGGGAGGAGGGACCCTATAGTGTCTATCTGAGGGGAGGAGGGACCCTATAGTGTCTATCTGAAGGGAGGAGGGACCCTATAGTGTCTATCTGACGGGAGGAGGGACCCTATAGTGTCTGTCTGAGGGGAGGAGGGAGCCTATAGTGTCTATCTGAGGGGAGGAGGGACCCTATAGTGTCTATCTGAGGGGAGAAGGGACCCTATAGTGTCTATCTGAGGGGAGGAGGGACCCTATAGAGTCTATCTGAGGGGAGGAGGGACCCTATAGTGTCTGTCTGAGGGGAGGAGGGACCCTATAGTGTCTATCTGAGGGGAGGAGGGACCATATAGTGTCTGAGGGGAGGAGGGATCCTATAGTGTCTATCTGAGGGGAGGAGGGACCCTATAGTGTCTGTCTGAGGGGAGAAGGGACCCTATAGTGTCTATCTGAAGGGAGGAGGGACCCTATAGTGTCTGTCTGAGGGGAGGAGGGTTCCCGATAGTGTCTATCTGAGGGGTGGAGGGACCCTATAGTGTCTATCTGAGGGGAGGAGGGACCCTATAGTGTCTATCTGAGGGGAGGAGGGACCCTATAGTGTCTATCTGAGGGGCGGAGGGACCCTATAGTGTCTGTCTGAGGGGAGGAGGGACCCTATAGTGTCTGTCTGAGGGGAGGAGGGACCCGATAGTGTCTATCTGAGGGGTGGAGGGACCCTATAGTGTCTATCTGAGGGGAGGAGGGACCCTATAGTGTCTATCTGAGGGGAGGAGGGACCCTATAGTGTCTATCTGAGGGGAGGAGGGACCCTATAGTGTCTATCTGAGGGGAGGAGGGACCCTATAGTGTCTATCTGAGGGGAGGAGGGACACTATAGTGTCTGTCTGAGGGGAGGAGGGACCCTATAGTGTCTATCTGAGGGGAGGAGGGACCCTATAGTGTCTGTCTGAGGGGAGGAGGGACCCTATAGTGTCTATCTGAGGGGAGGAGGGACCCTATTGTGTCTATCTGAGGGGAGGAGGGACCCTATAGTGTCTATCTGAGGGGAGGAGGGACCCTATAGTGTCTGTCTGAGGGGAGGAGGGACCCTATAGTGTCTATCTGTGGGGAGGAGGGACCCTATAGTGTTTGAGGGGAGGAGGGACCCTATAGTGTCTGTCTGAGGGGAGGAGGGACCCTATAGTGTCTATCTGAGGGGAGGAGAGACCCTATAGTGTCTGTCTGAGGGGAGGAGGGACCCTATAGTGTCTATCTTAGGGGATGAGGGACCCTATAGTGTCTGTCTGAGGGGAGGAGGGGCCCTATAGTGTCTGTCTGAGGGGAGGAGGGACCCTATAGTGTCTATCTGAGGGGAGGAGGGACCCTATAGTGTCTATCTGAGGGGAGGAGGGAGCCTATAGTGTCTGTCTGAGGGGAGGAGGGACCCTATAGTGTCTATGTGAGGGGAGGAGGGACCCTATAGTGTCTGAGGGGAGGAGGGACCCTATAGTGTCTGTCAAATGGGAGGAGGGACCCTATAGTGTCTATCTGAGGGGAGGAGGGACCCTATAGTGTCTGTCTGAGGGGAGGAGGGACCCTATAGTGTCTATCTGAGGGGAGGAGGGACCCTATAGTGTCTATCTGAGAGGAGGAGGGACCCTATAGTGTCTGTCTGAAGGGAGGAGGGACCCTATAGTGTCTATCTGAGGGGATGAGGGACCCTATAGTGTCTATATGAGGGGAGGAGGGACCCTAAAGTGTCTGTCTGAGGGGAGGAGGGACCCTATAGTGTCTGTCTGTGGGGAGGAGGGACCCTATAGTGTCTGAGTGGAGGAGGGACCCTATAGTGTCTGTCTGAGGGGAGGAGGGACCCTATAGTGTCTGTCTGAGTGGAGGAGGGACCCTATAGTGTCTATCTGAGGGGAGGAGGGACCCTATAGTGTCTGTCTGAGGGGAGGAGGGACCCTATAGTGTCTGTCTGAGGGGAGGAGGGACCCTATAGTGTCTATCTGAGGGGAAGAGGGACCCTATAGTGTCTATCTGAGGGGAGGAGGGACCCTATAGTGTCTATCTGAGGGGCGGAGGGACCCTATAGTGTCTGTCTGAGGGGAGGAGGGACCCGATAGTGTCTATCTGAGGGGTGGAGGGACCCTATAGTGTCTATCTGAGGGGAGGAGGGACCCTATAGTGTCTATCTGAGGGGAGGAGGGACCCTATAGTGTCTATCTGAGGGGAGGAGGGACCCTATAGTGTCTGTCTGAGGGGAGGAGGGACCCGATAGTGTCTATCTGAGGGGTGGAGGGACCCTATAGTGTCTATCTGAGGGGAGGAGGGACCCTATAGTGTCTATCTGAGGGGAGGAGGGACCCTATAGTGTCTATCTGAGGGGAGGAGGGACCCTATAGTGTCTATCTGAGGGGAGGAGGGACACTATAGTGTCTGTCTGAGGGGAGGAGGGACCCTATAGTGTCTATCTGAGGGGAGGAGGGACGCTATAGTGCCTGAGGGGAGGAGGGACCCTATAGTGTCTGTCTGAGGGGAGGAGGGACCCTATAGTGTCTATCTGAGGGGAGGAGGGACCCTATTGTGTCTATCTGAGGGGAGGAGGGACCCTATAGTGTCTATCTGAGGGGAGGAGGGACCCTATAGTGTCTGTCTGAGGGGAGGAGGGACCCTATAGTGTCTATCTGTGGGGAGGAGGGACCCTATAGTGTCTATGTGAGGGGAGGAGGGACCCTATAGTGTCTGAGGGGAGGAGGGACCCTATTGTGTCTATCTGAGGGGAGGAGGGACCCTGTAGTGTCTGTCTGAGGGGAGGAGGGACCCTATAGTGTCTATCTGAGGGGAGGAGAGACCCTATAGTGTCTGTCTGAGGGGAGGAGGGACCCTATAGTGTCTATCTTAGGGGATGAGGGACCCTATAGTGTCTGTCTGAGGGGAGGAGGGGCCCTATAGTGTCTGTCTGAGGGGAGGAGGGACCCTATAGTGTCTATCTGAGGGGAGGAGGGACCCTATAGTGTCTATCTGAGGGGAGGAGGGAGCCTATAGTGTCTGTCTGAGGGGAGGAGGGACCCTATAGTGTCTATGTGAGGGGAGGAGGGACCCTATAGTGTCTGAGGGGAGGAGGGACCCTATAGTGTCTGTCAAATGGGAGGAGGGACCCTATAGTGTCTATCTGAGGGGAGGAGGGACCCTATAGTGTCTGTCTGAGGGGAGGAGGGACCCTATAGTGTCTATCTGAGGGGAGGAGGGACCCTATAGTGTCTATCTGAGGGGAGGAGGGACCCTATAGTGTCTATCTGAGGGGAGTAGGGACCCTATAGTGTCTGTCTGAAGGGAGGAGGGACCCTATAGTGTCTATCTGAGGGGATGAGGGACCCTATAGTGTCTATCTGAGGGGAGGAGGGACCCTAAAGTGTCTGTCTGAGGGGAGGAGGGACCCTATAGTGTCTGTCTGTGGGGAGGAGGGACCCTATAGTGTCTGAGTGGAGGAGGGACCCTATAGTGTCTGTCTGAGGGGAGGAGGGACCCTATAGTGTCTATCTGAGGGGAGGAGAGACCCTATAGTGTCTGTCTGAGGGGAGGAGGGACCCTATAGTGTCTGTCTGAGGGGAGGAGGGACCCTATAGTGTCTGTCTGAGGGGAGGAGGGACCCTATAGTGTCTGTCTGAGGGGAGGAGGGACCCTATAGTGTCTGTCTGAGGGGAGGAGGGACCCTATAGTGTCTATCTGAGGGGAGGAGGGACCCTATAGTGTCTATCTGAGGGGAGGAGGGACCCTATAGTGTCTATCTGAGGGGAGGAGGGACCCTATAGTGTCTATCTGAGGGGAGGAGGGACCATATAGTGTCTATCTGAGGGAAGGAGGGACCCTATAGTGTTTGTCTGAGGGGAGGAGTGACCCTATAGTGTCTGTCTGAGGGGAGGAGGGACCCTATAGTGTCTATCTGAGGGGAGGAGAGACCCTATAGTGTCTGTCTGAGGGGAGGAGGGACCCTATAGTGTCTGTCTGAGGGGAGGAGGGACCCTATAGTGTCTGTCTGAGGGGAGGAGGGACCCTATAGTGTCTGTCTGAGGGGAGGAGGGACCCTATAGTGTCTGTCTGAGGGGAGGAGGGACCCTATAGTGTCTGTCTGAGGGGAGGAGGGACCCTATAGTGTCTATCTGAGGGGAGGAGGGACCATATAGTGTCTGAGGGGAGGAGGGATCCTATAGTGTCTATCTGAGGGGAGGAGGGACCCTATAGTGTCTGTCTGAGGGGAGGAGGGACCCTATAGTGTCTATCTGAGGGGAGGAGGGACCCTATAGTGTCTATCTGAGGGGAGGAGGGACACTATAATGTCTATCTGAGGGGAGCTGGGACCCTATAGTGTCTATCTGAGGGGAGGAGGGACCCTATAGTGTCTGTCTGAGGGGAGGAGGGACCCTATAGTGTCTATCTGAGGGGAGGAGGGACCTTATAGTGTCTGAGGGGAGGAGGGACCCTATAGTGTCTGTCTGAGGGGAGGAGGGACCCTATAGTGTCTGAGGGGAGGAGGGACCCTATAGTGTCTGTCAAAGGGGAGGAGGGACCCTATAGTGTCTATCTGAGGGGAGGAGGGACCCTATAGTGTCTGTCTGAGGGGAGGAGGGACCCTATAGTGTCTATCTGAGGGGAGGAGGGACCCTATAGTGTCTATCTGAGGGGAGGAGGGACCCTATAGTGTCTATCTGAGGGGAGGAGGGACCCTATAGTGTCTATCTGAGGGGAGGAGGGACACTATAGTGTCTGTCTGAGGGGAGGAGGGACCCTATAGTGTCTATCTGAGGGGAGGAGGGACCCTATAGTGCCTGAGGGGAGGAGGGACCCTATAGTGTCTGTCTGAGGGGAGGAGGGACCCTATAGTGTCTATCTGAGGGGAGGAGGGACCCTATTGTGTCTATCTGAGGGGAGGAGGGGCCCTATAGTGTCTATCTGAGGGGAAGAGGGACCCTATAGTGTCTGAGGGGAGGAGGGACCCTATAGTGTCTGTCTGAGGGGAGGAGGGACCCTATAGTGTCTATCTGAGGGGAGGAGGGACCCTATAGTGTCTATCTGAGGGGAGGAGGGACCCTATAGTGTCTATCTGAGGGGAGGAGGAACCCTATAGTGTCTATCTGAGGGGAGGAGGGACCCTATAGTGTCAATCTGAGGGGAGGAGGGACCCTATAGTGTCTGAGGGGAGGAGGGACCCTATAGTGTCTATCTGAGGGGAGGAGGGACCCTATAGTGTCTATCTGAGGGGAGGAGGAACCCTATAGTGTCTGTCTGAGGGGAGGAGGGACCCTATAGTGTCTATCTGAGGGGAGGAGGGACCCTATAGTGTCTATCTGAGGGGAGGAGGGACCCTATAGTGTCTATCTGAGGGGAGGAGGGACCCTATAGTGTTTGTCTGAGGGGAGGAGGGACCCTATAGTGTCTATCTGAGGGGAGGAGGGACCCTATAGTGTCTATCTGAAGGGAGGAGGGACCCTATAGAGTCTATCTGAGGGGAGGAGGGACCATATAGTGTCTGAGGGGAGGAGGGATCCTATAGTGTCTATCTGAGGGGAGGAGGGACCCTATAGTGTCTGTCTGAGGGGAGAAGGGACCCTATAGTGTCTATCTGAGGGGAGGAGGGACCCTATAGTGTCTGTCTGAGAAGAGGAGGGACCCTATATTTCTGTCTGAGGGGAGAAGGGACCCTATAGTATCTATCTGAGGGGAGGAGGGACCCTATAGTGTCTGTCTGAGGGGAGGAGGGACCCTATAGTGTCTATCTGAGGGGAGGAGGGACCCTATAGTGTCTATCTGAGGGGAGGAGGGACCCTATAGTGTCTATCTGAGGGGAGGAGGGACCCTATAGTGTCTATCTGAGGGGAGGAGGGACCCTATAGTGTCTGTCTGAGGGGAGGAGGGACCCTATAGTGTCTATCTGAGGGGAGGAGGGACCCTATAGTGTCTGTCTGAGGGGAGGAGGGACCCTATAGTGTCTGTCTGAGGGGAGGAGGGACCCTATAGTGTCTATCTGAGGGGAGGAGGAACCCTATAGTGTCTATCTGAGGGGAGGAGGGACCCTATAGTGTCAATCTGAGGGGAGGAGGGACCCTATAGTGTCTGAGAGGAGGAGGGACCCTATAGTGTCTATCTGAGGGGAGGAGGGACCCTATAGTGTCTGTCTGAGGGGAGGAGGGACCCTATAGTGTCTATCTGAGGGGAGGAGGGACCCTATAGTGTCTGTCTGAGGGGAGGAGGGACCCTATAGTGTCTGTCTGAGGGGAGGAGGGACCCTATAGTGTCTATCTGAGGGGAGGAGGGACCCTATTGTGTCTATCTGAGGGGAGGAGGGACCCTATAGTGTCTATCTGAGGGGAGGAGGGACCCTATAGTGTCTGTCTGAGGGGAGGAGGGACCCTATAGTGTCTATCTGAGGGGAGGAGGGACCCTATAGTGTCTATCTGAAGGGAGGAGGGACCCTATAGTGTCTATCTGACGGGAGGAGGGACCCTATAGTGTCTGTCTGAGGGGAGGAGGGAGCCTATAGTGTCTATCTGAGGGGAGGAGGGACCCTATAGTGTCTATCTGAGGGGAGAAGGGACCCTATAGTGTCTATCTGAGGGGAGGAGGGACCCTATAGAGTCTATCTGAGGGGAGGAGGGACCCTATAGTGTCTGTCTGAGGGGAGGAGGGACCCTATAGTGTCTATCTGAGGGGAGGAGGGACCATATAGTGTCTGAGGGGAGGAGGGATCCTATAGTGTCTATCTGAGGGGAGGAGGGACCCTATAGTGTCTATCTGAGGGGAGGAGGGACCCTATAGTGTCTATCTGAGGGGAGGAGGGACCCTATAGTGTCTGTCTGAGGGGAGGAGGGACCCTATAGTGTCTATCTGAGGGGAGGAGGGACCCTATAGTGTCTGTCTGAGGGGAGGAGGGACCCTATAGTGTCTGTCTGAGGGGAGGAGGGACCCTATAGTGTCTATCTGAGGGGAGGAGGAACCCTATAGTGTCTATCTGAGGGGAGGAGGGACCCTATAGTGTCAATCTGAGGGGAGGAGGGACCCTATAGTGTCTGAGAGGAGGAGGGACCCTATAGTGTCTATCTGAGGGGAGGAGGGACCCTATAGTGTCTGTCTGAGGGGAGGAGGGACCCTATAGTGTCTATCTGAGGGGAGGAGGGACCCTATAGTGTCTGTCTGAGGGGAGGAGGGACCCTATAGTGTCTGTCTGAGGGGAGGAGGGACCCTATAGTGTCTATCTGAGGGGAGGAGGGACCCTATTGTGTCTATCTGAGGGGAGGAGGGACCCTATAGTGTCTATCTGAGGGGAGGAGGGACCCTATAGTGTCTGTCTGAGGGGAGGAGGGACCCTATAGTGTCTATCTGAGGGGAGGAGGGACCCTATAGTGTCTATCTGAAGGGAGGAGGGACCCTATAGTGTCTATCTGACGGGAGGAGGGACCCTATAGTGTCTGTCTGAGGGGAGGAGGGAGCCTATAGTGTCTATCTGAGGGGAGGAGGGACCCTATAGTGTCTATCTGAGGGGAGAAGGGACCCTATAGTGTCTATCTGAGGGGAGGAGGGACCCTATAGAGTCTATCTGAGGGGAGGAGGGACCCTATAGTGTCTGTCTGAGGGGAGGAGGGACCCTATAGTGTCTATCTGAGGGGAGGAGGGACCATATAGTGTCTGAGGGGAGGAGGGATCCTATAGTGTCTATCTGAGGGGAGGAGGGACCCTATAGTGTCTGTCTGAGGGGAGAAGGGACCCTATAGTGTCTATCTGAAGGGAGGAGGGACCCTATAGTGTCTGTCTGAGGGGAGGAGGGTTCCCGATAGTGTCTATCTGAGGGGTGGAGGGACCCTATAGTGTCTATCTGAGGGGAGGAGGGACCCTATAGTGTCTATCTGAGGGGAGGAGGGACCCTATAGTGTCTATCTGAGGGGCGGAGGGACCCTATAGTGTCTGTCTGAGGGGAGGAGGGACCCTATAGTGTCTGTCTGAGGGGAGGAGGGACCCGATAGTGTCTATCTGAGGGGTGGAGGGACCCTATAGTGTCTATCTGAGGGGAGGAGGGACCCTATAGTGTCTATCTGAGGGGAGGAGGGACCCTATAGTGTCTATCTGAGGGGAGGAGGGACCCTATAGTGTCTATCTGAGGGGAGGAGGGACCCTATAGTGTCTATCTGAGGGGAGGAGGGACACTATAGTGTCTGTCTGAGGGGAGGAGGGACCCTATAGTGTCTATCTGAGGGGAGGAGGGACCCTATAGTGTCTGTCTGAGGGGAGGAGGGACCCTATAGTGTCTATCTGAGGGGAGGAGGGACCCTATTGTGTCTATCTGAGGGGAGGAGGGACCCTATAGTGTCTATCTGAGGGGAGGAGGGACCCTATAGTGTCTGTCTGAGGGGAGGAGGGACCCTATAGTGTCTATCTGTGGGGAGGAGGGACCCTATAGTGTTTGAGGGGAGGAGGGACCCTATAGTGTCTGTCTGAGGGGAGGAGGGACCCTATAGTGTCTATCTGAGGGGAGGAGAGACCCTATAGTGTCTGTCTGAGGGGAGGAGGGACCCTATAGTGTCTATCTTAGGGGATGAGGGACCCTATAGTGTCTGTCTGAGGGGAGGAGGGGCCCTATAGTGTCTGTCTGAGGGGAGGAGGGACCCTATAGTGTCTATCTGAGGGGAGGAGGGACCCTATAGTGTCTATCTGAGGGGAGGAGGGAGCCTATAGTGTCTGTCTGAGGGGAGGAGGGACCCTATAGTGTCTATGTGAGGGGAGGAGGGACCCTATAGTGTCTGAGGGGAGGAGGGACCCTATAGTGTCTGTCAAATGGGAGGAGGGACCCTATAGTGTCTATCTGAGGGGAGGAGGGACCCTATAGTGTCTGTCTGAGGGGAGGAGGGACCCTATAGTGTCTATCTGAGGGGAGGAGGGACCCCATAGTGTCTATCTGAGGGGAGGAGGGACCCTATAGTGTCTATCTGAGGGGAGGAGGGACCCTATAGTGTCTGTCTGAAGGGAGGAGGGACCCTATAGTGTCTATCTGAGGGGATGAGGGACCCTATAGTGTCTATATGAGGGGAGGAGGGACCCTAAAGTGTCTGTCTGAGGGGAGGAGGGACCCTATAGTGTCTGTCTGTGGGGAGGAGGGACCCTATAGTGTCTGAGTGGAGGAGGGACCCTATAGTGTCTGTCTGAGGGGAGGAGGGACCCTATAGTGTCTGTCTGAGTGGAGGAGGGACCCTATAGTGTCTATCTGAGGGGAGGAGGGACCCTATAGTGTCTGTCTGAGGGGAGGAGGGACCCTATAGTGTCTGTCTGAGGGGAGGAGGGACCCTATAGTGTCTATCTGAGGGGAAGAGGGACCCTATAGTGTCTATCTGAGGGGAGGAGGGACCCTATAGTGTCTATCTGAGGGGCGGAGGGACCCTATAGTGTCTGTCTGAGGGGAGGAGGGACCCGATAGTGTCTATCTGAGGGGTGGAGGGACCCTATAGTGTCTATCTGAGGGGAGGAGGGACCCTATAGTGTCTATCTGAGGGGAGGAGGGACCCTATAGTGTCTATCTGAGGGGAGGAGGGACCCTATAGTGTCTGTCTGAGGGGAGGAGGGACCCGATAGTGTCTATCTGAGGGGTGGAGGGACCCTATAGTGTCTATCTGAGGGGAGGAGGGACCCTATAGTGTCTATCTGAGGGGAGGAGGGACCCTATAGTGTCTATCTGAGGGGAGGAGGGACCCTATAGTGTCTATCTGAGGGGAGGAGGGACACTATAGTGTCTGTCTGAGGGGAGGAGGGACCCTATAGTGTCTATCTGAGGGGAGGAGGGACGCTATAGTGCCTGAGGGGAGGAGGGACCCTATAGTGTCTGTCTGAGGGGAGGAGGGACCCTATAGTGTCTATCTGAGGGGAGGAGGGACCCTATTGTGTCTATCTGAGGGGAGGAGGGACCCTATAGTGTCTATCTGAGGGGAGGAGGGACCCTATAGTGTCTGTCTGAGGGGAGGAGGGACCCTATAGTGTCTATCTGTGGGGAGGAGGGACCCTATAGTGTTTGAGGGGAGGAGGGACCCTATAGTGTCTGTCTGAGGGGAGGAGGGACCCTATAGTGTCTATCTGAGGGGAGGAGAGACCCTATAGTGTCTGTCTGAGGGGAGGAGGGACCCTATAGTGTCTATCTTAGGGGATGAGGGACCCTATAGTGTCTGTCTGAGGGGAGGAGGGGCCCTATAGTGTCTGTCTGAGGGGAGGAGGGACCCTATAGTGTCTATCTGAGGGGAGGAGGGACCCTATAGTGTCTATCTGAGGGGAGGAGGGAGCCTATAGTGTCTGTCTGAGGGGAGGAGGGACCCTATAGTGTCTATGTGAGGGGAGGAGGGACCCTATAGTGTCTGAGGGGAGGAGGGACCCTATAGTGTCTGTCAAATGGGAGGAGGGACCCTATAGTGTCTATCTGAGGGGAGGAGGGACCCTATAGTGTCTGTCTGAGGGGAGGAGGGACCCTATAGTGTCTATCTGAGGGGAGGAGGGACCCTATAGTGTCTATCTGAGGGGAGGAGGGACCCTATAGTGTCTATCTGAGGGGAGTAGGGACCCTATAGTGTCTGTCTGAAGGGAGGAGGGACCCTATAGTGTCTATCTGAGGGGATGAGGGACCCTATAGTGTCTATCTGAGGGGAGGAGGGACCCTAAAGTGTCTGTCTGAGGGGAGGAGGGACCCTATAGTGTCTGTCTGTGGGGAGGAGGGACCCTATAGTGTCTGAGTGGAGGAGGGACCCTATAGTGTCTGTCTGAGGGGAGGAGGGACCCTATAGTGTCTATCTGAGGGGAGGAGAGACCCTATAGTGTCTGTCTGAGGGGAGGAGGGACCCTATAGTGTCTGTCTGAGGGGAGGAGGGACCCTATAGTGTCTGTCTGAGGGGAGGAGGGACCCTATAGTGTCTGTCTGAGGGGAGGAGGGACCCTATAGTGTCTATCTGAGGGGAGGAGGGACCCTATAGTGTCTATCTGAGGGGAGGAGGGACCCTATAGTGTCTATCTGAGGGGAGGAGGGACCCTATAGTGTCTATCTGAGGGGAGGAGGGACCATATAGTGTCTATCTGAGGGAAGGAGGGACCCTATAGTGTTTGTCTGAGGGGAGGAGTGACCCTATAGTGTCTGTCTGAGGGGAGGAGGGACCCTATAGTGTCTATCTGAGGGGAGGAGAGACCCTATAGTGTCTGTCTGAGGGGAGGAGGGACCCTATAGTGTCTGTCTGAGGGGAGGAGGGACCCTATAGTGTCTGTCTGAGGGGAGGAGGGACCCTATAGTGTCTGTCTGAGGGGAGGAGGGACCCTATAGTGTCTGTCTGAGGGGAGGAGGGACCCTATAGTGTCTGTCTGAGGGGAGGAGGGACCCTATAGTGTCTATCTGAGGGGAGGAGGGACCATATAGTGTCTGAGGGGAGGAGGGATCCTATAGTGTCTATCTGAGGGGAGGAGGGACCCTATAGTGTCTGTCTGAGGGGAGGAGGGACCCTATAGTGTCTATCTGAGGGGAGGAGGGACCCTATAGTGTCTATCTGAGGGGAGGAGGGACACTATAATGTCTATCTGAGGGGAGCTGGGACCCTATAGTGTCTATCTGAGGGGAGGAGGGACCCTATAGTGTCTGTCTGAGGGGAGGAGGGACCCTATAGTGTCTATCTGAGGGGAGGAGGGACCTTATAGTGTCTGAGGGGAGGAGGGACCCTATAGTGTCTGTCTGAGGGGAGGAGGGACCCTATAGTGTCTGAGGGGAGGAGGGACCCTATAGTGTCTGTCAAAGGGGAGGAGGGACCCTATAGTGTCTATCTGAGGGGAGGAGGGACCCTATAGTGTCTGTCTGAGGGGAGGAGGGACCCTATAGTGTCTATCTGAGGGGAGGAGGGACCCTATAGTGTCTATCTGAGGGGAGGAGGGACCCTATAGTGTCTATCTGAGGGGAGGAGGGACCCTATAGTGTCTGTCTGAAGGGAGGAGGGACCCTATAGTGTCTATCTGAGGGGATGAGGGACCCTATAGTGTCTATCCTAGGGGAGGAGGGACCCTAAAGTGTCTGTCTGAGGGGAGGAGGGACCCTATAGTGTCTGTCTGTGGGGAGGAGGGACCCTATAGTGTCTGTCTGAGGGGAGGAGGGACCCTATAGTGTCTGTCTGAGGGGAGGAGGGACCCTATAGTGTCTATCTGAGGGGAGGAGAGACCCTATAGTGTCTGTCTGAGGGGAGGAGGGACCCTATAGTGTCTGTCTGAGGGGAGGAGGGACCCTATAGTGTCTGTCTGAGGGGAGGAGGGACCCTATAGTGTCTATCTGAGGGGAGGAGGGACCCTATAGTGTCTGTCTGAGTGGAGGAGGGACCCTATAGTGTCTGTCTGAGGGGAGGAGGGACCCTATAGTGTCTGTCTGAGGGGAGGAGGGACCCTATAGTGTCTATCTGAGGGGAAGAGGGACCCTATAGTGTCTGAGGGGAGGAGGGACCCTATAGTGTCTATCTGAGGGGAGGAGGGACCCTATAGTGTCTATCTGAGGGGAGGAGGGACCATATAGTGTCTATCTGAGGGAAGGAGGGACCCTATAGTGTTTGTCTGAGGGGAGGAGTGACCCTATAGTGTCTGTCTGAGGGGAGGAGGGAGCCTATAGTGTCTATCTGAGGGGAGGAGGGAGCCTATAGTGTCTATCTGAGGGGAGGAGGGACTCTATAGTGTCTATCTGAGGGGAGGAGGGACCATATAGTGTCTATCTGAGGGGAGGAGGGACCCTATAGAGTCTATCTAAGGGGAGGAGGGACCCTATAGTGTCTGTCTGAGGGGAGGAGGGACCCTATAGTGTCTATCTGAGGGGAGGAGGGACCATATAGTGTCTGAGGGGAGGAGGGATCCTATAGTGTCTATCTGAGGGGAGGAGGGACCCTATAGTGTCTGTCTGAGGGGAGGAGGGACCCTATAGTGTCTATCTGAGGGGAGGAGGGACCCTATAGTGTCTATCTGAGGGGAGGAGGGACACTATAGTGTCTATCTGAGGGGAGCAGGGACCCTATAGTGTCTATCTGAGGGGAGGAGGGACCCTATAGTGTCTGTCTGAGGGGAGGAGGGACCCTATAGTGTCTATCTGAGGGGAGGAGGGACCCTATAGTGTCTGAGGGGAGGAGGGACCCTATAGTGTCTGTCTGAGGGGAGGAGGGACCCTATAGTGTCTATCTGAGGGGAGGAGGGACCCTATTGTGTCTATCTGAGGGGAGGAGGGACCCTATAGTGTCTGTCTGAGGGGAGGAGGGACCCTATAGTGTCTGTCTGAGGGGAGGAGGGACCCTATAGTGTCTATCTGAGGGGAGGAGGGACCCTATAGTGTCTATCTGAGGGGAGGAGGGACCCTATAGTGTCTGTCTGAGGGGAGGAGGGACCCTATAGTGTCTATCTGAGGGGAGGAGGCACCCTATTGTGTCAATCTGAGGGGAGGAGGGACCATATAGTGTCTATCTGAGGGAAGGAGGGACCCTATAGTGTTTGTCTGAGGGGAGGAGGGACCCTATAGTGTCTGTCTGAGGGGAGGAGGGACCCTATAGTGTCTGTCTGAGGGGAGGAGGGACCCTATAGTGTCTATCTGAGGGGAGGAGGGACCCTATAGAGTCTGTCTGAGGGGAGGAGGGACCCTATAGTGTCTATCTGAGGGGAGGAGGGACCCTATAGTGTCTGTCTGAGGGGAGGAGGGACCCTATAGTGTCTATCTGAGGGGAAGAGGGACCCTATAGTGTCTGTCTGAGGGGAGGAGGGACCCTATAGTGTCTATCTGAGGGGAAGAGGGACCCTATAGTGTCTGAGGGGAGGAGTGACCCTATAGTGTCTATCTGAGGGGAGGAGGGACCCTATAGAGTCTGTCTGAGGGGAGGAGGGACCCTACAGTGTCTATCTGAGGGGAGGAGGGACCCTATAGTGTCTGTCTGAAGGGAGGAGGGACCCTATAGTGTCTATCTGAGGGGAAGAGGGACCCTATAGTGTCTGTCTGAGGGGAGGAGGGACCCTATAGTGTCTATCTGAGGGGAAGAGGGACCCTATAGTGTCTGAGGGGAGGAGGGACCCTATAGTGTCTATCTGAGGGGAGGAGGCACCCTATTGTGTCTATCTGAGGGGAGGAGGGACCATATAGTGTCTATCTGAGGGAAGGAGGGACCCTATAGTGTTTGTCTGAGGGGAGGAGGGACCCTATAGTGTCTGTCTGAGGGGAGGAGGGAGCCTATAGTGTCTATCTGAGTGGTGGAGGGACCCTATAGTGTCTATCTGAGGGGAGGAGGGACCCTATAGTGTCTTTATGAGGGGAGGAGGGACCCTATAGAGTCTATCTGAGGGGAAGAGGGACCCTATAGTGTCTGTCTGAGGGGAGGAGGGACCCTATAGTGTCTGTCTGAGGGGAGGAGGGACCCTATAGTGTCTATCTGAGGGGAGGAGGGACCATATAGTGTCTGAGGGGAGGAGTGATCCTATAGTGTCTATCTGAGGGGAGGAGGGACCCTATAGTGTCTGTGTGAGGGGTGGAGGGACCCTATAGTGTCTATCTGAGGGGAGGAGGGACCCTATAGTGTCTATCTGAGGGGAGGAGGGACACTATAGTGTCTATCTGAGGGGAGCAGGGACCCTATAGTGTCTGAGGGGAGGAGGGACCCTATAGTGTCTGTCTGAGGGGAGGAGGGACCCTATAGTGTCTATCTGAGGGGAGGAGGGACCCTATAGTGTCTGTCTGAGGGGAGGAGGGACCCTATAGTGTCTATCTGAGGGGAGGAGGGACCCTATAGTGTCTGAGGGGAGGAGGGACCCTATAGTGTCTGTCTGAGGGGAGGAGGGACCCTATAGTGTCTATCTGAGGGGAGGAGGGACCCTATTGTGTCTATCTGAGGGGAGGAGGGACCCTATAGTGTCTATCTGAGGGGAGGAGGGTCCCTATAGTGTCTGTCTGAGGGGAGGAGGGACCCTATAGTGTCTGTCTGAGGGGAGGAGGGACCCTATAGTGTCTATCTGAGGGGAGGAGGGACCCTATAGAGTCTGTCTGAGGGGAGGAGGGACCCTATAGTGTCTATCTGAGGGGAGGAGGGACCCTATAGTGTCTGTCTGAGGGGAGGAGGGACCCTATAGTGTCTATCTGAGGGGAAGAGGGACCCTATAGTGTCTGTCTGAGGGGAGGAGGGACCCTATAGTGTCTATCTGAGGGGAAGAGGGACCCTATAGTGTCTGAGGGGAGGAGTGACCCTATAGTGTCTATCTGAGGGGAGGAGGGACCCTATAGAGTCTGTCTGAGGGGAGGAAAGACCCTACAGTGTCTATCTGAGGGGAGGAGGGACCCTATAGTGTCTGTCTGAAGGGAGGAGGGACCCTATAGTGTCTATCTGAGGGGAAGAGGGACCCTATAGTGTCTGTCTGAGGGGAGGAGGGACCCTATAGTGTCTATCTGAGGGGAAGAGGGACCCTATAGTGTCTGAGGGGAGGAGGGACCCTATAGTGTCTATCTGAGGGGAGGAGGCACCCTATTGTGTCTATCTGAGGGGAGGAGGGACCATATAGTGTCTATCTGAGGGAAGGAGGGACCCTATAGTGTTTGTCTGAGGGGAGGAGGGACCCTATAGTGTCTGTCTGAGGGGAGGAGGGAGCCTATAGTGTCTATCTGAGTGGTGGAGGGACCCTATAGTGTCTATCTGAGGGGAGGAGGGACCCTATAGTGTCTTTATGAGGGGAGGAGGGACCCTATAGAGTCTATCTGAGGGGAAGAGGGACCCTATAGTGTCTGTCTGAGGGGAGGAGGGACCCTATAGTGTCTGTCTGAGGGGAGGAGGGACCCTATAGTGTCTATCTGAGGGGAGGAGGGACCATATAGTGTCTGAGGGGAGGAGTGATCCTATAGTGTCTATCTGAGGGGAGGAGGGACCCTATAGTGTCTGTGTGAGGGGTGGAGGGACCCTATAGTGTCTATCTGAGGGGAGGAGGGACCCTATAGTGTCTATCTGAGGGGAGGAGGGACACTATAGTGTCTATCTGAGGGGAGCAGGGACCCTATAGTGTCTGAGGGGAGGAGGGACCCTATAGTGTCTGTCTGAGGGGAGGAGGGACCCTATAGTGTCTATCTGAGGGGAGGAGGGACCCTATAGTGTCTGTCTGAGGGGAGGAGGGACCCTATAGTGTCTATCTGAGGGGAGGAGGGACCCTATAGTGTCTGAGGGGAGGAGGGACCCTATAGTGTCTGTCTGAGGGGAGGAGGGACCCTATAGTGTCTATCTGAGGGGAGGAGGGACCCTATTGTGTCTATCTGAGGGGAGGAGGGACCCTATAGTGTCTATCTGAGGGGAGGAGGGACCCTATAGTGTCTGTCTGAGGGGAGGAGGGACCCTATAGTGTCTGTCTGAGGGGAGGAGGGACCCTATAGTGTCTATCTGAGGGGAGGAGGGACCCTATAGAGTCTGTCTGAGGGGAGGAGGGACCCTATAGTGTCTATCTGAGGGGAAGAGGGACCCTATAGTGTCTATCTGAGGGGAGGAGGGACCCTATAGTGTCTATCTGAGGGAAGGAGGGACCCTATAGTGTCTGTCTGAGGGGAGGAGGGACCCTATAGTGTCTATCTGAGGGGATGAGGGACCCTATAGTGTATATCTGAGGGGAGGAGGGACCCTATAGTGTCTGTCTGAGGGGAGGAGGGACCCTATAGTGTCTGTCTGAGGGGAGGAGGGACCCTATAGTGTCTATCTGAGGGGAGGAGAGACCCTATAGTGTCTGTCTGAGGGGAGGAGGGACCCTATAGTGTCTGTCTGAGGGGAGGAGGGACCCTATAGTGTCTGTCTGAGGGGAGGAGGGACCCTATAGTGTCTGTCTGAGGGGAGGAGGGACCCTATAGTGTCTATCTGAGGGGAGGAGGGACCCTATAGTGTCTGTCTGAGGGGAGGAGGGACCCTAAAGTGTCTATCTGAGGGGAAGAGGGACCCTATAGTGTCTGAGGGGAGGAGGGACCCTATAGTGTCTATCTGAGGGGAGGAGGGACCCTATAGTGTCTATCTGAGGGGAGGAGGGACCATATAGTGTCTATCTGAGGGAAGGAGGGACCCTATAGTGTTTGTCTGAGGGGAGGAGTGACCCTATAGTGTCTGTCTGAGGGGAGGAGGGAGCCTATAGTGTCTATCTGAGGGGAGGAGGGAGCTTATAGTGTCTATCTGAGGGGAGGAGGGACTCTATAGTGTCTATCTGAGGGGAGGAGGGACCATATAGTGTCTATCTGAGGGGAGGAGGGACCCTATAGAGTCTATCTGAGGGGAGGAGGGACCCTATAGTGTCTGTCTGAGGGGAGGAGGGACCCTATAGTGTCTGTCTGAGGGGAGGAGGGACCCTATAGTGTCTATCTGAGGGGAGGAGGGACCATATAGTGTCTGAGGGGAGGAGGGATCCTATAGTGTCTATCTGAGGGGAGGAGGGACCCTATAGTGTCTGTCTGAGGGGAGGAGGGACCCTATAGTGTCTATCTGAGGGGAGGAGGGACCCTATAGTGTCTATCTGAGGGGAGGAGGGACACTATAGTGTCTATCTGAGGGGAGCAGGGACCCTATAGTGTCTATCTGAGGGGAGGAGGGACCCTATAGTGTCTGTCTGAGGGGAGGAGGGACCCTATAGTGTCTATCTGAGGGGAGGAGGGACCCTATAGTGTCTGAGGGGAGGAGGGACCCTATAGTGTCTATCTGAGGGGAGGAGGGACCCTATAGTGTCTGTCTGAGGGGAGGAGGGACCCTATAGTGTCTATCTGAGGGGAAGAGGGACCCTATAGTGTCTGTCTGAGGGGAGGAGGGACCCTATAGTGTCTATCTGAGGGGAAGAGGGACCCTATAGTGTCTGAGGGGAGGAGTGACCCTATAGTGTCTATCTGAGGGGAGGAGGGACCCTATAGAGTCTGTCTGAGGGGAGGAGGGACCCTACAGTGTCTATCTGAGGGAAGGAGGGACCCTATAGTGTCTCTCTGAGGGGAGGAGGGACCCTATAGTGTCTATCTGAGGGGAAGAGGGACCCTATAGTGTCTGTCTGAGGGGAGGAGGGACCCTATAGTGTCTATCTGAGGGGAAGAGGGACCCTATAGTGTCTGAGGGGAGGAGGGACCCTATAGTGTCTATCTGAGGGGAGGAGGCACCCTATTGTGTCTATCTGAGGGGAGGAGGGACCATATAGTGTCTATCTGAGGGAAGGAGGGACCCTATAGTGTTTGTCTGAGGGGAGGAGGGACCCTATAGTGTCTGTCTGAGGGGAGGAGGGAGCCTATAGTGTCTATCTGAGTGGAGGAGGGACCCTATAGTGTCTATCTGAGGGGAGGAGGGACCCTATAGTGTCTTTCTGAGGGGAGGAGGGACCCTATAGAGTCTATCTGAGGGGAGGAGGGACCCTATAGTGTCTGTCTGAGGGGAGGAGGGACCCTATAGTGTCTGTCTGAGGGGAGGAGGGACCCTATAGTGTCTATCTGAGGGGAGGAGGGACCATATAGTGTCTGAGGGGAGGAGTGATCCTATAGTGTCTATCTGAGGGGAGGAGGGACCCTATAGTGTCTGTCTGAGGGGAGGAGGGACCCTATAGTGTCTATCTGAGGGGAGGAGGGACCCTATAGTGTCTATCTGAGGGGAGGAGGGACACTATAGTGTCTATCTGAGGGGAGCAGGGACCCTATAGTGTCTATCTGAGGGGAGGAGGGACCCTATAGTGTCTATCTGAGGGGAGGAGGGACCCTATAGTGTCTGTCTGAGGGGAGGAGGGACCCTATAGTGTCTATCTGAGGGGAGGAGGGACCCTATAGTGTCTGAGGGGAGGAGGGACCCTATAGTGTCTGTCTGAGGGGAGGAGGGACCCTATAGTGTCTATCTGAGGGGAGGAGGGACCCTATTGTGTCTATCTGAGGGGAGGAGGGACCCTATAGTGTCTATCTGAGGGGAGGAGGGACCCTATAGTGTCTGTCTGAGGGGAGGAGGGACCCTATAGTGTCTGTCTGAGGGGAGGAGGGACCCTATAGTGTCTATCTGAGGGGAAGAGGGACCCTATAGTGTCTATCTGAGGGGAGGAGGGACCCTATAGTGTCTATCTGAGGGAAGGAGGGACCCTATAGTGTCTGTCTGAGGGGAGGAGGGACCCTATAGTGTCTATCTGAGGGGATGAGGGACCCTATAGTGTATATCTGAGGGGAGGAGGGACCCTATAGTGTCTATCTGAGGAGAGGAGGGACCCTATAGTGTCTATCTGAGGGGAGGAGGGACCCTATAGTGTCTGTCTGAGGGGAGGAGGGACCCTATAGTGTCTATCTGAGGGGAAGAGGGACCCTATAGTGTCTGAGGGGAGGAGGGACCCTATAGTGTCTGTCTGAGGGGAGGAGGGACCCTATAGTGTCTGTCTGAGGGGAGGAGGGACCCTATAGTGTCTATCTGAGGGGAGGAGGGACCCTATAGTGTCTGTCTGAGGGGAGGAGGGACCCTATAGTGTCTGTCTGAAGGGAGGAGGGACCCTATAGTGTCTATCTGAGGGGAGGAGGGACCCTATAGTGTCTATCTGAGGGGAGGAGGGACCCTATAGTGTCTGAGGGGAGGAGGGACCCTATAGTGTCTATCTGAGGGGAGGAGGGACCATATAGTGTCTATCTGAGGGAAGGAGGGACCCTATAGTGTTTGTCTGAGGGGAGGAGGGACCCTATAGTGTCTGTCTGAGGGGAGGAGGGAGCCTATAATGTCTATCTGAGGGGAGGAGGGACCCTATAGTGTCTATCTGAGGGGAGGAGGGACCCTATAGTGTCTATCTGAGGGGAGGAGGGACCCTATAGTGTCTATCTGAGGGGAGGAGGGACCATATAGTGTCTAAGGGTCGGAGGGATCCTATAGTGTCTATCTGAGGGGAGGAGGGACCCTATAGTGTCTGTCTGAGGGGAGAAGGGACCCTATAGTGTCTATCTGAGGGGAGGAGGGACCCTATAGTGTCTGTCTGAGGGGAGGAGGGACCCTATAGTGTCTATCTGAGGGGAGGAGGGACCCTATAGTGTCTGTCTGAGGGGAGGAGGGACCCGATAGTATCTATCTGAGGGGAGGAGGGACACTATAGTGTCTATCTGAGGGGAGCAGGGACCCAATAGTGTCTATCTGAGGGGAGGAGGGACCCTATAGTGTCTATCTGAGGGGAGGAGGGACCCTATAGTGTCTGTCTGAGGGGAGGAGTGACCCTATAGTGTCTATCTGAGGGGAGGAGGGACCCTATAGTATCTGAGGGGAGGAGGGACCCTATAGTGTCTGTCTGAGGGGAGGAGGGACCCTATAGTGTCTATCTGAGGGGAGGAGGGACCCTATTGTGTCTATCTGAGGGGAGGAGGGACCCTATAGTGTCTATCTGAGGGGAGGAGGGACCCTATAGTGTCTTTCTGAGGGGAGGAGGGACCCTATAGTGTCTGTCTGAGGGGTGGAGGGACCCTATAGAGTCTGTCTGAGGGGAGGAGGGACCCTATAGTGTCTATCTGAGGGGAGGAGGGACCCTATAGTGTCTATCTGAGGGGAGGAGGGACCCTATAGTGTCTGTCTGAGGGGAGGAGGGACCATATAGTGTCTATCTGAGGGGATGAGGGACCCTATAGTGTATATCTGAGGGGAGGAGGGACCCTATAGTGTCTATCTGAGGAGAGGAGGGACCCTATAGTGTCTCTCTGAGGGGAGGAGGGACCCTATAGTGTCTGTCTGAGGGGAGGAGGGACCCTATAGTGTCTATCTGAGGGGAGGAGGGACCCTATAGTGTCTGAGGGGAGGAGGGACCCTATAGTGTCTGTCTGAGGGGAGGAGGGACCCTATAGTGTCTGTCTGAGGGGAGGAGGGACCCTATAGTGTCTATCTGAGGGGAGGAGGGACCCTATAGTGTCTATCTGAGTGGAGGAGGGACCCTATAGTGTCTGTCTGAGGGGAGGAGGGACCCTATAGTGTCTATCTGAGGGGATGAGGGACCCTATAGTGTATATCTGAGGGGAGGAGGGACCCTATAGTGTCTATCTGAGGAGAGGAGGTACCCTATAGTGTCTATCTGAGGGGAGGAGGGACCCTATAGTGTCTGTCTGAGGGGAGGAGGGACCCTATAGTGTCTATCTGAGGGGAGGAGGGACCATATAGTGTCTGAGGGGAGGAGGGATCCTATAGTGTCTATCTGAGGGTAGGAGGGACCCTATAGTGTCTGTCTGAGGGGAGAAGGGACCCTATAGTGTCTATCTGAGGGGAGGAGGGACCCTATAGTGTCTGTCTGAGGGGAGGAGGGACCCTATAGTGTCTATCTGAGGAGAGGAGGTACCCTATAGTGTCTATCTGAGGGGAGGAGGGACCCTATAGTGTCTGTCTGAGGGGAGGAGGGACCCTATAGTGTCTATCTGAGGGGAGGAGGGACCCTATAGTGTCTGAGGGGAGGAGGGACCCTATAGTGTCTGTCTGAGGGGAGGAGGGACCCTATAGTGTCTATCTGAGGGGAGGAGGGACCCTATAGTGTCTGTCTGAGGGGAGGAGGGACCCTATAGTGTCTATCTGAGGGGAGGAGGGACCCTATAGTGTCTATCTGAGGGGAGGAGGGACCCTATAGTGTCTGTCTGAGGGGAGGAGGGACCCTATAGTGTCTATCTGAGGAGAGGAGGGACCCTATAGTGTATATCTGAGGGGAGGAGGGACCCTATAGTGTCTATCTGAGGAGAGGAGGTACCCTATAGTGTCTATCTGAGGGGAGGAGGGACCCTATAGTGTCTGTCTGAGGGGAGGAGGGACCCTATAGTGTCTGTCTGAGGGGAGGAGGGACCCTATAGTGTCTGTCTGAGGGGAGGAGGGACCCTATAGTGTCTATCTGAGGGGAGGAGGGACCCTATAGTGTCTATCTGAGGGGAGGAGGGACCCTATAGTGTCTGTCTGAGGGGAGGAGGGACCCTATAGTGTCTATCTGAGGGGATGAGGGACCCTATAGTGTATATCTGAGGGGAGGAGGGACCCTATAGTGTCTATCTGAGGAGAGGAGGTACCCTATAGTGTCTATCTGAGGGGAGGAGGGACCCTATAGTGTCTGTCTGAGGGGAGGAGGGACCCTATAGTGTCTATCTGAGGGGAGGAGGGACCATATAGTGTCTGAGGGGAGGAGGGATCCTATAGTGTCTATCTGAGGGTAGGAGGGACCCTATAGTGTCTGTCTGAGGGGAGAAGGGACCCTATAGTGTCTATCTGAGGGGAGGAGGGACCCTATAGTGTCTGTCTGAGGGGAGGAGGGACCCTATAGTGTCTATCTGAGGAGAGGAGGTACCCTATAGTGTCTATCTGAGGGGAGGAGGGACCCTATAGTGTCTGTCTGAGGGGAGGAGGGACCCTATAGTGTCTATCTGAGGGGAGGAGGGACCCTATAGTGTCTGAGGGGAGGAGGGACCCTATAGTGTCTGTCTGAGGGGAGGAGGGACCCTATAGTGTCTATCTGAGGGGAGGAGGGACCCTATAGTGTCTGTCTGAGGGGAGGAGGGACCCTATAGTGTCTATCTGAGGGGAGGAGGGACCCTATAGTGTCTGTCTGAGGGGAGGAGGGACCCAATATTGTCTATCTGAGGGGAAGAGGGACCCTATAGTGTTTGTCTGAGGGGACGAGGGACCCTATAGTGTCTGTCTGAGGGGAGGAGGGACCCTATAGTGTCTATCTGAGGGGAGGAGGGACCCTATAGTGTCTGAGGGGAGGAGGGACCCTATAGTGTCTATCTGAGGGGAGGAGGGACCCTATAGTGTCTGTCTGAGGGGAGGAGGGACCCTATAGTGTCTATCTGAGGGGAAGAGGGACCCTATAGTGTCTGTCTGAGGGGAGGAGGGACCCTATAGTGTCTATCTGAGGGGAAGAGGGACCCTATAGTGTCTGAGGGGAGGAGTGACCCTATAGTGTCTATCTGAGGGGAGGAGGGACCCTATAGAGTCTGTCTGAGGGGAGGAGGGACCCTACAGTGTCTATCTGAGGGAAGGAGGGACCCTATAGTGTCTCTCTGAGGGGAGGAGGGACCCTATAGTGTCTATCTGAGGGGAAGAGGGACCCTATAGTGTCTGTCTGAGGGGAGGAGGGACCCTATAGTGTCTATCTGAGGGGAAGAGGGACCCTATAGTGTCTGAGGGGAGGAGGGACCCTATAGTGTCTATCTGAGGGGAGGAGGCACCCTATTGTGTCTATCTGAGGGGAGGAGGGACCATATAGTGTCTATCTGAGGGAAGGAGGGACCCTATAGTGTTTGTCTGAGGGGAGGAGGGACCCTATAGTGTCTGTCTGAGGGGAGGAGGGAGCCTATAGTGTCTATCTGAGTGGAGGAGGGACCCTATAGTGTCTATCTGAGGGGAGGAGGGACCCTATAGTGTCTTTCTGAGGGGAGGAGGGACCCTATAGAGTCTATCTGAGGGGAGGAGGGACCCTATAGTGTCTGTCTGAGGGGAGGAGGGACCCTATAGTGTCTGTCTGAGGGGAGGAGGGACCCTATAGTGTCTATCTGAGGGGAGGAGGGACCATATAGTGTCTGAGGGGAGGAGTGATCCTATAGTGTCTATCTGAGGGGAGGAGGGACCCTATAGTGTCTGTCTGAGGGGAGGAGGGACCCTATAGTGTCTATCTGAGGGGAGGAGGGACCCTATAGTGTCTATCTGAGGGGAGGAGGGACACTATAGTGTCTATCTGAGGGGAGCAGGGACCCTATAGTGTCTATCTGAGGGGAGGAGGGACCCTATAGTGTCTATCTGAGGGGAGGAGGGACCCTATAGTGTCTGTCTGAGGGGAGGAGGGACCCTATAGTGTCTATCTGAGGGGAGGAGGGACCCTATAGTGTCTGAGGGGAGGAGGGACCCTATAGTGTCTGTCTGAGGGGAGGAGGGACCCTATAGTGTCTATCTGAGGGGAGGAGGGACCCTATTGTGTCTATCTGAGGGGAGGAGGGACCCTATAGTGTCTATCTGAGGGGAGGAGGGACCCTATAGTGTCTGTCTGAGGGGAGGAGGGACCCTATAGTGTCTGTCTGAGGGGAGGAGGGACCCTATAGTGTCTATCTGAGGGGAAGAGGGACCCTATAGTGTCTATCTGAGGGGAGGAGGGACCCTATAGTGTCTATCTGAGGGAAGGAGGGACCCTATAGTGTCTGTCTGAGGGGAGGAGGGACCCTATAGTGTCTATCTGAGGGGATGAGGGACCCTATAGTGTATATCTGAGGGGAGGAGGGACCCTATAGTGTCTATCTGAGGAGAGGAGGGACCCTATAGTGTCTATCTGAGGGGAGGAGGGACCCTATAGTGTCTGTCTGAGGGGAGGAGGGACCCTATAGTGTCTATCTGAGGGGAAGAGGGACCCTATAGTGTCTGAGGGGAGGAGGGACCCTATAGTGTCTGTCTGAGGGGAGGAGGGACCCTATAGTGTCTGTCTGAGGGGAGGAGGGACCCTATAGTGTCTATCTGAGGGGAGGAGGGACCCTATAGTGTCTGTCTGAGGGGAGGAGGGACCCTATAGTGTCTGTCTGAAGGGAGGAGGGACCCTATAGTGTCTATCTGAGGGGAGGAGGGACCCTATAGTGTCTATCTGAGGGGAGGAGGGACCCTATAGTGTCTGAGGGGAGGAGGGACCCTATAGTGTCTATCTGAGGGGAGGAGGGACCATATAGTGTCTATCTGAGGGAAGGAGGGACCCTATAGTGTTTGTCTGAGGGGAGGAGGGACCCTATAGTGTCTGTCTGAGGGGAGGAGGGAGCCTATAATGTCTATCTGAGGGGAGGAGGGACCCTATAGTGTCTATCTGAGGGGAGGAGGGACCCTATAGTGTCTATCTGAGGGGAGGAGGGACCCTATAGTGTCTATCTGAGGGGAGGAGGGACCATATAGTGTCTAAGGGTCGGAGGGATCCTATAGTGTCTATCTGAGGGGAGGAGGGACCCTATAGTGTCTGTCTGAGGGGAGAAGGGACCCTATAGTGTCTATCTGAGGGGAGGAGGGACCCTATAGTGTCTGTCTGAGGGGAGGAGGGACCCTATAGTGTCTATCTGAGGGGAGGAGGGACCCTATAGTGTCTGTCTGAGGGGAGGAGGGACCCGATAGTATCTATCTGAGGGGAGGAGGGACACTATAGTGTCTATCTGAGGGGAGCAGGGACCCAATAGTGTCTATCTGAGGGGAGGAGGGACCCTATAGTGTCTATCTGAGGGGAGGAGGGACCCTATAGTGTCTGTCTGAGGGGAGGAGTGACCCTATAGTGTCTATCTGAGGGGAGGAGGGACCCTATAGTATCTGAGGGGAGGAGGGACCCTATAGTGTCTGTCTGAGGGGAGGAGGGACCCTATAGTGTCTATCTGAGGGGAGGAGGGACCCTATTGTGTCTATCTGAGGGGAGGAGGGACCCTATAGTGTCTATCTGAGGGGAGGAGGGACCCTATAGTGTCTTTCTGAGGGGAGGAGGGACCCTATAGTGTCTGTCTGAGGGGTGGAGGGACCCTATAGAGTCTGTCTGAGGGGAGGAGGGACCCTATAGTGTCTATCTGAGGGGAGGAGGGACCCTATAGTGTCTATCTGAGGGGAGGAGGGACCCTATAGTGTCTGTCTGAGGGGAGGAGGGACCATATAGTGTCTATCTGAGGGGATGAGGGACCCTATAGTGTATATCTGAGGGGAGGAGGGACCCTATAGTGTCTATCTGAGGAGAGGAGGGACCCTATAGTGTCTCTCTGAGGGGAGGAGGGACCCTATAGTGTCTGTCTGAGGGGAGGAGGGACCCTATAGTGTCTATCTGAGGGGAGGAGGGACCCTATAGTGTCTGAGGGGAGGAGGGACCCTATAGTGTCTGTCTGAGGGGAGGAGGGACCCTATAGTGTCTGTCTGAGGGGAGGAGGGACCCTATAGTGTCTATCTGAGGGGAGGAGGGACCCTATAGTGTCTATCTGAGTGGAGGAGGGACCCTATAGTGTCTGTCTGAGGGGAGGAGGGACCCTATAGTGTCTATCTGAGGGGATGAGGGACCCTATAGTGTATATCTGAGGGGAGGAGGGACCCTATAGTGTCTATCTGAGGAGAGGAGGTACCCTATAGTGTCTATCTGAGGGGAGGAGGGACCCTATAGTGTCTGTCTGAGGGGAGGAGGGACCCTATAGTGTCTATCTGAGGGGAGGAGGGACCATATAGTGTCTGAGGGGAGGAGGGATCCTATAGTGTCTATCTGAGGGTAGGAGGGACCCTATAGTGTCTGTCTGAGGGGAGAAGGGACCCTATAGTGTCTATCTGAGGGGAGGAGGGACCCTATAGTGTCTGTCTGAGGGGAGGAGGGACCCTATAGTGTCTATCTGAGGAGAGGAGGTACCCTATAGTGTCTATCTGAGGGGAGGAGGGACCCTATAGTGTCTGTCTGAGGGGAGGAGGGACCCTATAGTGTCTATCTGAGGGGAGGAGGGACCCTATAGTGTCTGAGGGGAGGAGGGACCCTATAGTGTCTGTCTGAGGGGAGGAGGGACCCTATAGTGTCTATCTGAGGGGAGGAGGGACCCTATAGTGTCTGTCTGAGGGGAGGAGGGACCCTATAGTGTCTATCTGAGGGGAGGAGGGACCCTATAGTGTCTATCTGAGGGGAGGAGGGACCCTATAGTGTCTGTCTGAGGGGAGGAGGGACCCTATAGTGTCTATCTGAGGAGAGGAGGGACCCTATAGTGTATATCTGAGGGGAGGAGGGACCCTATAGTGTCTATCTGAGGAGAGGAGGTACCCTATAGTGTCTATCTGAGGGGAGGAGGGACCCTATAGTGTCTGTCTGAGGGGAGGAGGGACCCTATAGTGTCTGTCTGAGGGGAGGAGGGACCCTATAGTGTCTGTCTGAGGGGAGGAGGGACCCTATAGTGTCTATCTGAGGGGAGGAGGGACCCTATAGTGTCTATCTGAGGGGAGGAGGGACCCTATAGTGTCTGTCTGAGGGGAGGAGGGACCCTATAGTGTCTATCTGAGGGGATGAGGGACCCTATAGTGTATATCTGAGGGGAGGAGGGACCCTATAGTGTCTATCTGAGGAGAGGAGGTACCCTATAGTGTCTATCTGAGGGGAGGAGGGACCCTATAGTGTCTGTCTGAGGGGAGGAGGGACCCTATAGTGTCTATCTGAGGGGAGGAGGGACCATATAGTGTCTGAGGGGAGGAGGGATCCTATAGTGTCTATCTGAGGGTAGGAGGGACCCTATAGTGTCTGTCTGAGGGGAGAAGGGACCCTATAGTGTCTATCTGAGGGGAGGAGGGACCCTATAGTGTCTGTCTGAGGGGAGGAGGGACCCTATAGTGTCTATCTGAGGAGAGGAGGTACCCTATAGTGTCTATCTGAGGGGAGGAGGGACCCTATAGTGTCTGTCTGAGGGGAGGAGGGACCCTATAGTGTCTATCTGAGGGGAGGAGGGACCCTATAGTGTCTGAGGGGAGGAGGGACCCTATAGTGTCTGTCTGAGGGGAGGAGGGACCCTATAGTGTCTATCTGAGGGGAGGAGGGACCCTATAGTGTCTGTCTGAGGGGAGGAGGGACCCTATAGTGTCTATCTGAGGGGAGGAGGGACCCTATAGTGTCTGTCTGAGGGGAGGAGGGACCCAATATTGTCTATCTGAGGGGAAGAGGGACCCTATAGTGTTTGTCTGAGGGGACGAGGGACCCTATAGTGTCTGTCTGAGGGGAGGAGGGACCCTATAGTGTCTGTCTGAGGGGAGGAGGGACCCTATAGTGTCTGTCTGAGGGGAGGAGGGACCCTATATTGTCTATCTGAGGGGAAGAGGGACCCTATAGTGTTTGTCTTAGGGGACGAGGGACCCTATAGTGTCTGTCTGAGGGGAGGAGGGACCCTATAGTGTCTGTCTGAGGGGAGGAGGGACCCTATATTGTCTATCTGAGGGGAAGAGGGACCCTATAGTGTTTGTCTGAGGGGACGAGGGACCATATAGTGTTTGTCTGAGGGGACGAGGGACCCTATAGTGTCTGTCTGAGGGGAGGAGGGACCATATAGTGTCTATCTGAGGGAAGGAGGGACCCTATAGTGTTTGTCTGAGGGGAGGAGGGACCCTATAGTGTCTGTCTGAGGGGAGGATGGAGCCTATAATGTCTATCTGAGGGGAGGAGGGACCCTATAGTGTCTATCTGAGGGGAGGAGGGACCCTATAGTGTCTATCTGAGGGGAGGAGGGACCCTATAGAGTCTATCTGAGGGGAGCAGGGACCCTATAGTGTCTATCTGAGGGGAGGAGGGACCATATAGTGTCTGAGGGGAGGAGGGATCCTATAGTGTCTATCTGAGGGGAGGAGGGACCCTATAGTGTCTATCTGAGGGAAGGAGGGACCCTATAGTGTTTGTCTGAGGGGAGGAGGGACCCTATAGTGTCTGTCTGAGGGGAGGAGGGAGCCTATAATGTCTATCTGAGGGGAGGAGGGACCCTATAGTGTCTATCTGAGGGGAGGAGGGACCCTATAGTGTCTATCTGAGGGGAGGAGGGACCCTATAGAGTCTATCTGAGGGGAGGAGGGACCCTATAGTGTCTATCTGAGGGGAGGAGGGACCATATAGTGTCTGAGGGGAGGAGGGATCCTATAGTGTCTATCTGAGGGTAGGAGGGACCCTATAGTGTCTGTCTGAGGGGAGAAGGGACCCTATAGTGTCTATCTGAGGGGAGGAGGGACCCTATAGTGTCTGTCTGAGGGGAGGAGGGACCCTATAGTGTCTATCTGAGGAGAGGAGGTACCCTATAGTGTCTATCTGAGGGGAGGAGGGACCCTATAGTGTCTGTCTGAGGGGAGGAGGGACCCTATAGTGTCTATCTGAGGGGAGGAGGGACCCTATAGTGTCTGAGGGGAGGAGGGACCCTATAGTGTCTGTCTGAGGGGAGGAGGGACCCTATAGTGTCTATCTGAGGGGAGGAGGGACCCTATAGTGTCTGTCTGAGGGGAGGAGGGACCCTATAGTGTCTATCTGAGGGGAGGAGGGACCCTATAGTGTCTGTCTGAGGGGAGGAGGGACCCAATATTGTCTATCTGAGGGGAAGAGGGACCCTATAGTGTTTGTCTGAGGGGACGAGGGACCCTATAGTGTCTGTCTGAGGGGAGGAGGGACCCTATAGTGTCTGTCTGAGGGGAGGAGGGACCCTATAGTGTCTGTCTGAGGGGAGGAGGGACCCTATATTGTCTATCTGAGGGGAAGAGGGACCCTATAGTGTTTGTCTTAGGGGACGAGGGACCCTATAGTGTCTGTCTGAGGGGAGGAGGGACCCTATAGTGTCTGTCTGAGGGGAGGAGGGACCCTATATTGTCTATCTGAGGGGAAGAGGGACCCTATAGTGTTTGTCTGAGGGGACGAGGGACCATATAGTGTTTGTCTGAGGGGACGAGGGACCCTATAGTGTCTGTCTGAGGGGAGGAGGGACCATATAGTGTCTATCTGAGGGAAGGAGGGACCCTATAGTGTTTGTCTGAGGGGAGGAGGGACCCTATAGTGTCTGTCTGAGGGGAGGATGGAGCCTATAATGTCTATCTGAGGGGAGGAGGGACCCTATAGTGTCTATCTGAGGGGAGGAGGGACCCTATAGTGTCTATCTGAGGGGAGGAGGGACCCTATAGAGTCTATCTGAGGGGAGCAGGGACCCTATAGTGTCTATCTGAGGGGAGGAGGGACCATATAGTGTCTGAGGGGAGGAGGGATCCTATAGTGTCTATCTGAGGGGAGGAGGGACCCTATAGTGTCTATCTGAGGGAAGGAGGGACCCTATAGTGTTTGTCTGAGGGGAGGAGGGACCCTATAGTGTCTGTCTGAGGGGAGGAGGGAGCCTATAATGTCTATCTGAGGGGAGGAGGGACCCTATAGTGTCTATCTGAGGGGAGGAGGGACCCTATAGTGTCTATCTGAGGGGAGGAGGGACCCTATAGAGTCTATCTGAGGGGAGGAGGGACCCTATAGTGTCTATCTGAGGGGAGGAGGGACCATATAGTGTCTGAGGGGAGGAGGGATCCTATAGTGTCTATCTGAGGGTAGGAGGGACCCTATAGTGTCTGTCTGAGGGGAGGAGGGACCCTATAGTGTCTATCTGAGGGGACGAGGGACCCTATAGTGTCTGTCTGAGGGGAGGAGGGACCCTATAGTGTCTGTCTGAGGGGAGGAGGGACCCTATAGTGTCTGTCTGAGGGGAGGAGGGACCCTATATTGTCTATCTGAGGGGAAGAGGGACCCTATAGTGTTTGTCTTAGGGGACGAGGGACCCTATAGTGTCTGTCTGAGGGGAGGAGGGACCCTATAGTGTCTGTCTGAGGGGAGGAGGGACCCTATATTGTCTATCTGAGGGGAAGAGGGACCCTATAGTGTCTGTCTGAGGGGACGAGGGACCATATAGTGTTTGTCTGAGGGGACGAGGGACCCTATAGTGTCTGTCTGAGATGAGGAGGGACCATATAGTGTCTATCTGAGGGAAGGAGGGACCCTATAGTGTTTGTCTGAGGGGAGGAGGGACCCTATAGTGTCTGTCTGAGGGGAGGATGGAGCCTATAATGTCTATCTGAGGGGAGGAGGGACCCTATAGTGTCTATCTGAGGGGAGGAGGGACCCTATAGTGTCTATCTGAGGGGAGGAGGGACCCTATAGAGTCTATCTGAGGGGAGCAGGGACCCTATAGTGTCTATCTGAGGGGAGGAGGGACCATATAGTGTCTGAGGGGAGGAGGGATCCTATAGTGTCTATCTGAGGGGAGGAGGGACCCTATAGTGTCTATCTGAGGGAAGGAGGGACCCTATAGTGTTTGTCTGAGGGGAGGAGGGACCCTATAGTGTCTGTCTGAGGGGAGGAGGGAGCCTATAATGTCTATCTGAGGGGAGGAGGGACCCTATAGTGTCTATCTGAGGGGAGGAGGGACCCTATAGTGTCTATCTGAGGGGAGGAGGGACCCTATAGAGTCTATCTGAGGGGAGGAGGGACCCTATAGTGTCTATCTGAGGGGAGGAGGGACCATATAGTGTCTGAGGGGAGGAGGGATCCTATAGTGTCTATCTGAGGGTAGGAGGGACCCTATAGTGTCTGTCTGAGGGGAGGAGGGACCCTATAGTGTCTATCTGAGGAGAGGAGGTACCCTATAGTGTCTGTCTGAGGGGAGGAGGGACCCTATAGTGTCTGTCTGAGGGGAGGAGGGACCCTATAGTGTCTATCTGAGGGGAGGAGGGACCCTATAGTGTCTGAGGGGAGGAGGGACCCTATAGTGTCTGTCTGAGGGGAGGAGGGACCCTATAGTGTCTATCTGAGGGGAGGAGGGACCCTATAGTGTCTGTCTGAGGGGAGGAGGGACCCTATAGTGTCTATCTGAGGGGAGGAGGGACCCTATAGTGTCTGTCTGAGGGGAGGAGGGACCCAATATTGTCTATCTGAGGGGAAGAGGGACCCTATAGTGTTTGTCTGAGGGGACGAGGGACCCTATAGTGTCTGTCTGAGGGGAGGATGGACCCTATAGTGTCTGTCTGAGGGGAGGAGGGACCCTATAGTGTCTGTCTGAGGGGAGGAGGGACCCTATATTGTCTATCTGAGGGGAAGAGGGACCCTATAGTGTTTGTCTTAGGGGACGAGGGACCCTATAGTGTCTGTCTGAGGGGAGGAGGGACCCTATAGTGTCTGTCTGAGGGGAGGAGGGACCCTATATTGTCTATCTGAGGGGAAGAGGGACCCTATAGTGTTTGTCTGAGGGGACGAGGGACCATATAGTGTTTGTCTGAGGGGACGAGGGACCCTATAGTGTCTGTCTGAGGGGAGGAGGGACCATATAGTGTCTATCTGAGGGAAGGAGGGACCCTATAGTGTCTATCTGAGGGGAGGAGGGACCCTATAGAGTCTATCTGAGGGGAGGAGGGACCCTATAGTGTCTATCTGAGGGGAGGAGGGACCCTATAGTGTCTATCTGAGGGGAGGAGGGACCCTATAGTGTCTATCTGAGGGGAGGAGGGACCATATAGTGTCTGAGGGGAGGAGGGATCCTATAGTGTCTATCTGAGGGGAGGAGGGACCCTATAGGTTCTGTCTGAGGGGAGGAGGGACCCAATATTGTCTATCTGAGGGGAAGAGGGACCCTATAGTGTTTGTCTGAGGGGACGAGGGACCCTATAGTGTCTGTCTGAGGGGAGGAGGGACCCTATAGTGTCTGTCTGAGGGGAGGAGGGACCCTATAGTGTCTGTCTGAGGGGAGGAGGGACCCTATATTGTCTATCTGAGGGGAAGAGGGACCCTATAGTGTTTGTCTTAGGGGACGAGGGACCCTATAGTGTCTGTCTGAGGGGAGGAGGGACCCTATAGTGTCTGTCTGAGGGGAGGAGGGACCCTATATTGTCTATCTGAGGGGAAGAGGGACCCTATAGTGTTTGTCTGAGGGGACGAGGGACCATATAGTGTTTGTCTGAGGGGACGAGGGACCCTATAGTGTCTGTCTGAGGGGAGGAGGGACCATATAGTGTCTATCTGAGGGAAGGAGGGACCCTATAGTGTTTGTCTGAGGGGAGGAGGGACCCTATAGTGTCTGTCTGAGGGGAGGATGGAGCCTATAATGTCTATCTGAGGGGAGGAGGGACCCTATAGTGTCTATCTGAGGGGAGGAGGGACCCTATAGTGTCTATCTGAGGGGAGGAGGGACCCTATAGAGTCTATCTGAGGGGAGGAGGGACCCTATAGTGTCTATCTGAGGGGAGGAGGGACCATATAGTGTCTGAGGGGAGGAGGGATCCTATAGTGTCTATCTGAGGGGAGGAGGGACCCTATAGTGTCTATCTGAGGGAAGGAGGGACCCTATAGTGTTTGTCTGAGGGGAGGAGGGACCCTATAGTGTCTGTCTGAGGGGAGGAGGGAGCCTATAATGTCTATCTGAGGGGAGGAGGGACCCTATAGTGTCTATCTGAGGGGAGGAGGGACCCTATAGTGTCTATCTGAGGGGAGGAGGGACCCTATAGAGTCTATCTGAGGGGAGGAGGGACCCTATAGTGTCTATCTGAGGGGAGGAGGGACCATATAGTGTCTGAGGGGAGGAGGGATCCTATAGTGTCTATCTGAGGGTAGGAGGGACCCTATAGTGTCTGTCTGAGGGGAGAAGGGACCCTATAGTGTCTATCTGAGGGGAGGAGGGACCCTATAGTGTCTGTCTGAGGGGAGGAGGGACCCTATAGTGTCTTTCTGAGGGGAGGAGGGACCCTATAGTGTCTGTCTGAGGGGTGGAGGGACCCTATAGAGTCTGTCTGAGGGGAGGAGGGACCCTATAGTGTCTATCTGAGGGGAGGAGGGACCCTATAGTGTCTATCTGAGGGGAGGAGGGACCCAATATTGTCTATCTGAGGGGAAGAGGGACCCTATAGTGTTTGTCTGAGGGGACGAGGGACCCTATAGTGTCTGTCTGAGGGGAGGAGGGACCCTATAGTGTCTGTCTGAGGGGAGGAGGGACCCTATAGTGTCTGTCTGAGGGGAGGAGGGACCCTATATTGTCTATCTGAGGGGAAGAGGGACCCTATAGTGTTTGTCTTAGGGGACGAGGGACCCTATAGTGTCTGTCTGAGGGGAGGAGGGACCCTATAGTGTCTGTCTGAGGGGAGGAGGGACCCTATATTGTCTATCTGAGGGGAAGAGGGACCCTATAGTGTTTGTCTGAGGGGACGAGGGACCATATAGTGTTTGTCTGAGGGGACGAGGGACCCTATAGTGTCTGTCTGAGGGGAGGAGGGACCATATAGTGTCTATCTGAGGGAAGGAGGGACCCTATAGTGTTTGTCTGAGGGGAGGAGGGACCCTATAGTGTCTGTCTGAGGGGAGGATGGAGCCTATAATGTCTATCTGAGGGGAGGAGGGACCCTATAGTGTCTATCTGAGGGGAGGAGGGACCCTATAGTGTCTATCTGAGGGGAGGAGGGACCCTATAGAGTCTATCTGAGGGGAGGAGGGACCCTATAGTGTCTATCTGAGGGGAGGAGGGACCATATAGTGTCTGAGGGGAGGAGGGATCCTATAGTGTCTATCTGAGGGGAGGAGGGACCCTATAGTGTCTATCTGAGGGAGAGGAGGGACCCTATAGTGTTCTGTCTGAGGGGAGGAGGGACCCTATAGTGTCTATCTGAGGGGAGGAGGGACCCTATAGAGTCTATCTGAGGGGAGGAGGGACCCTATAGTGTCTATCTGAGGGGAGGAGGGACCATATAGTGTCTGAGGGGAGGAGGGATCCTATAGTGTCTATCTGAGGGTAGGAGGGACCCTATAGTGTCTGTCTGAGGGGAGAAGGGACCCTATAGTGTCTATCTGAGGGGAGGAGGGACCCTATAGTGTCTGTCTGAGGGGAGGAGGGACCCTATAGTGTCTGTCTGAGGGGAGGAGGGACCCTATAGTGTCTATCTGAGGGGAGGATGGACCCTATAGTGTCTATCTGAGGGGAGGAGGGACCATATAGTGTCTGAGGGGAGGAGGGATCCTATAGTGTCTATCTGAGGGGAGGAGGGACCCTATAGTGTCTGTCTGAGGGGAGAAGGGACCCTATAGTGTCTATCTGAGGGGAGGAGGGACCCTATAGTGTCTGTCTGAGGGGAGGAGGGACCCGATAGTGTCTATCTGAGGGGAGGAGGGACACTATAATGTCTATCTGAGGGGAGGAGGGACCCTATAGTGTCTATCTGAGGGGAGGAGGGACCCTATAGTGTCTATCTGAGAGGAGGAGGGACCCTATAGTGTCTATCTGAGGGGAGGAGGGACCCTATAGTGTCTGTCTGAGGGGAGGAGGGACCCTATAGTGTCTATCTGAGGGGAGTAGGGACCCTATAGTGTCTATCTGAGGGGAGGAGGGACCCTATAGTGTCTATCTGAGGGGAGGAGGGACCCTATAGTGTCTGTCTGAGGGGAGGAGGGACCCTATAGTGTCTATCTGAGGGGAGGAGGGACCCTATTGTGTCTATCTGAGGGGAGGAGGGACCCTATAGTGTCTATCTGAGGGGAGGAGGGACCCTATAGTGTCTGTCTGAGGGGAGGAGGGACCCTATAGTGTCTGTCTGAGGTGAGGAGGGACACTATAGTGTCTATCTGAGGGGAGGAGGGACCCTATAGAGTCTGTCTGAGGGGAGGAGGGACCCTATAGTGTATATCTGAGTGGAGGAGGGAAACTATAGTGTCTCTCTGAGGGGAGGAGGGACCCTATAGTGTCTATCTGAGGGGAGGAGGGACCCTATAGTGTCTATCTGAGGGGAGGAGGGACCATATAGTGTCTGAGGGGAGGAGGGATCCTATAGTGTCTATCTGAGGGGAGGAGGGACCCTATAGTGTCTGTCTGAGGGGAGAAGGGACCCTATAGTGTCTATCTGAGGGGAGGAGGGACCCTATAGTGTCTTTCTGAGGGGAGGAGGGACCCGATAGTGTCTATCTGAGGGGAGGAGGGACACTATAGTGTCTATCTGAGGGGAGCAGGGACCCTATAGTGTCTATCTGAGGGGAGGAGGGACCCTATAGTGTCTATCTGAAGGAAGGAGGGACCCTATAGTGTCTGTCTGAGGGGAGGAGGGACCCTATAGTGTCTATCTGAGGGGAGGAGGGACCCTATAGTGTCTGAGGGGAGGAGGGACCCTATAGTGTCTGTCTGAGGGGAGGAGGGACCCTATAGTGTCTATCTGAGGGGAGGAGGGACCCTATAGTGTCTATCTGAGGGGAGGAGGGACCCTATAGTGTCTATCTGAGGAGAGGAAGGGTGACCCTATAGTGTCTATCTGAGGGGAGGAGGGACCCTATAGTGTCTGTCTGAGGGGAGGAGGGACCCTATAGTGTCTATCTGAGGGGAGGAGGGACCCTATAGTGTCTGAGGGGAGGAGGGACCCTATAGTGTCTGTCTGAGGGGAGGAGGGACCCTATAGTGTCTGTCTGAGGGGAGGAGGGACCCTATAGTGTCTATCTGAGGGGAAGAGGGACCCTATAGTGTCTGAGGGGAGGAGGGACCCTATAGTGTCTATCTGAGGGGAGGAGGGACCCTATAGTGTCTGTCTGAGGGGAGGAGGGACCATATAGTGTCTATCTGAGGGAAGGAGGGACCCTATAGTGTTTGTCTGAGGGGAGGAGGGACCCTATAGTGTCTGTCTGAGGGGAGGAGGGAGCCTATAATGTCTATCTGAGGGGAGGAGGGACCCTATAGTGTCTATCTGAGGGGAGGAGGGACCCTATAGTGTCTATCTGAGGGGAGGAGCGACCCTATAGAGTCTATCTGAGGGGAGGAGGGACCCTATAGTGTCTATCTGAGGGGAGGAGGGACCATATAGTGTCTGAGGGGAGGAGGGATCATATAGTGTCTATCTGAGGGGAGGAGGGACCCTATAGTGTCTGTCTGAGGGGAGTAGGGACCCTATAGTGTCTATCTGAGGGGAGGAGGGACCCTATAGTGTCTGTCTGAGGGGAGGAGGGACCCTATAGTGTCTATCTGAGGGGAGGAGGGACCCTATAGTGTATATCTGAGGGGAGGAGGGACCATATAGTGTCTGAGGGGAGGAGGGATCCTATAGTGTCTGAGGGGAGGAGGGACCCTATAGTGTCTGTCTGAGGGGAGGAGGGACCCTATAGTGTCTATCTGAGGGGAGGAGGGACCCTATAGTGTCTATCTGAGGGGAGGAGGGACCCTATAGTGTCTATCTGAGGAGAGGAAGGGTGACCCTATAGTGTCTATCTGAGGGGAGGAGGGACCCTATAGTGTCTGTCTGAGGGGAGGAGGGACCATATAGTGTCTGAGGGGAGGAGGGATCCTATAGTGTCTATCTGAGGGTAGGAGGGACCCTATAGTGTCTGTCTGAGGGGAGAAGGGACCCTATAGTGTCTATCTGAGGGGAGGAGGGACCCTATAGTGTCTGTCTGAGGGGAGGAGGGACCCTATAGTGTCTGTCTGAGGGGAGGAGGGACCCTATAGTGTCTATCTGAGGGGAGGATGGACCCTATAGTGTCTATCTGAGGGGAGGAGGGACCATATAGTGTCTGAGGGGAGGAGGGATCCTATAGTGTCTATCTGAGGGGAGGAGGGACCCTATAGTGTCTGTCTGAGGGGAGAAGGGACCCTATAGTGTCTATCTGAGGGGAGGAGGGACCCTATAGTGTCTGTCTGAGGGGAGGAGGGACCCGATAGTGTCTATCTGAGGGGAGGAGGGACACTATAATGTCTATCTGAGGGGAGGAGGGACCCTATAGTGTCTATCTGAGGGGAGGAGGGACCCTATAGTGTCTATCTGAGAGGAGGAGGGACCCTATAGTGTCTATCTGAGGGGAGGAGGGACCCTATAGTGTCTGTCTGAGGGGAGGAGGGACCCTATAGTGTCTATCTGAGGGGAGTAGGGACCCTATAGTGTCTATCTGAGGGGAGGAGGGACCCTATAGTGTCTATCTGAGGGGAGGAGGGACCCTATAGTGTCTGTCTGAGGGGAGGAGGGACCCTATAGTGTCTATCTGAGGGGAGGAGGGACCCTATTGTGTCTATCTGAGGGGAGGAGGGACCCTATAGTGTCTATCTGAGGGGAGGAGGGACCCTATAGTGTCTGTCTGAGGGGAGGAGGGACCCTATAGTGTCTGTCTGAGGTGAGGAGGGACACTATAGTGTCTATCTGAGGGGAGGAGGGACCCTATAGAGTCTGTCTGAGGGGAGGAGGGACCCTATAGTGTCTATCTGAGGGGAGGAGGGACCCTATAGTGTCTATCTGAGGGGAGGAGGGACCCTATAGTGTCTATCTGAGGGGAGGAGGGACCCTATAGTGTCTATCTGAGGGGATGAGGGACCCTATAGTGTATATCTGAGTGGAGGAGGGAAACTATAGTGTCTCTCTGAGGGGAGGAGGGACCCTATAGTGTCTATCTGAGGGGAGGAGGGACCCTATAGTGTCTATCTGAGGGGAGGAGGGACCATATAGTGTCTGAGGGGAGGAGGGATCCTATAGTGTCTATCTGAGGGGAGGAGGGACCCTATAGTGTCTGTCTGAGGGGAGAAGGGACCCTATAGTGTCTATCTGAGGGGAGGAGGGACCCTATAGTGTCTTTCTGAGGGGAGGAGGGACCCGATAGTGTCTATCTGAGGGGAGGAGGGACACTATAGTGTCTATCTGAGGGGAGCAGGGACCCTATAGTGTCTATCTGAGGGGAGGAGGGACCCTATAGTGTCTATCTGAAGGGAAGGAGGGACCCTATAGTGTCTGTCTGAGGGGAGGAGGGACCCTATAGTGTCTATCTGAGGGGAGGAGGGACCCTATAGTGTCTGAGGGGAGGAGGGACCCTATAGTGTCTGTCTGAGGGGAGGAGGGACCCTATAGTGTCTATCTGAGGGGAGGAGGGACCCTATAGTGTCTATCTGAGGGGAGGAGGGACCCTATAGTGTCTATCTGAGGAGAGGAAGGGTGACCCTATAGTGTCTATCTGAGGGGAGGAGGGACCCTATAGTGTCTGTCTGAGGGGAGGAGGGACCCTATAGTGTCTATCTGAGGGGAGGAGGGACCCTATAGTGTCTGAGGGGAGGAGGGACCCTATAGTGTCTGTCTGAGGGGAGGAGGGACCCTATAGTGTCTGTCTGAGGGGAGGAGGGACCCTATAGTGTCTATCTGAGGGGAAGAGGGACCCTATAGTGTCTGAGGGGAGGAGGGACCCTATAGTGTCTATCTGAGGGGAGGAGGGACCCTATAGTGTCTGTCTGAGGGGAGGAGGGACCATATAGTGTCTATCTGAGGGAAGGAGGGACCCTATAGTGTTTGTCTGAGGGGAGGAGGGACCCTATAGTGTCTGTCTGAGGGGAGGAGGGAGCCTATAATGTCTATCTGAGGGGAGGAGGGACCCTATAGTGTCTATCTGAGGGGAGGAGGGACCCTATAGTGTCTATCTGAGGGGAGGAGCGACCCTATAGAGTCTATCTGAGGGGAGGAGGGACCCTATAGTGTCTATCTGAGGGGAGGAGGGACCATATAGTGTCTGAGGGGAGGAGGGATCATATAGTGTCTATCTGAGGGGAGGAGGGACCCTATAGTGTCTGTCTGAGGGGAGTAGGGACCCTATAGTGTCTATCTGAGGGGAGGAGGGACCCTATAGTGTCTGTCTGAGGGGAGGAGGGACCCTATAGTGTCTATCTGAGGGGAGGAGGGACCCTATAGTGTATATCTGAGGGGAGGAGGGACCATATAGTGTCTGAGGGGAGGAGGGATCCTATAGTGTCTGAGGGGAGGAGGGACCCTATAGTGTCTGTCTGAGGGGAGGAGGGACCCTATAGTGTCTATCTGAGGGGAGGAGGGACCCTATAGTGTCTATCTGAGGGGAGGAGGGACCCTATAGTGTCTATCTGAGGAGAGGAAGGGTGACCCTATAGTGTCTATCTGAGGGGAGGAGGGACCCTATAGTGTCTGTCTGAGGGGAGGAGGGACCCTATAGTGTCTATCTGAGGGGAGGAGGGACCCTATAGTGTCTGAGGGGAGGAGGGACCCTATAGTGTCTGTCTGAGGGGAGGAGGGACCCTATAGTGTCTATCTGAGGGGAAGAGGGACCCTATAGTGTCTGAGGGGAGGAGGGACCCTATAGTGTCTATCTGAGGGGAGGAGGGACCCTATAGTGTCTATCTGAGGGGAGGAGGGACCATATAGTGTCTGTCTGAGGGAAGGAGGGACCCAATAGTGTTTGTCTGAGGGGAGGAGGGACCCTATAGTGTCTGTCTGAGGGGAGGAGGGAGCCTATAATGTCTATCTGAGGGGAGGAGGGACCATATAGTGTCTATCTGAGGGAAGGAGGGACCCTATAGTGTTTGTCTGAGGGGAGGAGGGACCCTATAGTGTCTGTCTGAGGGGAGGAGGGAGCCTATAATGTCTATCTGAGGGGAGGAGGGACCCTATAGTGTCTATCTGAGGTGAGGAGGGACCCTATAGTGTCTATCTGAGGGGATGAGGGACCCTATAGAGTCTATCTGAGGGGAGGAGGGACCCTATAGTGTCTATCTGAGGGGAGGAGGGACCATATAGTGTCTGAGGGGAGGAGGGATCCTATAGTGTCTATCTGAGGGGAGGAGGGACCCTATAGTGTCTGTCTGAGGGGAGAAGGGACCCTATAGTGTCTATCTGAGGGGAGGAGGGACCCTATAGTGTCTGTCTGTGGGGAGGAGGGACCCTATAGTGTCTGTCTGAGGGGAGGAGGGACCCTATAGTGTCTATCTGAGGGGAGGAGGGACCCTATAGTGTCTATCTGAGGGGAGGAGGGACCCTATAGTGTCTATCTGAGGGGAGGAGGGACCATATAGTGTCTATCTGAGGGGAGGAGGGACCCTATAGTGTCTATCTGAGGGGATGAGGGACCCTATAGTGTCTATCTGAGGGGAGGAGGGACCCTATAGTGTCTGTCTGAGGGGAGGAGGGATCCTATAGTGTCTATCTGAGGGGAGGAGGGACCCTATAGTGTCTGTCTGAGGGGAGGAGGGACCCGATAGTGTCTATCTGAGGGGAGGAGGGACCCTATAGTGTCTATCTGAGGGGAGGAGGGACCCTATAGTGTCTATCTGAGGGGAGGAGGGACCCTATAGTGTCTGTCTGAGGGGAGGAGGGACCCTATAGTGTCTATCTGTGGGGAGGAGGGACCCTATAGTGTCTATCTGAGGGGAGGAGGGACCCTATAGTGTCTGTCTGAGGGGAGTAGGGACCCTATAGTGTCTGAGGGAAGGAGGGACCCTATAGTGTCTGAGGGGAGGAGGGACCCTATAGTGTCTATCTGAGGGGAAGAGGGACCCTATAGTGTCTGTCTGAGGGGAGGAGGGACCCTCTAGTGTCTGTCTGAGCTTAGGAGGGACCCTATAGTGTCTATCTGAGGGGAGGAGGGACCCTATAGTGTCTATCTGAGGGGAGGAGGGACCCTATAGTGTCTATCTGAGGGGAGGAGGGACCCTATAGTGTCTATCTGAGGGGAGGAGTGACCCTATAGTGTCTGTCTGAGGGGAGGAGGGACCCTATAGTGTCTGTCTGAGGGGAGGAGGGACCCGATAGTGTCTGAGGGGAGGAGGGACCCTATAGTGTCTGTCTGAGGGGAGGAGGGACCCTATACTGTCTGAGTGTCTGTTTGAGGGGAGGAGGGACCCTATAGTGTCTGTCTGAGGGGAGGAGGGACCCTATAGTGTCTGTCTGAGGGGAGGAGGGACCCTATAGTGTCTGAGGGGAGGAGGGACCCTATAGTGTCTGAGGGGAGGAGGGACCCTACAGTGTCTATCTGAGGGGAGGAGGGACCCTATAGTGTCTGAGGGGAGGAGGTAGCCTATAGTGTCTGAGGGGAGGAGGGACCCTATAGTGTCTATCTGAGGGGAGGAGGGACCCTATAGAGTCTATCTGAGGGGAGGAGGGGCCCTATAGTGTCTTAGGGGAGGAGGGACCCTATAGTGTCTATCTGAGCTGAGGAGGGACCCTATAGTGTCTATCTGAGGGGAGGAGGGACCCTATAGTGTCTATCTGAAGGGAGGAGGGACCCTATAGAGTCTATCTGAGGGGAGGAGGGACCCTATAGTGTCTGAGGGGAGGAGGGACCCTATAGTGTCTGTCTGAGGGGAGGAGGGACCCTATAGTGTCTGTCTGAGGGGAGGAGGGACCCTATAGTGTCTATCTGAGGGGAGGAGGGACCCTATAGTGTCTGAGGGGAGGAGGGACCCTATAGTGTCTATCTGAGGGGAGGAGGGTCGCTATAGTGTCTATCTGAGGGGCGGAGGGACCCTATAGTGTCTATCTGAGGGGAGGAGGGACCCTATAGTGTCTGAGGGGAGGAGGGACCCTATAGTGTCTATCTGAGGGGAGGAGGGACCCTATAGTGTCTATCTGAGGGGAGGAGGGACCCTATAGTGTCTGAGTGGAGGAGGGAGCCTATAGTGTCTGAGGGGAGGAGGGACCCTATAGTGTCTATCTGAGGGGAGGAGGGACCCTATAGTGTCTATCTGAGGGGAGGAGGGACCCTATAGTGTCTATCTGAGGGGAGGAGGGACCCTATAGTGTCTGAGGGGAGGAGGGAGCCTATAGTGTATGAGGGGAGGAGGGACCCTATAGTGTCTATCTGATGGGAGGAGGGACCCTATAGTGTCTATCTGAGGGGAGGAGGGACCCTATAGTGTCTATCTGAGGGGAGGAGGGAGCCTATAGTGTCTGTCTGAGGGGAGGAGGGACCCTATAGTGTCTGAGGGGAGGAGGGATCCTATAGTGTCTATCTGAGGGGAGGAGGGACCCTATAGTCTCTATCTGAGGGGAGGAGGGAGCCTATAGTGTCTGTCTGAGGGGAGGAGGGACCCTATAGTGTCTGAGGGGAGGAGGGACCCTATAGTGTCTATCTGAGGGGAGGAGGGACCCTATAGTGTCTGAGGGGAGGAGGGACCATATAGTGTCTGAGGGGAGGAGGGACCCTATAGTGTCTGAGGGGAGGAGGGACCCTATAGTGTCTATCTGACGGGAGGAGGGACCCTATAGTGTCTGTCTGAGGGGAGGAGGGACCCTATAGTGTCTGTCTGAGGGGAGGAGGGACCCTATAGTGTCTGTCTGAGGGGAGGAGGGACCCTATAGTGTCTGTCTGAGGGGAAGAGGGACCCTATAGTGTCTATCTGAGGGGAGGAGGGACCCTATAGTGTCTATCTGAGGGGAGGAGGGACCCTATAGTGTCTATCTGAGGGGAGGAGGGGCCCTATAGTGTCTATCTGAGGGGAGGACGGACCCTATGGTTTCTGAGGGGAGGAGGGAGCCTATAGTGTCTGAGGGAAGGAGGGACCCTATAGTGTCTATCTGAGGGGATGAGGGACCCTATAGTGTCTGAGGGGAGGAGGGACCCTATTGTGTCTGAGGGGAGGAGGGACCCTATAGTGTCTGAGGGGAGGAGGGACCCTATAGTGTCTGAGGGGAGGAGGGACCCTATAGTGTCTGTCTGAGGGGAGGAGGGACCCTATAGTGTCTGAGGGGAGGAGGGACCCTATAGTGTCTATCTGAGGGGAGGAGGGACCCTATAGTGTCTATCTGAGGGGAGGAGGGACCCTATAGAGTCTGAGGGGAGGAGGGACCCTATAGTGTCTGAGGGGAGGAGGGACCCTATAGAGTCTGAGGGGAGGAGGGACCCTATAGTGTCTATCTGAGGGGAGGAGGGACCCTATAGTGTCTATCTGAGGGGAGGAGGGAGCCTATAGTGTCTATATGAAGGGAGGAGGGACACCATAGTGTCTATCTGAGGGGAGGAGGGACCCTATAGTGTCTATCTGAGGGGAGGAGGGACCCTATAGTGTCTATCTGAGGGGAGGAGGGACCCTATAGTGTTTATCTGAGGGGAGGAGGGACCCTATAGTGTCTGTCTGAGGGGAGGAGGGACCCTATAGTGTCTGAGGGGATGAGGGACCCTAAAGTGTCTGAGGGGAGGAGGGACCCTATAGTGTCTATCTGAGGGGAGGAGGGACCCTATAGTGTCTATCTGAGGGGAGGAGGGACCCTATAGTGTCTATCTGAGGGGAGGAGGGACCCTATAGTGTCTGAGGGGAGGAGGGACCCTATAGTGTCTATCTGAGGGGAGGAGGGACCCTATAGTGTCTGAGGGGAGGAGGGACCCTATAGTGTCTATCTGAGGGGAGGCGGGACCCTATAGTGTCTGAGGGGAGGAGGGACCCTATAGTGTCTATCTGAGGGGAGGAGGGACCCTATAGTGTCTATCTGAGGGGAGGAGGGACCCTATAGTGTCTGAGGGGAGGAGGGACCCTATAGTGTCTATCTGATGGGAGGAGGGACCCTATAGTGTCTATCTGAGGGGAGGAGGGACCCTATGGTTTCTGAGGGGAGGAGGGAGCCTATAGTGTCTGAGGGGAGGAGGGACCCTATAGTGTCTATCTGAGGGGATGAGGGACCCTATAGTGTCTGAGGGGAGGAGGGACCCTATAGTGTCTGAGGGGAGGAGGGACCCTAGTGTCTGAGTGGAGGAGCGACCCTATAGTGTCTATCTGACGGGAGGAGGGACCCTATAGTGTCTGTCTGAGGGGAGGAGGGACCCTATAGTGTCTGAGGGGAGGAGGGACCCTATAGTGTCTATCTGAGGGGAGGAGGGACCCTATAGTGTCTGAGGGGAGGAGGGACCCTATAGTGTCTATCTGAGGGGAGGAGGGACCCTATAGTGTCTGAGGGGAGGAGGGACCCTATAGTGTCTATCTGAGGGGAGGAGGGACCCTATAGTGTCTATCTGAGGGGAGGAGGGACCCTATAGTGTCTATCTGAGGGGAGGAGGGACCCTATAGTGTCTATCTGAGGGGAGGAGGGACCCTATAGTGTCTATCTGAAGGGAGGAGGGACCCTATAGTGTCTATCTGAGGGGAGGAGGGACCCTATAGTGTCTATCTGAGGGGAGGAGGGACCCTATAGTGTCTATCTGAGTGGAGGAGGGACCCTATAGTGTCTATCTGAGGGGAGGAGGGACCCTATAGTGTCTATCTGAGGGGAGGAGGGACCCTATAGTGTCTATCTGAGGGGAGGAGGGACCCTATAGTGTCTGTCTGAGGGGAGGAGGGACCCTATAGTGTCTGAGGGGAGGAGGGACCCTATAGTGTCTATCTGAGGGGAGGAGGGACCCTGTAGTGTCTATCTGAGGGGAGGAGGGACCCTGTAGTGTCTATCTGTGGGGAGGAGGGACCCTATACCATCTGCCTGATGGGAGGAACTAATACTCGGAATGGAGTACATGGGAGGGATCTGAAATCGTTTTCTGCGCTTCTCTGGTAACGGTCTGTTCAAAAACTGCTGCCTCACATCCATAACCTTCTTGGCAGTTTTTATCATACTGTGCTCATTTCTCTGTGCTCATTTCAAATTAATTATTCATTCTTGGTTAGGAACATTCAGTGCTCCTGTTTTCTGTTTTAGGTGAGTGCTCTTTGAAAGATTAAAGCCAAAGCTTTTTAATTAACTTCCATCCCGTTATCAGAGTTACCGAATCAACGTCTAGCTGTCACTACAGTCTTCAACAAATGTCATACTGTTTCCCCTTAGCTGGATCACCTGACATCATTCCAGACATATTTAGAGATTCTTCGTCAACAGATTTCACTTTTTTATGCAATAAGCATTTCCTTAAAAAATATGGAAGTATTTTGGCTTCACCGTAGCATTTTTTTGACTGATGATGCTGTTGAAATTTAAGCAAAGTGTACCAATGACCACACACACCACACACACACACAGTCTGCCTGAAGTATGGGCTCCCTGGATGTTGCTCACTGTCAGTGCCAGTTTCTTAATACTCACCATAAATCATTTGCTAACGCTGGCAGAAACCTCCACGGCTGAAACTGCTGCATTATTTACCCCAATGGCTTTTACAAATTAGTCAGGGGGCGAAAGACCGACTGTAAATGTGGTGTTTGGGGACATGTCACTCAGCACTCAGTACCCCTACCTCAGCGGAACTGGGAAAAGAACAGGCAAGTCCGTGGCAGGTAGAGACAGAGATGGAAACGGGACGGTTGCATTGTTATTGACCGATGATTGCGTTGTGTTTCGGTATACTTTGTCTTAATCCGTGCTATATATTTGTTCGAAGACGCTTTGTTACTTTTATCTGATTACCTTCGCAGGGAGGACTTTTCATTTATCTCAAAGTGTCCCATGTTCCCGGTACAGACGACAAAAGCGGTTCGCTTTACAACCTGCGTCTAAATGTCACGTGTCAAACAGTCCCCTTGCTTTCGTAAGAGACACAAAGACAAACAAAGCGTCTTTTAATTAAAGCACTTCAGGTATGTTCTTTGTTGTTGACGGTAACAAGATATTAGACACGTATGATGTGACGCACACACACGCACACATCATTTGTGCATACACTCTCCCACGTAGTCACACCCTCTAACCATAATCATCTATCAGAAATATTCCGATTTCAGAACAAATCCATCATCATCGTTTATTGCTATTCTCTGTAAAGCTGTTCTCCTTTACATGCAACCCATCACCCCCATCATTTCTCCCTCTAATCCTTTCATTTTCATGCATGTCCACATCAGGCTTGGCCACATTAAACCAATGATTAATGATGTATTGATTATGGTCCTTTCAACCACTGAGAGAAGGTGCTGAGTTGACAGTGTACTTCCCTTATCTAGGCCGCCCAGCTTGCCAAAAAGGATATATATATATATTCCTCCGGGGGAGGAAAACGTGGGAAAACCTGACTTGAACACATTCAAGGTTCTAAAACATTTGTATCCTTTTCACTTGGTGATTGAGCCTCGCCTGCATAACTTTGTAAATCAAAGGTATAACTTGTAATCAGTTTTGCCATCTGTCTTTCTTACCGCATGTTGCTATGATCACACCTTTGGAAAAGCTCGACTAATATTAGTTTGTGTTAGCTGCATTTCACATTTTCACAGTTGGAGTTTTCCGATTGCCAGCTTGCTCCTTTCACCACTCCCACCCAGCAGCAGGCCTTCCCGTCCATCCACCCATCAACCCCTGCTCTCCAGTCCTCTCTCTCTGGCATTTAGGAGAGTGCGATTTTAGAAAGCAGAGTAAATTACTTCTATTGAAATAGCATTTCCCTCTAATGTTCAATTTTAGGGCAGATTGGTATTGTCCGCAGCAGGAAGATGGTGAAAACTCATCTGGGTCTACTCTATCTTTTACACATTTTTTCTCTTTCACTGACCTTCCACCTCTCTCTCCCTCTGTCTCTCTATCTGCTTCTCTCTCTCTGCCTCTCTCTCTCTCTCTCTCTCTCTCTCTCTCTCTCTCTCTCTCTGCCTCTTTCTCTGTCTCTCTCTACCTGCCTTTCTCTATCTGACTATCTCTCTCTCTGCCTCCTCTCTCTATCTGCCTCTCTCTCTCTCCCTCTCATCTATCTGCCTCTCTCTCATCTATCTGCCTCTCTCTCATCTATCTCTCTATCTGCCTCTCTCTTTATTTCTATCTGCCTCTCTCTCTCTGCCTCTCTCTATCTGCCTCTCTATATTTCTATCTGCCAATCTCTCTCTATCTGCCTCACTCTATCTGCCTATCTATCTGCCTATCTATCTGTCGCTCTCTCTGCCCATCTCTCTCTGCCTATCTGCCTATCTATCTGCCGCTCTCTCTATCTCTCTCTCTCTCTCTCTGCCTATCTCTCTCTGCCTATCTTTCTCTGCCTATCTTTCTCTGCCTCTCTCTCGCTCTCTGCCTCGCTCTCGCTCTCTGCCTCGCTCTCGCTCTCTGCCTCGCTCTCGCTCTCTGCCTCGCTCTCTGCCTCTCTCTGCCTCTTTCTCTCTCTCTCTCCCTCTCTATCTGCCTCTCTCATCTATCTGCCTCTCTCGCTCTATCTGCCTCTCTCGCTCTATCTGCCTCTCTATCTGCCTCTCTCTCGCTCTCTCTGCCTCTCTCTCTGCCTCTCTCTCTGCCTCTCTCTCTCTGCCTCTCTCTATCTGCCTCTCTCTATCTGCCTCTCTATATTTCTATCTGCCAATCTCTCTCTATCTGCCTCACTCTATCTGCCTATCTATCTGCCTATCTATCTGTCGCTCTCTCTGCCCATCTCTCTCTGCCTATCTGCCTATCTATCTGCCGCTCTCTCTATCTCTCTCTCTCTCTCTCTGCCTATCTCTCTCTGCCTATCTCTCTCTGACTATCTCTCTCTGCCTCTCTTTCTCTGCCTATCTCTCTCTCTGCCTCTCTCTCGCTCTCTGCCTCGCTCTCGCTCTCTGCCTCTCTCTGCCTCTTTCTCTCTCTCTCTATCTGCCTCTCTCTCATCTATCTGCCTCTCTCGTTCTATCTGCCTCTCTCGCTCTATCTGCCTCTCTATCTGCCTCTCTCTATCTGCCTCTCTCTCTGCCTCTCTCTGCCTCTCTCTCTGCCTCTCTCTCTGCCCCTCTCTCTCTCTCTCTCTATCTGCCTCTCTCGCTCTATCTGCCTCTCTCTATCTGCCTCTCTCTCGCTCTATCTGCCTCGCTATATCTGCCTCTCTCTATCTGCCTCTCTCTATATTTCTATCTGCCTCTCTCTATATTTCTATCTGCCTCTCTCTATATTTCTATCTGCCTCTCTCTATCTGCCTCTCTCTATCTGCCTCACTCTCTGCCTCTCTCTCTCTGCCTATCTATCTGCCTATCTATCTGTCGCTCTCTCTGCCTAACTATCTCTCTCTCTGCCTATCTCTCTCTCTGCCTCTCTCTCTGCCTATCTCTCTCTGCCTTTCTCTCTCTCTGCCTCTCTCTCTCTCTGCCTCTCTCTCTCTCTGCCTCTCTCTCTGCCCTTTTCTCTCTGCCTCTTTCTCTCTCTCTCACTATCTGCCTCTCTCTCATCTATCTGCCTCTCTCTCGCTCTATCTGCCTCTCTCTATCTGCCTTTCTCTATATTTCTATCTGCCTCTCTCTCTCTATCTTCCTCTCTCTCTCTATCTGCCTCTCTCTATATTTCTATCTGCCTCTCTCTCTCTATCTGCCTCTCTCTATCTGCTTCTCTCTCTCTCTGCCTCTCTCTCTCTGCCTATCTATCTGTCGCTCTATCTGCCTATCTCGCTCTCTCTATCTCTCTCTCTCCCTCTCTCTCTCTGCCTATCTCTCTCTGCCTTTCTCTCTCTCTCTGCCTATCTCTCTCAGCCTCCCTCTCTCTGCCTCCCTCTCTCTGCCTCCCTCTCTCTGCCTCTCTCTCTCTGCCTCTCTCTCTCTGCCTCTTTCTCTCTGCCTCTTTCTCTCTGCCTCTTTCTCTCTGCCTCTTTCTCTCTGCCTCTCTCTCTGCCTCTCTCTCTCTGCCTCTCTCTCTGCCTCTTTCTCTGCCTCTCTCTCTCTGCCGCTCCCTCTGCCTCTCTCTCTGCCTCTCTCTCTGCCTCTCTCTCTGCCTCTCTCTGCCTCTCTGCCTCGCTCTCTGCCTGTCTCTCTCTCTCTCTCTCTCTCTCTCACACACACACAAATGCACTCTTTTTTGGCAGCTACACTGTATATACAAGCGTTTCTGGACACCCCTTCAAATTAATGGATTCTACAATTTCAGCCACACCCGATGCTGACAGGTGTACACAGCCATTGCATGGCCATTTGCACACAGCCATGCAATCTCCATAGACAAACATTGGCAGTAGAATGGCCTTACTGAAGAGATCAGTTTCTTTCAATGTGGCACCGACATCCAACCAGTCAGTTTCTCAAATTTCTGCCCTGCTAGAGTTGCCCCAGTCAACTTTACGGGCTGTTATTGTGAAGTGGAAATGCTTAGGAGCAACAATGGCTCACCCTCAAAGTGGTAGGCCACACAAGCTCACAGAAGGGGACCGTCGAGTGCTGAAGCATGTAGTGCGTAAAAATCATCTGTCCTCTGTTGTAACATTCACTACCGAGTTCCACTTTTCATCGGGAACTTCATGAAATGGGTTTCCATGGCAGAGGAGCCGCACACAAACCTAAGATCACCATGTGCAATGCCAAGCATTGGCTGGAGTGGTGTAAAGCTCGCTGTCATTGAACTCTGGAGCAGTGGAAACATGTTTACTGGAGTGATGATTATTCTTCACCATCTGGCAGTCCGACGGATGAATCTGGGTTTGGTACCTGGCCCAATGCATAGTTCCAACTTTAAAGTTTGGTGGAGGAGGAATAATGGTCTGGGGCTGTTTTTCATAGTTCAGGTTAGGCCCCTTAATTCCAGTGAAGGGAAATCTTAATGCTACAGCATACAATGACATTCTAGATTATTCTGTGCTTCAAACTTTGTGGCAACAGTTTGGGGAAGGCACATTCCTGTTTCAGCATCACAATGCCCCTGTGTACAAAGTGAGGGCCATAGAAAAATTGTTTGTCGAGATTGGTGTGGAAGAACTGACTGGCCTGTACAGAGCCCTGACATCAACCCCATCAAACACCATTGGGATGAATTGGAACACCGAATGCGAGCTAGGCCTAATCGTCCAACATCAGTGCCCACCTCACTAATGCTCTTGTGGCTGAATGGAACCAAGTCCCAGCAGCAATGTTCCAAAATCTAGTGGAAAGCCTTCCCAGAAGAGTGTAGGCTGTTATAGCAGCAAAGGGGGACCAACTCCATATTAATGCCCATGATTTTGGAATGAGATGATCGACGAGCAGGTGTCCACATACTTTTGGTCACGTAGCATATCTAGCCCCCTTTTACCCTTTTACTCATTCTCTTTCTTTGAATTTAAACTTTTTGTACTCTGTTGCTCTCCATCTAGCTTTCATTCTCACACTCTCCTCCTCTCCCCTCTCTCCATATCCCTTCCTTCCCATGTCTCTTTCCCACTTCCTTTCCGTTTCCCCTTATCTCAGATCCCACTCAGCCTGTCAGATAAGCATCATTTTAGAGAGCCTCTTAAACCGACCCTCTTTCTCATTACCTGACAGAAATGGCTTTGGTGTCCATTTGCAGTGTGATTGATCATATAGTCCCTGCGTAAAACGCTTGATTCATATCTTCCTCTTCGTGGATACAAGGGGAAGAGTAGTGGAGAATTTCCCATTGAATTTAGACTGAATGACCTCAGCATTGAGGTGTGGCTCAACACTTTGACCCTTACAAAGATATGCTATTTCTTCCTGTGGTGAATAGTGACACTGAAACATGCATCGAATGTAAATTATAGCCACAATGTGCAATACAAATTGAAAGCTGTGACCTACAAGAAGCCGCACAGTGTGTGTCCAAGGGCCATAATACAAGATACGGGGCACAGAAAGGGAGGAGAAAGAGGAGGACGAGGGACGAGAGGACGAGGAAGGAGAGAAGTATGCGATGGCCGAGCGAGAGGAGAAAGAGGAAGAAGAGAAGGAGGGAGGCAGTTTTTTGAAAGATGGCGTACCCCCCACCACTCCCCTCACCCCTCCCCTCCCTCCTAGTGTTGGCCATGTCCTCTCGATGCCCTGTCCGTCCTGAACTAAAGCTGTTACTCCTGTCAGATCCTCCGAAATATAATATTATGGGAAGGTCAGCATGACGTCACCACGCCCAGCCCTGGATCTGTTGGAGGGAAAAGGAAGTAAAAAAAAAATACGTAAGTCTGTGTCCCTCTCCTACAGCCTGTCAGGTTCAGTCAGCAACGCGAGGTTGTGACAGAAAGAGAGAGCGGTGGTGGGGGGGGGGGGGGGGGGGGCAATAGAGAGAGGGATATAAAAAGAGACAGAGTTCTGGAGCCCAAGCTGTCATTCAAGGACAACAGACTCCTGATGGTTTCACAGTGAGCCTCCATCGAGCTGAACATCAATATATTGGAAACACAGACACACCATCCCCTCCAACGGTTCATGTCTCTCTCTCTCTCTGTGTGTGTGTGTCTGTGTCTGTTGTGCATGCCTGTGAGCGTGCAAGCCCGTGCTCGAGACACCGGAGAGTTGCGTCAACGCGGGATGCCCTCATGTTGACCACTTAACCCGTACTGGGGAGAGACGAGTCACAAGTGTTTACGGTAGCCCTCGTCTAACCTCTGAGTGTCTAGGGCTCCAGGGTAGACAGGGAATGGAGGAGATGGAAATGAGGAAGATGGAGAGACGAGGCTGTGTTAAAGGCATATTAGCTCTCCCTCATCTTCCCCGCTGCTTCACTGAACAGCCTGTAGACAGCCTTCAAAAGCACAATGGCATCATGTAATCTGATGAATATTTTAAGCGCCAGTCAAGAAGTATACAATATAACAAGCCCAATCAAATATAGAGATGAGGGAAAGACGAGACAAAAGGAAAGTAAATGTCATGTGTGTGGAGCTGAAGGAGATGGGTTGATATGCTCCTTTAGGAAGGACAGCGAGTATTGAGCATGACAGAGAGCGCACACTTGAGATTGTGATCGTCATCTGTGTAAGCTCATTTGGTGGAGGAAAAGTCGAAAAGGTGATTTTAACAATTTCCTTGAACTTTGAGGTTTGTTGTGTCAATAAAGGGTGCACTCCATCTGTCTATGGCTACTGTGTGGGCTCAGTGTTACGGACTCACGCATGTGAGGTACAGGACTAGTCTCAGAAACGTTCTCCCGTAGATAAGGAAATATGAAAGATATCAGCCCTGAAGGTATGTCTGTTGATTCTACTGTACCTGGCTTATAGTTGCCTATCCAGTCCTAACCAGTGCATAACAAACACAAACGTTTACCCAAACAACGAGAAGAAAAGTAAAGTGGTCTGCCATTGAAGCATGAGCTGTTTATTTGTTTGAGAGAGGGGTTATCAGACCACCACCACAGCCAGTCCAACCACCCAGGCCTGCACTAGGGCCATCCGTCTGCCTGTGTGTTTGCCACGCTCTGTCTCCCAGTATAAATAAATACATCAGCCATAATAAATCAACCATGGCCAGGCTAGGCTTGGCTGGGTAAAGAAAAACACAGAACAAACCCACAGGGTTGCTGAAACCACTGCATTACCTCTTCGAACCCACACTCTCTCTCTCTCTCTCTCTTTCTCTCTCTCTCTCACTCTCTCTCTTTTCTTCTGTCTTTGTCTCTCTTTCTGCCCCCCCCCCCCCCCCCCACACACACACACACACACACACACACACACAACCCCATACACCACAAACCATCGCTGTTGTTTCGTCAACATAGTAAGTGAAATAGCACAGTGTATGGGGAAAAAAAGCCCACAATGCCGTCATTTTCCCCCTAGGATATCTGTGGGGATGGGTTCTTCTTCCATGGGTGGCCACGCACAGTTGCTTTGTACTGTTTGTATGCTTCTTATGTTCATGCTGTGTATAGGATTGTATTGTAGGCCCAAACCAAGAGGATAGAAAAGGAGCATGTTTTGGACAGGAGAACACACATAGGTCTATTTCATAAGTCTCTTTAAAAAAAAAAGAGTGAGTTGTGAGTTGGCCAATGTGTAGAGAGTTTTGTGTTTTGGATAATACTTTCAATTTCAAAACAAAGAAAATCAATAAACTTATTAACTGTGTAGTTATGACAAAACACTGACTTGTCTGAAGTGATCAATAGATAATCAGAAATGAAAATGCTGCTTCAGCAGTACACCAAGGGCATAATACAAACTCTGAACCACAACACATCTACAGTAGCTTAAAAGCAAAAAGCATATATTTTCCCAAAATATCAGTCAATTTCAACCATATTTCCATACAGTATTTCTAATGGTATACTTGCACACAAATGACGCATCAAAACAGCTCAGAATCCAATACTGCTAATTGTTAGTTAAGCGTACACATTTGAGCATATCTATCTTAGCAAGGGCGCCAGTGCTGTATATCCTCAGGGACAGGAACGCCAGAAGGCGTGTGTGTGTGTGTGTGTGTGTGTGTGTGGTGTGTGTGTGTGTGTGTGTGTGTGTGTGTGTGTGTGTGTGTGTGTGTGTGTGTGTGTGTGTGTGTGTGTGTGTGTGTGTGTGTGTGTGTGTGTGACGCTCTCAGTGAGTGTGTTCTCTGAAGCTCAGTGCTGGTTTTAAAAACACAGTAATGTGAGTAGATGAGGCAAACCCCATCAGGAATGGAAGGATGAAGGGAAGGAGAGGTGGAGGGAAGGAGGAGGGGTTAGTGTGCAGCTATTACAATCCCAGCTGTCACACAGAGTACTGGACCATGAAGGAGGAAGAGGAGTGGGTTAGGGCATGAGGAAGGGGGTATTGGGGCAGATGTGTGAGTTCCTGGTACTCACATAATCTACCCAAGCATACAGAAAATTCATGTTTGTCAGTTTCATCAATATGCAACATTTTATGATATCCTGGGACAAGTTGATACACGTTGATGACATCATGTTACCTATTTTCCAGTGTATATGATGATGGACAGAGGATGGTCAAATCAGTCATTAAGACAGGCACATCGATTTTCATAACACATTAGGAAGGACAGTAGGAGGTAGGGAGAGGCAGGGGGAGGCAGGGACAGGCGGGGAGAGATGGAAGAGGTGGACGCAAGAGGCGATGTTAGCTGACAGGAGTAAAATGGCATTTAGCTGCATTTCAGTTAAAGTTCTTTACAAGATTACATGTATGAAAATACGAAGCCCCTTCCACTGTCTATCTGTCTAAGAATAACACGAGAGATGGAGAGGGAGAGAGGGAGAGAGAGAGAGAGGGATAGAGAGAGGGAGAGGGAGCAGGATGGCGAGAGATAGAGAGAAGGAGAGGTAGAGAGAGAGAGAGGGAGCAGGATGGCGAGAGAGGGAGAGAAGGAGAGGTAGAGAGCAAGAGAGAGAGAGGGAGCAGGATGGAGAGAGATAGAGAGAGAGAGTGCGTGAGAGGGAGAGGGAGCAGGATGGAGAGAGATGGAGAGAAGGAGAGGTAGAGAGAGAGAGAGAGAGAGAGAGAGGGAGCAGGATGGCGAGAGATGGAGAGAAGGAGAGGTAGAGAGAGAGAGAGAGAGAGAGAGAGAGAGAGAGGGAGCAGGATGGTGAGAGATGGAGAGAAGGAGAGGTAGAGAGAGAGAGAGAGAGAGAGAGGGAGCAGGATGGCGAGAGATAGAGAGAAGGAGAGGTAGAGAGAGAGAGAGAGAGAGAGAGAGAGAGAGAGCAGGATGGCGCGAGATGGAGAGAAGGAGAGGTAGAGAGAGAGAGAGAGGGAGCAGGATGGCGAGAGATGGAGAGGTAGAGAGAGAGCGAGAGAGAGAGAGAGAGAGAGAGAGAGGGAGCAGGATGGCGAGAGAAGGAGAGGTAGAGAGAGAGAGAGAGAGAGAGAGAGAGTGAAATTAGGTCTGCTTAGTCATGTACGATATAATGTGAAAGGAGCTAAATCAGCAGGCCATTCCCCGTGGCAGAGAGGGAGAGAGAGAGGGGCTCTGTAAGCAACGCTGAACTTCTGAACTACACTCGCTCTAGGAGAATTAATCGGGACAGTCGTGCACACACCACACAAATGCACGCACACACACACTCACACACACACGCACACAAACACACTTATACACACGCATACACACACACATGCGCGCCTGTCACCCATTCTCACACCTAAAATGTGAATACCTAGAATGTCCATTACCAAGAGTAGAGGATTGCATTAAAGTTTCATCTGTGTGTGCTGAGGGATGTACCGTGATTAAAAATATAGTGGGTGCATAAGTATGGAGTGTCATTGAGATGGCATTAAATCCGGTATAAAACCGGTACTGCCATTACCTTTGGAAAATTGTTATACTTTTTTATTGCAAAGTTATGAGAATCCTGTCACTCTAAATCTATGTTAAGATATTAAACACAGGTTCAGCTGATTTAATTAGTGCTTGTGTTCAGCTTTTTCTGCCACTTTTCCAGACATCAAATGTTCCTGTAAAAATGTCTCCTCTTCACACGGCTCAGTCTAACCCCATCACAACGAGCTGACGAAAGAGGCACTTCCACTGAATGGTTTCGGGAAAATAAACCAAAATCACAAATGTACTCAAAATACCATAACAGTTGTATTTGTGGGAGATGCATATACTCTTATATACGTTTGAATGAAATCCCCTTGTGCTGGCCTAGCTAAGATATGATGGTAAAGAATCTATGGTTATTCACAGACTGTTGGTCTCATGGTGTTGTATAGGTTTCTTGTATGGTCTTGGGGATAGTGTACATGTAGCATAACTGTTAGAAGTAGTGAGTCTGAAATAACATCTTGGAACTACTCCAAAATAGTAAAAGCAGACATGTTCCACCGTAGCATGTCAAATTGGGTTAGCAGGAACATGTACCGTCTTCAGAGATCTTATGAGACAGAATATCATAGTTTACCATGAACTTTTTGTGAATGTGAAAACCGTAACCGTTGACCCGACAGAACAAGATGGGTTACCTCGTAAAAATAGGACCATTAGCAATCTTCTTTGCACGAGTGTTTCTGGGGCTCCACATGGATTTTCGCATATATGTTAACCGTTTCCACACTATTTCACTGCCAAGTTGGATGAATAAGTTATGAACATGATCATCTATTCCCGTGTATAGGCATGCTGAATTCACAAGACAGCGTTGAATGGTCAGATTGTTAATGCATTCTCCTAGTCACGTGTTTCCAATGGGTCTCAGACTATTCAGTTGGTGGTGAGTAGTGGTCTCAGTTGGTAGAGCATGGTGTTTGCAACGCCAGGGTTGTGGGTTCGATTCCCACGGGGGACCAGTACGGAGAAACAAAATGTATGAAATGTATGCATTCACTACTGTAAGTCGCTCTGGATAAGAGCATCTGCTAAATGACTAAAATGTAAAAAAATGTCTAACGTAACAAATAACGTTTCCCTGCTTTTTGGTGTGCAATGGGTCAATTCACTTTCCTCTCGTTTAGCTAAAAGTTAGGTTCAATAAATGCTATAAAAATACTTTTCCCGCTGTACAAGTCCTGTATTCCCATGTTGCAAAGACTGTGGAACAAAGTTATGCACAAAATATGCAAATACCGTAGGTAAGCTGTCAATCACTAACTGATGATACCAGTTTCCTCCCGTGCCTGTCACCAGCCTTAGGGGGAATCACTTCTGTTGATTATAATATGTCAGATATCATCATTAAGGCATATCAAGAGAAACAGACTGGGGAGAAACCAATAGGGAGCGAGAAAAAAAAACAGGGAAAAGAGAAAAACAGCGAGAGTCAGTGAGACGCACAGAGCAGAAAGAGGGGTCTGAGACAGATGGAGATAGAGAGAGAGCGCCAGAGAGAGATGGAGAGAGAGAGAATAAGTGGAGAGAGCGTTTTTGAAAAGTTCATTCAGGCTGTTCTAGTGATGTGCGGTGCCCTGTTTGTCTTGACGGGCGGCAGGCGGCGGGCGGGTGGGCGGGTGGCGGCTGGGCATCAAAGCGAGCGATGTGTCGCTGGGGCTCCCATCCTGACGGGGCCTTCTCGAGGCCTGTCAGGCTGACAGCGTTTTAACTCACACTTATTCATTTTGTTTGGGAGGGAGACGAATATGAAGACGATGCCAAGGGAAGAGTATAAGAAAGAGCAATAGCGGCGGAATTGGCATTTTGATTGAATGGGGATGAATTACATTAAACCGTGCGGGCAATGCAGACATTTTTGTCAGAAGCTGAGTCATACCGGACGTCAGTCACCCAGAGCTCATCCAGCCTTATCTAAAGACTCAGGGTGAAACCACGGAGGTCACACTGTCATATGCTGTTTAAAACTGAGGTTAAGATGAACCCATATCACCTTTCTAACCTCTTTGGCCCAGTGGGACGCTTGCGTCCCACCTACTCAACAGCCAGTGTAATCCCGTGGCGCGATATTCAAATACCTTAGAAATGCTATTACTTCAATTTCTCAAACATATGACTATTTTACACCATTTTAAAGACAAGACTCTCGTTAATCTAACCACACTGTCCGATTTCAAAAAGGCTTTACAACGAAAGCAAAACATTAGATTATGTCAGCAGAGTACCCAGCCAGAAATAATCAGACACCCATTTTTCAAGCTAGCATATAATGTCACATAAACCCAGAAGACAGCTAAATGCAGCACTAACCTTTGATGATCTTCATCAGATGACAATCCTAGGACATTATGTTATACAATACATGCATGTTTTGTTCAATCAAGTTCATATTTATATCAAAAAACAGCTTTTTACATTAGCATGTGACTAGCATGTGACTAGCATTCCCACCGAACACTTCCGGTGAATTTACTAAATTACTCACGATAAACGTTCACAAAAAACATAACAATTATTTTAAGAATTATAGATACAGAACTCCTTTATGCACTCGCTATGTCCGATTTTAAAATAGCTTTTCGGTGAAAGCACATTTTGCAATATTCTGAGTAGATAGCCCGGCCATCACAGGCTAGCTATTTTGACACCCACCAAGTGTGGTACTCACCAAACTCCGATTTACTATTAGAAAAGTTTGATTACCTTTGCTGTTCTTCGTCAGAATGCACTCCCAGGACTTCTACTTCAATAACAAATGTTGGTTTGGTTCCAAATAATCCATAGTTATATCCAAATAGCGGAGTTTTGTTCGTGCGTTCAAGACACTATCCGAAGGGTAAAGAAGGGTGATGCGCCCGACGCGTTTCGTGACAAAAAAAATTCAAAATATTCCATTACCGTACTTCGAAGCATGTCAAATGCTGTTTAAAATCTATTTTTATGCTATTTTTCTCCTGTTTGGAATCTTCTCAGGTTTTGGCCTGCCAAATGAGTTCTGTTACTCACAGACACCATTCAAACTGTTTTAGAAACTTTAGGGTGTTTTCTATCCAAATCAAACAATTATATGCATATTCTAGTTACTGGGCAGGAGTAGTAACCAGATTAAATCGGGTACGTTTTTTATCCGGCCGTGCAAATACTGCCCCCTATCCCCAACAGGCTAACACACTCACGCTTCAGGTTTCAATGTCACATGCATAAGTACAGTGAAATGCCTTTCTTGCAAACTCAAAACCCAACAATGCAATAATCAATAACAATGTATTACTAGAAAAAAACACAAGAAATAAGAATAAGAAATATGAAATACACAAGAAAGTAAGTATGTAAGTAAGTAAGCATATTATAAACAGCACATATTTTTTAAAAGCATAATCTGATTATTTGATTAACTGTTTAGCAGTCTAATGGGGGGTAGAAGAAGTTTAGGGGTAGAAGCTGTAAGGACCATTTGGACCTAAACTTGGCACCGGTACCGCTTGCCATACGGTAGCAGAGAGAACAGTCTATGACTAGGGTGGCGAGAGTCTTTGACCATTTTTAGGGCCTTCCTCTGACACCCTTTGTAGTGCCTTGCGGTCAGATGCCTAGCAGTTGCCATACCAGGCGGTGATGCAACCAGTCAGGAACTCTACATGAGGGCACGACAACGCCTTGGTGTGTTTGGAACATGATAGTTTGTTAGTGATGTGGAGGCCAAGGAACTTGAAGCTCTTGACTCTCTCCACTATAGCCCCGTCTATGTGAATGGGGGCGTGCTTGGCCCCCCTTTTCCTGTAGTCCATGATCAGCTCTTTGTCTTGCTCACATAAACAGGAAGCAAGAGTACAGACTCATGATTTGATTTGCTGATTGTCGGACAAGGGAGGGCCTTGTATACTTGCTTGTGGGTAGAATAGCAGTGGTCTAGGATTTTATCACCCCTAGTGGTGTTGGAGATGTATTGATGGAAGTGGCGGAGATCGTTGTGGGCTATACTCGGCCTTGTCTTAGGACGGTAAGTTGGTGGTTGGAGACATCCCTCTAGTGGTGTGGGGGCTGTGCTTTGGCAAAGTGGGTGGGGTTATATCCTGCCTGTTTGTCCCTGTCCGGGGGTATCATCGGATGGGGCCACAGTGTCTTCTGATCCCTCCTGTCTCAGCCTCCAGTATTTATGCTGCAGTAGTTTATGTGTCGGGGGGCTAGGGTCAGTCTGTTACATCTGGAGTATTTCTCTTGTCTTATACGGTGTCCTGTGTGAATTTAAATATGCTCTCTCTAATTCTCTCTTTCTCTCTTTCTGTCTTTCTCTCGGAGGACCTGAGCCCTAGGACCATGCCTCAGGACTACCTGGTATGATGACTCCTTGCTGTCCCCAGTCCACCTGGCCGTGCTGCTGCTCCAGTTTCAACTGTTCTGCCTGCGGCTATGGAACCCTGACCTGTTCACCGGACGTGCTTGTTGCACCCTCGACAACTACTATGATTATTATTATTTGACCATGCTGGTCATTTATGAACATTTTAACATTTTAACATCTTGACCATGTTCTGTTATAATATCCACCCTGCACAGCCAGAAGAGGACTGGCCACCCCTCATAGCCTGGTTCCTCTCTAGGTTTCTTCCTAGGTTTTTGGCCTTTCTAGGGAGTTTTTCCTAGGGAGTTTTTCCTAGCCACCGTGCTTCTTTCACATGCTTTGCTTGCTGTTTGGGGTTTTAGGCTGGGTTTCTGTACAGCACTTTGAGATATCAGCTGATGTACGAAGGGCTATATAAAAATAAATTTGATTTGATGGAAGTTGGGCTTCACGTGTCTTAGACGCCGAATTCAAATCGCAGGCAACCAGAAAGGCAGCCTCTGGGTGTAGGTTTTCCTGCTTGTTTATAGCCTTGTACAGTTCGTTAAGTGCCAGTTTGATATTTTTATTGTCCTGGGGTGGAATGTATACAGCAGTCACGATAACAGCTGAAAACTCCCTCGGGAGGTAGAAGGGTTGACATTTGACCTTCCGGTATTCCAAGATGGGGCAACAGTGGGTTGATACTTCCACCGCGCTGGAATGCGCACACTAGTTGGTGTTGCTGAAGAGGCAAACCCCTCCCCCCATCAATTTCCCTGACTCCACTGTCCTGTCTGCCCGGTGAATGGAGAATCCATCGATTTGGATTGCCGTGGGGGGTATCTTGTCCAACAGCCATGTTTCTGAAAAGCAAAGAATATTGCTGTTCCGAGAGTCCCGTTGGTAGAACATCCGAGAGTCTCGTTGGTAGCAAATGCAAGCACACGCACAAGTACATGCTCGTACACACACACACACAGTCCACATGTCACCCGTCCAACCTGCTCAACCCACATAGCCACACATTGACACAGTTGGGTCAAAGATCTTCTAGCTACTGTATACCAGTAACCTGGAGATGGGTACAGCTTTCACCAACCTTAAATATGTTGAGGTTAATGTAGTTATGCATTACATGTCTGATTAAGACATATTTTAGGAGAATATTTTTTCCCTTTTGTAATTCTATTTATGTTTCCCTTGCGACTACGTATTGGCCTAACCTATTGGTCCCGTGTGGCTCTGTTGGTAGAGCATGGTGTTTGCAACGCCAGGGTTGTGGGTTCGATTCCCACGGGGGACCAGTTCGGGGGAAAATAATGTATGAAATGTATGCATTCACTACTGTAAGTCGCTCTGGATAAGAGCGTCTGCTAAATGACTAAAATGTAAAAAAATATTAACGCAAAATACAAATTATGATATTGAACTATCGTTCTACTACTGAATATTAAAGGAAGAGTTTCCAAAGCGTTATATCCAACAATTTTTCACATTTGAGTTTTTTCATCAGAAATGATTGCTTATGGGTATTCTGATCCCTTTACTTTTTCCATATTTTGCTATATTGCAGTCTTATTCTAAAATGGATTAAATTGTTTTTTCCCTCATCAATCTACACAAAACCCCATAATGACAAAGCAAAAACATGTTTTTGGAAATGTTTGCAAATGTATAAAATAAAAAAAACGGAAATATCACATTTACATAAGTATTCTGACCTTTTACTCACTACTTTGTTGAAGCACCTTTGGCAGTGATTACAGCCTCGAGTCTTCTTGGGTATGACGCTACAAGCTTGGCATACATGTTTTTGGGGAGTTTCTCCCATCCATCTCTGCAGATCCTCTCGCTGCAAAGCTATTTTCAGGTCTCTCCAGAGATGTTAGATCGGGTTCAGGTCCGGACTCTGGCTGGGCCACTCAAGGACTTTTAGAGACTTGTCCTGAAGTCACTCTGCGTTGTCTTGGCTGTGTGCTTAGGGTCACTGTCCTGTTGGAAGGTGAACCTTTGCCCCAGTCTGAGGTCCTGAGCACTCTGGAGCAGGTTTTCATCAAGGATCTCTCTGTACTTTGCTCCGTTCATCTTTGCCCCAATCCTGACTATTCTCCCAGTCTCTGCCACTGAAAAACATACCCACAGCATTATGCTGCCACCACCTTGCTTCAACGAAAGGGATGGTGCCAAGTTTCCTCCAGACATGACACTTGGCATTCAGGCTAAAGAGTTCAATCTTGGTTTCATCAGACTAGAGAATCAAGTTTCTCATGGTCTGATAGTCTTTCAGGTGAATTTGGCAAACTCCAAGCGGGCAGTCATGTGGCTTGTAATGAGGAGCGGCCACTCTACCATAAAGGCCTGATTGGTGGAGTGCTGGAGAGATGGTTGTCCTTCTGGAAGGTTCTCCCATCTACACAGAGGAACTCTGGAGCTCTGTCAGAGTGACCATTGGGTTCTTGGTCACCTCCCTGACCAAGGCCCTTCTCCCCCGATTGCTCAGTTTGGTCGGGCGGCCAGCTCTAGGAAGAGACTTGGTGGTTCCAAACTTCTTCTATTTAAGAACGATAGAGGCCACTGTATTCTTGGGGACATTCAATGCTGCAAAAAAAATTTATACCCTTCACCAGATCTGTGCCTTGACACAATCCTGTCTCGGAGCTCTACGGACAATTTCTTCGACCTCATGGCTTGGTTTTTGCTCTGACATGCACTGTCAACTGTGGGACCTTCTATAGACAGGTGTGTGCCTTTCCAAATCATGTCCAATCACTTCAATTTACCACAGGTGGACTACGATTAAGTTGTAGAAACATCTCAAAGATGATCAATGCATACAGGATGCACCTGAGCTAAATTTCGAGTCTCATAGCAAAGGTTCTGAATACTTATGTAAAAAAGGTATTTCTGTTTTCGTTTTTAATACATTTGCACAAATTTCTAAAAACCTGTTTTTGCTTTCTCATTTTGGGGTATTGTGTGTAGATGTTAATTTAATAAATGTTATAATAAAGCTGTAACGTAACAAAATGTGTAAAAAGTCAAGGGGTCTGAATACTTTCCGAGTGCACAGTGCACAATTTTCTCTACTTTTGCATATTTTTGATACTGAATGTTATCAGATCTTCAACCAAAACTTAATATTAGACAACAAATAACACAACAATTACATACTTATTTTATTTATTTAAACAAAATTGTGCAACATCCGATGCCCCTGTGTGAAAAAGTAATTGCCCCCTTACACTCAATAACTGGTTGTGCCACCTTTAGCTGCATGACTCCAACCAAACACTACCTGTAGTTGTTGATCAGTCTCTCACATTGCTGTGGAGGAATTGTGGCCCACTCTTCCATGCGGAACTGTTGCAACTCAGCAACATTGTGGGTTTTCAAGCATGAACTGCTCGTTTCAAGTCCTGCCACAACATCTTCATTGGGATTAGGTCTGGACTTTGACTAGGTCATTCCAAAACTTCAAATTTGTTGCTTTGTAGTCATTTTCATATAGATTTGATTGTGTATTTTGGATCATTTTCTTCCTGCATGACCCTGCTGTGCGTCAGTTCAGCTCACAGACGGATTGGTCTGACATTCTCCTGTAGAATTATCTGATACAGAGCAGAATTCATGGTTCCTTCCTTCTATTAAGGCAAGCCGTCCAGGTCCTGAGGCAGCAAAGCATCCCAAAACCATCACATTACCACCACAATGCTTGAACATCGGTAGAAGGTTCTTACTGTGGAATGCAGTGTTTGGTTTTCACCAGGCATAATGGGACCCATGTCATCCAAAAATACTTTTGACTCATCTGTCCATAGAAATTTTTTCTAAGAGTCTTGATGATCATTCAGGTGCTACCAGGTGCTTTTTGGAAAACTTGAGTCAACTTTTTGGACGAGATGGGTCCGGTTATGTCTGGCGAAAACCAAACACTGCATTCCACAGTAAGAACCTCAACAACGGTCAAGCATGGTGGTGATAGTGTGATGGCTTGTGGATGCTACAGACAGAAGTTTGCAGATCGGCTGTACCGTCTTCAGACGAGTCCCAAGATGCTTGTGGAGGTTGTAAAACGGAGAACACCATTGTGTTCTTGAGAGTCTCATCTTTCCATAGAGTGGTCATAATAGTTTGTAGGCCAAATCGTTCAGATGCTTCAGACGATTTTGTAAGAAGAGCCAATTTCGGGACGTTTCATGGTCTGACAAACACCGCTCTAGCTCTGTCACCTTTCACCACAGATGTGGAAGTGCAAAATTGGAAGATGCGGTGGATTAAGAAGAATCTAATGCAAAAAAATCTCTAGCTTAATTTTACAGATTTTTATGGGTATTTTTTTATTACGCTAATTAGATTTGAGCAGGGGCGTGGACATCGAAATTAGGGGGCTAACAACACCTTCGTAATAATGAGTTGCACTCCCATCTTTTGCCCTCAAAACAGCCTCAATTCATCGAGGCATGGAATCTACAAGGTGTTGAACGCATTCAACAGGGATGTTGGCCCATGTTGACTCCAATGCTTCCCACAGTTGTGTCAAGTTGCATGGATGTCCTTTCGGTGGTGGACCATTCTTGATTCACCCAGGAAACGGTTGAGCGTGAAAAACCAAGCAGCAATGCAGTTCTTGTCATAAACCGGTGAGCCTACTACCACACCTCATCCAAAGGCACTTAATCTTTTGTCTTGCCCATTCACCCTCTGAATGGCACACATACACAATCCATGTCTCACTTGTCTCAAGGCTTAAAAATCCTTCTTTAACCTGTCACCTCCCCTTCATCTACACTGATTAAAGTGGATTTAACAAGGGATCATAGCTTTCAAGGGATCATAGCTTTCACCTGGATTCACCTGGTCAGTCTATGTTCTGTTATGTTAAACCCTTACTGATCTACAACTACAGGTATGACATACACATTTAACATGGGGGACAAATTGACTTACACCTGGCTGACACACCAGAGGGATCATATATTTCACCTGGTCAATCTATGTCATGAAAAGAGCAGGTGTATATAATGTTGTGTACACTCATCAAAAAAAGATGATTATATATCTCTCTAAAATGAAACCATCAATTAATAGATTTTAAAGATGCACTATACACAAATCACTCTGCCATTTCCTGGTTTCCAAAAATTCTAATACTTAATTTCAGTTTATGTGACAAAACAAGCAAGAATAGTGTAGAGAATTAAGGTACCATCTAAACCACTGTGAAATATGTTTTCCATAATATATCTTCTGCAGAACCAAAATGTTCAGTTTGAAGCTGGTGTGCAAAACCAAAAGTAAAAGACGCAAAAACTAAACTCAAGAAATGGAAGCATAAAAATTGCGCACGTAGAACAGATCTACCGCTTCTTAGACTTGCTTTTGGTGAAAGTTACAGATTTATAACACACATTTCTATGTGAATTTGGTCGGGTCACACCAAAAAGTTAATCAAATATACTGTCTGTCTGTCATTGAACAACCCCATGCCATGATTAGATAGTGAAAAAACACACCAATCTCTTTCATAATTTCTTTAAACAATAAAAAACAATTTACCAACATTTCTGCAAATGGATACATAGCGTTTTGGAATTAAACTCTTCAAATACATGGAATTAAGCCTAATCAAGGGCCTTGCTACCTACTTATGTATGCATGTTGACTTGTGGCATTTTAAAATAAATTGTAAATGGTCCATTAAGTAATATGTCATACTGTTTTTTTAAATGTGTTAAATATAATGTGTTGTTCTTGTACCTTTACGTGAATCAGAATAAGTAAATTGTACAGAGGGAAAAACACAAAATGGTTTTGTTGCAGGCACTTTTAACGGGAGCTCAATTGATCAGATTAATGCAGTTATGTCCCAAAGTGCAAAACCAGCAAAAACCACACCAAACTTGGCAGAAATTCACACACTCTGTACCTACATTATATTGTTCCTTGTACCCAGCCCAAGGAGCTTGCAATAGTGTTTAACTGTAGCTGTTGACAATGGCCTCTCTCTACATGGAAACCAAGAAGACGCTGCCAGCTCTATTGGCAGAATGGAGATAAAAGGAAATCATTAAGCAATTTTATGTATGTGTGCACCCACCAACCCTCTTCTTACCCTTCCCTGTCTACCACATCCCCTATCCCACCTACAAAAATCAGTTGACCACAGCTAGAGGCTCCAATCAATACAAATCTAAATGGTTCCCGTCAAACCTGCAGCAGCACCTGGATTCATGAAGCTAACCTTGTGGCACCTTCATGAATATGGACCGTCTCATTACATCTGTGTGTTTAAGATGTAATGTCTGGTAAGGTAAGGGGTTGGCAGGCTCAGGAACACACCGTCCAAAGAAAATAACTTAACAGCAGTTGACTCTGACAGCCCAGGCATTTTCTATGTCAGATGGTTGCCACGGTGATCAAACCCATTCTGAATGTTTTTGTATTTAACCTTTATTTAACGAGGGAAGTCAGTTAAGAACAGATTCTTATTTACAATGATGGCCTACCGGAGAACAGTGGATTAACTGCCTTCAGGGTCAGAACAACAGATTTTTACCTTGTCAGCTCGGGGATTTGATCCAGCAACCTTTCAGTTACTGGCCCAACGCTCTAACCACTAGGCTTCCCTGTCACATTATGCTGCTGATGATTACAATTGTGCTAAGAACAATTTATTATGCTCGGTTTACGAATTCTTATGAAAGAACAGAGAATGTATATTTTTTCAACTTCACAGTCTGTTGTTGTAGTGTGAAAACAAATTTACCCCTAACCATTGTTAATAGAGGATATTGGTCATATTGCCTTCTAATTGGCTATGTCAAGCACACACTTCACACAGGTATCACAAACACCTCACACATGCCTCACGCATATATGTTGGGCATCCATCTTTGCCCATTAGTACCCCGCTGAGTACCCACTTAATATGCTGCCAATGTATCTCTCTCTCTCTCTCCCCCCTCCATCCCGCTCCGATACGTGCACCTGCATTAAGTCCCTGTTGGCTTGTGTAGAGCTGTCAGCAACCTTGCACTTATAGACCAGTCATTTCTCCCTCTCATTACATGAAGGCTTTTTTCTTACCCTGGACAAACTTAGTGTGGAAAATTACATTTCATTAAAAGCACTTGGCTGGTGTTCCCGTGCAGGTACTAGTATGACGAAGTGTCCTGCCTGGCAAGGTAGCACTCAGGCCCAGCGGGGGTTAGTCTGTTAGTTAGACTGTTAGTGCAGAACTCCGGATCCAGAGAACTGCAGAGCTGGAGGGAGGCACAGGGACACACAGTGCTGTACAGTAAAATGTGAAACATGAAAAGCGCCAGTTGCATTTGACAACGGCAGGGCACACAGACACATGGTGGGACATTGATACCCAGCCAAGCCCCACAGAGGAGCCACTTCCCACTGCACTTTAAACCTGGCATCTCACTCTACCACAACACCCCAGGAACATCCATAGCTTTAAGCTCACTCCCAAGGTGGAGGCATGGCACGGTAGCGCACATGGTGGACTTAGATGATTGGCTCTGACCTAATTTGCAGACCCTGTTTTACTCACCACAATTAATTTCCTTGAAGGTTGTTGCCTGGGAGGGATACTTCACTAGCATTAGAGTGAAAAAACTACAGGATATGGTTCGCAGCATCTATAAGGGCAGTGTTAAGATGGTTTAGAGTTAGCTAGACCCTTGGGAAGAGTGAGTTAGACTCGTGGCCATGCCATCAGAGAAGCCACAGACAGAGAATCATCAGTGAGTGTTATTGTGCGATAAACGTCACCTTGGAGACTACCAAAAGGCCCAGGCTGAGTTGGGCCTGGAAATAAGGAGTCAGCTAGCAGCCAGCCCACAGTGTGGCTGTATCGCTAAGGTAATGGGGAATGAAATTATCTCTTTCTGAGGTCATCCCAGATGGAATGAGAGCAGATAAAATAACCCATTCTGATGGTTGCCTAGTGGAGAGTGGCGAGAGAGAGGAAAAGTAAACGACAAGAAGGCTTTCACTAGAACGTTTGTGTTTACTGTGTGTTGGTCCGGTTTTGAGGCTGTATGTGGCAATTCTCGTAAAAGCTTGCCTAACTGGGTATCCAACCTGCTTGCCAATGTGTTAGCCCACGGAGCGAAGGCCTAGGCTATTACTGCCCAACCCTGTTCCTGGAGAGCTACCGTCTTGTACTGCAGGTTCTCTCCAACACTAATTAGCACACCTGGTTCTAATAATTAGTTAATTGATACGATGAATCAGGTTAGATATAGAACTGGGTTTAGAGCGATAACTTACCGGAAGGTAGCTATCCAAGAACAAGGTTGGGCGGTCCTTGGCTAAAGCAGGTCAACTGGCACCAAAAAGCTTACAACTGGCACCAAAAACACAGTTTGCATTTAAACTGATGTGTGATTGTGAGAGACTGTCTTCATTCAGGCAAAAGCCTCTCTGCTCATTCTATGCTTCTCTCTTCGAGAGGGAAAGGCTAATGCTAGAGGAGGAGAGCTCATTTCAATGCACCATTAGACAACTCAGCAGGGGTCTACAGGCCAAGGCTAGATAAGTGGACACCTCAATAGAATGAATGAATGAATGAATGCCTGAAATGTCTGGATGAGGAGGGAAAAGGGGTGTACAGATTACCAGTCAGTCAGAATGTATATCTGTGGTGTGCTTTACATGAGCAGACAAGACAGTGAGTGGCACACAAGAAGCTGAATGTGCCCGCCTGTCAGTTATCTCTTCTTGTTTAGAGTAGAAAGTCGTCAGCCTTCTCAACAGGAGTCAATAATTATCTGCTTTCTGTAATTTTCATGTTAGTTTCCATCAGTGGTTCGTATACTCCCCATCTGAAAACAGCCAATGCCTTGTAAATACTCCCCACCACCCCTTAAGAGTCAAAGACAGAGAGACCAAGATGAGGTAAAAAAGAAAGAAAATAAGAAATGTACGAGCATCGATCTCCCTCCTAGGCGCGTCTTGTCTCCACAATAACACACTATTGATGTGCTGGAATTGCTTTTGAAGATAGACAGATTGATATAATGGTGTGGAGTTGGTCCCCCGAGGCCTGTACTGTCAGCACTGATGCTTGATTGGTCTGACCGACCTTGCTAATCTGGCCGTTTGCATTGCGGCTGGCGGACCGTCTTTTGTTGTAAAGTCCGTTAATCTATTCCCCCGGAAGCCTCAGGGAGCGCACGGTCGCACAGCGAAACATATGCACAGGAGAACATCAGCAGACAAGGCTTTGACTTCTTCACCCAGCCTCCCTTGGTCCTGATCAGGATGCTGTCTATTATTAGTCTTCCATTTCTAGTTACTGCGAGCAGGTTAATACCATGGATTATGTGCCAGGTGTAACCTCCAAAAACAACGTGCCTGCGCAAGAGGAGGAGAGTGAGCGCTCAAAGCTTCCCTTGGCAGAGCGCTTAGCTACTTCCTGAACAAAGATGCTGGGGTCTTTATATTGACTTTCTCCCTCTGCCAAAGTTCAATAGTCTACTGAGATAAATGTATTGAGTATTTCTAAATGCCACATTTGAAAAGTTTGAAGGTTGTACACCTCCTTCGTGTCACTTGGTTTACCATTTTATTGAATGACTCTAAAAGTGCCAAGTGCTCGTTTATATTTTTATTTTGACTGTAATAGTAATGGTGCTAATGACTAGCAGAAATGTATCCCTCATTAGCCCTGAAATCTAGTGAAACATAATTACAGTTAAATAAGTGTATCATCCAAATTATAAAACACAATCTAATTACTGTATTATTAATCTGCGCATACATGAAATGGTTTGTGCGCAAAGACAGCCTTGAAGAAAGTAAACTGCATATTCATTGATTTAACAGAGAACTCATGTGTCATGTGTCACTCATTGAGTGTCATTGAGAGTAGACAGGATGTTGAGGACCAGGAAGAGGATCTCAGGACTAGGAAATATCTAAGCCAAGGTTAGCTTGGAGGACGTGATCTCACTGTTAAAGTCAATAACCTTTCAGGGTGGAGTAAGGACATGCGGCTGACATGACTAATATGACACCTGTGTGTGTGTGTGTGTGTGTGTGTGTGTGTGTGTGTGTGTGTGTGTGTGTGTGTGTGTGTGTGTGTGTGTGTGTGTGTGTGTGTGTGTGTGTGTGTGTGTGTGTGTGTGTGTGTGTGTGTGTGTGTATGTGTCTGTGTCTGTGTGTCTGTCTGTGGCTGTCTGTCTGTCTGCCAGAGTATGTCCAGCAAGTGAAAACATAATGTGTCCCAGAACACCAAGAGTCTTTCCAGGTGGTCCAGAATTAAAGTGAGGACCTTAAAGTTCTCAAAGGAGTAGAGCTCAGGAGATGTTTAAGCTTCAGGCTCTTCACTTTGTTTTGGGTGTATTTATTTATCTTCCTCTCTACCTGCCCCTCTCCCTGGCCCAGCCACTTTGCCCAAAACATTTTAGTGCAGAAATGCCTTCTGGAACATGTGAACTTCCATGTTCCTGAATAAAATATGTGTATACCATCTGTAAATAAGGATAACATTGTTAAATCACAAGCCTAGTTGGTTTAGCCACGTAAAAAAACTGGAACCTTCCAACTAGCCATGATTGGCTGAGATAATGGATAGGCTGGACATGCCGGGAGATGAGTTTGGATTGGTCTGCCATGTAGGGCGCTTCTGTCTATAACATGAGCTGTTCAGTATGTGTCAATAATCCTTGCTATCGCGGCTTTTTTGAAAGATATAATGCATAAGCCACAGAGAATTGCAAAAGTGTTGCTACTGCTCTCAACAACATGAATTTAGCAGGTGCTATTGACAAAGATCAGTGGGAAAAAGTTGTGAGGGACTAATTTCTACACATGGTCAGTGTGAACCAGAGTGACTTGACATAACGCAGGCCAACCAAGCTGTACAAACAAAACGGAAACATCACAGGATGAACCTCTTATGGATCTGACCCTTTTTTTCAGTTTTCACCTAAAATGACAAATCTAACTGCCTGTAGCTCTGGACCTGAAACATATATATTTTTTAATTTGATCTTTATTTAACTAGACATGTCAGTTAAGAACAAATTCTTATTTTCAATGACTGCCTAGGAGCAGTGGGTTTACTACCTGATTCAGGGGCAGAACAACAGATTTTCACCTTGTCAGCTCGGTGATTCGATCTTTCAACCTCTCGGGTTACTAGTCCAACACTCTAACCACTAGGCTACCTGCCACCCCTGCATATTCTTGATACCATTTGAAAGGAAACACTTTGAAGTTTGTGGAAATGACCGCTGGCTACGTCCCTTCCGTCTTCAAGAGAGCGAGAGTTGCACCCCTTCTGAAAAAACCTACACTCGATCCCTCCGATGTCAACAACTACAGACCAGTATCCCTTCTTTCTTTTCTCTCCAAAACTCTTGAACGTGCCGTCCTTGGCCAGCTCTCCTGCTATCTCTCTCAGAATGACCTTCTTGATCCTAATCAGTCAGGTTTCAAGACTGGGCATTCAACTCTCTGTGTCACGGAGGCTCTCCGCACTGCTAAAGCTAACTCTCTCTCCTCTGCTCTCATCCTTCTAGACCTATCTGCTGCCTTTGATACTGTGAACCATCAGATCCTCCTCTCCACCCTCTCCGAGTTGGGCATCTCCGGCGCGGCCCACGCTTGGATTGCGTCCTACCTGACAGGTCGCTCCTACCAGGTGGCGTGGCGAGAATCTGTCTCCGCACCATGCGCTCTCACCACTGGTGTCCCCCAGGGCTCTGTTCTAGGCCCTCTCCTATTCTCGCTATACACCAAGTCACTTGGCTCTGTCATATCCTCACATGGTCTCTCCTATCATTGCTATGCAGACGACACACAATTAATCTTCTCCTTTCCCCCTTCTGATAACCAGGCGGCGAATCGCATCTCTGCATGTCTGTCAGACATATCAGTGTGGATGACGGATCACCAGCTCAAGCTGAACCTCGGCAAGACGGAGCTGCTCTTCCTCCCGGGGAAGGACTGTCCGTTCCATGATCTCGCCATCACGGTTGACAACTCCCTTGTGTCCTCCTCCCAGAGTGCTAAGAACCTTGGCGTGATCCTGGACAACACCCTGTCGTTCTCCACTAACATCAAGGCGGTGACCCGATCCTGTAGGTTCATGCTCTACAACATTCGCAGAGTACGACCCTGCCTCACAAAGGAAGCGGCGCAGGTCCTAATCCAGGCACTTGTCATCTCCCGTCTGGATTACTGCAACTCGCTGTTGGCTGGGCTCCCTGCCTGTGCCATTAAACCCCTACAACTCATCCAGAACGCCGCAGCCAGTGTGATGTTCAACCTTCCCAAGTTCTCTCACGTCACCCCGCTCCTCCGCTCTCTCCACTGGCTTCCAGTTGAAGCTCGCATCCGCTACAAGACCATGGTGATTGCCTACGGAGCTGTGAAGGGAACGGCACCTCCATACCTTCAGGCTCTGATCAGGCCCTACACCCAAACAAGGGCACTGCGTTCATCCACCTCTGGCCTGCTGGCCCCCCTACCTCTGAGGAAGCACAGTTCCCGCTCAGCCCAGTCAAAACTGTTCCCTGCTCTGGCACCCCAATGGTGGAACAAGCTCCCTCACGACGCCTAGACAGCGGAGTCAATCACCACCTTCCGGAGACACCTGAAACCCCACCTCTTTAAGGAATACCTAGGATAGGATAAAGTAATCCTTCTAACCCCCCCCCCCCCCCCTTTAAAAGATTTAGATGCACTATTGTAAAGTGGTTGTTCCACTGGATATCATAAGGTGAATGCACCAATTTGTAAGTCGCTCTGGATAAGAGCGTCTGCTAAATGACTTAAATGTAATGTAAATGTAAAAGCAATGTAGGAGAATATGACACATTAGATCTGGTAAAAGATAATACAAAGAAAAAAAAAAAAATTGTACCATCATCTTTGAAATGCAATTGAAAGGCCATAATGTATTATTCCAGCCCATACACAATTTATATTTTGGCCACTAGAAGGCAGCAGTGTATGTGCAAGGTTTTAGACTGATCCAATGAACCATTGCATGTCTGTTCAAAATGTTGTATCAAGACTGCCCAAATGTGCCTAATTGGTTTATTAATACATGTTGAAGTTCATAATTGTGCTCTCTCTTCAAACAATAGCATGGTATTCTTTCACTGTAATTGCGGCAATCTTTTTTGTTACTTACAATCTCATGCTAATCGGAGGGGAAACCGATCCCGTAGAGGTTAAAAGTTCCAGTCTGTAGTGAAGCGTTCATCCATGTATACGGGTAAGAGTGTACCTACATGTTCAGATATTATACGTTTCTAATTTTTTCAGAAAGTAATTTTCATTGAAAGTTAAAGCGTACTGTTAGCTAACTAGTGAACGTTAGCTTGCTGGCTCACTAGCTAACGTTACTGTATGTGTATAATCTGTGTAGTAATATTATTAATATATCAGAATGATATTTGCATTGCTAATTATAGCCTAATGTTAGCTAGCTAGCTAACATTGAACCTAGTTGGTTAGCTTTAGCTACCTGTAGATTCATACTACAGCATTTCATACATGGTGGCTAGCTATGACAATGTGTTTGTATTGCTAGTACTACAGTGGTTACTCAACTAAAAGTTTTGAGATTATGCTGCGGGACTTAGAGGATAATTTGTGGTGTAGTACGGTACCCTGCATCACTGCGTCACTGTTCCAGACCAGCGCAAGGGGGAGTTAGAGCACTGATTATGCTTACTGGAAAATACTCTTTCAAAATGAATGGAAGCATTCAGAGGTGAAGACAGCTCTGCTCTGAGACAAGCATGGGGACTGGTCTTGATAAATCAATTAGATTTTTATTTTCACAGAATCTCCGTTTGGGTATTGGTTAGACTACAGTTCGGGTGTGGAAATGTTCGGATTATTTTGCTCTTACTATAGTACTGTAGCCTACTCCCGACCAGTAACGTTGTTCGGCGCCATTATGGGCTATTAGCAGGACAATAGACTCTTTCCAAGAAGGAGGGTAGGGGGAGAATTGTATCATCAAATGTATTTCTTAGTTAGGTTGGCTGTATCACAACCGGCGCAAATTATCCTATAGGGCGGTGCACAATTGGCCCAGCGTCATCCAGGTTTGGCCAGTGTAGGCGGTCATTGTAAATAAGAATTTGTTCTTAACTGACTTGCCTAAATAAAATAGTTTTTTAAACAATTAATTATTTCTCTAGTAGGTGTACCAAAACATTCAAAGGCCATTGACTCAAAAGTGGGGTTACAAGTTTATCCATTTTCAAAGCAGAATTTCTTTCCAATTGTTCCTCAACTGCAGTGTGTGATATACCATTTTGTAGCTCTGAGTCTTTACTTTTATTCAATATAAAAAACCAACACTTTTCTCTCTGTCAGAGGTTCTTTGTTAAAAGCACCAACGAGAGTAATAGTTTACCCCAAATTTGCAATGATTGCAAAAAGACTCTCTGTGAAGCAGTAACAATTTTTATTTTATTAGCCTTTTTGTAACACAAGTAAATGGTTTAAATTCCCCAAAATAAGCATTTATATAAAAATAAAACTTTTATAGTCCAATTTTATTTTGCATGCTTTTCATGTTTTTTCATAGCCACTTGTTATGAACATTTGTCTGTTATTCAAGTATTGTGTGATACTCAGAGGCTGAGAAATTTACGCTTTAGCTATTCTGACTTACCGGTATGACCTAAGATGGCCACCGATATGGGTTACAGTATATAGGCGATATGGACGCCTATGCCGTCAGACTTTTAGCTCTAACCTTGGAATGCTATTGGCTATCAACTCAGTTCCAACTACATCTGAAAGATGAAACTCTCGAGTTGGAATAGAGACATTGACTGGAAACTAAATGTGTTTTTACATTTTTTGTTATTTTTTTTGTTTGTTATATTGGCTACCACACCCACCACATCTACCTCTGAGACAAATTTGGTGCTTTAATCACAAAGTTTACTATTGAGTCCACATTATCAGCTAGCATTCCACTAGTATACAAAAGATAGATCATTTTTCCTCCATATTAACACAGAAATCATGGTAAATAGTGTTTTTTTTGCTCTGTAATCAGTTACTTAATTAACAAAGTCCCAGGATTTCAGAAGATAAAAAAAGGGTTTTGAAGTTATCACCTTTTTTTTACCACTTGGGATCAGAACATATCCCTGTTGGCGATTTTAGGGTTAATGAACAATGAAAATGCCTAAAGGGTGTCTTATCGTACTGCAGCGTACTGCAGTGTCTCTGCTGTTTGAGTAAAATTACAATGATACTTTTACTCCCTTTTCTCACAGACACAACAGACGATAGAGGAACATATGCTCGGGACCAGTTCCCTATGAATTCATGCCAAGACATGCCCTTCTCAGGTTGCTGATGTAGTCCAACATCACACCAGGTCTATTCAGGAACAGGAGCTCTCTCTCTCTCTGTGTGTGTGTGTGTGTGTGTGTGTGTGTGTGTGTGTGTGTGTGTGTGTGTGTGTGTGTGTGTGTGTGTGTGTGTGTGTGTGTGTGTGTGTGTGTGTGCTGTCTGTTCTGCTGAGCGTGGCATGGGAGCGCATGTAGACTGGTGTGAAACACAGCTTTGAATCAGCCCCTGCATGCATCATTGTGAACGTGAAACCCCATGGATCTTGACTCTACCCTCCCACTACAGTACTGGACAGCAGGACTTGACTGCATGGGCTTACTGAAGAACTGGCACAGGGTCAGGAAAACTAAGTCATACTTCTGGTTTAGTTATCAAACTGAAATCTCAAGATTAGAGGAAACATTCCTACAGGATGTGCAATAACCTATTAGTTGTTAAGCTGTCAGTATCATTATGTGCTTGACAAGTGTTACATATACTGTCTACAGAGACCCATATCTTGCTTCCTTAGATACCTCTTAGCTGACTTATAATCAGAAAGTAAACAAGTGTATGGTAGGTGTGTGCATTTTTGAATGAGAGAGAAAGAGAGAGATAGGCGGACTGGGGGACAGATGAATCCGAATCTTGTTTTTCAATTTTGAACATCAGAGAGGATGTTTCTTTAATCAGACCCATTGAGATGTCTAAACAACTTGAGAGATGATGTTTGTGCTCTTATTGTCTTGTGTATTGTGCTCACTCATGGGTTGCCTGATCCAACTTTATATCAGGCTGGGCCTCTCAACGTACAGTAGCCTATTGGTATCCCAGATACCCTGCCAAAGCCAATTATTTTAGATATGTAATGGTTTATTCACTCACTTAAAAGTTTGAAGTTAACCACAGGAGGTTGGTGGCACCTTAAGTTGGGAGGACTGGCTCGTGGTAATGAGTGGAGTGGTATAGCTGGAATGATGTCAAATACATCCAACACTATCACGTTTCAGGTAAGACCCAGATGCAGACAACATAAGTAACAACAGTTTATTTATTCAACAGGGGCAGGCAAAAGACAGGTCAAGGGCAGGCAGGGGTCAGTAATCCAGATAGGTGGGGCAAAGGTACAGGACAGCAGGCAGGCTCAGGGTCAGGGCAGGCAGAATGGTCAACTGGGAAAACAAGAAAACAGGAACAATCGAGAGACCGGAGCAGAGGGAAAGACGCTGGTAGGGTTGACGAAACAAAACGAACTGGCAACAGACAAACAGAGAACACAGGTGTAAATACACAGGGGATAATGGGGAAGATGGGTGACACCTGGAGGGGGGGGGGGGGGGAGAGACAATCACAAAGACAGGTGAGACAGATCAGGATGTGACACAACACATGGTTTCCATAAATGCCTATTTAATGTGTTGCATCTGAAAAGTGACTGCACGTCTCTGTTCCATCAGCCCAGTCAGGCAATTGCTGTCTCTCTCTCCAACATTTGCGGAGAGTTTCAATATTGAATTGAGCTCTCCACTGTCCCATAGTAACGAACGTGTCGGGATGAGACCGACAGCTTTTCTCAGCCAGTTGAAATCATGATTCAGCTTAATTTTTATGGATATATAAAAAGAAATGTCAATAATAAAACGGAACTAAGTGCAGCTAGTTTGCTGTCTTTCCAGCTTCAGTTTGAAGTGATTGTGTTAGCTGTGTAATTAGCTAGCTAGCAGCGGGTAAGAGCCTCTATAGCAACCATTTTTGTTTGCCATAGCAACCTGCCAATCAAACAAAAAACCAGTGAACCTTGGCTGGCAACAATGCCAATCAAACGTACGACCAGACGACTTGGGTAGCAACCTCGGGGGTATATCTTCATGGAAAGGATGAAATACTATGAATAAATCCATCAAAATAATGGTTTTAATGAAAATATGTCAACCATTATTGCAATATGTTGATAACCGTTGTATAAAAGTGATATTGCCCACAAAGCCGTGGTTTGGAGGATATATTGTCAAGGTTTGCCGGCCCTCGACTTCGTCTTAGGCCTAACAACACCATGCCAAAATGTCCTCCAAACCACTTCTCTGACATTATCACTTAGCCAATCCACGGTTAAATTTCTATCTGCTTCCAGTAAGTGCATCTTGTGATGTATTTTCTGTGGATTTTACAGGATTAGAAAAAGAGAAAAATAGAGAAGTGAGTGTGTGTGGGTACCATAGTAACAGAGATGAGCATTCCAATTCCAGATGTCTTTGAAAAAGGTACATGTGGATCTGCTTCAAACAAACGATCAGAGAAAAAGAGAGAGAGAGCGAGAGGGTGAGGAGGGGGTGAGAGAGAAGAAGAGAGAGAGACCTCTGAAGCACCCCCCTGGTTTTAGCTTTTCTGTTCATCTCTCATGTGAATCAGAAAACACTTCGCCCTGACTGGAAGAGGAGAGCATGATAACATTAATGGAGAGGACAGAAAATGTAGCCTATAGAAAAGTGAGAATTGTAAAAGTCATGTGAGGAAACATACTGAGAATAATTCAGTGTAAAAAGCATAGTGATTTATCAGTCTAATTCACAGGAGGTTGGTGGCACATTAATTGCAGAGAACAGGCTCGTGGTAATGGCTGGAGCGAAATTCGCTCCGTTCCAGCCATTATTATGAGCCGTCCTCCCCTCAGCAGCCTCATCTGGTCTAATTTATATTGTTCTTAGGATATAAATGTATATTTCCTAGTAGGCCTATCTGAGATTGAGGTCAGGTCAGGTATAACAAAGTTCAAAGCAATTGCATTTCTCTGTACCAAAACAGACATCAAATGTATAATAAATAATCGATGAATCTCTACTGAACCTCATTGACACACACGCACACATGCATGAAGAGAAGAGTATGAAGACAAGAGAAACCCAGTGATAGATATATCCTATTATAAGCACATTTAAGCCAGCTTGGCTCATTGACTTTCACTGATGTCGATGACTAACAGGTTGAACAGTAATAGACTGTATTGTGGAGCTATTTCACTGTTTCAGCAGCGGCTTTCAGCATGTGCTTTGCATTCATAATGGAGGCCGAATACAGTCACCATTTACAGCACTTGAAAAAACATAACTACCCCGTTATTTCCCTTTCTGTTGCCAGTGTCAATGTGCTTCACAGACAGTGCCCAATGTCAATGCCGCTTTTGTACCTCAAATGCTAACGCTATTTTGGGGCCATTAGAAAGCGCTCTCGGGCTCCCTCCCCACCCTGGGTAAGGCATTATAGCCAGCCCAGAGAAAACACAGTTAGCGGGCGCCAGTCAGCCTGGCTTATTATCAGCAGCCAGCTGGTCCCATGGAGTGCCCACTTCACCCCTTAAAGCGGCCTTCATTCAGGTACAAACGTCCTGTAATGTGTGCGCCCCCACTCCCTCCACTTCCACACCATCTGCTATCAATTATGCTGATTTGTATCTTTTTAACAAGGGGCTTAAACAGTGGTTTATAACTCGCAGGCATGGATGAGGATAAAATGGGAAGAGGGGTAGGGTGGGGATGGGGTGGAGGAAGTGTGACTGACTGACTCTGGTGTGTCAGCCAGCTGTAAGTCAATTTGTCCCCCAAGTTACAAGGTGTATTTCATACCTGTAGCTGTAAATCATTAAGGGGTTTAACACTAGTCAAGAAACCAATTGGTGGTGCATGATATCTGAGGGATTTTCTCACCAGGCATGATAATTGAAAGAAAAAGACTGTGTATTACACTGAGTGTACAAAGCATGACCTAGACTGACCAGGTGAATCCAGGTGAAAGCTATGATCCCTTACTGATGTCGCTTGATAAATCAACTTCAATCAGTGTAGATGAAGGGGAGGAGACAGGTTAAAGAAAGATTTTTAAGCCTTGAGACAATTGAGACATGGATTGTGAATGTTTGCCATTCACAAGGTGAATGGACAAGACAACATATTTAAGTTTCTTTGAACAGGGTATGGTAGTAGGTGCCAGGAACACTGGTTTAACTGTGTCAAGAACAGCAACGCTGCAGGGTTTTTCATGCTCAATAGTTTCCCGTGTGTATCAAGAATGGTCCACCATTCAAAGGACATCCAGCCAATTTGACATAACTGTGGTAAGCATTGGAGTCAACGTGGGCCAGCATCCCCTTAGAATGCTTTCGAGACCATGTAGAACCCATGCCCTGACAAATTGAGTCTGTTCTCAATAATAGGAAGGTGTTCCTAATGTTTTCTATACTCCGTGTATAAAATTTTTATTAAAACAATTATTTCACCTTTATTTAACCAGGTAGGCCAGTTGAGAACAAGTTCTCAATTTACAACTAAGAAAAACAAACGTGAAGTCAATAACACAATAGCAAAATCTATGTACAGTGTGTGCAAATGTAGAAGATTAGGGAGGTAAGGCAATAAATAGGCCATAGAGGCGAAATAATTACAATTTAGCATTAACACTGGAGTGATAGACGTGCAGATGGTGATGTGCAAGTAGAGATACTGGTGTGCAAAAGAGCAAGAAGATAAATAACAATATGGGGATGAAGTAGTTGGGTGGGCTATTTACAGATTGGCTGTGTACAGGTACAGTGATTGGTAATCTGCTCTGACAGTTGATGCTTAAAGTTAGAGAGGGAGATTTAAAGTCTCCAGCTTCATTGATTTTTGCAATTATTTCCAGTCATTGGCAGCAGAGAACTCAGAGGAAAGGCGGCCAAAGGAAGTGTTGGATTTGGGGATGACCAGTGAAATATACCTGCTGGAGCGCATGCTACGCGTGGGTGTTGCTATGGTGCATAGTGAGCTGAGATAAGGCGGAGCTTTACCTAGTATAGACTTATAGATGACCTGGAGCCAGTGGGTTTGGCGACGAATATATAGCAAGGGCCGGCCATCGAGAGCATACAGGTCGCAGTGGTGGGTAGTATATGGGGCTTTGGTGACAAAATAGGATGGCACTGTGATAGACTACATCCAGTTTGCTTAGTAGAGTGCTGGAGGCTATTTTGTTAATGACATCACCGAAGTGTGTGTGGGGGGGGGGGGCAGCAATCGGTTGAAGAGCATGCGTTTCGTTTTACTAGCATTTAAAAGCAGTTGGAGGCCACGGAAGGAGTGTTGTATGGCATTGAAGCTCGTTTGGACGTTTGTTAACACAGTGTCCAAAGAAGGACCAGATGTATACAGAATGGTGTCGTCAGCGTAGAGGTGGATCAGAGAATCACCAGCAGCATATTAGAGAAATATCACTCCTTTTGGAACTCATTTAAGAGATGATGGAGGCAATACATGTTCAATCTCGTACAGGCTTAACTGAATGGAGACGGAATGCAATATGACATTTTATTAAATAGTTTGGTTAATGGCCTCGTCTCCAAGGGAAGATCTTCGGAGCCAGATGATGTGATGGCAGGTAGCCCCATGCTGGGAGAAAGGAGTCCCAATGAGGGGCCTTATAAGGATATTATAGCTGGTGGTGTTGTGGAGGTGGAGGGTCGTCGGTAGCTTTTGCTGTAACACAGCAAATAAGAGAACATGGGTATGTTTGACATATAAATATATCCCGAGATTTAGACCCATGGGTTGAGAGCGAGAAAGTTGATAATTGCTAGGGTGAGCCCATAGGTTACAACAGCAAGCATGAGGACTGTGCATTATTGTGCTGTGCTCATAGGTTATAAGGTAACTAGATAAGGCTAATAGAAACACGTAGGAGAGATATGACACTATGCTAATGATGATAGCATTTGTAACCTCTAACATATACATTCCCACTATGCACACAGAATAGGAAACAATGTGAATTACATTGTGCTTGCTGTGTTAAGTTAAAGCGAGCATTCAGACCAGCCTCACTGATTGAACTTTCGTAAGCTACTTTTCTGTGAACCCCACTTGTGTGATGAATGAATGAATGAATTAATTAATTAATATAGCAACGTTTAAGCAGTCCCCCTTATGGAATCGTCATGTACCATTTGTATTAAATATAAATCATATCACAGCTACAACTATCATTCCAAGCTACAAAGAGTATGTTCACACAATAAAGATGAGCTGGGATGGTCACCTGCCTCCAGTGTAAAGTGATCGGTATTCATGCCAGCCCTCGCCTGAGCCCTTCTCACAGACAACACACTGCTAATTCAATCTCTCCAACAGGACGAGATAGTAGAAGGGATGCTACTGAAACAACAGATAAACAGTGACTCATATCCTCATAGGCCTGGAAATTAATTATGATGCTCTTGTATCTGTTAGTTACGACTCAGTGCAATCCATCTCCCTCTTTGTATTGTGGCCCACCAACGAACTTGGCAGACACATCAGGGATATTTCTCATCTCCGGCATTCCTTCATTTAGATGAAAGGGCAGTAGAAATGCCAAACTGCTACACAAGGTCACTGGAGAAATTGAGGAAAGAAAGACAGAGAGAAGCATTGATATTCTCCTTTCGACAACTTTTAAATGGCAAAAAGAAAAGGCCTGAGGAGGGCAATGAACTCATGAACCAGGAACCAGGCATGGAGTATACTGGAAGTGGAGTAGCTCACCGAAGAGAAGACATGTAGCTGTTTGTATACCTTGCAGCTCTCTTAGGTTCAGCTGACCTCTAAACTCAACAAAAGGATTTTCTGCTGAGCGTAGCCAAGGTGAGGTGATTGAGCGTGGAGAGGACACATGCTCAGGCAAAATGGCTGTCACTATAGCCACCATGACAAGCCTCACACCTCCCTCTCCCCACACCCAGGCACCTAGGTGCACACACACACACACACCCCTCGACCAAATAACACAGCCAAAGTGCTAGTTACAGTTATTGATCGAACCAATACTCTTTCGGGTGAAAGTTTTCATGGCATGTCTTTTATTTCTTTGTGTGCTTTTATTTCTCTCTGAGACAGATTGTAAACTGTTCTGGCAGCCAGCATTCCCAGTAGACTTGCTTGACGAGATTGATCGTAACTATCATTATTTCATTGCCAGTCTTAAGCCTAAAGACCAAACACCAAGGATAATTGCTAACACGATATTGATATATCACAACCGATATTTGTAAGTGTTGTCTTGGGTTACGTTCCAGTGACGTGTGTGTTATTGATGTGTAAATAACTCACCACTGAGACTCAGTTAGTGACAGACTTTCGCAGAGACACTCTCAATTCTTTTAGATGGATGATAGATAGATAGATAGATACATGCAACGTTTCCTCTAAGATGTGCCCTTGCACGCAGCTCCCCCGGTCACGCAACTTTCTAGTGTTTTCCCCGTTAGTTAACGGTGATACTCTTAAGGATTGGCCACTTTTTTAAATTTTTCCGCCTAAAATGACATACCCAAATCTACCTGTTCGTAGCTCAGGCCCTGAAGCAAGAATATGCATATTCTTGGTAACACTCGAAAGGAAACACTTTGAAGTTTGTGGAAATGTAAAAGTAATGTAGGAGAATATGACACATTAGATCTGGTAAAAGATAATACAAAGAAAAAAACGTGTTTTTTTTGTACCATCATCTTTGAAATGCAAGAGAAAAGCCATAATGTATTATTCCAGCCCAGGTGCGAATTAGATTTTGGCCACTAGATGGCAGCAGTGTATGTGCAAAGTTTCAGACTGATCCAATGAACCATTGCATGTCTGTTCAAAATGTTGTATCAAGACTGCCCAAATGTGTCTAATTTGTTTATTAATAACTTTTCATGTTCAAAACTGTGCTCTCTCCTCAAACAATAGCATGGTATTATTTCACTGTAATAGCTACTGTAAGATTAGAATTTAAGCTTTCTGCCAATATCAGATATGTCTATGTCCTGGGAAATGTTCTTGTTACTTACAACCCCATGCTAATCGCATTAGCCTACGTTAGCTCAACCGTCCTGCAGGGGACCCACCAATCCTGAAGAAGGTTTACACTATTAACTTTTCCCTTTACTGTGAGAATTGTGATCAAATCAACGCAATATTAGCCACTTTCAATGCAACATACGGAAACAAAACAAACTATCAGAGCGCATCGGAGGAGGATTCTATTGCATTGACAGGTAGGACCCGGTGCGGCATAACCAATCAGCGCTGCAGTAGGCCTATATGCAAATAGATCATTGCCATATATGGATTTGTGCCATTCACTTTGAACTGGACTGTTTTACAGCATGAGCAGTCACGATTATTATTCTCTTGTTTTGAGATCAAGCGAGAGCTGCATGTAGTCACGTTTGCACATTTGTTCATAATCTTTGCTAGTTAGTGAGTTATTAGCCCAGTTATAGCTAATTTGTAGTCAGAAATGTGGGAGTGATTGCTTCCTACAAGAGCACAAAACGTGAACATTTCTAGCCATCTTAGAAAAGCGAGTCAGGTAAAAAAAATAATAGTTTTGTCTTAAAGGGGCAGTGTTGTATTTTGAGACAGGCTTGAATAATCATAGTAGCCAATAGGTAGAGGGCAGCAAAATGTGTCTGATTCAATGTAATAATGGAATGGGAATAAAATGTATTTTATTTTGTGAAGTGGTTTCTTGCATCAATAACACAATAAAATGTTCAGTCACCTCCTTATCTGAAGGAAAGTGGATAATCAGGTTAATGTCAAGCCCTACATGTTTCTTTCAAAAGTCTCATGGAACGTAGACCTGCATTGAACACCACACATTGGCTGCTATGATAGAACAACTATTTTCATGTTAAAATGTTATGTGATGCATTTTATCCATTGTTGTTTATGTTAGGACACTCTGGTAGACCTACATTATGATCAAATTGCCACAGTAGCCTCACAGAAAACGCACGCCGGCAACATTGCCACCAGCCCTTGTAGATAAAGTGGTTGGTGGAGGAAGAGGATAATTAGAATGTGTGTGTGTGTGTGTGTGTGTGTGTGTGTGTGTGTGTGTGTGTGTGTGTGTGTGTGTGTGTGTGTGTGTGTGTGTGTGCGTGTGTGTGTGTGTGTGTGTGTGTGTGTGTGCGTGCGTGTGTGCGTGTGTGCATGTGTGTGTGTGTGAGTGTGCGTGTGTCAATGCACGTGTGTGTGTGTGTGTGTGAGTGCATGCATGCGTGTGTTTGAGCATGTGTGGTTTGATGAGGGGTGTGTGAGGAGAAACTACCTCAGCAGTGGAAGGAAGGTGGTGAGATGTGTAACACCACAGGCCCAGCGTGAGAGTGAGAGATGGGGGGGGGGAAGAGAGAGAATGTGAGCACCTTCGCTACACAATTCCCCTAATTAATCAGATCGCTAATGAGTTTGCCTTCACCTGATTGGCTAGCATCAGCGTGACTCACAGAGGAAGGGAAAGAGATGTTTGACGAGTCTCTGACAGTTGTCAATGCTGGTTGTCAGGGACGATGTGTGATGACTGGATGAAGAGCCAATGAAGATTCCATATGGACTACAGAATGTGCATCAGAGCAGTAACACATTCTCAGCCAATGTTAGGAGGGGTACCCTCAAGGGGCGACATTATCATATTAGAATCAGGCTTCATAGGGTTGTTCTATTGCTCGTGCAATTATGTGCAAGGACGTCCGACGGAAAAAAATGGTGTTCGTTGTTTTATCTAAAGTCTTTGTTGTTATATTATCGCAAACGGACATGGTAGTTTCACCACTACGGACTCCAGCTACTGTATAAGTAACGTTAAACATTGGCAATCAGTTTTCATAGTGTCAAATACAATAGTAGGCTATCACACACACACACACAAACGCATAGTGGTGTAAAGTACTTAAGTAAAAATACTTTAAAGTGCTACTTAAGTCGTTTTTGGGGGTATCTGTACTTTACTATTTATATATTTTTTTTACTTTCACTTTTAATTCACTACATTCCTAAAGAAAATAATGTACTTTCTACTCCACACATTTCCCCAGACACCCAAAAGTACTTGTTACATTTTGAACGCTTAGCAGGATTTATACTTTTACTTTTGATACTTAAGTATATTTTAGCAATTACATTTACTTTTGATACTTCAGTATATTTAAAACCAAATACTTTTAGACTTTTACTCAAGTACTACAATTGGGTACTTTTTCCACTACTGCAAACACACACACCTGACAGAAAATAATAACAGGTGAGATTGTCCAGAGGTAAATAGAATTGGCTTCTTAGACGTTGGAAAGAATCTCCCTCAAGTGATTGCCTGCTCTGTAACTCTGCTGGGATCTGAAGTGATATTGCACACACGCACTCAGAAGAAAAAAGGCAACTTAAAGAAGAAAGAAACAAGTAGTACCTCCGTCACCTCAACAACCTCCATCACTCCCTCTATCCACCCCTCCATCCCTCTCTCTATCACCACCCCCAATGCCAGAAAAATAACAAAAAAGCAATTTCAACTGTAATTCAACAACAACACCAATAATCCTCAACTTTATTCTCCTGGGGAACAGGTGTGGGAAAATGGATTCCTCCTGAAGACAGTGAAGGATTGTGGTATAGAATTCTGAGAATGGTGTATGTTGAGAATGGTTTAAAGCGATTTTGGGTCCTTGAAAAGTGCTAAATAAATACCATGTATTATTATTATAATTTATACCACCTTACTGTTGAATCCTCTTTTCTGATTGGCTAGAACTGCATTCTAGAGTGGTCATTAAAACCAGGTATAGAGGGCTTGCAGTTGCATCACAAATCACCTAGCAACTACACCAGGCACCATGTTGAAAGACCAGAGTCAGTCTGGCTGCGTTTTGCTGCCACAGAAAACTTCACACAGATTACTCATTATTTAGTCTTTCTAAGGTAAATATATATTTTTTAATGATAAAACACAATGTATTATTAGCTAGCTAGCTAACAGGAATTTAGTGTTCAGGCAAACTCAAATGAACTGCTAACGTAATGTTCGCTAGCTAGCTAGCTAGCTTTACATACTGTATAGCTAACTAAGTGAATGAAATATCACCAGCTAGCTAACTTCATATTAGCTAGTTAGCTAGCTATCTTGATGTTTTTATCATTGTAACGCTAAATGCATTTGTAGATAGGTAGCTAGCTAACAGCTGTCAGAAAATGGAGCAGTGTACTCTGGATAGGGCAGGTGTCATGTCCTGATCTGTTTCACCTATCTTTGTGATTGTCTCCACCCACCTCCAGGTGTCACCTGTTTTCCTCACTAGTCCCTGGGTACTTATTCCTGTGTTCCCTGCTTGTCTGGTGCCAGTTCGTCTTGTTTGTTATTCCGTTCTCCTGCTTTTTTCCTTCTCTCTGTTTTTGCTAGTCCTCCCGGTTGTGACCCTTGCCTGTCTGGACTCTGAACCCACCTGCCTGACCTTGAGCCTGCCTGTCACTCTGTACCTCCTGGACTCTGACCTTTTTGATATTTTGCCTGTCCACGACCATTCTCTTGCCTATCCCTTGGATTATAATAAATATCAGAGACTCGAACCACCTGCCTCCCGTGTCTGCATCTGGGTCTCACCCTGTGGCCTTACAGCAGGTACCATTATGAAAAGATTCTCCAGTTCCAGTACCTAGTGAAAAAAATTGAAGACAGCGATATAACAACATAATATTCAGCGCTGTCTTATTTGAGTATAACGCAGCTTGTTTCTTTGTGATGTTTTCTGTCTTAAGATACAGAGCACTTTGAAACCCTGTCTGCAGATGAAGAGGTCCCAAGGGGACCGGAGTTGGGAACCACTGGCCTACAGAATGATGGCATTTGCAATGTCTCCATAGACATTGTGCATCTGAAGCAGAGAATAGTACATTGTTTACATATTGTTGAGCTATATCTTCACAATTTAAAAAAAAATACCAGTACTCAATGTATATGAGGCTAATCATTATACTAGATTTTGTACATCCCTTGTGCTGACATGACATTGTTAGTGTAAATCCAACCCTTGTAGTCTATGTAGTGAAATGTCTGGAAGCAGGACATGACGGGATCCTTTTCTTAAAACATACACACAACAACTACTACCCCAAAGTTCAATGCCAGATACTTTTCTCCCAGAAGGTCTGAGTGGCACTCGGAGGTGCCACTGTGATAATGAAGATGGTTTGCCTAAGACTACCACAACAATGACATTGTCTATGATAAATGTTTTTAAATTGTAAAAGAAGAAAAGTTAAGCTATAAGAAACAACATTTTACTCAATGGGGAAAGGCAAAGATGACAAACAAGCACAGTATGTTTACAATATCATAAACAATAGTATTTAACATGTTGCTCCAAATTGCATTTTATATATTCATACGGTTTAAATGTTTATCAAAGGCCACATTTTTTCAGTGCCGAGGAAAGAAACGTATCTGATAGCCTATAGGCCGATGCCACTACGCGCTCATCAATAGCCTAAATTATGACTATCCAAACTACTCATCACATTAGGCATAGTAGGCTTAACTTAGTTTGCAAATGTGATGATTTGTTATAAAAGTGCATTTTATGGTGAACAAATAGCTTCCCCAAAACTTGAAACTCATGCAACGCCTATGCTATCTAGCTAGCTAATGTTAGCTAACTTAGTCTTGTCGTTAACACCTGGTCAGCATAACAGCTAAACTAAACTCAAAATCGATCAGACTTACCAGTGGGTTCATGTCTTGATGGGAAAAACAATTTATTTGCTTTTCTGACAGTTCTTGATTCTTATCTCCTGGGTGTTTCATGATTATGGGTAATATGTAAAAAATTAATTGTAAAACAGTTGTCTTTCCTGCTTGTTAGAGCAGCCAAATACTGTACTGAAATTGACCTTGGTGATGAATCAACTAGTTTTAGGCACTGTTATCATGCAGCTTGGGGAATCAGTTTGGGGGCTCTCTTTTGTATCGTCTGAGATTCCCATAGATTGGAAAGCTGCCGCGGTCATTCCCCTCTTCAAAGGGGGAGACACTCTAGACCCAAACTGCTACAGACCTATATATATTCTACCCTGCCTTTCTAAGGTCTTTGAAAGCCAAGTTAACAAAAACAGATTACTGACCGTTTACAATCTCACCGTACCTTCTCCGCTATGCAATCTGGTTTCAGAGCTGGTCATGGGTGCAGCACAGCCATGCTCAAGGTCCTAAACGATATCATAACCGCCATCGATAAGAGACATTACTTTGCAGCCCTATTCATTGACCTGGCTGAGGCTTTCGACTCTGTCAATCACAACATTCTTATTGGCAGACTCAACAGCCTTGGTTTCTCAAATGATTGCCTCACTTGGTTCACCAACTACTTCTCCGATAGAGTTCAGTATGTCAAATCGGAGGGCCTGTTGTCCGGACCTCTGGCAGTCTCTATGGGGGTGCCACAGGGTTCAATTCTCGGGCCGATTCTCTTCTCTGTATACATCAATGATGTCGCTCTCGCTGCTGGTGATTCTTTGATCCACCTCTACGCAGACGACACCATTCTGTATACCTCTGGCCCCTGCTATACAACTCTCCTTCCGTGGCCTCCAACTGCTCTTAAATGCTAGTAAAACTAAATGCATGCTCTTCAACCGATCGCTGCCGGCACCTGCCCGCCCGTCCAGCATCACTACTCTGGGCGGTTCTGACTTAGAATATGTGGACAACTACAAATACCTAGGTGTCTGGTTAGACTGCAAACTCTCCTTCCAGACTCACATTAAACATCTCCAATCCAAAATAAATCTAGAATCGACTTCCTATTTCGCAACAAAGCCTCCTTCACTCATGCTGCCAAACATATCCACGTAAAACTGACCATCCTACCGATCCTCGACTTCGGCGATGTCATTTAAAAAATAGCCTCCAACACTCTAGTCAACAATTTGGAAGCAGTCTATCACAGTGCCATCCATTTTGTCACCAAAGCCCCATATACTACCCAAAACTGCGACCTGTATGCTCTCGTTAGCTGGCCCTCGCTTCATACTCGTCGCCAAACCCACTGTGGCTCCAGGTCATCTACAAGTCTCTGCTAGGTAAAGCCCCGCCTTATCTCAGCTCACTGGTCACCATAGCAGCACCCACCTGTAGCACGTGCTCCAGCAGGTATATCTCACTGGTCACCCCCAAAGCCAATTCTTCCTTTGGCCGCCTCTTCTTCCAGTTCTCTGCTGCCAATGACTGGAATGAACTGCAAAAATCTCTGAAGCTGGAGACTCTTACCTCCCTCACTAGCTTTAAGCACCAGCTGTCAGAGCAGCTCACAGATCACTGCACCTGTACATAGCTCATCTGTAAATAGCCCATCCAATCTACCTCATCCCCATACTGTATTTAATTATTTATATTGCTCCTTTGCACCCCATTATCTCAACTTGCACATTCATCTTCTGCATGTCCTACCATTCAAGTGTTTAATTGCTATATTGTAATTACTTTGCCACCATGGCCTATTTATTGCCTTACCTCTCTTATCCTACCTCACTTGCACATGCTGTATATTGATTTTCTACTGTATTATTGATTGTATGTTTGTTTATTCCATGTGTAACTCTGTGTTGTATGTGTCGAACTGCTTTGCTTTATCTTGGCCAGGTCGCAGTTGCAAATGAGAACTTGTTCTCAACTAGCCTACCTGGTTAAATAAAGGTGAAATAAATAAATAAAAAAATCGACTCTGCTCAGCTCAGTGGTCTTCCAACATGGCCGCCAGGAGGCGTCATACGTCAGCTGGCAACCCTCTATATAGGACAGTTGGAAAATATATACAGTGCCTTCAGAAAGTATTCACAATCCTTGACTTTTTCTACATTTTCTTGTGTTACAGGCTGAATTTAAATTGAATTAAATGTAGATTTTCTGTCACTGACCTACACACTATAGACTATAATGTTAAAGTGAAATGTTTACAAATTAATGAAAACTTTTAATCTGAAATGTCTTGAGTTAATAAGTGTTCAACCATTTGTTATGGCAAGCCTAAATAAGTTCAGGAGTAAACATTTGCTTAACAAGTCACTTAATACGTTGCATTGACTGTGTGCAATAATAGCATTTAACATGATTTTTTAATGACTAAGTCATCTCTGTATCCAACACAATTTCAAACACAGATTCAACCACAAAGAGCAGGGAGGTTTTCCAATGCCTCGCAAAGAAGGGAACCTGTTGGTAGATGCCTAAAAGAAAAAATTATATTGAATTTCCCTTTGAGCATGGTGAATGTATTAATTACACTTTGGATGGTGTATCAATACACTCAGTCACAAAGATAAAGGCGTCCTTCCTAACTCATTTGCCGGAGAGGAAGGAAACAGCTCAGGGATTTCACCATGAGGCCAATGATGACTTTAAAACAGTTACAAAGTTTCATAGGAGAAAACTGAGGATGGATAAACAAGATTGTAGTTACTCCACAATAGTAACCTAAATGACAGAGTGAAAAGAAGGAAGCTTGTACAGAATAAAAATATTCCAAAACATGCATCCTATTAACAATAAGGCACTAAAGTAAAACTGCAAAAAAAAGTGGCAAGGAAATTAACTTTATGTCCTGAATTTAAAGCGTTATGTTTTGGGCAAATCCAACACAACACATCAACGAGTACCACTCTTCATATTTTCAAGCACGGTGGTGATGGTTGTCATCAGCAAGGACTAAGGACTTTTTTAGGATAAAATGAAATGGAATAGACCAAAGCATTGGCAAAATCCTAGAGGAAAACCAACAGACACTGGGAGACAAATTCACATTTCAGCAGGACAATAACCTAAAACATAAGGCAAAATATACACTGGAGTTGCTTACCAAGACGACATTGAATGTTCCTGAGTGGCTTGTTACAGTTTTGACTTAAATCGGCTTGAAAATCTATGGCAAGACTTGAAAATGGCTGTCTTGCAATGGTCAACAACCAACTTGGCAGAGCTTGAAGAATTTTAAAAATAGTAATGGGGAAATATTGTACAATCCAGGTGTGCAAAGCTCTTAGACACTTACCCAGAAAAACTCACAGCTGTAATAGCTGCCAAAGGTGATTATAACATGTATTGACTCAGGGGTGTGAATACTTATATAAATTAGATTATTCTGTATTTCATTTTCAATAAATTTGTCAACATTTCTACAAATATGTTTTCACTTTGTCATTATGGGGTAGTGTGTGGATTGGTGAGAAAAAAATATATTTAATACATTTTGAAATCAGGCTGTAACACAAAATGTGGAATAAGTCAAGGGGTATGAATACTTTCTGAAGGCACTGTAGGACACTTCTGAAGTAGTTCCAACAATAGGCACCTTTTGACCGTTCTAAAGCACTGCACAATGCGGATCGTACTTGCTACAAGGTTACAGAAAGCTAAACCAACAACCACAGAAACCAAAATTGAATACATTGTAAATGCAGGTCTAACGATGAAAAACATAGCTAGATAGCATCAATTTGTTTTTGCAAAGACATATTTTTTGCAACATCTGATGACCTAACCTGGTGAGTGATGAACATGAATTTCTCCGGTCCTTCAATGTTGCAGTCATGAAGTGGATCTATACTGTCAAATCATCCCACATTTCTAATTTGACCAGCAGTTTTCAGCAACTGGTATTGATGAATTCTATTGTTATATTGACAGAGTTGCTAGTAACAAAATAATTAGTTAGCTTCTAGCCTAGTGTTTCCACTGGTATACAGTTATGTTCAGCTCATAGTGTCTCCTGCTACTGTCCTCCCTTCCACTGGTATACAGTTATGTTCAGCTCATAGTGTCTCCTGCTACTGTCCTCCCTTCCACTGGTATACAGTTATGTTCAGCTCATAGTGTCTCCTGCTACTGTCCTCCCTTCCACTGGCATACAGTTATGTTCAGCTCATAGTGTCTCCTGCTACTGTCCTCCCTTCCACTGGTATACAGTTATGTTCAGCTCATAGTGTCTCCTGCTACTGTCCTCCCTTCCACTGGTATACAGTTATGTTCAGCTCATAGTGTCTCCTGCTACTGTCCTCCCTTCCACTGGTATACAGTTATGTTCAGCTCATAGTGTCTCCTGCTACTGTCCTCCCTTCCACTGACATACAGTTATGTTCAGCTCATAGTGTCTCCTGCTACTGTCCTCCCTTCCACTGGCATACAGTTATGTTCAGCTCAATGTTTTATTTCTCTTTCTGTCACATGGTCAAAGCAAGAGTGTGAAAACAGTCTGGACAACCCCTCCCTCTCTCCCTTCCTGTCTCTCTTCACATTCTCTCTCCAATTAATGTCAATTTGGTCAGTCCAAATCTGAACCAATCATAGACATCTGTTTCACAAGGTAAAACAGCACAGTACAATACAGTAGAGCACAGTACAGGGCAGTACAATACAGTAGAGCACAGTACAGGGCAGTACAACACAGTAGAGCACAGTATAGGGCAGTACAATACAGAAAGCTACAGGACTACAGGATCCTCTGCAGCAGAGGTAACTCTGGGTCTTCCTTTCCTGTGGGTCCTCATGAGAGCCAGTTTCATCATAGTTGGTTTTTGCGACTGCACTTGAAGAAAACTTCCAAGTTCTTGACATTTTAAAAAGGTTTTAAAATGATAGTCTGTCGTTTCTCTTTGCTTATTTGAGCTGTTCTTGCAATAATATGGACTTGGTATTTTACGAAGTAGGGCTATCTTCTGTATACCCCCCCCTCCCCCCCACCTTGTCACAACACAACTGATTGGCTCAAACGCATTAAGATGGAAAGAAATTCCACAAATTAGCTTTTAACATGATACACCTGTTAATTGAAATGCATTCCGGGGGACTACCTCATGAAGCGTGTTTAGAGAATGCCAAGTGTGCAAAGCTGACATCAAGGCAAAGGGTGTTTACTTTGAAAATCTCAGATATAAAATAGATTTTGATTTGTTTAACACTTCTTTAATTAATAGATGACTCCATATGTGTTATTTCATAGTTTTGATGTTTTCGCTATTATTCTGGAATGTAGAAAATAGTAAAACATAAAGAAAAACCCTTGAAACACACACACACACACACACACTATATATACACACACACACACACACACACACACACCTATACACACACACACACACTTTCACACTCAACACAAACACTGCTGCTACCGTCTATTATCTATCCTGTTGCCAAATCACGTTACCTCTACCTTTATGTACAGTACATGTTATTTTCTACTCCCTATATAAAGCAATGTTATTTTTGCTCATTATTTTTATTTGCTGTTCACTCTGTGTATGTTCCTCGTGTCACTGTTTCTATTTTTTTTTTTTTTTTTATCTTTAACTCTGCATTGTTGGAAATGGACCCGTAAGTAAGCATTTCACTTTTAGTCTAGACATGTTGTCTACTAAGCATGTGACAAATACAATTTTATTTTATTTTATTGGATTAAGGCAACATCCGCACTGGGATAAAGTCTTGAGCTGCCGCTTTCATGGAGTGGGAACCTAATCCGGACGCTTATAAGAAATTCTGCTACGACCTCCGACGAGCCATCAAACAGGCAAAGTGTTAGTACAGAGCCAAGATTGAATCCTACTATGCCGGCTCTGATGCTTGTTGGATGTGGCAGAGCTTGCAAACTATAACAGATTACTAATGGAAACCCAAACGCGAGCAGCCCAGTGATAGCGAGCCTACCAGGCGAGCTAAATGTCTTCTATGCTTGCTTCGAGGCAAGCAACACTGAACCATGCATGAGACCACCAGCTGTTCCAGATGACTGTTTGATTTCACTCACCGAAGCTGATGTGAGTAAGACTAATTTAAAGGTTAACAGCATTACATTACATTACCGCGGGGCCAGACGGATTAATAGTACAAAGCATGCGCGGACCAGCCAGCAAGGGTCTTTACTGACATTTTCAACCTCTCCCTGACCCAGTCTGTAATCCGTTTCAGGCAGACCACCAGTCCCTCTGCCCAAGAACACTAACACTAACACTATGACTATCGCCCCGTAGCACTCACATCTGTAGTCATGAAATGCTTTGAAAGGCTGGTCATGGCTCACATCAACACCATCATCCCAGACACCTTGGACCCACTCCAATTCACATACCGTCCCAACAGATCCACAGATGATGCAATCTCTATTGCACTCCACACTGCCCTTTCCCACCTGGACAAGAGGAATACCAAAGTGGTAATGCTGTTCATTGACTACAGCTCACTATTCAACAACATAGTGCCCTCTAAGCTAAGGAACCTGGGACGTAACACCTCCCTCTGCAACTGGATCCTGGACTTCCTGACGGGCCAGCCCCAGGTGGTGAGGGTAGGCAACAACACTTCCTGACACGGGGACCCCTCAGGGGTGTGTGATTAGTCCCCTCCTGTACTCCCTGTTCACCTACGACTGCGTGGCCATGCACAACTCCAACACCATCATTAAGTTTGCTGACAACACGACGGCAGTATACCTGATGAGACAGCCAGGGAGGAGGTCAGTGTCCTGGCAGTGTGGTGCCAGAACAGCAACCTCTCCCTCAATGTCAGCAAGACAAAGGAGCTATTTGTGGACTACGGAGGGCCAAGCACGCTCCCATCCACATTGACTGGGCTGTAGTGGAGCAGGTCGAGGGCTTAAAGTTCATTTGTGTCCACATCACTAAGGAATTAACATGGTACAAACACACCAACACAGTCATGAAGAAGGCATAACAATGCCTATTCCCCCTCAGGATGCTGAAAAGATTTGGCATGGGCCCTCAGATCCTTGAAATGTTTCTACAACTTGATTGGAGTCCACCTGTGGTAAATTAAATTGATTGGACATAATTGGGAAAGGCACACACCTGTCTATTTAAGGTCCCACAGATAACAGTACATGTCAGAGCAAAAACCAAGCCATGAGGTTGAAGAAATTGTCTGTAGAGCTCAGAGACAGGATTGTTTTGAGGCACAGGTCTGGAGAAGGGTCCCAAAAAATGTCTGCAGCAATGAAGGTCCCCAAGAACACAGTGGCCTCCGTCATTCTTGAATGGAAGAAGTTTGGAACCACCAAAGACTCTTTCTAAGAGCTGGCCACCCGGCCAAACTGAGTAATCGTGGGAGAAGGGCCTTGGTCAGGGAGGTGACCAAGAACCCAAGGGTCACTCTGTCGGAGCTCCAGAGTTCCTCTGCGGAGATGGGAGAACCTTCCAAAAGGACAACCATATCTGTAACACTCCACCAATCAGGCCTTTATGGTAGAGTGGCCAGATGGAAGCCACTCCTCAGTAAAAGGCACAGGAAAGCCCACTTTGAGTTTGCCAAAGGGCAGCTAAAGGACTCTCAGACCATGAGAAACAAGATTCTTTGGTCTGGTGAAACCAAGATGGAACTCTTTGACCTGAATCCAAAGTGCCACGTCTGGAGGAAACCTGGCACCATCCTTACGGCTGAAGCATGATGGTGACAGCATCATGCTGTGGGGATATTTTTCAGCAGCAGAGACTGGGAGACTAGTCAGGATCGAGGCAAAGATGAACGGAGCAAAGTCCATAGAGATACTTGATGAAAACCTGCTCCAGAGTGCTCAGGACCTCAGACTGGTACAAAGGGTCAGCTTCCAACAGGACAATGACCCTTAGCACACAGCCAAGACAACGCAGGAGTGGCTTGGGTCAAGTCTCTAAAAATAGCTGTGCAGCGACGCCCCCCATCCAACCTGACAGAGCTTGAGTGGATCTGCAGAGAAGAAAGGGATAAACTCCCCAAATACAGGTGTGCCAAGCTTTTAGAGTCATACCCAAGAAGGTTTGTGCTGTAATTACTGCCAAAGGTGCTACAACAAAGTACTGAGTAGAGGGTCTAAATACTTATGTAAATGTCATATTTCAGTTGTTGTTTTTCATAAATTTGCAAACATTTCTAAAAACGTGTTTTTGCTTCATCATTATGGGGTATTGTGTGTAGATTGATGCCTTATCCATTTTAGAATAAGGCTGTAACGTAACAAAATGTTGAAAAAGTCAGGGGGTCTGAATACTTTCCAAAGGCACTATAAATGTACCTCAGTATCTACCTCAATTATCTCATGCCCCTGCACATCAACTCAGTACTGTGTAGGCAAGTTATCGTTACTCATGCTATATTTATTCCTTGTGTTATTATTTTCTATAATTTTTCTATTTATCTCTCTGCATTGTTGGGAAAGGCCCGTAAGTAAGCATTTCTCTATTGTTTATGAAGCATGTGACATTTTTGGGATTTTTATTATTATTATACATTTTTTAAAGAAAAGTAGAGTAGAGTATAGGTTATTACAGTACAGTAGAGCACACTACAGTAGAGTACAGTATAATTGATTGTATTGTTCTGTATTTTACTGTACTTTACTGAACTATACTCTACTGTACTGTACTGAACTCTCCTGTACTGTGCTGTATTGTACTGTACTGTATACTATAGTGTGCTCTACTGTGATGTCCAAACTTGTAAAACATAGATGTCTATGATTGATATAGATTTGGAGCTCATTAGAATAATAGCCAGTGTGTAGAATTATACCCAAACATGCAATGGAGGATTTTAAATGTTTCTACCTTTGTGTATCTATTCAGGATACATCACCATGAAGAGAATGACCTTCATAATTATGCATTTCTGTATAGTACAGATCAGTGACCCATGATATAATTATGTTACCATCGTTCCATAACCGGTATAATCCATTTAATTTACTATAGTTCAATAACCAAAATCGACTTTCTCAAACTCAAGGTGTCATATCATAGCTGACACCATTCATTCTGCAGACATATTTGAATCTTAATTTGGAGCGGACATTTAACCAGGTTTTTGGAAAACATAAATAACTGAGGGAGATTTTACCGTCATTCTGTTACCAAACTTTACATCTGCACTGTTCTTCGAGTAAATGTGTTGTTGTACAATTTTCTGTGAATAGAGTTGTATGGTTTGTTTAAAACTTTCCAATCAATGGTTTCTGTTTGGCAAACTTTTAAAGTAAAAATCGGAGTCTCAGCGCCATTCTGTTATCGTGGAATTGCCCACAAAAGCAAATGCAGCTACTTTGCAGTTATTCTGGCTGCTCTGTTTGACGTGACTGTGTTAGTCGTAGTTGGCTAGCTAGCAAGTAAGGGATAAGAACGTTGTCAGCCAGCATGCCAACTGAAAATGAATGACTAGAGTGTCCATGTGGATTGTGTGTAATAAAGCAGTGGTTCCCAACCTTTTTCAGTTACTGTTCCACCAATTAAATTGTGATCTACCAGAGTACCCCTGAAGTACCCCCTCATGTGTATTTTACCAGTAGGCCTATGGTCTCATGAGTCTTCTCAAGTACCCTCTGTGAATAGGCCAAGTACCTTTAGGGTACTTGTACTATCTTTGCAGGCTGAGATCTTTCGTGGCATGCTCAGAAATACTGAACTTGTTCTTCTGCTCCACTATCCAGTGTGAGGTATGACAGTGTCATTGTACAGGCAAAACCCAGGATGACAGGTCTGCTGAATACTGCCCAAAAAATTATCGGTAAGCCCACCGACAAAACCTTTCTGGACAGCTACCACACAAACATGCTGAGGATGGCAAACAAAATAGCAACAATAACATTATTTGCAACGCTCAGGGACCTTGGACATTAAGGGGATGTGTAATATTGAGTATATGAAGGGGGGCATAACTAAGTAATAGGGCGGCAGGTAGTTAAGAGCGTTGAGCCATTAACCGAAAGGTCACTGGTTCAAATCCCCGAGCTGACTAGATGAAAAATCTACCGATGTGCCCTTGAGCAAGGTACTTAACCCTAATTACTCCTGTAAGTCTCTCTGGGTAAGAGTTTCTGCTAAATTACTAAAATGTCCTTAAGCTGTCATTCTTGTTTTGTTTTTGATGATTTTGTATGTTTGATGTTATGTCTGGCCTATGCCATGTCTCTCGCCTTATCGTCACACTGTGTCGTCCATTATTGCCAAGGTAATGTACAGAACATGTGCGTTTATCCCTTACATATACTGCGACCTAAAGCCCTAGTTCTTTCCATCACTGTTATTATGTGCATCTTTTCTTAATGCTTATGTCCAACTGAGATAATTACTACAGCGCCAATATACATATCTCGTCATTCCTTTACTTACAGTGAAACAGATGCTTTTCTTCTCACTGTTTGTACTGAGCCTACGGACACTCACTAGACTTTATATACACACCATACAGTATGCAGTACAGACTTACTCGCACACGTACATGTACACTACACTGTCACTCCAACACAAATCCCTCACTCATTCAAACACAACATATGCACACACACACACACACAAACACAAGACACACATTCTTTTACACTCATCTTTTGCTGCTGCTTCTCTGTTCTTCATTTTACTCGTATTATTATCTATCCGGATGCCTAGTCACTTTACCCTGCCTTCATGTACATATATATCTACCTCATGTCCTGGTACCTCTGCACATTGATCTAGTACTGGTACTCCCTCTATACAGCTCCACATTGATCTGGTACTGGTACTCCCTCTATACAGCTCCACATTGATCTGGTACTGGTACTCCCTCTATATAGCTCCACATTGATCTGGTACTGGTACTCCCTCTATACAGCACCACATTGATCTGGTACTGGTACTCCCTCTATATAGCTCCACATTGATCTGGTACTGGTACTCCCTCTATACAGCTCCACATTGATCTGGTACTGGTACTCCCTGTATACAGCTCCACATTGATCTGGTACTGGTACTCCCTCTATACAGCTCCACATTGATCTGGTACTGGTACTCCCTCTATACAGCTCCACATTGATCTGGTACTGGTACTCCCTCTATACAGCTCCACATTGATCTGGTACTGGTACTCCCTCTATACAGCTCCACATTGATCTGGTACTGGTACTCCCTCTATACAGCTCCACATTGATCTGGTACTGGTACTCCCTCTATACAGCTCCACATTGATCTGGTACTGGTACTCCCTCTATACAGCTCCACATTGATCTGGTACTGGTACTTCCTGTACATAGCTCCACATTGATCTGGTACTGGTACTTCCTGTATATATCTCCACATTGATCTGGTACTGGTACTTCCTGTATATAGCTCCACATTGATCTGGTACTGGTACTCCCTCTATACAGCTCCACATTGATCTGGTACTGGTACTCCCTCTATACAGCTCCACATTGATCTGATACTGGTACTTCCTGTACATAGCTCCACATTGATCTGGTACTGGTACTTCCTGTATATAGCGCCACATTGATCTTGTACTGGTACTCCCTCTATACAGCTCCACATTGATCTGGTACTGGTACTTCCTGTATATAGCTCCACATTGATCTGGTACTGGTACTCCCTCTATACAGCTCCATTCTTGTGTATTTTATTATATTCATCTTGTGTTAGTTACAATTTTTTGTATTCTGATTATTTTAAAATCTGCATCGTTGGGAAAGGTTCGTAAGCAAGCATTTCACTGTAAAGTCTACAGCAGTTGGATTCGGAGCGCTTGATAAATTACATTTGATTTGATTCATGGTAAAAAGTGGCTGTTGTTGTCAATGTAATGAGAAGTAGAATCATGATGTAAAGCGATAACAACACCCACACCATCAAAAACATTTTTTAATCAGTAATCTGTTGTCTGGTCATGTGAGATGGCACTCCAGTGAAAACAAGCGTTTGTGTGTTACGACCATAACCCTTAGGGTCATTGACCCTTGACCTCTCCCTGGGTGGAATGACCTTATGGGTGCCATCCCCATTGCCTCAGACACAATGGGCCTTGATTATCTACCTACACGCCCTCCATCAGACGAGAGCGACGTCGACAGGTCCTGATCTACTGGTTGCTATGGATATTAGCCTGTCAGATGAACAGCCCAGGGCAATGTTAAATGATGTCAAGTCAGCTACAGATCTTATCTGCCCAATGTTTCCCGGTTTTAGAAGTTCTCTCTACACTCTGTGAGGAATGTAAAAACCCTGGTTTACTCACAACTCATGTTACTTGCAGTATTGACGCTGGAGGTCCATGGATGGTAACGAATGTCAAACTAGCAGTGAATGTAGAAATTAATTGCGCTTCTTAATTATTTATATTTTACCCAGTAATGTGTGTTTTTGTGTTGGAATGGAAATGGACATTTTGTCAATTTAAGGCTGTAAGTCATCCCCTCAAAATAGTTTTTATTAACATGGCAAAGGCACAGTATCAGTAATTCCGGCCAATATCTTGTCAAAATCAGTTCCCGGTTTTTAAGATGAGTTATATGCCAGAGATTGTCTGGGATGGTTTTCTTGCAGGTTTACTTTCTATGTGAATTGTCTGAACATAAAGCCTGTTCAGCAGCGACAGGCATTTGATTTAGCAGTGGATTTCGATGGATTTCTATGGCAAATAACGGTAAGTGTCGGGGGAAAAGGATGCTGTCCTGCTGACAGGGAGAATGAAATGATTGTTTGCAAGCCGATACACACAGGCCTTTGGCTGAACGATGAAACATTTATCATTTACTGTAATAGCTGGACACATATCATTTACAATAAAATAAATTGGTCTGTGCTCAGTTCTTGGCAGGATTCCCCTTAGATTCGGTTTGGTGGTTATGGAATTTAAATTGCTTATGACAGCAGAAGTGCCACCATAGGTTCAGCGCACAGAAAAGCAGCTGACTCTGAAAACGATCTGTGTAGATGTTTGATTTGGTCTCTCTCTCTCTCTCTCTTTATGTGTTTTTATGTACCTAATATTTCATGTATGTTTCCGTGTAAGTACATTTCTTCAGCATGTGTTGGTTTTATGAAGGAATGCAGTAATTGAGTTTTGCATGTTTCAGAACTCTGCTGGGTAGGCTATGTTGTGTGTGTATGGACACGTGTGTATGTGTGTAAAATAAACATTACACCACAATCTTGGGAGAACGGATTGTAGTTCATGAGAGTATATGCCTTCATGTCTCTCTACCGTCCCCCTAATACTCCTCCTCTGGACTTTCCCCCACTCTATCACTCCGTCTTGAATGGGACAGGTTAGTTACAAAACAACGTTGATTGATATTCTTCCCTCATTGCCCTTATGGCTCTGCGTAGCAGGCTGTATGCTGGCTGACTAAACGCCCTGTCTCTTTAATGGGGCACAAAGGCCGGTTTAGGCCCTGATTTGATGGGGAGGCGTGATTGAGGGATTCTTATGGTGAGCGACACAGGCCCTTAAATCAGGCCTGAAGCGCTGTGCTTGTCGCGTGAGGGAGTGAGGGGGCGTATAGCTCTCTGTTCTCAAGGTCGTGCTGTGTGCTGTATCTGTGACAGAATCAGGAATCCTCATGCTGCCTACCTGACAGATTCAGGCCTTGGGGATATATCTTGCATGTCCTCCTCATCCTCTGGAGATGTAGGTTCAGTGCTTCTACTCCTCACTCACTGTCTCTTTCACACACAGACACACAGCGTGCGCCCGCGCACACGCACACACACGCACACCCACTCACACGGACACACACACCAATGTCAAAACAACCTTCCCTAAAAAAAAATGTCTCTCGTTCTCTCACACAATTGGATGATGTTTGAACATGACAAGTCTCCTGAGTACAGCACCATGAAGGGAAGGTTATGTATTTCTCTGTCTGTCTGCTACAACACACACACACTTACACACACACGCATTTATGCACACACACACGTTCCACAGTCATAAAACACATCAACTCCAACGCAAACATTCGCGTACATATTTGACGAGTTATTAAACATGTTCGACCTTTGTCTCGGCAGCATGTCAAGACGCATGATTCATACTGCTACAGATGCTCAAAGGCGTTGTCTTGGGAGCACAATATTCCTCTCTTTCTCTCTTCTCTCTCTCTCTCGTTCTCTCTCTCCCTCTTTCTCCCCTTCTCTCTCCCTCCCTCTCAGGCTCTCTCTCTTTCTCTTTCTCTCTCCAACTCTCTCTGCCCTCTCCCTTTCTGCAGTCCCAGTGAGCAGGCTAAGTGTTCTGCAGTCCCCCCCCCCCCCCCCCGTTTATCCAGTTCATCTCCTCACATTTCCCTCCATCTGTCCATTCTGTATCATCCTTATCTCTAGGACCATTTCTGCTCTGTCTTGCTATGTGTAACTCATGCTAAATCCAGGCTTCGCCCGGGGCCCAGAAGGAAGTCTCTTTGGTACTGTACTAAGAGATGTAATCCGTGTGTGTTTGAATATGGTTTACAAAGTCACAGATTAGCCACCCACAGGCCTCTGTCTGACTGACTGTCTGACTGACTGACTGCCTGACTGACTGTCTGACTGATTGATAGACACCTGCACATACAAGACACAGGGAGCCATTCATCTAACAGACCTGTTCCTTATCACCTCACACACACAGTGAACACTGGTCTGACTGACTAACGCAAATGCCTCAGGTAAGGCATTCAAATGTCGCCATCGATGTAGACAGGGACATAAAGTGCAAAATAAATAGTATGCATCGTTTAGGGGATTTTGGGGGGATTCTATTAACAGGGGATATGTTGCTGTTTGATTCACTGAATTTATTTAAATCCATGACAAAAAAACATTTGCTACAGTGTGAAATGCTAATTATTTCAGTGATTAGACAGTGGTAAGAGAACAACATGCATCATGTCTGTGCTGGTATAATTTAGCTGGATTTGGTATGCATTTCCTGTTCTTTTTTTTATGTACAGCTTTGTGAGAATGGAACCAGTGAGCAGGCTAAGTGTACGTTCCTCCTCCTGAATGTTGCCATCCATCATTCTAGGGTGTTATTCTGTGCTTCACTGACACCTCCTGTCTGTTTGTCCTCCAATTCCCTCCTTCACTCATCTACCCCTCCCTTTAAATGAGAGAGCATCCCTTATTTCCTGCTATTCGGGTCTAGATAGTTTGTTTTTCCCTGGGGAACATTGAGAGATGTCCCTGTGCACATCATCTCCTCCTCTATCCTCATCGCACTCAACGAGAAATCTCCTCAGATTGAAACTTTTCAAAACTGCAACTTTGCGATTCTCCGTTCCTATGGTAAAATCAGCTCTTTCTAGTGACCATTGACGACCTTAGACGAGCCCATTGAAAGGTGATTAAATAATAACGACGCAGTAATAAAGAAAAGCAGCCATCTTTGGTTCAACTTGCCAGCACAGTACTCTCTGAGTTTACGTCCCCTCTCTTAGACGAGGTCACTCCTACTTCCTTCCCCCTCCATTTCCCCCAGGATGCACTAGGGTGTACTGACTTCCCCAGTTTTGCACTAGTACAGCTTCATAAAAGGGCCAAATGAAATTCTCAAATTAATTTTGGTGGAGTGATTTGCCGTGACCCCGGGTCTTTCGATTAGTGTGTACGTTTCTCTGAACTCACTCTCAAGCAGACCGTAAGTCTCTTTGCCCTTTCTTTTTATACTCCACCTGTACGTGGCACTCTGACAAATATTAATATTTGATGGGCAGCATTTGGAGAAATGCTCGAATTGAATCTGGGCCTCTATATGGCAATGATGTCCGTCTCTGATCATGCAGAAGCATAAATTGCACATGGGCTGGAATATGCTTTGAGAGCAAAGCTTCTCGCCAAAGGCTTTTCGAAACTGTGGCATTGACAAAACGACCTGGAAGTCTTGCCCTGCAATATTGAGTATTAAAGTGTACCAAGCATCTGGTATTTTAAGTGAAACCTCAGGCAAAGGAACAGAAAGTGTTGGGTCAATGTTTTTATCAAGCACCACTATCCCGACAACTGATATGACCTAAACCTCCAACCGCATTTGCTTTCTGCTTTTACAAGTAAAACTCAGAGTCATTGAATGTGTTGCAACTGTACAACTCCTATCAGATAACTGTGTAGCGTTATATATACACTTACTTGCCTTATTCTCAGGTTCTATTTTCCCTGGCATTGTTTCGGCTTCGCCCGAGGTATTTCATAAAGAAAGTGCATCATCACCTCCCACCACCAACATGGCCGTCTTGGGTTCAGAGAGGACAGGTATGAACAATGCAGTGCCTTGTTTTATAATAAGGACACACTTTGAACTGCTCTCTAAAGGTCCAAACTGTTTAACTATTGGTATTAGATTTAGCTTTTGGTTGGAGGCCCATCTGAGCTGCAACACTTTGCAGGTGATCACATCTAAAATACAGAGCCCCAGACACTCTGAGTGTGGTACGTGCCACCCTTGTTAACACATGAGGTATTTTAATGTTCAACCCACGACTATCCCAATAATCATCAGTCTCAGGCCTTCCAGACTGGTCCTCTGGTTACAGTAATAAAACAGCGTTTATTTTTATGGGGCCATATGTTACTTCAGTAAACCCCACAGTGACCTGGTCAAAAGGACATCAGGCGACTTAGACTTTGTACACGTTATAGTTTTCACATACACGAGGCGAGTTCAACAAGGCTTCTGTTTACGGCAAACATTTTACTTAGGCTGCGTTCTCTCATTTGTCTTTTGACCAATCAGATCAGCTCTGAAAAAGATTGATGTGAAAAGATCTGATGTGATTAGTCAAAAGATTGATTAATGGAAACAAATATCAGATTTGAGCTGCCTGTGTAACGATTTCAATGAACATTCCACAATGTTACAGTGAAACATCAAGCATCCAATTTTTTAAATGACTACTGTGGCATTTTATGGGCAATAATGTCGAACTGCAACTCACTTTGCTATTCCTACTACACACAATAGAAAGCCTACATGGACACGTGATTATTTGTTGTGACAGATTAGATCCCAAATAGACATTTTACGTTTGCCGCACACTACCTTCTCAGACTGTGGGCTAACGTTAGTGAACAGTCGCAGGCTTGCGGCTAACACAAAACAAATGGGATATGCTAGCTAACGTTCACAAACGATTTATCGTGTTGAACCCAGCTCAGGTGTTCTGCTGTTTAACCCTCTGCACGTTGCCTGATGGCGAAACAGAAATGATCGCACATCCATCAGCACTTGACCTTTACTAGGGCCAAAAACATGTTTCAAAAATTAAATCAACAACGCCTCTCACTGTACCCACATTCATTAGCTCGGATAGGTTGTCTGCCCTTCGCCAAAGGCAAAATAAATGATAAGCGTAGTGAGAGAGGGTCAACTGTGTGCTGTTTAACATAATGGCCCTACTCTTTACGTTGTGTTGTGAAGGGGTGTTATAATGTATATTGTATATAATGTATATTTCATTCATTCAGCTTTGGCATGTTCCCGCCCTTGGGCTGAGATGCCTTCAAGGCATCCAACACACATGCCTGGAGCTGGACAGGAGACTCTCATGGTTTACAACAAGTGGCGGTCTGTGGTAATCAAAAGCAAACACACATTCCTACTCTGCCCCCAGGCCAGTATTAATATTGATGTGATAATAGAGCATCTGCCTTCCAACACTGTGGGTATGTATTTTTCAGCTATCTCAGCTTCCTATTGCCCTGGATGTAGGTCAATTATTGTTTTGGAGATCGCTTTAAAAAGACCCGGTGAAAACAGTAATCAATAGAAAACCAGGGTTGAACACATTCATTACATAGAGAGGTTTGTTTCTCAGCTCTACGCCACGTTTGTGATTTTCTGATGGGTCGTTATTAACCTGTTCTAGGTACTATGTACCTAAGGATCACAAGTCAGGATGATCGATGTGTATGTGACCGTATATATGTGATTTTCTGCGTGTGGCCCCGAATCTGTCTGTGCACGAATCTGTCTGTGCACGTAACAACCATCTCCATGTTGACTTGGCACAGGGTTCAGCACACACTGTCATGGCCACTATCTGATCCTCATGTGACGCAGGCTACAAATGAGAGAAACTCTCCCTGTGTCCAGAAATAGTGCCCAATGCATTATATTTATTACCAACACTTCAAGGAGAAGTACACACTCTCTCACACACAACACACAACACACACACACAGTACATAGTGCCAATAGGAGCACTGCACCTTCATTAAGACTCAGTGTCTCCCCCTTCCCCTTGTCTCTCTCCCCACCACAGCGAGCTCTATCTCCTGGTGTTGTCGGCCAATAATTGAAGCATACGCTTAAAAGACCTGGGGAAGATTCTGAAGGGGCCTCTTTAATGAAGTCTGATCTCATTAAAAGATACAGCTCCAATGTGAGGAGAGAGGAAAACAAGCAGAGACAAAGGAGGACTCCAGCGAGACATAAGGAGGAGCTTTTCTACATACAGTATATATACACCCAATAAGGATCATAATAATAATAATAATAATAATAATAATAATAATAATAATGGTCATAATAATATGATCATAATAATAATAGTAATGATCATAATAATAATAATAATGATCATAATAATAATAATAATAATAATAATAATAATAATGGTCATAATAATAATGATCATAATAATAATAGTAATGATCATAATAATAATAATAATGATCATAATAATAATAATAATGATCATAATAATAATAATAATAATAAGGATCATAATAATAATAATAAGGATAATAATAACAATAATAATGATCATAATAATAATAAGGATCATAATAATAAGGATGATAATAATAATAATAATAATAATGATCATAATAATCATAATAAAGATCATAATAGTAATAATAATGATCATAATAATAATAATAATGACCATAATAATAATAAGGGTCATAATAATAATAATAAGGATCATAATAATGATCATAATAATAATAATGGTCATAATACTAATAATAGCAAAATATGTAATAATGAAATGCCATGCTATACACTCCATATGGGAGGTCATGGTGGACTTAACAGTTCTACTCTTTGCCACGAGCAATGAGATAATAGAGCTTTGATATGTGTTACGGATCCCTCCGGAACATTCATCATGCACACCTGTCCCCTATTCCTACTGATTAGTATTTGTATATATGTGCCCTTTGGTTTCCATTGGGCTGTCCATTATTGTTACAATGTCCGTTGGTGCGTGTGAGTACCTGTGCTGTGTGTTTTGGCTTTTGTGCCAATGTGGATTGTGCAGATGATTCCAGGTCTCGTCCCGTGGGTTAATCATTGTGAGCGCGTGTTATTTATTAGAGGTACTCCTCACTCTTTTGTTTGGGTTTCAACCCTGTGTTTTTGTTACGTGTTTGTTTGGTCTTCGTCCCCGTGCCTTTACATGGCATGCCGTAATTTGGGCTTAATAAAAAAAACTATGACGCATTCCTGTGTCTGTCTCCCGATCCTTCATGCCATCGTGACAAATTGTCTGTGAACTATGAACAGGGATCTCTGTAGGAAGTTCATGGAAGGAAGTGCACTTTGGAATATCAACATCCTTTCACTTGCTTAAATTGAGCGCGTAACCACTGACAACCATGCAAACATGTTACCAATACCATCCTGGTTATCAACCTCACCAATTTAGAATGGACAAACAAACCTAGTCACTACATTTGCCTACTGGCAGTTGAGCACCAAATGGTGACAGAGTGGACAAGAGGTGGGAGACCCTGAGAGAGGTAAACAGATGAGGAGAGAAGGAGTGAAGGAGGGAATGGATTGGTGCTACGTAGAGAGACAGCGGTAGACGGATGTGCCATTTAATTCACCTGCCCCCCTAGGAGCTAGCTGCCTGTTGTATTGAGAAACAGACAGGACAGGCTCTTTAAAGGAGGAGCTGAGTGTGGACTGATGCTCTGTGACTGGAGATAGGACAGGGGCTTCTAATGAGGATGTCAAATGTGTGTAAAATGAAATTTTCCCATGTCTTATCCATGTAAATAACATTGGTGGTTTGTGTGCTTTCCTTTGTATGTTACCAAGGTAATGGTGCTGTGCTGGGGGTGGGTGTTGTGCTGTGCTGGGGGTGGGTGCTGTGCTGTGTGTGGGTGCTGTGCTGCGCTGTCTGTGCATGCATTTGTTTGTGCATGTGTGAAGGTGCATGTGTATGAGTGTGTGTGATGTTGTACAGTATATGTATGGAGGTCCAGATGCATCTTGGGAGAGAGAGGAAGAGACCTACACAAAAAGGACCCACGCCGAGAGGACCTACATTCAGACCACAGCACCACCAGCCACATCCACAACCCACCCCAACCAATCAACCCCCCCCCCCCCCCCCCCAAGTCAACCATGCCCACTACCCCTTTTAGGCACCCTCAGATCAGACCTGCGCCCCTCCTGCCCACCCCGTGCCTCCCACTCTGGCAAAGAGGGCCTCAACATGGAAGTCACACATACGCTCAGGCCATGAGCAGGAAAACAGGCCCAACCTCCACTCTTACGCTAGCCCAAGCCAATGGCATATACCAGATGCTCAGCAAGCTCTGCTCACACTTACTGACCTGAGGCCAAACCACACGACCAACAACATTGGACACTTTATGGAACACAAAGCCTTCACTATCTCATCCTGGAAAAGGCCTGAGGTCATCTGCCTTTGGCCAAAAGAGAAGGAACCTGGACTTCGCCAAAGAAATCGGAAATACAGACATTGTCATCCTACAAGAAACATGGTATAGAGGAGACGGACCCACTGGTTGCCCTCTAGGTTACAGAGAGCTGGTAGTCCCAGTGACGAAACTACCACATGTGAAACAGGGAAGGGACTAAGGGGGTATGCTAATTTGGTATTGAGCAGACCTAACTCACTCTATTAAATGAATTAAAACAGGAAAATGTTATATTTGGCTTGAAATTCAAAAGGAAATTATCTTAACAGAAAAAATGTACTCCTGTGTGCTACCTACAGTTGAAGTCGGAAGTTTACATACACCTTAGCCAAATACATTTAAACTCAGTTTTTCACAATTCCTGGTATTTAATCCTAGTAAAAATTCCCCTGTTTTAGGTCAGTAAGGATCACCACTTTTTGCCCATTCCTCCAGACAGAGCTGTTGTAACTGGTCAGGTTTGTAGGCCTCCTTGCTCGCATGCGCTTTTGCAGTTCTGCCCACACATTTTCTATAGGATTGAGGTGAGGTCTTTGTGATGGCAACTCCAATACATTGACTTTGTTATCCTTAAGCCATCTTGCCACAACTTTAGAAGTATGCTTGGGGTCATTGTCCATTTGGAAGACCCATTTGCAACCAAGCTTTAACTTCCTGACTGATGTCTTGAGATGTTGCTTCAATATATCCACATCATTTTCTTTCCTCATGATGCCATCTATTTTGTGAAGTGCACCAATCCCTCCTGCAGCAAAGCACCCCCACAACATGATGCTGCCATCCCCATGCTTCACGGTTGGGATGGTGTTCGTCGGCTTGCAAGTCTACCCCTTTTTCCTCCAAACATAACGATGGTCATTATGGCCAAACAGTTCTATTTTTATTTCATCAGACCAGATGACATTTCTCCAAAAAGTACGATCTTTGTCCCCATGTGCAGTTGCAAACCATAGTCTGGCTTTTTTATGGCGGTTTTGGAGCAGTGGCTTCTTCCTTGCTGAGCGCCCTTTCAGGTTATGTCAATATAGGACTCGTTTTACTGGAGATATAGATACTTTTGTACCTATTTCCTCCAGCATCTTCACAAGGTCCTTAAATGTTGTTCTGGGATTGATTTGCACTTTTCGCACCAAAGTACGTTCATCTCTAGGAGACAGAACGCGTCTCCTTCCTGAGCGGTATGACGGCTCTGTGGTCTCATGGTGTTTATACTTGCATACTATTGCATTTGGAAATTGCTCCCAAGGATGAACCAGACTTTTTTTCTGAGGTCTTGGCTGATTTCTTTTGATTTTCCCATGATGTAAAGCAAAGAGGCACTGAGTTTGAAGGTAGGCCTTGAAATACATCCACAGGTCCAATTGACTCAAATTATGTCAATTAGCCTATCAGAAGCTCCTAAAGCCATTACATAATTTTATGGAATTTTCCAAGCTGTTTAAAGGCACAGTCAACTTAGTGTATGTAAACTTCTGACCCACTGGAATTGTGATACAGTGAATTATAAGTGAAATAATCTGTCTGTAAAAAAAGTGTTGGAAAAATTACTTGTGTCACACACAAAGTAGTCCTAACCAACTTGCCAAAACTACAGTTTGTTAACAAGACATTTGTGGAGTGGTTGAAAAATGAGTTTTAATGACTCTAACCTAAGTGTATGTAAACTTCTGACTTCAACTGTAGATACCCCCACTAGAATCCCTATACTTTAATGAAGACAGTTTCTCAATCCTGGAGGGGGAAATCAATCATTTTCAGCCCCAGGGACATGTACTAGTCTGTGGCGACCTAATTTCCAAAACTGGACAAGAACCTGACACCCTCACCACACAGGGGGACAAACACCTAACTGGAGGTGACAGCATTCCCTCCCCCATATGCCCCCCAAGGCACAACTACAACAACATAACCAACAAAACCGGGTCACAACTCCTGCAGCTCTGTCACACGTTGGGTATGTACATAGTCAATGGTAGGCTTCGAGGAGACTCCTATGGTAGGTACACCTATTGCTCATCTCTTGGCAGTGGTACTGTAGACTACACCTCTTCAGCGTCTCATCCCGTCAGCGGGATCAAAATCCAGCGAAAAATCATATCGCCAATTAGCATTAAAAAAAATCATAATTAAAAAAATATATATATATATATATATATATATATATATATATATTTTTTTTATAGATACACCTCTCCTGAATCGACCCACGTCGTCCAATTTCAAAAAGGTTTTACAGGAAAAGCAAATCATTAGATTATGTTAGATGAGTCCATCGTAAAAAGCAGCAACAGAGCCATTTTCCGACCAACCACTTGCATCACATATAACCAAAAAACAGCTAAATGCAGCACTAACCTTTTACAAACTTCATCAGATGACACACCTAGGACATCATGTTATACAATGCATGCATTCTTTTGTTCAATAAAGGTCATATTTATATATAAAAACAGCATTTTACATCGGCGTCTGACGTTGACTAAATAATTTCCCCTCAAATGCGTCCTGGTAAACAATGCTACAATTCCCTAAATTACTATCCGATAACGATTTTTTAAATTTATATTGTCAATCTAACATTTATAGATGAATATCTCTTGAGAACACCTGTCATACCAGATTTTAAATTAACTTTACTGGGTAATCACACTTTGCGATAAAAGGAGATGCGATACTCAGAAAATGAGCTAATATACAGAGCTCGGCGCCATCTTGGAACAATCGCATGTCACATCTCATCTTGTATAATATTGTCAATAATCGCCTACCTTTAGTTGTCTTCATCAGAAAGCATCCCAGGTCCACAACAGATGTATTTTCGGTCGAAAAAGTCCATACTTCACGTTCCATTAGCCTGCTGTTGGTAGCGCGTCCTAGGGCTCTCTCCAAGCGCAGGGCTGAAGTTCCGGATGAAATGAGATTCTCCCGCCTGTAGGTTCGTTCAAACATGTCAAACGTTGTAAAACATTAATCTTCAGGGCCTGTAACACCAAGAGAGCCAATAAGATTCGAGGGGGATGATTTCATTGCCTTTAAAACCGTTTCCAAAGGTGGGGGTAGACATGGCCGCCGGCGTCATAATGGTGATGGCCCATCCCCTGTGACCAATTTCCAATGACTCTCATTCACTGAGTTTCGACTGTATAAGGCTCAAACCACTGTGAAAAGACTGGCGACATCTAGTGGAAGCAATAGGAAGTGCTCACTGAACCATGGTTAACGGTGTGATTTATAGGGAAAGATGAGAAGTCGAGTCCACAATTCTGAATTCCACTTCCTGTTTCAATCGGTCTCGGGGTTTTGACTGCCATTTGAGTTCTGTTATACTCACAGACACCATTCAAACAGTTTTAGAAACTTTAGGGTGTTTTCTATCCATATATAATAAGTATATGCATGCACTAGCTTCTGAGTTTGATTAGTAGGCCGTTGAAAATGGGAACGATTTTTTTTCAAAATGCGCTGTGGCGCCCCCTATCCTAGGGTATCCTCAAGAGGTTTTAATCACTGACCTCAACCCAGAGTTTCTCAGAGCGTTCACAGTCAGCCCACTGACACCCCTATCAGATCACAGCAAAATCACAGTCTACTTGAACAGAGCAATACTCAATTATGAGGTATCAAAGCCAAAGAAATTGCATAATAATAAGAAATGATATAGATGGAAAGAAAGTAGTGTAGAAACCTACCAAAAAACAACTAGTCAAGAACAAATTCAGTCTCTTTTAGACAACTTCCTGGACAAAACATTTCATTGTAATAGCGAAGGTCTAAGCTTGACAGTAGAAAACCTAAACAGTATATTTGACTTCTCAGCTTCCCTATGTAATCTAAACATGAAGAATGCAAAAACCTAATAAAGAAATTGAGAAACCTATCCAACCAAAAACATAGAGACTCAGAAAACCTGAGCCTCCGCCTTCACTATGGTGAATCACTAAAACAATACAGAAATACACTACGGAAAAAGAAGGAACAGCACGTCAAAAATCAGCTCAATGTAATTGAAGAATCCATAGTGTCTAACCACTTCTGGGAAACTTGGAACACACTAAACAAACAAAAACACAAAGAGTGATAAATGGAGATGTATGGACAAACCACTTACCCAATTTTTTTGCGCTCTTTAACAAAGAACAAACAGAAAAAAACAGACAGTACATGATCAAATACAAATCTTAGAACCAACTATTAAAGACTTCCAGAACCCACTGGATTCTAAAATTACACTGAATACAAACCCTCCAACCCAAAAAGGCCTCTAGATGGTATCCTTAATGAAATGATAAAATATGCCTACAACAAATTCCAATTGGCTATATTTAAACTCTTTAACATCATCCTTAGCTCTGGCATCTTCCCCAATATTTGGAACCAAGGACTGATCACCCCAATCCACAAAAGTGGAGTCAAATTTGACCCCAATAACTACCATGGGATATGCGTCAAAAGCAACCTTGGGAAAATCCTCTGCATTATCATTAACAGCAGACTCTTACATTTCCTCAGTGAAACAATGTACTGAGCAAATGTCAAATTGGCTTTTTACCAAATTATCGTACGACAGACCACGTATTCACCCTGCACACCATAATTGACAAACAAACAAACCTAAACAAAGACAAAGTCTGTTCATGCTTTGTTGATTTCAAAAATCTATTTGGCATGAGGGTCTGCAATACAAATGGATGTAAAGTAGTGTTGGGAGAAAAACATACGACGTTATAAAATCCATGTACACAAACAACAAGTGTGTTTCAGGTTAAAACTGGCAAAAAAACACACATTTCTTTCCACAGGGACGTGGGGTGACATAGGAATGCACCTTAAGCCCCACCCTCTTCAACATATATATCAACGAATTGGCGAGGGCACTAAAACAGTCTGCAGCACCCGACCTCACCCTACTAGAATCTGAAGTCAAATGTCTACTTTTTGCTGATGATCTGGTGCTTCTGTCTCCAACCAAGGAGGGCCTACAGCAGCACCTAGATCTTCTGCACAGATTCAGCCAGACCTGGGCCCTGACAGTAAATCTCAGTAAAACAAAAAATATTGGTGTTCCAAAAAAGGTACAGTCACCAGGACAACAAATACAAATTCCATCTAGACACTGTTGCCTTAGAGCACACAAAAAACTATACATACCACGGCCTAAACATCAGCGCCACATGTAACTTCCACAAAGCTAATTATCAAAATCCAGAAAGGAGCCGATAAATTCTACAACCACCTAAAAGGAAGCGATTCCCAAACCTTCCTTAACAAAGCCATCACCTATAGAGCGATGAACCTGGAGAAGAGTCCCCTAAGCAAGCTGGTCTTGGGGCTCTGTTCACAAACACAAACAAACCCCACAGTACCTCAGGACAGCAATACAATTAGACCCAACCAAATCATGAGAAAACAAAAAGATAATTACTTGACACATTGGAAAGAACTAACAAAAAAACAGAGCAAACTAGAATTATATTTGGCCCTAAACAGAGAATACACAGTGGCAGAATACCTGACCACTGTGACTGACCCAAATTTAAGAAAATGTTTTGTACAGACTCAGTGAGCATAGCCTTGCTATTGAGAAAGGCCACAGTAGGCAGACTTGGCTCTCAATAGAAGACAGGCTATGTGCACACTGCCCACAAAATTAGGTGGGAACTGAGCTGCACTTCCTAATCTCCTGACAAATGTATGACCATAGAGACATATATTTCCCTCAGTTTTCACAGATCCACAAAGAATTAGAAAACAAACCCAATTTTGATAAACTCCCGTATCTACTGGGTGAAATACTACAGTGTGCCATCACAGCAGCAAATTTGTGACCTGTTGCCGCAAGAACAGGGCAACCAGTGAAGAACAAACACCTTTGTAAATACAATCCATATCTATGTTTATTTATTTTCCCTTTTTACTTTAACTATTTGCACATCGTTACAACACTGAATATAGACTTAATATGACATTTGAAATGTCTTTAATCTTTTGGAACTTCTGTGAGTGTAATGTTTACTGTCACACCCTGATCTGTTTCACCTGTCATTGTTATTGTCTCCACCCCCTCCAGGTGTCGCTTGTTTTCCCCAGTGTATTTATCCCTGTGTTTCCTGTCTCTCTGTGCCAGTTCGTCTTGTATATTCCAAGTCAACCAGCATTTTTCCTGTACTCCTGCCTTTGCATTCTCCTTTTTCTAGTCCTCCCGGTTTTGACCCTTGCCTGTTCTGGACTGTAACGATCGTCTGAAAGCGGGGACCAAGATGCAGCGTGGTCATAATTTATTATAAATTACGAAACACTTAAACAAAGAAACAAAAACGAAAGCCAACAGTTCTGTCAGGTGAAAAACACAAGACAGAAAACAACTACCCACAAAACCCCAAGGGAAAACAGGCTGCCTAAGTATGGCTCCCAATCAACGATAACGATGTACAGCTGTCCCAGATTGAGAGCCATACCAGGCCAAAACAAAGAAATACAAAAACATAGAAAAAAGGACGTAGAATGCCCACCCAAATCACACCCTGACCAAACCTAGATAGAGACATAAAAAGGCTCTCTCAGGTCAGGGCGTGACATGGACTCTGTACCTGCCTGCCTGACCATTCTGACTGCCTTGACCTCGAGCCTGTCTGCCACTCTGTACCTCCTGGACTATGAACTGGTTTTGACCATTTGCCTGTCCACAACCATTCTCTTGCCTACTCCTTTTTGTATTATTAAACATCTTAAACTCAAACCATCTGCCTCCTGTGTCTGCGTGTGGGCCTCGCCTTGTGTCATGATAGTTTACTGTTAATTTTTATTGTTTATTTCACTTTTGTTTATTATCTATTTCACTTGCTTTGGCAATGTTTACATATGTTTCCCATGAATTTAATGGAATTGAATTGAGAGAGAAAGAGAGAAATCATAAAAAATAGAATCATATTATTGTGATATTTTTCCACTTTCTATCCCTCCAGTTCAAACGAAGCTTCTGAAGGCTGACCTTAGATATCTCTTTTTAAACTGTGGGAAAAGAAATCGGTCAGAAGAGAAGTCAGGCTTTTCCATTTCAGATCTGGTCTTGGAAGTAAGAGATAGTGTGGCTGGAATACTGAGTATTGCCAGAGGGGATTTGAACAGTTCAGTTTGTAGAGTGCTAATGTTACAGAGCTAACACAGCACATGAAGACACCATCAGGATTTTAAAAGACCATTACAAGTAAATACCCAATATAAGGCTACATGAAGCTAAATCTTGTTTTTGCTTCCCAAACACCTTCTTTTCAAGCAATAGCCCATCAGTGAGTTAGTCATTTATGACTCAGAATGATATAAAATCTAATGAGAATCATAACTGAACCCCATCTCAATGATAGCTTTCCAGGGAGAAATGTAGAAAATCTTAACCCCTAGATAGCTATAGGCTGGTATCCACAGGGCCAAGTAAAGGTTTCCTGGTCTGGTGGCCATGTGTTTTTTATCCTTCCTCCACCATGTCCGTGACATCGCCTTTCACCACCAGTGGCACCTCCCTCCCCTTGTCTCTTCGGCCACTCGCGCATTCCCTCCTGCCCTTGTCAACACACTGACACATGATCCTAATTGGCCTCAGAGGCAGGAGTGTCTGCTGGCCCTGGCAGGAGTGTTTAAACACCCTCCCATGAAACCAGAGAAAGTGAAAGGCCAATTCTCTCTGGGCAGGAATGGAAATGCCAAACACAAACAACAGCCTCATTTTGGCATATCAAACGGGACAGACCCCGTACCCTGAGACATCAAACAAGGTTTCATTCCGCCTGGTCAGACCAGACCCCATTCCTGACAGGTCAGAGGAGAAACCCATTCAAGTCCATTAAACACAACCCCCATTCTGGCCTGTCAACAGATTTGGCGAACGAGTCACAGTTTGTGTTCTCACATAAATACTATCACTGACAGGACCGTGCACATACACAAGCAGGTAGTTGTAATTTCCTTGTTTGTTTGGAGTTCCTCAGGACTCTATTGCTTGACCATACAGTATACACCTGACATTCTTCCCAACTCTGGTCCTCAAGCACCCCCAAAAGCATATATTTTTGTTGTGGCCCTATACAAGTACACTTGATTCTACTTGTAATCAAGCCCTTGACATATAGAATCAGGTGTTTCGTCTGGGGCTACAACAAAAATGTGTGATGTTAGGGGTACTCAAGGATCGGAGTTGGGAAACACTGTTCTAAACCATTCAAAGGCCTGTAATATAATGTGTGTGGGATGGGGCATTGTTCTGAGTATAATAAAGTGAAAGTAGCAGTGCAGGAAGCTCAGCTGACCTTGTGTCAGCCTACACCAACGTGGGAGCAAATTGCCGTAAATTACAGGTGGCAGCTGGTAATTTACGACTCACAGAAAAACAGGCTGAATCATGGACAACAAAACACAGAGGATCTGACAAATGTCTCTACACATTTAATGGCCGGTCAGTGTCTATAGTGCAGTTATAGTGCAGTTCAACCAGCAGAAACTCCATTATTATCAGTAGAGGTGTATGTTTTGTGGTCCTGGTAAATAACACTGTAGTCCAACTATCATTAGAAAGGCAATCTATCCATTTACAGGATGTGTGTAAATGCTTCCATTCTGTGTCTTTTCCACACCAGCCTTCTATTTTGATAAATTACACCCGTTGTCAAGAATAGGTAGTAATAGCTATGTAACCACCTTTTGTTTTGTATGTTTGTGTTGGTGCAATTCTCTCTACTGTAAAAACAGTACATTTCTATCACCCTCCTATCCCCCCTCTCCTGCTCTCTCTCTCTATCTCCAATGTGATGGCCATGAGTGACAGTGCAGTACCTACTTCTTAATGACACTCTCCAGCACGTTAGGTTCTCTTTCTTATAGTGCTGTGCAGCGTCCGCGGCGTCCATCATTCAGGCAGACTCGCGACGACAAGGACGAATTAAACATTCAGCCTAATGGAGAGGAGGAGGTCGATCACGTCACGTAACCACGCATCGGGCCACAGCCCACCAGGAACTCACCAACGTCTCATATACATACAGTAGGTCCCAGAGCTACTGAATCTATGTCATTATGTACCCAACAAAATTAGCCACACACTCCCAGACAATAAAACAAACATGGCAATGGCTAACTGACAAGGCTCTTGCTGAACCTCTCAAAAAGGTGCACCTGACATTTCAGATGATAAGATCATTTCCCCAAATCTTTGCGTTGTACAATAGAACATGAGTCGTTACATAATAACAGTACCTATTCAAAAACATCTCCCAGGGATGAATAATGTATGAGCTCAATGGATGAATTATTCAATAATGTGTCCTGGTTTTAGGGGCTTTAAAGTCTAGATTCTTCCCATGTGAAAGGCTGCCGGAGCCAGAGTCACTTTCAGAGCATCTGGAATGTTCCGGCTACTCTAGGTGCAAAACACATACATGTCATAGGATTGATGGCTCATCGATACTTCATCCTTGGTGACATTGAAGTGTATTTCCCAGATGCTTTCCGCAAATTATTCTGAAACAGAAAGGACGACTGTTTGAGCTACGTTAAGAAAATTATGTTCTCTCTCTGTTCCTCTTTGGAACTCTCTCTGTAAATCTCTCTCTCTGTTCCTCTTTCTTCCTCTCTCTCTCTCTCTCTCTCTCTCTCTCTCTCTCTCTGTTTCCATCTCCATCCTCTCGCTTTCTCCTCCCATTTGAAAAGCAGCAGTAGGGTGGATTCAGGGGGGACTGGAGCTGGGACTGAGGCCTCAGAATTGGAGCATTGAAATGGGTCACTTTCTCCTCACTGGTCCACCTCATGAGTTATTCAGACGCGCTGCGCTCCGCAGTCTGATGAGCCAACAGACGACAGGCTCTGCTCTGAGCCAGTCTGGGATATACAAACACATAAAACACCCCCTCGCTGCTTGCAACCCTACTCCCTGCTACAAAAGGAAGGCAAATGTGGATTCAGGCTTGCTATATTTCAGGAAGGGTTAGTACCCATGGTTACAAGGGCCAACTATATTTTGGCAGGGAAATGTAAAAGCTTTTCAAGTAGACCTCTGTATCCAGTGTTAGGTGGGTCTGTACGTATATACTGTATGTGAGGGATCTGCTCTCCATCTTGCTCAGGGCTCATTCCCTCCTTGGTCCTACGGCTGTCATCAGGAGTATTATGGAGTGTGGGAGACACCTTGTGTTTTGACACAGTTGTCAACCATGTTGTGAGGAGAATACTTCAGTCCAACCTTCCAGATGGTCACCTGTCACCAGCTCATTAATATATTTGGTTTGTTTTGGACAACAGGGTGTATATTTGTTGATTGACCAACTGAAAGCGTTAGTAGCAACAAAAATATTTAGGGTACCTAACCGTTTTTGTGCTGGTTTCACATGGCTTCACTGGGCTCTGTTTTTAGTCTTGCACTCCAGTGTATTTCACTCAGAGAGCTAAAAGAAACCGTTACCAACCAAATAATTCCTTTGAAGTCTTTCAACAGGCTTCAACAGATGTATAATGACATCAGCATATTCACAGAACAGTCTACTAAGGCCCCAGTCCAGGTGCAGTGTGACCATATTTCAAAATGCAATATGTGACTTTAAGAAATAACATTTTACTTCGAGACGTTCCACCAACCCTGTTCCTCTGTTTTGGTATAAAGCTATGGATGCAAGGACCGTACATGCCCTTGCCATTTTACATTTTGCGGCAAATATCCTACAAAATCAGTTTGAATATGCAAATGAGATCATGTTTTTTTTGGTTAATGTGTGTAAACAGCTATGAAATGTTGTATCTACATAAACCAAATCACACGTACATTGAAATAAAATTGCATCTCACAGAGAAAACTAAACTAAACATACTAAATGTACTAAATCTACCAATGTCTTAACAGATACAAATCCAATACAACTTGATATCACCAGCGTGCTAATGGATAAAAGAGCAAAGATTGGATATTTCCCAAATAAAATCTTCATTTAATCTTTTTACGTAGCTACAACATTTACATGAGAGAAATGTGAGCACTATGGGGATGTTGACCTTAGGATGTTTAATAAAGGGGCAAAAAATCTAATTTAATTTTATTGGTCAAATACACATGGTGAGCAGATGTTAATGTGAGTGTAACGAAAGGCTTGTGCTTCTAGTTCCGACAATGCAGTGATATTTAACAAGAAATCTAACAAATTCACAACATCTACCTCCTACATACAAATGTAAAGGGATGAATAAGAATATGCACATATAAATATATGGATGAGCGATGGCCGTGCGGCATAGGCAAGATGCAGTAGATGGTCCAGAATACAGTATACACTACCGTTCAAAAGTTTGGGGTCACTTAGGACATTTCTAAGTGACCCCAAACTTTTGAACGGTAGTGTGTGCATATGAGATGAGTAATGTAGGATATGTAAACATTATTAAAGTGCCGTTATTTAAAGTGACTAGTGATACCATTATTAAGTCCATTTATTAAGGTGGTCAGAGATTTGAGATTTGAGTCTGTATGTTGGCAGCAGCCTCTCTCAACTACTGTCACACCTTGATCAGTTTCACCTGTCCTCGTTATTGTCTCCACCCCCTCCAGGTGTCGCTTGTTTTCCCCAGTGTATTTATCCCTGTGTTTCCTGTCTCTCTGTGCCAGTTCGTCTTGTATGTTTCCAAGTCAACCAGCTTGTTTCCCTGGTCTCCTGCTTTTTGCATTCTCCTTTTTCTAGTCCTCCCGGTTTTGACCCTAACCTGTTTCTGGACTTTGTACCTGCCTGCCTGACCTTTCTGCCGGCCTTGACCATGAGCCTGCCTGCAACTCTGTACCTCCTGGACTCTGATCTGGTTTTTACCTTTTTGCCTGTCCATGACTATTCTCTGCCTACCCCTTTGGATGAATAAACATTGTAAGACTCCAACCATCTACCTCCTGTGTCTGCATTGGGTCTTGCCTTGTGCCTTGATAGCTACAGAATTTCCAAGAGCCAAGTGACAACTGAGCAATAGCTTTCAACCGTAAAAGTTTAAAAGATAATTAACATTTAAATAATTAAAACAGCAAAAACTAAATCAAACCCAATTCAGAACTATTGCCTTTTTGAGTGAACTTTAGAGAAGGCGGCCCTGTGGATGTCCTTTGTCCAAAGCTTGTTGTTTCAGTGCATGCATTCAATCAGAAAACACAAAAGAAAAATGTAATTAGGATACTGAAAACATTTTCTATTTTGGCATCTTAAAAGGTAGACATGGCGGGTAATGGGCAGGTTTGGCCTTGGAAAACATGGTCAGCTGTTACAAAGTTGCCTTGATGTTGCTATGCTTCTCACTGAAACTGGCATTCTATATATGTTTCAGAAAGGAAACAAGGTTTCTGCCTTGTATAAATGCTACGTAAACAAATGATGTAGCTAGCATAAACTGGGACTTATTGTAGGCCTACTAAATCTGCCTTTAAATGTGTTGCCTCTGTTCCCAGAGAGCCCACACTATACAACATTTTCCCCCAGCCAAGCCACAACACAATTGATTCAAGCTAATCAACTATGCTATGCAATCTTGACTTGGGACTTCATCATTAAGAGATTAGTTGTCTCTTCTTCCTGACGCGGGTGTATAAGGTAGAAAAGCAACACAATATTGAGTTACGCCTAATATTGCAATTCATATTATTTTTCCAAAATGGAATATGTGAACCCATCTCAAAGCCATGCATGCAAGAAGCCTTGACCTGGTGCACACATTTGTATGTCCTCAGTTTGATTGAAGCCCTCAATCTGTATTTTTGCCTTGTAACTGATTGCTTCTGGAAAGAGAGAAGGAACAACACACAATCAAATGTGCTAGCTACTAGTTTTACGCAATGAAATATCTAATTGTTACAAATAATTATTGTATGGGCTACAGTTATGAGAATAATACATGCATTTGCTCAGCTTATCAAGCTTGAAGACAATACACTCAATATCATGCAAAACATGTTTTATGAGTGAGTGCACAACAAACATCTTTCTAGAGTGTTGATTTATCGTCCCCATAAGAGAACCCATTGAATAAACCTTTTTGGTTTGAGGTAGAACCCCTTTTATTCCAGGTAGTACCCTTTTGGGTTCCATGTAAAACCCTTTCCTCAAATGATTCTACATGGAACCCAAAAGTTCTACCTGGAACCAAAAAGGCATAGGAACAGCCGAAGAACAATTTTGGAACCCTTTTTCGAAGAGTGTACTGAACAGTATGCATTCAGAGATCTAGTAACCTCCATATAGTAAACATAGTTTTCCTCCCTAGCTTACTCCCAACATGGTACCTTCAGCACTGAATTTTGAGCAACTACCTCTATACAAGGGAGCTAGGTACTCCATCTCAATCAGCTTACTAAAGGTAACATTAGTAACCTAGCAAGAGCACAGCTTTTCATGAGCTAGTGAGAGAAAGTGCAAAGGAGGCCAAGGAGGCAAGCAACTGCAATCAGAGAAGCAAATCACTTCTAAAACAGTACAGTAGCACCTCCTCTGGTACCTGCCGTACATGTGGTCTCCTCTGGCAGTGAATTAAGTGGGGGAAATGTTTAGCTATTGACCAGGCTTCAGCGTGTGTTAGGCTGATATGACCCAAGGTAAGATAGTTTTGTACAGGCTGTACCTGTTAGATCTGAATCGGTTTGGTAGGATCCTGGAGGATCTAACCAATGATTCTGGTAAGGCCGCTAAGAGATTCAAAATGGACAAAAAGGGAACAAAGCACTACACACCTACAGGATGTGTCCTCATGAAATTTAAAAACAGAAGTTCAGAAAGTGTTCAATGTGAATGAAATAACCATCACTCAACTCCCATTGTTTATATTACAATGTCCTAGTGTTACAAACGTTAAAGCCAACCTGGCTCATGCTATGCACTATCTATCCTCCAATCAAAGGTCAAACGTCATCATCACCATTTCCTGTTTCTCCAGAGGCATGATACACAGACGTACTACAGCATCCTGACAACTACAACGCTGCAGGTCAGATTGAATGTATGATTCACGTCTCTACGACTAAGAAGAGGCATAAAATGTTCTGCTCCATTAGAAAGCCAGTGGGATTCCAGGAGAACTTGATCATCAGGTTACAGCCTTGTCTAGATGCTCTGTTGTGGAGCCTTATATGGCACCAAAGGGAGATTTGTACCTATAAAATATAAGGAGACATGCATGGGAACGTATTTAGATTAAATGAGCCGTCTGATTTACTGTATTTCAAAGCTGGAACCTACTGAATTCTTGAACTGAACCTACTGAACTCTTGAACTGTGACTCTATGCACCTTACCATACGTTCACTCACTCACACACACCCCTACACATAGGCTAAAACACACGCTCCCACACTCACACGCTCACACACACACACACATCCACGCTGCACACACACACTCCATGACTGTTGTTACTGGACTCCTGTGTATGATATGATGTATTTATATTACTGCACAATGTGTGCTATTATTGGGCAATCTATTGCACAATTCCCCTGGACATGTTTTAAAGTATCTGTCTTAATTCGGTGAGTGCCTTCTTGTTTCATATTGTGTATTATATCCTTGCTAAATGACTATTCTATTTTTGTTTCATCAAGTTCTTATTTCACTTTTATTTAATAACTCTTTGCTTACCTAGTTACTTGTTTCTAAGTAAGCATTGCATTGCACTGTGTACTTTATGTATATCGTTAACATGGAGAATAAACAAACGTGAACTTGAACTTGAATCCAATCTGGGTGAGAGTTATTCAGGAACATAGTAGTTTTGCCCCTTGAGGCAGGGTTCAGAGGTCACGTTTAGGTTTAGGTTAGTTCCTGGTTTAAGGATAGACAACCCTACAGACATGGTAGGACTATAGCTTGAAAAACAAAGTACACATTTATGACGACAGAGAATGGGGATAAAATGTCAACACCAATATGACCACAGAAGCAAGTGGATAAGAGATGTGGACAGAATCTTATGTACCTTTCAAAATCACTATGAGGTTAAAAGAATGGATGAGGAAAGAAGAAAGGGAAATAGAGAGACAGAGGTAAAATGGTTCTCTCTGCAGGCGTTAGTGAAGGAGAATAAATCAGATAATGTTGTACATAATGTGTAAATAGATAGTTTCACTCGTGCCTTAATAGATGCATGATGGATGCCACAACAGGAACGGAGCCAACGCAAACGTCCCATTGTTTTGGAAGGTAATGGCGTAATGTTATTTTAGCAAACGTGGTGAGCTTTCAGCTCCCGAGTGGCGCAGCGGTCTAAGGCACTGCATCTCAGTGCTAGAGGCGTCACGACAGACCCTGGCTCGATTCTGGGCTGTGTCACAACTGGTTGTGATCGCGAGTCCCATAGGGCACCACACAAGTGTTGTCCGGGTTAGGGGATGGTAAATTCGTAAATAACAATGTATTCTTAAATGGCTTGTCTAGTTAAATAAAGAAATGCTTCATCAACATTTTTCTCACAGCTCGTGTTTTGTGACATAAGTAATTTGCCTCCTCCACCACCCTAGGAAGGTTAAGTGATCTCTGATGATTATTTCTGTGTGGAGTCATTCCTGGCTGTGTGGAAGGAGAGTCTCAAGTGGCCACTCAGCCCAGCATGGACACCCTATTGTGGGATGTACAATGGAGTCTTTGAGAGAGAGAGAGAGAGAGAGAGAGAGAGAGAGAGAGAGACCCAAGCAGAGGTGACAGGAGAGAGTGACACCTGGGGCTCCTTTATCCCCACAGAAAGAGAAAGAAAAGAGGGAGGGGAGCAGCACCAGAGAAATATAAAGGGATATTGCAACAATAGGGCAGAGGGAGTGGATATAAAATGAGGGAGAGAGAGAGAGGGAGAGGAGGAGCATTATCATTCTGCTTACAGAGAAGACAATGAAAGAAAAAGGGTTGGGGCCATAGGCTTCTCTCATCCCTCTCTTTCCAACTCACTCCCACACACTGACCGACCGACTGGGCCTAGGGATGTGTGTGGGGAAAGGGATTAGTTTACACCTGTTATTTACAACATTCACTTTGGTGTGTTCTTCCCCTCAGTCTTCGGCTTTGTGGGCGTGAGACACAGACAATATTCCGCTTCTACGCAGGTGTTGAAATGTTCCTGAGAGGAAAAACAGAAACATTCTGCTGGTTCCATTTCTAAAAGAAGGCAAAAATACCCTCTTAGACTGACGGTGGGTGTCTCTGCGTTTTCCTTGTCTCTGGCTGTTGGTTTCTCTCCAGCGGTGTGCTGGCAGCAGCCATGGCAGCAACCATTACTATGAGAAATGACAGCCAAGGCTGGGCCAACCTTCAGGCCTCTCACAGAGAATAGAACCTGAACAATCACACACACAATGCCCCATACGTCCACACACACACACACCACACACCACGCACGTGCACACACACGCAGACACACATGTTAGGGCCCTTTCAGACCGGCCCACACTACATGGCAGTCAGTGGCAGGTGAATGTAGCTCCGAACAGGGAAGAGAAAGCTTGACCTTTATTCCCAGTGCGTCTCTTCAGCCTCTCTCTATATTTGACTGGGAGGAGAGCCTCACAGACAAAAGGCGAAAGCACTTAGGATAACAGCAACGGCAGACTTCAACCATTTCAGAATTATAATAAATTATTTCCACTAAAAAGCCAAGAGCTGAATCGGCTTTGACTAAATCCGTCTGTGCTTTTGACTGTGACCACAACACATTATGAAAATATATAAATGTGTTATGCCTCATTACAAATGGATGCTTCTTTGAAAAAACTCAAACTAAACCTAAACAGACGTCAATTCTGAAAACCGAGCAAAACATGTTTTTACTGATGAGTCAAGTCTACGTTGTGCTGAAATGCTCATTACTAAAATCAGTGAGCTGATGCTACTCCATGGAATGTGCGTGCTTGAATGTTACAGCTGAACAGAAATGATGTTATTCTATGAAAACTTTAATGTACTGTGCTGTATGTTCGTTCCAAATGAGTTGACTTCACGTTATTCCATGAAACAGTTGGTGTGTAACATGCACAGCAATGTGGGCTAAGCAGAACTGAGCTGATGTCATTAGTGCTTGTAAAGTACTACTGGTGTCATTGGTCTTTCTACAGTAGTGATGTCATTGGTGTTTGTACAGTACTGATGTCAGTGGTGTTTGTAGAGTACTACTGATGTCATTGGTGTTTGTACAGTACTACTGATGTTGTTGGTATTTGTACAGTATTAAAGGGAAAGGGGAAAGGGGGATACCTAGTCAGTTGTACATCTGAATGCCATCAACTGAAATGTGTCTTCCGCATTTAACCCAACCCCTCTGAATCAGAGAGGTGCGGGGGGCTGCCTTAATTGACATCAACGTCTTCCTGATGTCATTGGTGCTTGTACAGTACTACTGTACAGTTCTACCACGCAGCTATTCTGGCAGTGGGGTGACATGGCGTCCAGTCCAGCACATTGGCTCTCAGACCACATCCAGGACCACTCAGCCTCATAATAATAATGTCTCCCAACCCGGATGGAGCCAGAGAAGGTGTGAGGTGTGACCGGATCGACACCCCCCAAGGGAAGGGGGTTCAAAGGGAGGGAAGTGTCAGCTGTGCCCCGCCTCCCCGGAGACCCTCTCAGGGCCACAGGTGTATCGAGAGGCAGGGGGCTCGTAGTTCAACCCCACAGATGGTGCTCCGCTCGGGGACCCGGGGCGGCCAGGGAGATCTGGCAGTGGAGGGATAGTTTGATGCTGTCAGGGTTGGGGCCATGGGCTTCTCTTTCCTTCTCACTCCCACACACTGACCGACCGGCCGGCCGGCCAAGGGATGATTAACGGCAAAAGCCAGCTCCCCATCCATCTTCTTCCCTCTCTCCCTGCTCTCTCTCTCTCTCTCTCTCTCTCTCTCCTCTCTCTCTCTCTCTCTCTCCTCTCTCTCTCCTCTCTCCTCTCTCTCTCTCTCTCTCTCTCTCTCTCTCTCTCTCTCTCTCTCTCTCTCTCTCTCTTCTCTCTCTCTCTCTCTCTCTCTCTCTCTCTCTCTCTCTCTCTCTCTCTCTCTCTCTCTCTCTCTCTCTCTCTCTCTCTCTCTCTGTCCCCTAAGTCGTGTCTCCCCTGTTGCTGACCTCTTTTGTCCTTGATCCTTTCAGAGGTTACTTCCTCTGCCTTTTGTCGTCATAACTCAGTCTACATACGTAGGTACATAGGAGGTAGCAGTGATCTTGCGAGAGAGTGGAAGGGAAATGGCATTGGCTGAGTTTAAGCAGAGGCCCTTTGAGTAGTGGCGGGCTTCTAAGTAGAGGAAAAATAGATTCCAACTGGCATTTCAATGGGGCTCCATTTTCAAGTACTCTCAAACTGTTGTAGTCCTCATGATAATGATTCATTCGTCATTTAAATAATATCACCGACACACTCACACACTCTCGCACGCACACACACACACACACACACACACACACACACACACACACACACACACACACACACATATTAAACTTCCCCTGTTCTTCTAACCTTGGGCGTAGAATGATTCTGAACAATACTTCATGAGAGAGAGAGAGAGAGAGAGAGAGAGAGAGAGAGAGAGAGAGAGAGAGAGAGAGAGAGAGAGAGAGAGAGAGTAAATGCATTATTGCCCAGGCTTATTGGACTGGATTTCCAACGTCTTTAGGATCCATTTATACATCAGACATAATGTAATTTTCTAATATCCTTAACGGTAAGCTAAAAGGAAAGAAGACAGTGGGGAGTTAATTAAATCTGGAACATTTCAAGATTTTAATCATTGACTTGAGAGAGAACAGAGAGAAAACAGGGATTTTCTGTCCTTGTCCTTCTAAATAGAATAAGAAAAATGCATGTATTTAATTTCCTGGAAAGGTCTTCACATGATAGTTCAAAGGAAAAGCTGGAGCATTTTACATTGAAGCACAGCTCTCTACCTCTTGACTAGGGGTTTTCACATTAATTGTATTACTCAAATCCCAATCACACTCTCATCAGGCTTCATCAGCAGGAAATTTACCACATAGGCATTCAAATATAGATTTAGAAACAGGGAGAAAATGTCGCAGAATTCTCTCCTGTTGAGCGTATAGAGTAGACGGCATTTGAAGACCATTTTTATTCAGTTGCCTCCCTGGACATATTCGCGAGGCCCATGTTTTACAGTGACTTTCTTTGTTTTACTGTCTTCAACCAAATGCTTTCCAAAACTAGCAATGACTGACAGAAAATATCCTCTGTCTAACAGTACAGTCGTACATTTACCCAGCATGTTTGGCCTTGCCCATCTGTAAATAACCTGTGAACAACATGGCTGCATCCTTGTTGCCATAGCAACAGACTCGTAAACAGGAGTTTTGCAGGCAGGGAGCGAGGCGACCGTTGGACCACGCTTCCTGTACTGGCCTAGGGAGAGCAAAGCGACCATTATAGTGAGTCTTTGAGCTTCATCAAAGACCATTAATTCAGCTGTTTCATCAGCAACTTCGACTATTATTGTTATTGTTATTATTTTATGATTTTTTTTCTTCCGGGAAATGTGTTTAAAAAAGGAAGGGTAAGAGAAGAAGAAGAGTGACGTTTTAATTTACCAAACATATCCTTTAAAACACTGCGTCTATCTTTTTAAAACAGCATTAGGGTCTTTCATCTCCTCAGCACAGCACCATTATTAAGGCTTTAGAATCTTTTGCTCTGTTTTGCAATTCATTAGTAGAGAGGAACGGGACACATTCTGGCTGGGAAACTAAGAAAAACTGCTTATAGTCCATTTATTTAGCCGTGATGTCAGCACCACCAGTCCCCTCCACAATCAAAGCTTTTAACACCTCTTCATTACTCCCTTCCTGCAGCCTGTAGGGGCACAGGACAACATTCTTAAGCCTGGAAGACTCTCTTATAGTGCAGCCTCCAAATTACCTCAGCCTGTCTCCAAAACAGTACCTAGTACATAAGGACTTCACCAATGGGGCATACGTAACCAAACACAAACAAATATCTAGTCAAATGGACACCTGTCAGTTCATTGCAGGACCCTCCATTAGTCTAGTGTTTTGAGGAGATTCCTTCCAAACACATTTAACGAACAATGTCCACTATGTCTCTTTCCTGTTTGCCATGGTCCTTCAAGCCAGATGTTTACCATCATCTATCCATTAGTTCAGCCTAGAATTCTCAATTGCAATGTTATGTTTGTCAATCATTTTGTTACAGAAAGGTTTAGACCCTGCCAAATCAAGAATAACATTCTTCCTACATAAAAAGCCTAATGGCTTTCACCAACGTGGCATCAAATTGTCCACATACATTTTCTCAAAACGGAATAAACGCATCTGCATCCACCCAAATGGGGATTTGGGTGGATTTGGGGACACTAGGATCTCTCTCTTTTATCTTAATCTCTCTCTCTCTCCCCCTATCCCCATCTTTCTTGTCTCTCTCACTTTAATTATATCTTCCTTACTACAGTATATTACTGTCTCTCTATCTCGCTCTCGCTCTGCTCTTTTCCTCTCTGTGTCTGTCTTTCTCTTTCTGCTCTCTCAACGTTGTTATCTGCCACAGTGTGAATGTTCTCCTCATTCATCAGACAACGCCGGCCATATTCACATCCCTCACCACCTACTGGTGTTCATTAACATCAGAGAGGAGAACGCTAAATAAAATAGTCAGCGGTGAGTTTGGAATAATTCCTCTCCCTTCATTTCACCTTATATATGTACCGCAGTGAGGCCCTGCTACCGCAACCATCCAGATACATGTCACCCTGTTGGCTGTGAAACAACGTCCGGATCCTCTCTTAGTGATTGCCTAAAAGCCCTGCACAGGTTTTCAATCATAAAAAATAAAAAAAATGATGCAATGGAACCTGGGTAGGGACTCCCACAAGAGAAGAACTGTGGTTTGACTGCTCCCTGGGTAAGAAAGATAATTTCACTAAGGTGATTACTCCCGTGTTTGGCAGATAAGCCTGCATGTTGTTTCATGCAGGCATTATAAACAGACACACCGCCCGGGGATTTCAATCTGCTCACTACATCAATTACAGCTTCATATCTCTGGATCTGCATCCACCCAAATGAGGAGGTGGGATGACTTCAAGGTTACAGTACCCTGCCCTGAACTTTAGTCACTGTCACTAACAGGCTACCACCCGGTTACTCAACCCTACACCTTCAAAGCTACTCTATGTACATAGGCATGGAACACTGCTCACTTGAATAATGTTTACATACTGTTTTACCCACTTCATATGTACAGTATATAATATATTCTAGTCAAGGCCTATCCTATTTAACTACTGCTGTACATGTACGATTATATCCTATGTATTCTACAGATATACTACATATTCTACACTCCATCATGCCTATACATCCCGTCACATATACTCAGGACTCGAACATTGCTCGTCCTAATATTTCTTTATTTCTTTTACTTTTTAGATGTGTCTGTATTGTTGTGTATTGTTACATATTACTGCACTGTTGGAGCTAGGAACACCACCATTTGGCTACACATGGAATAACATCCGGTAAATATGTTTATGCAACCAATAAAATTAGACTTGATTTGATTTCTCATCTCTCTCTCTCTCTTTAATCCTATCTCTTACTATATTACTCTTTCTCTCTCCTTCTCTCTCTCTCTCTCTCTCTCTCTCTCGCTCTTTCTCTGTGAGTCAACGTTGTTGTCTGTCACAGTGCGAATGTTCTCTTCATTTGTCAGACAACGTGGCCATGTTCACATCCTCCACCACCTACTGGTGTTCATTAACATCAGAGAGGGGAGAGCTAGACAAAATAACAATAAGTGGTCTATCACATCATCTAGCCAACCCTGGAGAGAGCGACAGACAGCCACCATCAAGTTCAACTTAATGTTCTCAGGCGCAGATAAGAACCCATCAGTTCTTACCCTTGGGACATTATCAGCAAAGTGCATTGTCTGTCTGTTTATCAAGCATACTGCATGGAAAAGCAAGACGCTCTTCACACTTGTCCCTGTCACAGAGACATCCTCTTTAGCCCCAAGTAAATATCTCCCTGTATTGCAAGATACAATACTTGTCAACAATGTAGTGTTTCCACCGTATATTGTTGCCTGAGTTGTTCATATTTCACACCGCCTGCAGCTGTTCAACACCTTCATTAAGATAAGTGTCACGTTTTATTAGTTGTATATTTTTCCATCGTGTTTTATGTCATAAACGACATAAAACACAATGGAAAAATTATTCGGAGTACCTTAAATGATATCATGGGCAGAAAACACAACTCAGTAAACAACAATGCAACTGACTTGCCTAGTTAAATTAAGGTTAAATAAAATATAAAAAATAAATCTCCATCGTTCATTGAAGTTTTTGTGTCATTTATAACAAAACCTTTCGATATTGCCAATCATTTTAATGACTATTTCTCTGGTAAAGTGGAAAAACTCAGTAGTCAAATGACAACATTGAACAGTGATTGCTGCTTTGAATTTGGTAAAGTTAGTGTGGGAGAGGTGGAAAAACGATTGTTATCCATCAATTATGAGAAGCCACCAGGTATAGACAACCCTAATGGGAAACTATTGAAAATGGTAGCAGGCTGTCATGCCACCCCTATTTGCTATACTGTATCTTTAACCAAAGCCTAAGGGAGTGTGTGTCCACAGGCGTTGAAGAAAGCTAAAGTAATTCCACTGCCTAAAAATAGCAAAGTATCCTTTGCTGGGTATAACAGCCGCCCAATCAGTTTGCTGCCTGTTCTTAGTAAGCTGATGGAGAGGATTGTGTTTGACCAAATACAATGTTATTTTTCTGAGAACAAGATAAGGACTGACTTTCAGCATGCATTTAGAGAAATGCACTCAACTTGTAATGTACTGACTCAGATGACCGATGATTGGTTAAAAGAAATGGATAATAAGATGATAGTTGGAGCTGAATTGTTAGATTTCAGTGCAGCCTTTGATGTTATTGATCATACATTGTTAATTAAAAAACTCACTTGCTATGGCTTTACATCACCTGCCATCACGTGGTTGGAGAGTTATTTATCCTATAGAACCCAGAGAGTGTTCTTCAATGGAATCTTCGCTAACATCAGATACTGGATGTACTGTGCGGTGTCACTCAGGGCAGTTGCCTTGGGCCGTTACTCTTTATTTTTTACAATTGATTTTCCACTGGTCTTACACAAAGCTAGAATGACTATGTATGCAGATTATTCCACACTCTACATGTCAGCACTCAAAGCCAGTGAGCTCACTGAAATTCTAAATAAGGAGTTAGTCTGTATCAGAATGGGTGATTAATAATAAACTGGTCTTAAATACATCTTAAACTAAAAGCATTGTATTTGGTTCAAAACATTCTCTAACACCTAAACCTCAACTGGAGTGTACATAAAGGGTGTGACCATTGAGCAAGTTGAGGAAGCTAAACTCCTAGGTATACCATTGGATGATCAATTATCACGGTCAAGTCATTTTGACAGAGTTTATGGTAAGTTGGGGAGGGGTATTTCTATTATAAAAATATGTTCTGCGTTTTTGACACAAAAATCAACTGTACTAGTTGTTCAGGCTTGGTCTTGTCCCGTCTTGATTACATTATGGTAATATGGTTAAGTGCAGCAAAGAAATACCTAGCAAAGCTGCAGCTTGCTCAAACCAGACCAGCACGCCTTGCCCTTCACCGCACATAAATAACTAAAAGCAACAACATGCATGCCACCCTTTCCTGGTTGAGGGTTGATGAGAGATGAACTGCTTCTCTTCTAGTTTTATCATTAAATAACATTCAGCTCAGACACCCATACATACTGTACCCCACAAGACATGCCTCCAAGGGTCACCAAGTCCAAAACGAATTCACGGCAACGCACAGTTTAACACAGAGCCATGATCGCATGGAACTCCCTTTACTCAAGTTAACAGGAAAATAACCTTTAAACAACCGGATTGAACAACAGCATAGAACGATGGGGACGGTGAGGGGGCACACAAACACACATCGTTTTTGTTGTTGTATTGTTTGTAAAAAAAATTGTTGTATTGTTTGTATATCGTTGTATTTTACATTTGTGTGACTGTCCTTGTCTATCAGTGTTTTGTTACTTGTCAGGTTTGGTGTTTTTTGTGGACCCCAGGAAGAGTAGCTGCTGCTTCTGCAAAAGCTAATGGAGATCCAAATAAACAAACAAACAGTATGTGATTAGGTAACACCCTGTTTGGAGCTGGGACAGAGAAGTGGGGTGATGAGTGAGTGAGAGAGGTGTGAGAGGGGACCAGAGGGGAGTGAGGGAGGTGACAGAGCCCCAGCACACGGCTGTTCCTCTGGGATATTTCCTCTAGGAGACAGACCCTTGGATCTCAGGAGACCTACCGGGAGACCCCCGGAGCCCTGTGCTGACGGATGCACAGGTGGCTGACCATGAGCAAGGCCAGGCTGCTAACAGACGGGCCCCGGGCCCTACAGGATGAAGCTCAGACACAACACAGCTGAAGGAGGCCAGCGGAATTGGAACTGTCTGCATCAGAACACTCCAGAATGGCAGCAACATTCTATAACATACAGTACTTGTCAAAGGTTTTAGAACACCTACTCATTCAAGGGTTTTCTTTATTTTTACTATTTTCTACAATAATAGTGAAGACATCAAAACTATGAAATAACACATATGGAATCATGTAGTAACCAAAAAAAGTGTTAAACAAATCAAAATATATTTTATATTTGAGATTCTTCGAAGTAGCAACCCTTTGCCTTGATGACAGCTTTGCACACTCTTGGCATTCTCTCAACCAGCTTCACCTAGAATGCTTTTCCAACCATCTTGAAGGGGTTCCCACATATGCTGAGCACTTGTTGGCTGTTTTTCCTTCACTCCGCAGTCCGACTCATCCCAAACTATCTCAATTGGCTTGAGGTCCGGGGATGGTGGAGGCCAGGTCATCTGATGCAGCACTCCATCACTCTCCTTCTTGGTAAAATATCCCTTACACAGCCTGGAGTTGTGTTGGGTCATTGTCCTGTTGAAAAACAAATGATAGTCCCACTAAGCCCAAACCAGATGGGATGGCGTATCGCTGCAAAATGCTGCGGTAGCCATGCTGGTTAAGTGAGCCTTGAATTCTAAATGAATCACACACAGTGTCACCAGCAAAGCACCCACTCACCATAACACCTCCTCCTCCATGCTTTACGGTGGGAAATACACATGTAGAGATCATCCGTTCACCCACACCGTGTCTCACAAAGACACAGCGGTTGGGACCAAAAATCTCCAATTTGGACTCCAAACCAGAGTCCATTGCCCATGTTTCATGGCCCAAGCAAGTCTCTTCTTATTATTCGTGTCCTTTAGTAGTGGTTTCTTTGCAGCAATTCGACCATGAAGGCCTGATTCACACAGTCACCTCTGAACAGTTGATGTTGAGATGTATCGGCCTTGTCCAGGGGTATCGTTGGATGGGGCCACAGTGCCTCCCGACCCCTCCTGTCTCAGCCTACAGTATTTATGCTGCAATAGTTTGTGTCAGGGGGCTAGGGTCAGTCTGTGATATCTGGAGTATTTCTCCTGTCTTATCCGGTGTCCTGTGTGAATTTAAGTATGCTCTCTCTAATTCTCTCTCTCTTTTTCTCTTTCTTTCTTTCTCTCTTTCTTTCTCTCTTTCTCTCTTTCTCTTTGCTGTTTTCAACTCTCTAGAGACAGCAGGAGAGGTTTAGAAACTCTGAATGATCGGCTATGAAAAGCCAACTGACATTTACTTTTGAGGTGCTGACCTGTTGCAATCTCTACAACCACTGTGATTATTATTATTTGACCATGCTGGTCATTTATGAACATCTTGTCCATGTTCTGTTATAATCTCCACCCGTCACAGCCAGAAAAGGACTGGCCACTCCTCATAGCCTGGTTCCTCTCTAGGTTTCTTCCTAGGTTCCGGCCTTTCTAGGGAGTTTTTCCTAGCCACCGTGCTTCTACACCTGCATTTCTTCCTGTTTGGGGTTTTAGGCTGGGTTTCTGTACAGCACTTTGTGACTTCAGCTGATTTAAGAAGGGCTTTATAAATAAATGTGATTGATTGATTGATCTGTTACTTGAACTCTGTGAAGCATTTATTTGGGATGCAATTATGAGGCTGGTAACTATAATGAACTTATCCTCTGCAGCAGAGGTAACTCCGGATCTTCCTTTCCTTCTTTCCAGTCCTCATGAGAGCCAGTTTCATCATAGCGCTTGATGGTTTTTGCGACTGCACTTGAAAAAACGTTCAAAGTTCTTGACATTTTCCATATTGACTGACCTTCATGTCTTAAAGCAATAATGGACTGTCGTTTCTCTTTGCTTATTTGAGCTGTTCTTGCCATCATATGGACTTGGTCTTTTACAAAATAGGGCTATCTTCTGTGTACCCCCCTACAACTGATTGGCTCAAACGCATTAAGAAGGAAAGAAAACGCACAAATGAACTTTTAAGAAGGTACACCTGTTATTTGAAAGGCATTCCAGGTGACTACCTCATGAAGCTGGTTGAGAAAATGCCAAGAGTGCGCAAAGCTGTCATCAAGGCAAAGTGTGACTATTTGAAGAATCTCAAATATAAAATATATTTTGATTTGTTTAACACTTTTTTGGATACTACATGATTCCATATGTGTTATTTCATAGTTTTGATGAGTAGGTGATAAAACTTTTGACGGTAGTGTATACCATTAGGAGGAGTGGTGATAGCAAGAGCCAATAAAAGACGGCTACTAATATAACTGTATTATCTTATACAGACAAATAGAATTGATTATGGTCACTGATTGATAACTATTTGTACAAATACTGGGCACAATACCACATTATGTTTGGCTGTCTATTATGTGTAGATTAAATGAGTTTAATGATATTCAACTGACATGTTTATTCATTATTATTGTAAAGAATGTATGTTTTCAGAGGACACCATAGAATACTCATGAGAAATCAGCTGGCTAATTTGTTATGCACATACAGTTACTGTAGGTAGAGTGATCCAGGCCCAGCTGGGGGGAGACTAACTGTGAGTGCCGGTAGTGACAGTTCACAGCTATGTACTCGAACATAAACACCTCGGAGTCTGACTGCACACCAGATCCAGGACCCAGGCTGCAGAGGAACTCCCCAAGCCCCCAGATCCCTCCTCAGACGCAAGCTATTCACACATGCACAAAATCAGACCTCCTCCAGCATGGGGCCAAGGCCGGGATCAGAGGGGGCGTGGAACTGTCACTCAGCCCAGGTCTGGCCTCCTGGGTCAGGTACACAGTGCTGGTGGGCTGGGTTCTCTGGTCCTCTGAGTTTGGTAAAAAGCTGAGGGAAGGGCCTGGAGAAATGTAACCACTCTCAAATTCACAGACAGAGGTATGGATGCAAGGTCTGACCATCCATTATATCAAAAATTATATTTTTAACCATGTTTTTAGGCTATACAGTGCTATAGATTGGCATTGTTTTCAAACATTGCAGCTTATATTTTGGAATTGAATTGGGTATGGCAGTTGAACTAAGCTCATGAGGCATTTCTAAGTTATATTCTTGTTGTCTCAAAGTGGGGAGATGAGCAGGGCTGGTGGACAGTTGATCCAAGTTTATCATTTGAGAACTTAAAGTGGACTCTTGACTTTTCAGACAATCAAAATCCATCGATCTGAATGTTTTGTTTGTGTCTGTGCAAGAGGGGTTTGGTAAATTGCCCGTGATTATGTCTTGATTAGCCATTGATGTTATTCTCAACAACTTTGGCAACTTCATATTGCAGAGTCTGTTTTGTTCCCATTTGAACTCATTATGAAAGTTGCCACAGAAGCTATCGGGCTTCCATGTTGGTACATCTCTTTAAAATTCAGATCTAAATTCAAACCAATCAACTCTCGTGGTTCATAAGTCATGCCATGCTTGGCATGGAAACAAACATAACCTCCAATTAAATTAAATCACACAGAACAGAACAGAAAAAAACAAGTCCCCAGCTTTCCATTTTGCGTGTCATTATCACCCAAGTGCTGAACAAAGTCAAAAGCAATCGAAGTCCCCACTTTCAAAGAACGAGACCCCCCCCCCACACACACACACACACACACACACACACACACACACACACACACACACACACACACACACAACTTACTTTACATACAGAACAAGAGTGCATTTAATTTTTCTCCTAATTACGCTAATGGAGGTTTCTTTGTTGGACTAGGTGCTACCAAACGGAGGAAGTAAAGGAAAGAGGCTCTCGGAGCTCAAGGCTCCATTGTCTGGTAAAGCCCCTGGCTTACACTGCCAGGCAGAGGGGACCGACGGTAATTAGTTTAGCGCTCTCAGCTTCGCCCTCTGCCAGGAGAGGGCTTTACCCACAGAAAGGCAAGTCCGGAGTCAGCCTACAAGGAGGCTCAAACATCATTCAGGTCATGGAGAGAAGGGATAGGCTCTATTCAGGGAAGTGAAGAACATTTTTGTTCAATTCATAAAATGTTATTTCAGTTGAGTTATCCAAAACCGGGGTTGGGAAGTAACGGTTTACAAAAAACTATAACTGTAATATTGTAATCAGATTATAGATACTTTCGAAAAACTAGATGATTTCTTCTATGATTACTTTTAAATTCAGAAAGGATATGTGCAAAAAAAAAGAATGGATGACACTTTTCTGTTGACATTCAAATCAGCATTGAAAAAAGGCGCAAATTTACATTTGTACCATCTGAGCGAGTCTGACCACAAGTCAGAGACCACTATGATGACCAACATAATGCGTTTGATGGATAGCAGGAAAAGAGTAGGAATAAGCTTTTGTAGGCTACAGTCCAAACTACACTATATATACAAAAGTATGTAGACACCCCTTCAAATTAGTGTATTCGGCTATTTCAGCCACACCAGTTTCTGACAGGTGTATAAAATTGAGCACACAGCCGTGCAGTCTCCAAAGTAAAACATTGGCAGTAGAATGGCCCGTATTGAAGAGCTCAGTGACTTTCAACGTGACACTGTCATAGGATGCCACCTTTCCAACAAGTCAGTTAGTCAAATATCTTCCCTGCTAAAGCTTCCCCGGTCAACTATAAGGACTGTTATTGTGAAGTGGAAATGTCAAGGAGCAACAAAGGCTCAGCCGCAAAGTGGTAGGCCACACAAGCTCACCGAATGGGACTGCTGAGTGATGAAGCGCGTAGCGTGTAAAAATCATCTGTCCTTAGTTGGAACACACTACCGACTTCCAAACTGCCTCTGGAAGCCATGTCAGCACAAGAACTGTTCGTAGGGAGCTTCACGAAATGGGTTTCCATTGCCGATCAGCCACACACAAGCCTATGATCACCAAGCGCAATGTCAAGCGTCGGCTGGAGTGGTGTAAAGCTTGCCGACATTGGACTCTGGAGCAGTGGAAACGTTTTATCTGGAGTAATGAATCACGCTTCCCCATCTGTCAGTCCGATGGACAAATCTCGGTTTAGCGGATGCCAGGAGAACGCTACCTGCCCCAATGCATAGTGCCAACTGTAAAGTTTGGTGAAGGAGGAATAATGGTCTGGAGCTTTTTCATGGTTCGGGCCCCTTTGTTCCAGTGAAGTGAAATCTTAAACTTGACAGCATTCAATGACATTCTAGACCATTCTATGCTTCTAACTTTGTGGCAACAGTTTGGGGAAGGCCCTTTCCTGTTTCAGCATGACAATGCCCCTGTGCACAAACCGAGGTTCATACAGAAATGTTTTTTCCAGATCGGTGTGTCAGACGTTGACTCCCTGCATAGAGCCCTGAATTCAACCCCATCGAACACCTTTGGGATAAGTTGGAATGCCAACTGCAAGCCAGACCTAATCGCCCAACATCAGTGCCCGACCTCACTACTGCTCTTGTGGCTGAATGGAATAGAAGTCCCCGCAGTAATGTTCCCAACATCTAGTGGAAAGCCTTCCCAGAAGAGTGGAGGCTGTTATAGCAGCAAAGGGAGGACCAACTCCATATTAACATGATTTTGGAATGAGATGTTCGACGAGCATGTAGTGTACGTCTTCCAATGGTGTGACTGCTGTCGACATCCAAAGAATATCCAACTTGAAGAAATGCTTAGAGGTAAGGACGACAGCAGTGGCGTAGTCTACTGGCGGTGCGGATATCATTTATTATTAATATCTTCATAGTGCATTGATGTGAATCACATTGCTGCTCTCTCATTTAGCTATTTGTAGCTTACGGATTGTGGTTGTTGTGGATGGCTGTATTTTCACAATTGTATTTGTGTATTTTAACCCAATAATGGTTCAATTTACGAAGTTTAAGTTGCCTACCAATCATTGTTTTGCGACCAGTGGACAGCCAGTGAAAATTGCGCTCTTGAAACAGCTGCATAGTGCGGATCCCAGCCTATGGAATACAAGTTTGAGGGAGTTCCTCCCTTCTGAACTCCTCCCTAGTATTGTGCTCCATGCTGTTCAAAACAAGTTACATTTATTTAAGTAGACCATGAGTGGGGCTTTTGTTGCTGTATCCAATTTGAGGTGATTCAAAAACAAAATCCATAGGCCTAACGGACACTTGCTCAATCAGTCAAGGTGAAATCTGCTGTTGCTACATCAATTTTAGGATTGATAAATTAATTATGTATACCCATTGTTTCTTGAAGAATAGAACTTATACATGCCTAATGAGCTTAGCTCAACTGTCGTACCCCAAAATATAAGCTTGTTTTTCTCCAATGTTTGTAAACATTGCAAATGTAAACAAACACTGTATAGCCTCAAAACATGGTTAAAGCAATAATTTTGATATCCTGGATGGTCAGTTCTTGCATCCATAGCTCTGTCTATTAATCTGAGAGTAAATACAATTCTCCAGGCCCATCCCTCAGCATTTTACCAGAACTTAGGCAGCGTATCCGCTTTGTTATTGTTTCAACTGTGGATTTGCCATTTAAATAGCTGCAAATTATCAAGATATCCAAGTGTCATAAAAAAAACGTAAACAATAGGCCGATAGCAAATTCAGCATATGGAATACATTTTTCACATGCTAATAGAACTTTTCGGTAATGCTCAAAGCATGCCATTCCATGAGAGCAGCATTTATTTTTCAACTCAAACCAATGAGCCCAATCAGTCTTCATGACAACAAAATCATAAACAACAGAGTAGGGCAGGCTTATAAGTGCTTAGCTTTGGGTTATGCTGAGGTAAAACAATTTGGCTAATTATACTTCCATATTTCCAAGTCCTATTCTTGAAGATCAGGGGGTATTCAATTCCTTGGAATGACTGGAAACCTGACAGACTCAAGGTTTTGCTCGCCTGAGGTAGAGTATCTCATGATAAGCTGTAGAGCACACTAGAGAGTTTTCATCTATATTTTTTGTAGCTGTCTATTTACCAACACAAACCACCACAAACCACACTCAATGAGCTGTACAAGGCCATAAGCAAACAGGAAAACGCTCATCCAGAGAAGGCGCTCCTAGTGGTCGGAGACTTTAATGCAGGGATACTTAAATCTGTTTTTACCTCATTTCTACCAACATGTTAAATGTGCAACCAGAGGGGGAAAAAACTCTAGACCACCTTTACTCCACACACAGAGACATGTACACAGCTCTCCCTCGCCCTCCATTAGGCAAATCTAACCATAATTATATCCTTCTGATTCCTGTTTACAAGCAAACACTAAAGCAGGAAGCACCAGTGACTCGGTCAATAAAGAGGTGGTCAGATGACGCAGGTGCTAAGCTCCAGAACTGTTTATGTTAGCACAGACTGGAATATGCACAGCCATCTTCTGATGGCATTGAGGAGTACACCACACTATTCACTGGCTTCATCAATAAGTGCATTGATGACATTGTCCCCACGGTGACCGTACGTACATACCCCAACCAGAAGCCATGGATTTCAGCCAGCATCCGCACTGAACTAAAGGGTAGAGCTGCCGCTTTCAAGGAGCAGGACTCTAAACCGGACTAAGATTGAATCGTACTACACTGTTTCCATCAGATATGACAGGGCTTGCAAACTATTACAGACTACAAAGGGAAGCACAGCCGCAAGCTGCCCAGTGACACGAGCCTACCAGACGAGCTAAATTACTTCTATGCTCGCTTCGAGGCAAGCAACACCGAAGCATGCATGAGAGCATCAGCTGTTCCGGACAACTGTGTGATCACTCTCTCGGTAGCCGATGCTCGGCCTTCGACAGCAAGGCGCTACAGAGAGTATTGCGTGCGGCCCAGTACATCACTGGGGCCAAGCTTCCTACCATCCAGGACCTCTATACCAGGAGGTGTCAGAGGAAGGCCCTAAAAATTGTCGAAGACTCCAGCCACCCTAGTCATAGACAGTTCTCTCTGCTACCGCATGGCAAGCGCTACCGGAGCGTCAAGTCTAGGTCCAAAAGGCTTCTTAACAGCTTCTACCCTCAAGCCATAAGACTCCTGAACAACTAATCAAATGTCTACCCAGACTATTTGCATTGTCCCCCCCGCCCTCTCTTTTACGTTGCTGCTACTCTCTGGTTATTATCCATGCATAGTCTCTTTAACTCTACCTACATGTACATATTACCTCAATTACCTCGACTAAGCGGCGCCCCCGCACATTGACTCTGTACCAGTACCCCCTGTATATACTGTTATTTTACTGCTGCTGTTTAACTATTTGTTATCTATTTCTTACTTAACACTTATTTTTCTTAAAACTGCATTGTTGGTTAAGGGCTTGTAAGTAAGCATTTCACTGTAAGGTCTACACCTGTTGTATTCGGCGCGCGTGACAAATAACATTTGATTTGATTTGATTACATTTTATAGCTATAGCCTAATAGTAATATTATCTGTTTTTAAGTAGAAAGCAATGGGTTAGAAGAAGCCTACATAACTAACCCATAAAGTAAAATGCAACATCCATTAATGGTAGGCTATGTAAACTCTAACATTGATTTTTCTTGTAATAGATGTTATTCAGTAATATTAATGTTAGTCTTCTTCTAATGCCTCTTAGAGAGAAAGTAATCAAAAGTAACTAAAAGTAATTATTACGAAAAGTAATTTTGGTAATCCAAAAGTCAAGTTACAGATTACAATTTTGGACAGGTAACTAGTAACTGTAATGGATTTCATTTAGAAAGTAACCTACCCAACCCTGTCTAAAACATAGACATATAGTATACAGTGTATCTAGGCCCATATTTGCGAACATCTGTGAACGGTTGTTTTTCATGTTCCTCCAATCATTGCTGTTTTAATGCTTGTTGTTTTTTGAGCGGTGGCTGCTCACACCTCAGTGATCACGCTCGATGGTTCTCAACCCCATATCTGCCATTTTCCCCAGCCCTTTGCCCTGTATGAATGGATACCCTCTCCTCCTCTCCATGAAAGGGGAGGCTAAACCTCCCCAGCCTAATCAGGGAGCTCAAGACGATTGTGGGAGCTAGGGGGCTCACGCCTTTGTTGTGGCCTTGACCATCTTGATGCGGTTGGCATTTTCTGGCGAGGTATGATGCCCCAGGGCTTTTTAATTTGCTCTCCATTGACTCCTGGTTAATTGGGTTGGTTAGCTGCATCCAGATTCCACTCCCAAGTTCAGCCATGTTAAACCCACATGGCATTTCTCACACACACACAAAGACACTGAGCCTCCTGGGACGGTTATGTGTAAGGAAAGGGAGGGAGGGAGAGATAGCTGAGTGGCAGGAGGGAGGGAGGGAGAGAGAGAAAGAGGGGTGGAGGAGGAGTAGGGGTATAGGGGAGGTTTGGCCCTTAACCAAAGGAATTTTCAGCAATTACCCGGCTCATGCACATACATAGAGGCTCTGGACATGTGGTTGTATTGTTCTATACCAGCTTTTAACATGACTACATCTGTAAGTAGTTGTATATTTTGTCATGACTGTGGTCTGTGCAATCAGGCATAATATGCATGTACCAAACAGGGTACAAGCAACCAACACAGACCACCACTAGTGGTTAAAGGATTATAAACATCACATGGTCAGGGATAGAGGTACGTATTTAGATGTATAATGCATAGCTCTGATCAGGGGTAGGCTGTGGCCTTCATCACTATGGAGGAAAAACCAGACAAGTCACGTTACCTTAGAAAAGCCCATCTGAAGTGGGGCTTACCCCCCGGGGCTGGCCACATCTGCCTGGGTCTCCAGTGGGAGCCAGCATATGAAGTGCCCTGGACTAAGCGATAGGCTTTCTAAGTGTGTAATCATTTGTTTCTCCTCTGGGACTGTGTGAACCCAATGCTGGTTAATTGATGAAATCCCAGCGATTAAAATGCACCTTAGGAATCTCATTAAAGCCCTCCACGCGTCGATGGCTCTGCTTCAGACTGATGTTTTTCTCCTGGAGCCCAAGCAGGAGCAGACCAGGCCAGATTTACCCGGATAATGGTATCGGTTTCACATCAAGTAGGGAGCAGGAAGGAGACAGTGGATAAGCAAAGTTGGGACAGCTTCTTTCTCCCTCTATACTTCTCTCACTCTCTCTCCCTCTTCAATCTCTGTCCTTATTCCTTAAGCCCACCTGCTCAGGCAACCAAAATAACATTGATTTCCCATTATGTGTAGCAAGGCTCCTGCTGAGGAGGTCCTGTCGGTTGACTGGTTCTCAGACCTGACCTCAGAGAGAGTTTTGCACTGCGGTATCGATGTGATCCTGTGCTTGCTTTCCCAAAACAAAGTGATTGAACATGGTGCTGTCACACTAGCTGCCCTGGGATAGGGCTACAAAGTCTGGGAGGTGACAGGCTGTCTGAATAAAGGCTAGTCCCCATTACTTAGTTTAACCTCCAACTTGGTAAGCAATTGATCAATTTCAACAACAAGAGCAAGACTGTCAATAGTCCTTTCAGAGTCATAGCATGAAACATGGTTATCTAAGCGCCTTGCATATCAGTTGGTGATGTGAAAACATCCACATTGTTGAAGATCACTCAGGGGAGATGTCCTATCAGAGGTCAACAACTACACTTTAAAAAGTGGGACAACGCTGTTGTTTATCTGAAGTGCTTTTACTGATTGGGAGATTGAAAATTATGCTTGGGTTCATTCAACCTATTCCATTCAATTTGTCTGAAATAAAATAACAACATTTGACAGATCAATGTGATTTTTTTAAATTGAATGAAAGCTCGAAAATTGCAATGCAGATTGAATATCGGTGGGGGCAACGTAGAAGCGGCAGCAGCCTATCAGAAGAGTTGGGGGCGTGGCGTACTTGGGGCGTGGCTTTAAGTTTGCTCTTTTTGCCCATCCGTGGAAGTGAATGTCATTCTAGTTAATCTGGTCTATTGTGGTAGTCCATCACATGCCGATGTATATTGACACCACCTTTAAAGATACTTGAATGTGTGTATGTGGAACTAAAGAGCCTGATGAAGTTTTGGTAATTGCTTGTTTTTAATGTTGTGACTACTAAATATGAAAGTAATGTTTATTGATTTACAGGGAAGTCATGTCATTTATTATAACCGAAGTGGTTTATTCCAGATTAAGAAGTGAATTTCTAACAAGATAACAAAAAAAAGGTTGTGTTCACATGAAATATTTGTTTTTATTTGTTATTTATTAGGTTTAACCAAATGGGAAAGTAAATTGAGTGTTGAAAGAAATAGGTTGGAACTTGAAATATAGGTTTGATAATAATCAAAGACATGAAAGGAAGTGACACAGTATGAGACACATGAAGTGGTGCTGGAGTACCAAAGTAACATATTGATAACAGAAGGTCTCTGCCAGAGGACCACGAGGCATTGAACTCCAGACCTGTCTCTGCTCGGTGTACTGTATCTGTTCACACATGACCTCTGGGCTGCAGTGTAACCCTCAACAGTGCAGCTGTAAATCCAGCAGAATGAAAAGAGAATGTTCAAAGGTCAAGGACGAGGTCATCAATATACACACAGAACACAGAGCTGAAGCAGAACGTTTTTCAGTAGGGCTTTTCAGCCGCAGTTGCTGTGCAGTCATTTGATTGTCATTCACCAAAGGGAGCAATTCACTCCTCGGATTAGGATAGACTGTTTTAAGATCTCTTTTAAAGATGTCCACAGTTTCAGACCCCTCAGGTTCTCTGGTAGGCTATTCCAGAGGCTGGGGGCAGAGTAACTAAAGGCTGCCTTTCAATGCCTCTTGGTCCTAGGCTTTGGGATAGTTAAAAGGCCAGTGCCAGAGGACCTGAGGGATCTCCTGGGTACGTAACTTAAAAGCATGTCTGACATGTACTAGGGTGCACAATCATGAATTGATTTAAAAACCAATAAAATAATCTTAAAATTTATTCTGAAACTCACAGGCAACCAGTGCAGAGACCTTAAAACTGGTGTAATGTGTGCTCTCCGTCTGGTCTTGGTCAGTACCCATGCTGCAGTATTCTGTATGTTTTGCAGTTGACCAATGGCTTTTTTAGTTGGACCAGACAGGAGAAGATTAGAGTAGTCAAGCCTGCTCGTAATAAAAGCATGGATGAGTCTCTCTGTATCAGCCTGAGAGGGAAATGTCCCCACCGTGGCAATGTTCCTCAGGTGGTAATAAGCTATTTCGGTCACATTCCTAATATGTGATTGGAATTTAAGTTCAGAATCTAAAATAACCGTTTTTTTTACCTTTATTGCCAGTTTTTTTTACCTTTATTGCCCGTGAATGAAAATGTGTGGCCAGATTCTCTCTCTGTGCTTTGGCTCCAAAAAAGAGTACCTCTGAAGTTGTGAGCCTTCCAAGCATTTACAGTGGATTCGGGATAGTATTCAGACCCCTTGACTTCTTCCACATTTTGTTACGTTACAGCATTATTCAAAAATGTATTACATCGCCTTTTTTTTCCTTTATTTAAATTGGCAAGACAGTTAAGAACCAATTCTTATTTACAATGATGGTCTACCCCGGCCAAACCCTAACCCGGACAACGCTGGGCCAACTGTACACCACCCTATGGGACTCCCAATCACGTCTGGTTGTGATACAGCTTGGAATCGAACCAGGGACTGTAGTGACGCATCTAGCACTGAGATGCAGTGCTTTCTGAAAGATTCTCCCCTCCACAGAGGAATGCTGGAGCTCTGTCAGAGTCACCATTGGGTTCTTGGTCACCTCCCTGAACAAGGCCCTTCGCCCCGGATTGCTCAGTTTGGCCGGGCGGCCAGCTCTAGGAAGAGTCTTGATGATTCCAAACTTCTTTTGTTTAAGAATGATGGAGTCCACTGTGTTCTTGCGGACCTTCAATGCTGCATAAATGTTCTGGTACCCTTCCCCAGATCTGTGCCTCGACACAATCCTGTCTCGGAGCTCTAAGGACAATTTCTTCGACTTCATGGCTTGGTTTTTGCTCTGACATGCACTGTCAACTCTGGGATCTTTCATGTCTAATCAATTGAATTTACCACAGGTAGTTTCCAATCAAATTGTAGAAACATCTCAAGAATGATCAATGGAAACAGGATGCACCTGAGCTCAATTTCAAGTCTCATAGCAAAGGTTATGAATACTGTAAATAAGGTATTTCTGTTTTTTATTTTTAATACATTTGCAAAAAAAATGTAAACCTGTTTTCACTTTGTCATTATGGGGTATTATGTGTAGATTGATGAGGATTATTTCATTTTTTATCCATTTTAGAATAAGGCTGTAACGTAACAAAATGTGGATAAAGGGAAGGGGTCTGAATACTTTCCGAATGCACTGTACATCACTAATACAGTCTAATAATTTGTCTGTGGAGTTAAAATCCTCTGGTGACACAGAAATGTAAAGTTGTGTATCATCGGCGTAGTAGTGAAAATCCATGCTGTGCTTTCTGATAACGCTGCCAAGGGGTAACATATATAAACTGAACAGTACTGGACCCAAAATCAAACCTTGAGGAACGCCACATGTGAGTTATGTTCGCCAAGGGTGAAAAAAATCTCTTGACCGGTTAAATAGGTCCATAAACCTATTTAGAATTGAACCGGAGAGTCCAACCAACCTTTCCAGTCTGTATAAACTCAATGACAGTAAAAGATACTGCACTGATTTGAATAATATATTATCAAGGTAGTAAAGCAGATATACTGAATTTCAACACAACATGTAACTTTAATATAACATCAAAGTTTAGCACTGGAGGATTCCTGTGGTCAAATTCAATATCACTTGCTAATTCAACAGTCACAGAGTACATTTACTGGTAGTCACCCTCTGTTCCCGAGCAGCTGTCAATCACGCTAGTCTGACACGCCCTGAGCTGTGTGCTGCTGATTTGGAGAGCTCATTAACCCAGGCCTGTTTGGAGGAGAGCGTGTCCTGTCTGTCCTAGGCCCAATGTGAGACGTTCCTCTGGGCAGAGACAGGCTGATCAGTAGTGTTGAAATATTGGGCTCTAGCCATTAAATTGCTGGGAGTTTATATGTGGAGTGTGCGACTTTCTTTATTTCGATAGTTTATAGAAATATCGGGCTCTACCTGGTCCTGGAGATATAATATAAAGAAGTAACATACTGTTCTTACACTGTCAAGACTGAATAATGAGAAAGGACAATATTTACATGGATTTAAAAAGGTATGATACTGTATGTTCAGTGAAACAATAGAGGTGGAATCAACAAAGCGTTGACCAGACCTCAACACTATTTAACTCTTTATTTCCTTTTATTCTTTATGTTTACACATTTTCATTCAACCATGCATAGGGCAAAGCTATCATTAAACAAGACGTTGGATCAGAATTCAGAATGCTAACTTGGAACACTGAGCTTTTCCATGTCGGATGCCAAGATGTTATGACATGAAGAAATAGTGCCTCTGAAACTATTCTGCCACTGCAGGACTATAAATCATTATTACCACAGAAAACACAAAGAAAATGGAATTGAGGAACGAACAACGGAAAAGAGGAAATCGAGGAAACATGCATTAAATGTGCTTTGGTTTACTCTTGTTCGCTTTTATAGTTTGGTTTTATTTATTTTCAATGGGAGGGCTCCTTGTGGGCTGGGATCTAAAATAACGGAGGCTGGACGGTGCAGATGGAAATGACCACTGAATGGCCAATTGAGACCACTAATGTCCCTGGACTAGTGTTGACCACACGGTCTAGCATCCTCCTCATGGCTAAAAATAGGATGGAAATATCAAGCAGTAAATATGGTTATGGGAAGAGCTGAGCAATCACAAAAGTTCAGCATGGGACTTTGGAAGCAACAAGACAAATTAAGAAAACAAGGGAAATTTGGCATGTTTTTTTTGTACCTTTATTTAACTAGGAAAAACCCATTGAGACACATAGTGTCTTTTGCGAGGGAGACCTGGCCAAGAAAGTAGTAGCACAATTGCTCAAGGGAAGTGTTTAAGGTGAGGGTTTGTTCAGACTTTATGAAGTCTTATCCGACCTGTCTACTGAATTCAGGGAATTGCACTGACTGACTTTGTACCCATCTTTCTCTTCTTCCAGCTTTTGGACTATCTTGTCATATCTTGCCCTTCTACATTTGATCAGGGTCTTCTTTTTGAGACAAGTTCCTGTCAGACTTAGCTACTGAGTTGTGGTGAAATAACTGACTTTGTACCGGTCATTTTCTCATTTGATTGGGTTGGATGGGGAGCATCGCTGGCAACTGTTTTCAGGCCTCTCCAGAGATGTTTGATCGGGTTTGATTGTCACATCTAGCCAGTCTCTCTGTCTACATTTTATAGGCCTAACCTTGTTCATTTTCACCCCGGTTACCTAACATAAGCTGTGTGGGTGGTAGGAGTGGAGAAGCGTCTAGCCTGTCTATTCCTTTGGCAGCGCTACCTTTTTCTCCACTTGCAGATTCTCCTGTGAATTTGACTTCTTAAACATGGGTTTATTCATGGCTCTCTGGCTGTGTGATAACCCCTCTCCCTCTAACGGGGGCTGTATGCGTCTGTATAAATGAGGTGCTGCTGCGTACGTCCATTTTCCCCTGCAGGTATTAATCATTCAGACTGAGCAGGACTGTGTCTGATGTCTGGACTACACTTACTTACATTCACAGGTTTCTTTATCTGTACTTGTAAAGCTGAATGGATGTCTTAAGCCCCTATTCTCTAGCTACCCTATGCGACTCTGTCATTGTCGTTTCCTCCACTATCTCCCTCGCCTTCCTCCATTCTTACCATCCTTCTTGTGTTTGCTCTCGCTCTCTCCTTCTCTCTGTCTGAGACTATTCTCTCTGTCAAACCCCTCTATCAGCTCTTCTCTTGCCCCCTGTCGCTCATACACTACACACGCACCACTACACACGCACCTTTGATGACTGCCAATCCAGGTAATAGTCTGTTTCGTCCGTCTCTTATTGTGAGACATTTTCTATGTTTTCCAATAGCGATCTGTGTCAGAGAGGAGCCTGGGGAGGGGAGGAGAACACTGCAGTACCATGGACCTGAACCAACCAAGCTGCATGTTCCTGTAGAGGTAAAGCTATCCTGAAGTGCATCTTATCTCAGCTGATTCTACACTCCTCCTTCCGAACCTGAGGTGGGCAGTGTTCTGTTCTGCAGTGTTCTGCTCGACACAGCCACCAGGCAGCTCAGAGAAACAGCTAACAACGTGGCTGCAGGGCGGTGTGACCCTGACTCAAGCCAGTTCTGAAGAGGGCGGGCTGCCTGGCTCTTCGCCAGCCGTGCAAGCTGTGTAAAAGTCCTGCGGCCCCATCACATATAGCCAATGTTACATTGGTTCCAGCCCCTCTCTGCTTCTCTATGCTTCCCCGCCATCTGTGCTCTTAATGAAGCTGTCGAGAAGCTGTCATTCACTCATGAATGACTACGCCTCACAGGCTGATTGCTAGCGCTATGCTAGCCAGCGGGGATTTAGCTATGAACCAACGCCAGAGGGTGGGAGAAAGTAACTTTTCAAAACTGCAGAGGACTTATTTTCAGCGTAGCACGGCCACTCGAGAGCGTGTACCTGACGACACAAGCTAATTTGAAGACAGACCTGTGAGGGATCCTGCTCTGTAGGTCTACATGGTTTATTTTAAAGGGAGCACAGTTATGTGAATGTGTAAGAGCATAACAGTTGAGTGATTAATAAGTCATGATAAATCCCAGTGTGTTTGTCAGCACAGCGAGGCCTCGGGTTTCGGAACAAAAGGGGGAAGTCCTATCTCTGGTGATGAAGTCATGGCAACGATCTACTGCCAAGTCTTTGGATAGAGATGGAGGGGAGGGGAGGGGTGCTGAATCATGTTCACCTAGTGTCACACATGCCTGATTGGAGCGGGGGGGCTTTCTAATACTTAGTCTCTCCACGCACCTTGTTAAGTCAACCACCGACCCTCTGTTGTTTCACAACCCTTAGAGCCCCTCATTCCTTTGCAGTTAATTCAGCAAGGATTATTAGGAATAGAGCCTGGGATAAAGGAATATGGGTTTATTATTCACCAGATGTACATTTTGTTCTATAGTGACGGTGGTGGTTTTCATAGCATCAGAGCATTACTAAGGGAATAAAATGTGTTAATTTCATTCCCATGCATTGGTATCATTATGTCATTACCACATCTTGGTAACTGTATAGTAATATCATCATAATTTAGATTAGATCACTTGAGAGAAATTGGATATGAGATTACTGAAAAAGAGCACCCGTTGGAAGCCTGAGTGACTTATAACACTGAATAGTAATTGCTATGCCGTTATGCACGTCTGTCGTGAGTCATAATCTCAGCCGTCTGCATGTATGGCTGTATAGTACGTGTTCTAACAAGCCAGCCAGCTCAATCTTAATTACATTGCTTGGCTTTATCTCATATGACCATCATTTCCCTACTAATGTAATAATCATCCCCCAGGCTGTAGTTTTTCAGTGATATAGAGAACCAAAGACAAATACAGTTGGATGGTGGTTCAAAGGGAGGTTTTGTGACCATGATGAAGTGATATGTGATGCTTTTTCCACTGAAGCCTGGTAAGAGGGCTGTTTTCGGAGAGGGGACGGTTGGTGCCTAGATTGATGAGTCAGCAGCCCCAGGAGCCAGGGGTTGTTCTGGGCCATAAGGGCCCGCGGTGTGGCCTCTCTCCCTGGTGCGCACTCTCCTTCTGCACGCCCTTATCCGAGTGGAACGAGTAGAGGAGAAGTTAGCGCCAAATGCCAAGCCAAAGAGGCCCACTGCCACCGCACCAGATCCAGCAAAATCAGACCCAAAGAGGACGGCTCCGGCTCTCATCCAGAGACCACTAAGCCTGGACAGACACCCACGACCACAGGAGCTCAACACACTGCACTGCACAGCACACAGTCCCCTCGTTTAGACAGACACTCTTTCATTTCTCCCTCTCTCTCTCTATGGCTGGCCCACTTGCATGTCAATGTGCTAAATCTATTAAGCATTACCAGCTCTGCAAAAATGTAGCATAATTAAATAACTTTGTGAATTACCACTTTGCTTTATGTTGGGGTGAAGATTAAACTTTACTTTTTATGACCGAAGAACAAATAGAAGCCTGGACTTCTGGAGTTCTAGAGTTTTGAAAAACTCTATTCCAAAGAGGGTTGGGTAAAAATCTCTCTTTCTCAGCAGTCGTAATAAACAAAGACCATCATCATCTCTCTCTCATGATCAGAAAGATTTGATGTTATGCGTCAATTGAGTTTGCCAGAGAAGGATTTAAATCCAGGACTTAATCTAATACCGTCTCTCTCTCTCCCCCTCAACCTTTCCCTCTTTCTCGCACTCTCCTTTTCCCTCCATCTGCCTCACTCTTTCTTCCCCTCCCTCTGTCTTTCCCACACTCCCTACCTCCCTCCACCTCCTCCCTGTCTGCACGGAAGTGAGCACTCCGTCTCCTTGTTAGCTCCATGCTCTGCCTGGACAGGACTCAAGAGATAATGATTGTAGCTACATGGCCCACAAATCAGGACAGATTTATTCCAACATCGCTGGCCGTGTCCTGGGCCAAAGGATCGCCATCGCCCCCGGAGTGCTGTCCTCAGGAGCGACAAGGACGAAAAGGGGAATGAGGAGAACGAGCCACCAGGGTCTGGGTGACGTGACGGGGAACGAGCTGGGCCACACAGAGATCAGACGCTGCGCCACGCTCCCCTGTGTTCCTCTTTAAACAGCTTCCTGCACTAGACCTCATTATACTGTGCCCTAGCCTCACTCTGATGACATTCTCAGTTCTCTCACACACACACACTCTCTCTACGTCATACAGATTACAGCTCCCGCTGAAGAGCTGAGGCTAGATTTGCACTGGGTCTAGACTGCCGTGTCCTCTGTAGCTCAGGTGGCAGAGCATGGCACTTGCTATGCCAGGATAGCAGGTTCGATTCCCTCGGCCGACCATATGTAAAAAAAGTTCTGCAAGCATGAGTTGCTTTGGATAAAATAATCTGCTAAATGACATATATCATTATTACACATATTGGGCTCTGTTTTTGGTTTTTGGTGTCAAATTTCGTCATGGAATTGTGTCATGCAAATATTGGCGAATTGGCTTTTTTTTTGCCCTTACGGCAGTTTCGGCAATTTACCTGTCTAACATCAGCTGGCTTGTGCTGAGGTGGGAGGGATTTAAATAGTTGAGGTGTGTACTTAAAAACGTGTGCCAATAAGACAATTTCAGTGGGCGCAACTAGGAGAATTTAAGAATGGTCTTTATTTGTATTTATTTTTTTACTGCATATTAAAACATACAATCTACGTGCGGTGAAGCCGCTCGACATTTACATTACATTCAGTCATCTAGCAGACACTCCCATCCAGAGCGACCCACAGGAGCAGCCAGGGTCAAGCGCCCCACCCAAGGGCACGTCAACGGATCCCCCACCAAATCAGGGACCCGAACCAGAGACCTATCGGCCACCGACGCACCCAAGCTCCCAACCGCCAGGCCGTCGATCCCCCCACAGTTCACCTAGAGCTGCCTCTCAACCATCCGAGACCAACCTCTTCGGATTTTTACGCACCATATACTGTATCTTTCAACTATGCTGTGATGTTTAACATACAATTTTAATCTACCTAATTGAATAGAATCCACAGATGGCGAGTTGAAGATAAATACTTTTACTTAGAGTATTAGTAATTGACTGACCAGGTCTCTCTAAATCTCCCAACAATGCTATTTCTAGGGTCAATTTTAGATTAATGCTATGCATTTTCAGCCATTTCTGAACCTGAGACCAGAAACAGGCTACCTGAGGGCAATACCAGAACAAATGGTCTATTGATTCTGTATCCTCACAGCAAAATCTGCAGAGCTGCGATGATTTTATGCCCAAAATATTCAACATTTTGTTGAAAGCAAGGATTCTGTACGATAATTTTAGCTGAAAAGTTTCATGTATGAACTCATACACCCTGTGCCATGAAATCGGTGCATCAAAAATCTCTTGCCAGCTATTTTGCAATCTATATGGCACAGCTGTCAACATCCTGGTCCTCAACTTAAACTGGTATACTTAACTATTTTTTATATTTTTGTTCCTCCGCCAGTTTTGATCCTTTATATTGGGCCGACAGACCAGTTCCCCACCACTTCCTGCTGACACCTGCCTCCTCCATTTTGATGGTAATTCTCTAATCAATTGGTTGTAATCTTGGATTGAGAATTCCAATTTACAATATCATTTTAAAACAAAATACCTTTTCCAAATGCTGGTCTTAGCAGTAACCCAATTGGTTATGGCGCACACAGTAGCCTTACTAATGGTACCCAAACTATCATGCACTGACCCGACGCACGTTCACTAGACTATATATACACACCACATACAGTACACACTCACTCACACACACTATATTGACACTCCCACACAAAACCCACACACATTCACATACACTACGTGCAGTACGCACACACACACACACATAGCACCCACATGCAGACTGACACAACACACACATACATGCACATTACACACACACACGCACGCACACTCATTTTTGCACTGATGATATGCTGCTGCTACTCTGTTCTTTATTATTTACTATTATCCATCCTGATGCCTAGTCACTTTACCCTGCCTTCATGTACATACAGTATCTACCTAAAGTACCTGGTACCTCTGCACATTGATCTGGTACTGGTACTCCCTCTATACAGCTCCACATTGATCTGGTACTGGTACTCCCTCTATACAGCTCCACATTGATCTGGTACTGGTACTCCCTCTATACAGCTCCACATTGATCTTGTACTGGTACTCCCTCTATACAGCTCCACATTGATCTGGTACTGGTACTCCCTCTATACAGCTCCACATTGATCTGGTACTGGTACTCCCTCTATACAGCTCCACATTGATCTGGTACTGGTACTCCCTGTATATAGCTCCACATTGATCTGGTACTGGTACTCCCTCTATACAGCTCCACATTGATCTGGTACTGGTACTCCCTGTATACAGCTCCACATTGATCTGGTACTGGTACTCCCTGTATACAGCTCCACATTGATCTGGTACTGGTACTCCCTCTATACAGCTTCATTCTTGTGTATTTTATTTTATTCATCTTGTGTTACAATGTTTCTATTTTTAAACTCTGCATTGTTGGGAAGGGCTTGTAAGCAAACATTTCACAGTAGTCTACACCAGCTGTATTCATTGCATATGACATACAAATTGGATATGTACATCACCAATGTTTTATTAAACTATCACAAGCCTTTTTATTGATATTGGACATTATTTTTTGCCCAGCTTCTGTTAAACATTTGGACTCGTTATGTGCGATGCCCATTGCATGAAAGGTGTCAGTGACTGTAGGAAGCATGTTTAGGAAAATCAAGTTACTTAAAAAGAATGCTCATTGTTTTTCCTTCATAATCCAAAATCCAAAAAATGCATCTTCCACTTTCCTCTGTCAAATCTCAGGAATTCTGTGGTGCTGAATCTGTTTGTAGGCTATATTTGCCTGGGTGTGTGTTTACCTTTCACGTGGCAAAGTCACTACAGGCCATATCAACGGCAATGGTAGGCTATAGCTATATATTTTGGACATATTTTGGACTTTATATTTATATCTTTTTACAGCTCCTGTGAAAGATTTAAATGTGCGTAAAACCCTCCATAATATTGTATGCCATCTGAGAGCATTTATGGTGCCGGTAACTGTATTCAGACGTAGCCTGTCTAAAACAAGTTATTTATTTAATTAGAATTTGACTAGAATTATTCAGTCTTTTTAGGTCTCATCAATAGTGAATTTAATCCGGCTTATTGACAACGTTTGGCATGTCCATGGCTCAGACATAATCCATTTTACAGTAGGCCTATATCAGTGTGAGTGCTGTGTTAGCAATATATTTCAATACTGAAGCCATGGAATTACGGTTCAAAAACATAATCTACACTTATAGGATAGGCCTGAATTTAGTTAATTGGACAGTAAGGGGTCAAGTTGACACACCTTCAACTTGTTTATTCATCAAAGCCCTTTTGCACCACCGCCAGCTACTGTGACCATAATTCTGGTTGTGAAAATAGCAAAAAATTATTCTGACTCACCCCTGACCCTATAGCGCTCCGATTTTCTATTGTGTTAGGTTTGTTCAAATAAAGCCATGCACATACCTGTCATAATCAGACTTTCATAACTAATATCTCGGAATTCAGAACATATACTAATTGCCTCTGTAGCGAAAATTGTTCTTCAAACATTATTTAAAACAATTATAGGCCTCACTCATCACAAATTGTAAACAAACTCCTAAAGGTATGATTGACATCGGGAAAAGAGGGTATTGGCTATATAGCTGATACAGGTTATGACTGTCTGGCTAGTGGCTTGTGTGGATATTTTAGTATGTTGTTTAGCTAGAGTCTAAACTACCTGTGTTCAGTGCTTAATTTGTAAATCGGGAGGTCCCAGAACAAAAAGTGAGGACGAGAAGGGGGTGGCCTGGGAAATGCTCTGTGGTACCGGAAAGCATAAGATATATATTTATAATAAAGACTTTATAATAAAGCATTGCAAGGCATATCATCACATTTGTGTAGTGGCATAGAGTAGAGGCGCTTACATAAGTTGCACACATGGGGGACCATTTTTCGTAGCCAAGGGTATGGGAAAGAATTTGGTCTTTTAGAAATGCATTCCATGCAATTCCACATCATTTTAAAATATATAAAACATATATTTTATGAAACATTGAATTTGGTCTTACTACTATTAGCCCTTAGAAACGCATTGAATAACAGATTCATACATAGAAAAACCAAGTCAAAAATGTGTTTTGTTTTAAAAGTTTCTGTCCTATATCTGAGAGATATACTAAAGATCATGAAATTATTATTTAAACATTTTTTTCTTCATATTTAACACATTTATTTTGCCACTAAACTACTTCCAAAACGGAGAACACCATCATGTTTGTGAGAGCCTCATCTTATAGGCCAAACAGACACTATAGATGCTTTCGTGAGAAGACCGATTTTTGGGATGTCTCGTGGTCTGATAAACACCGCAGTAGCTCGGCCACCTTCCGCCGCAGATGCGGAAAGCTGACATTGGCGGATGCGGTGGATTGAGACACAGCCCATGCAAAACAAAACAAAAAACATATCTCTAGCTTAAATAGACAGATTTTGATGGGGATTTTTTTATTATGCTAATTACATTTCCACGGGAGCGCGCACATCAACTCTAGGGGTTTTTAATACCTCACAAACGATCGAAATGACAGGCTACCTTGACACTGACAAACTGAGATCAATAAAAACGACTTTGTCTTGAATCCATCAATATCCTAGGCCTGGATATGTGGAGACACACATATTGTAGGGTACAATATGAGGAGAAAATTATAGTCCTAAAAAAGCTTTCCAGTTACACTGACTCACCCAATTATGTGCAGCACACTCGCCAGCGATGGTCGATGCTCGTGTCAAAAGCCTACCTCTTTCTTTTGTTTTACTTTGTAAAAAAATATTCGCTCAATAGGCCTATTTAGAAGTTGATCAAATATTGTGGTAGCCTACAGCAGACAGATTAGAGTCTTCTCTTTTCAACAGGAGCCATTTGCTTTCCAACCTGTGTTTTCTCGCGATTGTATTTGAAATATTGCGAAAGGCCTGTTTTGTCTGTATGCTGTTCACTGACAGATTTGCCGCGTGTTCCCGACTCTAGGCTATGCCTTGTTATTGGGTTACACACAGTCAAATGAAATAAAGCTTTATTTATTCAGCACATTTCAGACACGGAATGCAGTGGAATGTGCGTCACAGAAAAAGTATATAATAATAATAATAATATAAATATTTACTACACAACAAACTTAAGAGGATAAAAACTAAAGAATAACAATAAAAACTGAATTCTAAAATGTACCCTAAGGAAAATCAAAGCTAAAAATGTGTGTTAAGATCTCTTTTAAATATGTCCATAGTTTTGGCCCCCCTCAGGTTTTCTGGCAGGCTGTTCCAGAGGCATAATAAGTAAATGCTGCCTCTCCATGCCTCTTGGTCCTAGGCAATCCATTTTTTTAAAGAAGCTATTGATCCTCTGTGGCTAAATTATAGGCCTACTCATGCTGTAACAGGCCTAGGCTATTCTGAATTATTTCATTTCTTTCTGACAGACAGCATTCATTCTATAACTTTGGGAAATGTATTTCAATTTATCAGGGGTGCTCCAGCACCTCCAGCACCCTTCCCGAGGCTATGATTCTATAAGGAAATGAATTATGAAGTGCTGCGGGTAGGCTATCAGCAAACCAGCCAAATCAAATTTTATGCTGCTGTGGCAGTACTGTTGCTATTTAAACTAGGTAGCTCGCTACACACACTCGACCACCGCATTTAAAACCATGCATGTTTGGATACCGGGTTACAGGGCAGACTGGGAGAAAGGCACAACGGGCGCATGTGAGCTCCATACTGAAGCAGTCTAACGGACGGGGTAGGGGTGGCGAACATGACGACCTCACGACCACTTGGGGGCAGTGGGTTCAGAACAACAACATCAAAACTGTATCCAAAAAAATATACAGTGAGCTCCAAAAGTATTGGGACAGTGACACATGTTTTGATGTTTTGGCTCTGTACTCCAGTACTTTGGATTTGAAATGATACAATGACTGTGAGGTTAAAGTGCAGACTGCCAGATTTAATTTGAGGGTATTTTCATCTGTATCGGCATGAAACAGTTAGAAATTACAGTACTTTTTGTACATAGTCTCCACATGTTAATTAAGGGAACAAAATTGTTGGGACAAATTCTCTTAGATGTGTATTAAAATAGTCAAAAGTTTAGTATTTGGTCATATTCCTGGAATGTAATGATTAGATCGAGCTTGTGACTCTACAAAGTTGTTGGATGCATTTGCTGTTTGTTTTGGTTGTGTTTCAGATGATAATGAACGCTAAATAATACATTGTGTCATTTTGGAGTCACTTTTACTATCAATAAGAATAGAACATGTTTCTAAACACTTCTACATTAATGTGGATGCTACGATGATTATGGATAGTCCTGAATGAATTGTAAATAATGATGAGTGAGAAAGTTACAGATGCACAAATATCATACCCCCCCCACCCACCCCCACCCCAAAAAATACTAACCTCCCCTGTTATTGTAATGTTAAGAGTCTAGCATGTCTTGGGGGGTTTGATATTTGTCCATCTGTAACTTTCTCACTTCATTATTCACAATTCATTCAGGATGATCCATAATCATGGTAGCATCCACATTAATGTAGAAGTGTTCAGAAACACATTCGATTCTTATTTACAATAAAAGTGACTCCAAATGACACAATATATTATTTACCATTCATTTCTATTGGGAACGAAATAATCTGAAACACAACCAAAACAAACTGCAGATGCCTCCAACAAGTCTGTAGAGTCACAAGCTTGATGTAGTCATTGTGTACTATGAATATGGGATGAAATACTATACTTTTGACTACTTTAATACACATAAGTGTATTTGTCCTAATACTTTTGGACCCTTAAAATGGAGGGACTATGTCATTTCTAAACGGGTCACCCAATGTGGATGAAAATACCCCCAAAAAATGTAAGATGACAGTCTGCACTTTAACCTCATATTCATTGTATCATTTCAAATCCAAAGTGCTGGAGTACAGAGCCAAACAACAGAAAGGTGTCACTGTCACTGGCACTTGACGAGTGGGAGGGCAAAGGGGCAGGTGCTTGGGTAGACCCCTATCTGTGCACGTGCCTGGCCCACTGTGTCCCAGCCTGATGCTAAAATACGTTTTTATGGCTGACTTGTTGGCAAGTCCTATTTTAGATCATTTCATGTTTGTTGCCCCTAACGGAAGCTTAGTCAAATGTACTCTAAAGTGCAAATTAACATTCTCTACAGTGTTTGCCACAATCGAGCCATGAGCCATGCCCAACCCTACCACATCTTTAGGTTGTAGCTCTGTGCCATATATCTACCATGTGTAATGCCTATCCCTACTGTTAGCAGATCCAGTCGTGGCTTGTCTCAGTCTCAGTGTTGGCCTGAACCCATCCTCGTCTGGTCTGACTCTCCCATCCGTATTGTCTCCAACCCCAGTAATAGCTCGGTCATAACTCTCTCTCTGTCCTTCTGACATTCACCAACACTGCCGTCCCCATTGTTAACACATCCCATAGCAGGCCTCGCTAAAGGTTAGCCAGCCTAGCTTCTAGACTTTGTTCCACTCACTCCCCCCTCCGCCTTGTATTGTTAACAGCTGAGATGAGTGAGCTTGGCTGGGGAGAGAGAGGAAGAAACGCTGGGTAACATGATTTAGGTTCACATACTCTGTCTGGACTCTCCCAGGACCCTATGAAAGGCAACAGATTGTAAACTCTGTGTGACTCAGCCGCTGCCTGGGGATCCGTGGGGCTCTACTGCCATCTGCTGGTAGGGGCTTCCTCTTGACAACTGCACGAGGCGAATTGGAACTTAGATTTCAGTAAAGTGGTTCATTAAACAAGCTGGGTCAAATGTTATTGACAACAAACAAATGAAAACAGTGCTAATGATGAGTAATAAAGATTCTTTGTTTACTTTAACTCTATTCTACATTCATCCCTCAATGAAAATGGATTCTAACGTCAGCTGTATCAGTGAAACTTTTACTGTTCACCTCCGCAACTCAACAGCCAATTGGCTTCAGATTTACATTGGTTGAAAGAACATGATGATTTAATACAGAAATATATGAATGCATTTGTGTCGTTCCACCAATTTGGTGCTATTTGAGAAGTGTAACTTGGTGATAATTATTTGGGGGATTTCACCTCATTTTAACATTCTGTCATAAAGAGCGCATGTTCCACTTCATAAAAAAATATGTTTTCCCATCTCAAGAGGTTAAATAAAAATAGCAATTGCTTATTAAGTTCCAAATAAAGTCACTGGGATTGAGGGTTGATGATTTCATCTTAAATCAGCCATCAATCACCTTTCCATTCCCCCTGTGACGAGGTGATTGATGGCTGAATGGAAGCTTGTTGTGTGCAACAGGGAGTGGCAATTGAATGCAAGCTTCACTTTTTTTTTTTTTTTTACTGCAAATACATTTCTAGCCTGTCTATCTATGGGTAACAGGTTTGACGAGTTATGCTCGGCCCACTCAGTTTTCCACCACAAAACACCAGAAAAGGGCCAAAACTAGTAGAACCAGCTCACGTGCTTTTACGCTATGATTTGATTATTAGATGTTCAATGTTTCTATTGAAATAAATATTTGAAAAGGAATAGTTTAAAATGACAGTTCAGTTCACGTAACAGGGTTCACTTTAAAATGAGGGACAGATGTAAATGAATCACTAATCACATTAAATAAATAATAATCTTCAGAAATGACTTTGTCAAAGAAACACAATAATTAGGGTGAAACCTTTTTGGATTAAGTGGGTTGAAACCTTCCTAGACGTGACATAGGGATTCCAGAGGAACATGTCAAAATGCTGAATTTTGGCACTTTAGCAAGCCTTTATTCATATCAAAAGCTTTATTATATTATCCATGTGGTCTGTATTAAAGAGCACTTTATATAAAAGGCTTTTAAAAATCAATATTGGTGCATAATTTCTACTCAAAATATCAAAGGGATGCAAAAGACAATCTTTTTGTGGAATAACCCAGTAAACACTATTATAAACAAATACATTTGATTAAATTGTATTTGGCGGTAATCTCTGGCGAGTCTTCACAGATCCCACTACCTGTGCCGGGCCTATTTCAGACAACAGAACAGGCATAAAACTATCCATCACTTCCATGGATAAAAATGTGTCTCCTCATACAAAAGGAAGATGAAAAATGGATGAAATTCTAAGAGGGGTGAGCAGATGGATTATGAACTATAAATGTATAACAAATGAACCATGCGGGGGGGGGGGGGGGGGGGGGGGGGGTCTAGGACTTCTCAATCAATCACTGCTTTAACCAGGCAGCAGGCAGCGTCTCGTCGGATCAGAGACAGCAGACAGAGAGACACAGTCTCTGTCCCAAGTGGCACCCTATTCCTTATATAGTGCACTACTTTTGACCAGAGCCCTATGGTCCCTGGTGAAAAGTAGGTGCACTATCAAGGGAATAGGGTGGCATTTGGGACAGTCACTGGCAACAGACTCACGGCCCAGGAGGTAGCAGACAAAAAAAAAACAACCGAGATAAAGAGTCATCCATCTGACCCCAGCAACCACCTGGAGTATTATAGAAGCTGTCTCAAAGAGTTGTTTGTCTTTCATGTGGTTCCTCTGTCTGTCTGTCTGTCTGTCTGTCTGTCTGTCTGTCTGTCTGTCTGTCTGTCTGTCTGTCTGTCTGTCTGTCTGTCTGTCTGTCTGTCTGTCTGTCTGTCTGTCTGTCTGTCTGTCTGTCTGTCTGTCTGTCTGTCTGTCTGTCTGTCTGTCTGTCTGTCCGTCCGTTTGTCTCTCATCACGTCACCTTACTCAATTTCTCCTCTCTATAATCTCACAGACTAACCTTCTTGGGCCACCCATCCGATCCCACTAGCCATCGACAGACAATGACCTCAGCAACCCCCCCAGACCCCCACCTGCCCCACACAGACGACGATCTGACATGTAGCCATTAAACACATTGTTAGTATGCCTGGGGCTGTCAGAGTCCAGCGAGTCACAATGGACAACAGCGTGTCTCCATACTGCTGCTGTGCAGCCATGGGATGGACCTATTGTCAGCGAGGATGGGGAGGCACAACTGTTGTGGTCTTGACCAGTGGGACTTTGGCTCTTTAGAAAGTCAGAGAGGTGTGGAGCAGTGTGTAATGCTGCACACACACACTTACACACACACCTACCTACTCCCCCCTCTTCTCTCTTAGCTTCCTCCTGGCTCTGCTTTTATGAGAAGAACAGTGTGAGGCTGACACGGCCATTATCGCTCCATGGCTAGCACCCCCCCCCCCCCCTCACCAAGGACAACCGTCTCATATACACACAAAAGACAAATCCTCCTTCATCCGCTTCTCTCTCTCTCTCTCTCTCGCTCTGTCGACCCTGGCAGAGCTACAGTCGTTGGTGACCTAAGCAGAAGCTAGTTGTGACACTCATGATTACAGTCCTACCTACCTACCTACCTACCTACAGTATCTATCTACATATATATCTACCTACCTCCTGTGTTGATCCACATCCAGGACTCCTGTTTTTGTTCTTGTCTCCTGCTGTCGTGGAAACCTTAACACTGGTTTCTGTCATCTCAGAAGACTCCAATAACTCTCTGGGGGTCACCGCAGGGTTTTCATAGCACCACCTTCATTATTTAACTGTCCATGAAACTCTCCTCTCTTCTCTAATCACTTGGCTGTAGACTAGAGTCTTAACTCTAGTCTACAGTAGAGAAGCTTCCTGAATTTGTTTTCGCTTTCTCCTTTATTGAAGGAAAAAATGAAAAAACGAGAAAGTCAGGCTTTTTTCAAATCTATTATAGGCTAGTATTGGCCGGGCGTCTCCAGTGTGGGGATTAAGACTCCAGACAGCATGGGCTCTGACCCCGAGGGCCATGGAGGAGAGGGAAAGAGGGGATAAATCATCTCTGTGAAAAGAAAGAGAGGGATGAAGGGACGGATGGGGAGTGAATGTATAGGGGGTGGTGTGTGTGTGTCTGTGTTGCCTTAGTCCTCAGCCTCTAGAAGGTTATACATCTTAGATGCAGGCACTGGAAGGGAGAGTGTGGCCATAACACAGTGTGGCCATAACTTTTTGATGTGGCTCAGAATCTGACAAACAAGTTCTATAGTAGTTTGTTGTTTCAGATGTAGATGGTTTCAGGAGAACTGTAAACAGCTGTGTGACTGATGCGTCTGATGACCAGGACTATAGTCCACAACTTTATAAAATCAGCACATTATCTGAAATACTCCAGGAATTCAGAGCAAATTAAAGTAGCCTGATGGACTATGTTCCCAATTCACATGCGTATGACAGTCTTCACTCTCCCTCTCTCTCGCCTTCTTTTCTCCCATCCCACCGTGGTTACACTCAGTCAGTGTTTGTGGCTGTCTTCCCTCTCCTTCTCTCGCTCTCTCTCCTTCCAGCCCACCCTGTGTCACCCAGAGTCAGTGTGGCCTGGCGGACATCTCCAGACAGCGTTTGTTTCCCTCTGCGTTTCCTTACTGCTGTGTTTTTTTTACCAGGTTCTCTTCCTGGATCCTGGCTCAAGGTCACTCCCCCCTCCTCCCCTCTAAGTATCGATACCAGCAGCGGAAAACAGCAGAGCTGGGGCTCTTGGCAGGGAAGCCACAATCAATATCCCTGAGCTCTGGATGCTAGCTCTCTAATATCTTCCAAATACCACCTGCCAAAATATTTATGCTATATTCAAGGCAGATGCCTAAAGAAAGAGACAATAGATGGGAGAGACAGTGCTGGTGGTTTTGGGGGGTTTCTTAAAAGAGAGAACTTGAAGCTCATATTAGTTCATGATTGATCATGTTTGTGGTTATAACAGGCTTAGGGCGCTAGCTGACTTCAGCTCAGCTCAGTTTTAGCTCAGCTCAGTTTAGCTTAAGGTTCATCGCAGAGCTCAGATATGGATTGAGAGCTTGTGGCTTCACGTTTCACCCCAGTTAAACAGGATTTGTGAGGTGAACAGTGAACACTGATATTAATTAACATTTATCAACACCGAGGTGGTCTGAGTATTATTGTGGTGGTTGCTACAGGTGCAAGCCTGGAGATACAATACCCACTGGACACACAGGCTCTGTTCAGCCACTGCTAGGCCGATGAGGAGATAAAACAGGAACACATTGTGATAATGATCATCCCTGGCAGGCGTTGGTTTCCCTCACGATGGGCATCCGCGTGTGTAGGAGTTGTATTGATAGTCTGACCTCCTGACTTGATAAACTGCTCTGGTACTTCATTGCACAAAAGGAGGGGCAGGAGGTTGGGGGGAGGTGTTGGGGAATAGTGGTTAACATGCAAATGAACGTGGTTATGTGTTTTGCAGGGGTAGTGGAGGTCACAATGCATGATAATTCAGTGTCAGTTTAAGCACCATTAGCTTTTAGTTTGCAGTGTGTATTATTGTGTGTGTGTGTGTGTGGGGGGGGGGGGGGGGGTGATCGCCCATGTGCTGCAATGAAACACCCGGCCTTGGAGTGGACACAGTCCTCACTGCCTACACCTCAACATACAGCCAACACCTGTCTCAACCACATAAATCAGACAGACTAAATCAGACAGACATAAAAAGAACACCATCATCATCATCAGAGAGAGAGAGAGAGAGAGAGAGAGAGAAAGATTATAGAGAAGAGGGGATAGCTAGCTTGATAGCGTGGGTTGGTTCAGTAAGTTGTTTGGGGACAATCCATTTTTTATGATTTCTGTTTTATTTTATTGATGTGTACCCTGGGGAGGTAAATGCCATCATGGCTATACTATAGATGTCTGCTTGGGGTACGATTGATTGCTCTGCCATTTGATGCTGTGGCTCACACAGAATAATGGGGGGGGGGGGGGGGGACAGAGTCATGAGAGAACTAGAGAGGGCCTCCTTCCGTCCTCTCATCCCTCCATTCCGCTCTCCCTACTACTTCTCCGTGCTCTCATCCCTCCAACCCTACCTCCCTCCATCCCCCCATCCTGCTGTATGTCTCGTTCCCCAGTAAGTGCCTCATAAAGCCCTGGGAATGTGTGGTTTTGGGTTTAATGAATTTGCCCGCCGCTCTATTGTGTTAAGAGCGATATAAATGGCTGGTGGTCGTTCTGGGGATAATAATGGTTGTCCATAAAGAATCCCGTCAGCTGTCCTCGCTGGTAATTCCTGTTGGAATGTGATTAAGGGAACATCATTCTCTTCTCTCTGAAATAATGCAGCTGACACCATCTCATTTACTAAGTAATCCCACTGAGGTCACACAGAGCAACTCTTTTTCTCTATATATGAGCCTGCCTGAACTGACTGATGATTCACACAAAAGGTACAAGATGCACAGAGTGTTAAAAAGTAAATCCACTAAGTGGCTGACAAATGAAAAAGAATCATCTGCATGATTATTGCATGTAGCCTAGGTCTACAGTGTAAATGGATGAGGGAGAATATTGTAGAGAGTGATAGGATTTCTCTGAATTAGCTGGTGCAGTTCAGCATGAATCACTGCAGTAATTGTCTAGAACTCTGAGGGTTAGGAAACGAATGGGTGGATAGGGAGGAGGACTGCAGGGGAGGGGGATGTTGCCAAGGCCAACCAGCTGGAGCAAGGTTTTTGGACAGTCAACACTGCCACCTCGTGGATGTACAGGAAGAAACACAAACCAAATGATGGGAGAAAGAGAAGGCGGCTTTCTTGGTCTGAAACTGGTGTGGCAAAATTCCATAACTTTCTAACATTTCCCAGGTTTTCCAGGAATCCTGTTTGGAGGATTCAAGATCTCCTGCTTATTCCCTCGTTTTTTGGGAATCTTTCAACCAGGAATTTCTAGGAAACCTGTTAATTTCGGAAAATTACCAGATTATTGCAACCCAACCTGAAAACCAGTAAACGTTGTCAGATCTGAGTATGTAGCAATGTTTCATTTAGTTACTACTATATGGCACGATTGACTAAAGTTTGGCTTCGATTTATTGGAATGGAAAAAGTAAGGGCAGCCCTGGACGCTCATTCACCCAACTATACTGAACAAAAATATAAACGCAACATGAAACAATTTAAAAGATTTTACTGGAAATCAGTCAATTAAAATAAATAAATTAGCCCTTAATCTATGGATTTCACATGACTGGGAATACAGATATGCATCTGTTGGTCACAGATACCTTAAAAAAACAAATGGGCCTCACAATTGGCCTCAGGATTTCGACATGGTATTTTTGTGCATTCAAATTGCCAATCGATAAAATGTGACATTTTATTTCAGCTCATGAAACATGGCACCAACACGTTACAGGTTGCATTTATATTTTGTTCAACGTAAAAGCAGGTTGGAAAACACTGCTGTTCAGTAGCCTGTAACATATCAGCCAAACACCTGAAGTATCATCTCCCCTCAGAGAGTCAATGTAAAGGAATGTATAAGGAGTGAGGTCTATGGAGTCACTCTTATCACTACCACCTCCTAGAATCTAATTTATGATGACATCGCACAACATTTCCCTGGCTCGGTGTATTTAAACGTCATCATTTTAATCCCGTCCTAATCCCCTTTCAGAAGGTGATAGACGATATATGTGACATCTACATTCAGAGAGGCAGTTGCTTTCCAAAACCCTGAGTTGGACCTCAAGAATGTTACAGTATCATTACAAATCTGAAGGAGGTTCGACAAGACAGCCATGTATCAACTGGAAGAATGTTGCCGAGGCCAAAAAGGATTAAACTGCTCTTAAATACGTTCATGTGACATATGAGAAACTTAAGTTTCTCTTCAAATATACACATAACCAGGTTTCCATCCAAACTTCATATGCGAGTAAAGTAGGCCTTCATGTCGCGTAAAAAAAAAAAATGTCACAACATGTCTGATGGAAACAGCACATTTTTCAGTAAAGTTGACAAACTCGACAAAACACAATTCGCTGGACAAGGTGGGATCTTTTTGTGTTGGTAAAATTCATTCTGCAAATACTCAGATAATAACCATCCTATCAAATTAAATGTATATGTTGTGTGATCCTCCCACTACACTAGGGGAAAACGTGCAGGTCATGAGGCTACAGATGAAATAAATGATGAACTTCACAAGGTGGTGGAAGTGCATGGTGATTTTGATGCTCCTTTCCAATAAATATTGAGGGGCTTATTCTGGTGACATGATCGTTGACAAATAAAAATAATATTTTTTGTCCAGAATAATCTCATCATGTAGCTAGCCTACCCACACTATACATCTGTGAGCTGTTGGCTAGAGAGCACGTGCCTAGACCAGAGTGCACACAAATATTTTTGAGACAAATCATCAGTAGAGTTGAAAATGTGATGGATAACAATTTCACTTTTATTATTGCTGTGTTCATGTGCTAGTTGGAACTAGAAAACTTTTACATTTCCGATTTGCTAACTAGTAGTCAATTATTGAGTAAGAAGTATCCTCGCTTTATAATGCTGAATAGTTTTGTTGATATATTTCAATGTTAAACAAATTACTTTAATCATCAACACTATAATTAAAATGGTTGATGTAGTTGTGGCTATTTCCAGCGATGCAAAAACTGATGTCAAGGAAATTGAGACCTGGAGCAAGGTTGTGGGTTGAAAATGCCCCAAAGGAGACTATTTTACCTATTTTTATCATGGAGCATGGAGAGAGAAATCCTGACAAAGAAGGAGGCCATAGCCAACCCCATTAAGGAGGAGGAGCTCTACCACAGTCTCATACATGAAATTCATCCAAACCACTTGAGGTCAGTACAGAGAGTACGTGCACTCTGGCGTATATATATCTTCTCAGTAATGAAGCAAGGGCAAAGCTTCTGATCAGAGGAATAATAGTCAGAGGAAAACATGTTGTGTTCAAAGAGAATAATCCGTTCAGTTTGAAGTCGCACATGGCTGACCAGAACTCAATTCAAGTTACAAATAAAGAACTACCTGAATCAGCAGATGGTAGTGTTGTGACTGAGTTTCTGGCTAAAGCTGGATGAAAGCTGGTGGGGAGAGTGTTGAGGTGCATGATAAGATACAAGGGTCAACTTACAAACTGCTCCAAAGCAGATTGTTTTGTATGTTGAAGCAGCACCCATCATTCCTATAACACGGTCTGTAAAGATGGGCCCTCACTGGATCAAAGTATTTTATGATGGACAAGGTTCTGCGCATAGACAGGACTGGCTGACACAATCCCATGCTAGAGGGGGTCAGGAGATGGTAGAGTACAGTCCTACTACACTGGACAACATAAGGTGCATAGAGGATGTTCCGGTACAACAATCCTGTCCCTATGAGTAGGACAGACATATCACATATCTCAGCTGAAATGACAGAATGTGAGACTGAGGTTGAAGAGGATAACTCCTCGGCTCCCACGGACAAAGACGGGGGGTGAATGAAACATTGGCGTTGGTACCTGGTGAGCCAGAGTCTACAACAGTGACCTCTCATTCCAAGAAAAAGAAGAACAGAAAAAATGCTAAAAATGAAGATGGAAAAGTGGCTACTGAGACCAGTGACAATCATAACCCAATAGAAAACTCTGAGGATAATAGGGGACCCCGAAGGCGGTGCAACTCTCTGCGGAATACAAAAGAAGGCAGCCAAACATCAATGCTGACCTTCATTCAAACAATCCGGAATCAACAAACACCCAAGCGGCCCAGGGTACCGTTAATCAGGCTAAAATGCTCTGGGACACACACACACACAACTCTGGAAAAAATTAAGATACCACTGCAAAATTATCAGTTTCTCTGGTTTTACTATTTATAGGTATCTGTTTGGGTAAAATTACAATTTTTGTTTGATTCTATAAACTACTGACAACATTTCTCCCAAATTCCAAATAAAAATATTGCCATTTAGAGCATTTATTTGCAGAAAATGACAAATAGTCAAAATAACAAAAATGATGCAGTGTTGTCAGACCTCGAGTAATGCAAAGAAAATAAGTTCATATTCATTTTTAAACAACACAATACTAATGTTTTAACTTAGGAAGAGTTCATAAATCAATATTTGGTGAAATAACCCTGATTTTCAATCACAGCTTTCATGCGTCTTCGCATGCAGTCTTTCACATTGATGTTGGGTGACTTTATGCCACTCCTGGAGCAAAAATTCAAGCAGCTCGGCTTTGTTTGATGGCTTGTGACCATCCATCTTCCTCTTGATCACATTCCAGTGGTTTTTTCAATGGGGTTCAGGTCTTGAGATTGGGCTGGCCATGACAGGGTCTTGATCTGGTGGTCCTCCATCCACACCTTGATTGACCTGGCTGTGTGGCATGGAGCATTGTCCTGCTGGAAAAACCAATCCTCAGAGTTGGGGAACATTGTCAGAGCAGAAGGAAGCAAGTTTTCTTCCAGGACACCCTTGTACGTGGCTTGATTCACATGTCCTTCACAAAGACAAATCTGCCCGATTCCAGCCTTGCTGAAGCACCAGCAGATCATCACCAATCCTCCACCAAATTTCACAAATTTCCCACATATGAAATTTGGTGGAGACACACACACACACACACCTTCGAAAAGTATTCCGACCCCTTGACTTTTTCCACATGTTACGTTACAGCCTCATTCTAAAACTGATTAAATTGTTTGTTTTTTCCCCCACTCATCAATCTACACACATTTACGTAAGTAGTCAGAACCTTTACTCAGTACTTTGTGGAAGCACCTTTGACAGTGATTACAGAGTTGAGTTTTCTTGGGTATGGCGCTACAAGCTTGGCACACTTGTATTTGGGGAGTTTCTCCCATTATTCTCTGCAGATCTTCTCAAGCTCTGTCTGGTCGGATGGGGAGCGTTGCTGCACAGCTATTGTCAGGTCTCTCCAGAGATGTTCAACTGGGTTCAAGTCCGGTCTCTGGCTGGGCCACTCAAACGACATTCAGAGACTTGTCCCGAAGCCACTCTTGCGTTGTCTTGGCCTTGTGCTTAGGGTTGCTGTCCTGTTGGAGGGTGAACCTTCGTCTCAGTCTGAGGTCATGAGCACTCTGGAGCAGGTTTTTTTCAAGGATCTCTCTGTACCTTTCTCCGCTCATCTTTTCCTCAAACCTGACTCGTCTCCCAGTCCCTGCCGCTGAAAAACATCCACACAGCATGATGCTGCACCACCATGGCACCAGGTATCCTCCAGACGTGATGCTTGGCATTCAGGCCAAAAAGTACAATCTTGGTTACATCAGACCAGAGAATCTTGTTTCTCATGGTCTGAGAGTCTTCAGGTGCCTTTTGGCAAACTGCAAGCGGGCTATCATGTGCCTTTTACTGAGGAGTGGCTTTTGTCTGGCTACTCTACCATAAAGGCCTGATTGGTGGAGTGCTGCAGAGATGGTTGTCCTTCTGGAAGGTTCTCCCATCTCCACAGAGGAACTCTAGAGCGCTGTCAGAGTAACCATCGGGTTCTTGGTCACCTCCTGACCAAGGACCTTCCCCGCCGATTGCTCAGTTTGGCCAGGCGGCCAGCTCTAGGAAGCGTCTTGGTGGTTCCAAACTTCTTCCATTTAAGTATGATGGAGGCCACTGTGTTCTTGGGGACCATCAATGCTACAGAATTTTGTGCCTCGACACAATCTGTCTCGGAGCTCTATGGACAATTCCTTCGACCTCATGGCTTGTTTTTTGCTCTGACATGCACTGTCAACTGTGGGACCTTATATAGACAAGTGTGTGGCTTTCCAAATCATGTCCAATCAATTTAATTTACCACAGGTGGAGTCCAATCAAGTAGAAATATCAGGGATGATCAATGGAAACAGGATGCACCTGAGCTCAATTTCGAGTCTCGTAGCAAAGGGTCTGAATACTTATGTACATAAAGTATTTGTTTTTTATTAATAATACTTTTGAAAGTATTATTTGTCGTTATGGGGTATTGTGTGTAAATTGCAAAAAAAAGCATTGTGGTTAAAGTAACTAACTGTAAATAATCTACACTTTTTTGGGGGAGGGGGGGACTAATGCTGAGGCATTTTTTAGGACTACATCAATAATATATATGCGTGACATGAAGTGAGAAATAACTGTTCATGAGGAAACTCAACGCTGACAGGGATATCAGACAGTGGATGGTGGTTGGAAGAGCACACTTGCTTGAAATGGAAAAGAGTTGCGGTAGCTTTTGATGAAGAAGAACATCAGGACGAAGCAGCTGCTTTATAAGTGGGATGCACTGTTGAGCGCTACATCCCGAGGGATTCGTTCTGATTGTACGGAGATTGTGACAGCCGGTTAAATGGCATCCCTTGAGAGGGCAAGAACAAGATGTATGTCAGGAGAAGTTCAGTATTACCATAAGGAGACGTATACTTGGAATACGGAGGAGGAATGGAGGGAAAAAGAGAGGCAGAGGAGGTCTAAGAGAGAGGGAGGAAGAGGGTGAGCTTGAGTCGGTTAAAAATGGCGGAAAAAAGGGAGATGGCTTGTTAAAGAAGTGTAAACAGAGCGAGCTGAAGACAGGAGGAGAAATGGAGGTGAATGAGATCGAAGTATGGGAGTTGGTAGGTGTGGTGAAGTTCTCGGAGCCCGAGGCTTGCACCGAGGGTCAGGATAAAGATAAGTCTGTGACAGTAGGAGTAAAGTTTTTGGAAAAAGTGGACCCTTGCCTTTTGGCTGATCCATTTGTGGTTTCAGGGTGGGTGAAAACAGAGTTGGGAGCTGTGGAATCAGTGAGGGTAACCAGAAGTGGTCTTGTGATAATTGTTTGTGTTTCTGCTGGTCAGAAGGAGAAGGCGCTCCGCGTTAAACGAATGGGGGCAAGAAACATGGTGGCATGAGTGGTGAAACAGAAGAGTCATTGTCTGTTCTTTTGAGTTTTGATGTTTGTCCGACATAGTGATGTTAGGATATAAGTTATCCTGTACAAGCTTTTGTGCTGAATACATTATGTTGTTACAGGTGTCAAGGTTATGGGCATGTGGCAGCAGTGTGTAGAAGGGAGGTTCCTAGGGGTGAGAAGTGTGCAGAAGGCCATGAGACAAAGGAATGTGTAGCATTGGGGAAAGTAGGGGAAGATGGGTCAAGGGGGAGGGATCCTGAGAGGAGTGGTGTAGTAGTAGATCTGTACCAGTACAGAGGGATGAACCAACAAGTGATATATGTTTCAGTAAGATTGGATTTTTAGCATTTATAGTAATGGTTTTCAATTGTACTGCAGGGATAGAACGTAGGTCACAGAAAATTGAGGTTGTGGTGGTAGCTCAGAGAGGTATTTGGTGTTTATATATTTATTTTTTCAAGCAAAGTACAAGGGAGTTCCACTCCAGTCTAGTAGGTGGCGGCAATGCAATATTTAGTGGATGCTAACCGCCTTTAAACCTCATCGAAGAAGAAAAAGACTTAGAGAATGGAGAGGGTAAGTTTTAAGTCGGAACTATAATCATGTCTACTTGTGTCTGCCGGTTGCATTTCAATGTAACCATTAAAAATCAAACATGGAGGACGTTGACTAGAAAATGTACATCTAACAATGCATCTCTTCGTAATCTGATCAATATATGTATTGTCACATTTAAACGCGCAGGAATTATTGGCGTAGTATTTCAGCAAGTCATTGGGTAAGTTTAATTAGTCAAGAATTGCGAAGTAAACAGATAGCTAGCTAGTTGACATAAAATGTAATAATAGCCATGACATTTGTTAACCTATACATTAAATCCCAAGTTCATTAACATTGGGAAACGACGGCACAATATTTTTAAAAAGACGTCACCTCATTTCACCTTTTTATTTTCGTCCGGGCAGGCAAACGCGTTTCGACAGTTGTGACTTCATCAGAGCATCAAGAGATGTGCCAAACCCATTTTTATTATTATTAAAGTGCTTAGGTGATAATGACAATTGCCTATACCTGTGTGAGGGCAGTGCATAGTGGTATTCGAAAACAGTCAACCAACAATTGTTACTATATAAAGAAATATACAAATATAACCAATAACACATCATACCTTTGCAGCTCACACATCGAAACAAAAGATGTTCTGCAGGAGGCTATGGCTAAAGCCAGGGACTGGATTTTGGACTGCATCCCAGCAGGGTGCTCACAATCTGGCTTCTTTCCATCAAGCCTCCCTGCTCCCCCAGAGAAAGCTCCGGGGCCTGCTGTTCCCCTTCAGTGAGCTGGAGCCCCACTTGGCTTGCTCAGTGGATAGGGGCCACTTCCAGCTCTTCCAGCCCAGTGTGGAGGACATAACCAAGGCAGAGAAACTCTTCTCCCCATCCCCCTCACACAAGATTGATTACCACACCTCCGCCGTGAGGATGGAACACGCACCCTCACAGAACCAGCCAGAGGTAGGTGGAGGGATGTGTGTTGGATGTATGTTAAAATAGTTGTGAATGTAAATAGTAGTTTGATTGGAAATAAAAAACACTTGTATAGGCTAGGTCTTATTTCACTTTTAGATCACAATATGCAGCTTAAATTTAACATTGGTGTCTCAAGAAAGGTGAAGATGCCATTGTTACATTTTTAAAAAAACATCAGGGTTTCAAAAAGCTTGTCAGACATGGAGCAGCAATCTGGTCTGAAGATACGCCCTTCAATGTTGGAAAAGCCACTCCACAACTGCAGAGAATGCTGGAACATGTACAGTTGAAGTCGGAAGTTTACATACACTTACGTTGGAGTCATTAACTCATTTTTAACCACTCCACAAATTTCTTGTTAACAAACTATAGTTTTGGCAAGTCGGTTAGGACATCTACTTCGTGCATGACACAAGTCATTTTTACAACCATTGTTTACATACAGTGAATTATAAGTGAAATAATCTGTATCACAATTCCAGTGGGTCAGAAGTTTACATGCACTAAGTTGACTGTGCCTCTAAACAGCTTGAAAAATTCCAGAAAATGATGTCAAGGCTTTAGAAGTCTCCGATAGGCTAACTGACATTTAAATCAATTGGAGGTGTACCTGTGGATGTATTTCAAGGCCTACCTTCAAACCAAGTGCCTCTTTGCTTGACATCATGGGAAAATCAAAAGACCTCAGAAAAATAAATTGTAGACCTCCACAAGTTTGGTTCATCCTTGGGAGCAATTTCCGTCATACCGCTCAGGAAGGAGACGCGTTCTGTCTCCTAGAGGTGAACGTACTTTGGTGCGAAAAGTGCAAATCAATCCCAGAACAACAGCAAAGGACCTTGTGAAGATGCTGGAGGAAACAGGTACAAAAGTATCTATATCCACAGTAAAACGAGTCCTATATCAACATAACCTGAAAGGCCGCTCAGCAAGGAGAAAGCCACTGCTCCAAAACCGCCATGACTAAGGGTTTGCAACTGCACATGGGGACAAAGATCATACTTTTTGGAGAAATGTCCTCTGGTCTGATGAAACAAAAATAGAACTGTTTGGCCAAAATGACCATCATTATGTTTGGAGGAAAATGGGGGAGGCTTGCAAGCCGAAGAATACCATCCCAACCGGGAAGCACGGGGGTGACAGCATCATGTTGTGGGGGTGCTTTGCTGCAGGAGGTTCTGGTGCACTTCAGAAAATAGATGGCATCACGAGGAAGGAAAATTGTGGGTATATTGATGCAACATCTCAAGACATCAGTCAGGAGGTTAAAGCTTGGTCGCAAATGGGTCTTCCAAATGGACAATGACCCCAAGCATACTTCCAAAGTTGTGGCAAAATGGCTTAAGGACAACAAAGTCAAGGTATTGGAGTGGCCATCACAAAGCCATGACCTCAATCCTATAGAACATTTGTGGGCAGAACTGAAAAAGCATGTGCGAGCAAGGAGGCCTACAAACCTGACTCAGTTACACCTGCACTGTCAGGAGGATTGGGCCAAAATTATTGTGGGAAGCTTGTGGAAGGCTACCCAAAACGTTTGACCCAAGTTAAACAATTTAAAGGCAATGCTACCAACTACTAATTGAGTGTATGTAAATTTCTGACCCACTGGGAATGTGATGAGAAATAAAAGCTGAAATAAATAATTCTCTCTACTATTATTATATTATTTGACTGTGTGTATTCCATAATTCCAGAGGATCAGTAGTTGGTGGAAGATATGGGGTCATGAGGTATTTTTCAATCAATTAACTAGGCAAGTCAGTTAATAACAAATTATTATTACCAATGACGGCCTACACCAGCCACACCCGGACGACGCTGGGCCAATTGTGCGCCACTCTATGGAACTCCCAATCAAGGCCAGTTGTGTGACATCCTGGATTCAAACCAGGGTGTCTGTAGTGACTCCTCTAGCACTGTGATGCAGTGCCTTAGACTGCTGCGCCACTCGGGAGCCCAAATTGAGCTACTCAATTTTCTTTTGTGTTTCATGCAGCCACGCTTTGTTGTTCCATGAAAACAAACAGTGTGCCCAATCGACTCTTCTTCTCTGGTGGTGTTGGCTCACTGTGTGAGACATCCTGGGTTGTGCTGGTGAACTTTGTTTCAGGCTCAACAACCAAGACAACCTCTCCCTGAATGTGTTTAAGACAAAGGAGATGATTGTGGACAACAGGAAAAGGAGGCCCGACCATTCTCATCGATGGGGCTATAGTGGAGCAGGTTGAGAGCTTCAAGTTCCTTGGTGTCCACATCACCAACAAACTTTCATGGTCAAAACACACCATGACAGTCGTGACGAGGGCACGACAAAGCCTATTCCCTCTCAGGAGACTGAAAGATTTGGCATGTGTCTTCAGATCCTCAAAGTTCTCGAGCTGTACCATCGAGAGCATCCTGACTGGTTGCATCACTGCCTGGTATGGAAACTGCTCGGCCTCCACCGCAAGGCTCTATAGGGGGTAGTGCATACGGCCCAGTACATCCCTGAGGTCAAGCATCCTGCCATCCAGGACCTCTATACTAGGAGTGTCTAACCATTTTTTTGGCCTTTCCTCTGACGCCGCCTAGTATATAGGTCCTGGATGGCAGGAAGCTTGGCCCCAGTGATGTACTGGGCCGTACGCACTAGCCTCTGTTTGCGCCTTATGGTCAGATGCCGAGCAGTTGCCATACTAGGCAGTGATGCAACCGGTCAGGATGCTCTCTGGTGCAGCTGTATACCTTTTTGAGGATCTGGGGACCCATGCCAAATCTTTTCAGTCTGAGGTGGAAAAGGTGGTGTTGTGCCCTCTTAATGACTGTCTTGGTGTGTTTGGACCATGATAGTTCATTGGTGATGTGGACACCAAGGAACTTGAAACTCTCAACCTGCTCCACTACAGCCCCGTTGATGTTAATGGGGGACTGTTCGGCCTGCCTTTTCCTGTAGTCCACGATATGCTATTTTGTCTTGCTCACATTGAGGGAGAGGTTGTTGTCCTGGCACCACACTGCCAGGTCTCTGAACTCCTCGCTATAGGCTGTCTCATCGTTGTCGGTGATCAGGCCTACCACTGTTGTCGTCAGCAAACTTAATGATGGTGTTGGAGTGGTGTTTAGCCACGCAGTCATGTATGAACAGGGAGTACAGGAGGGGACTAAGTACACACCCCTGAGGGGCCCCAGTGTTGAGGGTCAGCATGGCAGATCTGGGGGTGGCCTGTCAGGAAGTCCAGGATCCAGTTGCAGAGGGAGGTGTTTAGTCCCAAGGTCCTTAGCGATGAGCTTTGTGGGCACTATGGTGTTGAATGCTGAGCTGTAGTCAATGAACAGCATTCTCACATAGGTGTTCCTTATGTACAGGTGAGAAAGGGGAGTGTGATTGAGATTGTGATCTGTTGGAGCGGTATGCAAATTGGAGTGGGTCTAGGGTGTCCAGGAGGATGCTGTTGATGTGAGCCATGTCCAGCCTTTCAAAGTACTTCATGGCTAGCGATTTGAGTGCTACGGGGCGGTAATCATTTAGGCAGGTTACCTTCACATCCTTGGGCACAGGGACTATGGTGGTCTGCTTGAAACATGTAGGTATTACATACTCTGTCAGGGAGAGGTTGAAAATGTCAGTGAAGACACTTGCCAGTTAGTCCGCACATGCTTTGATTACACGTCCTGGTAACCTGTCTGGCCCCGCGGCTTTGTGAATTTTGACCTGTTTAAAGGTCTTGCTCACTCTCGGTAGCCGATGTGTTAACACACAGTCAACCAGAACAGCTGGTGCTCTCATGCGTGCTTCAGTTTTGCCTGCCTCGACGCGAGCATAAAAGGCATTTAGCTCGTCTCGTTGGTTTGAATCACTGGGCAGCTCGTGTCTGGGTTTCCCTTTGTAGTCTGTAATAGTTTGCAAGCCCTGCCACATCTGACGAGCATCAGAGCCGGTGTAGTAGGATTTAATCTTAATCTTATATTGATGCTTTGCTTGTTTGATTGTTCGTCTGAGGGCATAGCCGGATTTCTTAAAAGCAACCGGATTAGTGTCCCGCTCCTTGAAAGCGGGAGCTCTAGCCTTTAACTCGATGCGGATGTTGCCTGTAATCCATGGCTTCTGGTTGGGATATGTATGTACGGTCACTGTGGAGACGACATTGTTGATGCACTTATTGATGAAGCCGATACACTGAGGTGGTATACTACTGTTGAATTCTGGGTTAAACTTGGAACATTGCTATCCTAGAGGCTGGTTTTTACATCAGAAATGAATGGTCATCTGTAGGAGCCAGATGGCTTTGGAATTTGCTGGGTGGATGGGAGGAAGTCACAGAATTTCTATAGGGGATACGGATGGACATCCTGTGGATTAGGCAAATGAGTGGTTGAGGTCATGTCAGATCCCCTTAAGGGAGATATGGTTTATTACCCTATTTCTTCGTCGGGCTATCTGCATTGTGTCCCACCCGCCAACCCCTCTTTTATGCTACTGCTACTCTCTGTTCATCATATATGCATAGTCACTTTAATCATATGTACATACTACCTCAATCAGCCTGACTAACCGGTGTCTGTATGTAGCCTCACTATTTTTATAGCCTCGCTACTGTATATAGCCTGTCTTTTTACTGTTGTTTTAATTGTTTACCTACCTATTGTTCACCTAATACCTTTTTTTGCACTATTGGTTAGAGGCTGTAAGTCAGCATTTCACTGTAAGGTCTACTACACCTGTTGTATTCAGCGCATGTGACAAACTTTGATTTGATTTGATTCCTGTCGAACCATAAGATGTAAGGAATGGAGTTTTTTTTTTACTCTGAGAATTAGCTTCGAATGCTCCTCAAATGCCATTGGATGAATCCCTGGACATATTCCAGTCTTTGCGAGCAAAATTGTCCTGTAGCGTAGCATCCACGTCATCTGACCGCTTCCGTATTGAGCGAGTCACTGGTACTTCCTGCTTTAGTTTTTGCTTGTAAGCAGGAATCCGGAGGATAGAATTATGGTCAGGTTTGTCAAATGGAGGGAGAGCTTTGTACACGTCTGTGTGTGTGGAATAAAGGTGGTCCAGAGTTTTTATTTTTTATTTATTTATTTTTTCTCTCTGGTTGCACATTTGACATGCCGGTAGAAATGAGGTAAAACGGATTTAGGTTTGCCTGCAGTAAAGTCCCCGGCCACTAGGAGCACAACTTCTGGATGAGCATTTCCTTCTTTGCTTATGGCCTTATACAGTTGGTTGAGTGCGGTCTTAGTTCCAGCATCGGTTTGTGGTGGTAAATAGACCGCTACGAATAATACGGATGGTGTGGTCTACAATTTATCATAAGGTACTCTACTTCAGGCGAGCAATACCTTGAGACTACTTTAATATTAGACCTCGCGCACCAGCTGTTATTGAAAATTAGAGACACACTCCCACCCCGCGTCTTACCAGACGTAGCTTCTCTGTCCTGCCGGTGCATGGCAAATCCCGCCAGCTTTATATTATCAGTGTCGTCGTTCAGCCACGACTCGTGAAACATAAGCTATTACAGAGTTTAATGTCTCGTTGGTAGGATAATCTTGATCGTAAGTCATCGATTTTATTTCTCAATGCTTGTACGTAGGCCAATAGAACGGATGGCAGTGGGGGTTTACTCGTTCGCCTACGAATTCTCAGAAGGCAGCCCGACCTCCGCCCCCTTTTTCTCCATCTTTTCTTCACGCAAATGACAGGGATTTGGGCCTGTTCCCGAGAAAGCAGTATATCCTTTGCGTCGGACTCGTTAAAGGAAAAAGCTTCTTCCGGTTCAAGGTGAGTAATCGCTGTTCTGATGTCCAAAGTTTTTTTCGATCATAAGAGACGGTAGCAGCAACATTATGTATAAAATAAGTTGTGAAAAAAAAAAAAAGCTATCAAAATAGCACAGTTTGTTAGAAGCACTTAAAATGTCAGCCATCCCCTCCGGCGCCATTTTACAATTTGACCATGAAGGCCTGATTCACGCAGTCTCCTCTGAATAGTTGATGTTGATGTGTCTGTTACTTGAACTCTGTAAAGCATTTATTTGGGCTGCAATTGCTGAGGCTGGTAACTTTAATGAACGTATCTTCTGCAGCAGATGTAACTCTGGGTCGTTCTTTCCTGTGGCAGTCCTCATGAGAGGCAGTTTCGTCATAGCGATTGATTGTTTTTGCAACTGCACTTGAAGAAACTTTGAAAGTTCCTGAAATGTTATAGATTGACTGACCTTCATGTCTTAAAGTATTGATGGATTGTCGTTTCTCTTTGCTTATTTGAGCTGTTCTTGTCATAATATGGACTTGGTCTTTTACCAAATAGGGCTGTCTTCTGTATACCACCCCTACCTTGTCACAACACAACTGATTGGCTCAAACACATTAAGAAAAAAGTTAATTTGTGGAATTTCTTTCAAGGCACACCTATTAATTGAGATGCATTCCAGGTGACTACCTCATGAAGCTGGTTGAGAGAATGCCAAGTGTGTGCAAAGCTACCAAATATTTGAAGAATCTCAAATATTAAATATATTTAGATTTTTTTATTTTAACACTTTTTTTGGTTACTACATGATTCCATATGTGTTATTTAATAATGTTGATGTCTTCACTATTATTCTACAATGTAGAAAATAGTAAAAAATAAAGAAAAACCCTTGAATGAGTAGGTGTGTCCAAACTTTTGACTGGTACTGTACTTGTATACAAAACATTTTTGGGCTGTGAAAATACTAAAATACACAGGAGAAAAAGTATATTAAATAACAAATATTCAAATACACATGTATTTGAACCCAGGTCTGGTGGGTGTGTGTGGGGGCACATGCGTGGGTGGGTGGAAGACTGGATGACTAAGTGTGTGGAATGGGCAGATTAACGCTCGCCCCCTCCTTCATGCTCTTATGCTTATAAGAATGGAATGAAGTGAACATTGGCCATGGCTTCATAAATTAACCGAATTCTGAAATGTATTCATGTAACCTCAGTCAGACCAGGACTTCAACCTAGATTCTTCCCCGCAGTGCCACATGGAAAGATGTTTGGAGAGAGGAGTGGTGCAGTGATTGTGAGACGTGGTTTTAGTTACCGCTCGGCTCACCACCTCTCCCCTGTCACAGTGTGATTTATCCCCCGGCAACATGGGGGAGCGGCTCTCTGCATCCATCTTGTGTCAGACAGACTCCATCTTGTGTCAGAGACAGATGGCTCCAGTAGCTCTGATTGTCCGCTGGGACTCCAGGGATATTACAGTAGCACACTGTCATATCTCTACAAATGACAGATTTTATATCATGGCTGGCAACACACAGTTGCAAACCCATAGCAGTGTGCTCAGCATTGCAGAATATAAACACTTTAAGGTGAACTTATCTAGTTTTCAAATTTCTACGTACACTAAGCTTTAACTTCAAAGTGATAATACAAAAAAAAAAAAAATTATGTGTGTGGGTATGTATGTATGTATGTATGTATGTATGTATGTATGTATGTATGTATGTATGTATACTACCGGTCAAAAGTTGGGGTCACTTAGTTGGGGTCACTTGTTTTTGAAATATTCATATTTTCAATTTGGTCAGCCTGTTGTTAAGGTCCTTACACCCTTTGGATGTTTTGTTGTTGTGTGTGCGTTGCCAGGTGTGTTTCATCGGCAGGAGTAATGTGGGGAAGTCGTCTCTCATCAGAGCTCTGTTCTCCCTGGCTCCTGATGTAGAAATTAGAGTCTCCAAAACACCAGTGAGTAAACTAAGATCTGTTGTTTATTGTTTATCGCTCTCTCTCTTTCCATACATTCTCTAAAGGTACTTTCACTGCCTGGCATTTTATCCACTCTCTCTCAGGGCCATACCAAGAAGATGAACTTTTTCAAAGTGGGCAAAGCTTTCACCATGGTGGACATGCCTGGTTATGGATACAGGGCTCCCAAGGACTTTGTGGAGATGGTGGAGCACTATCTGGGTTCAAGAAAAAAGTAGGTCTTCAGGATGTTTTAGCTTTAGTGGTCGTTAATCAATGTACAGTAAGTATACTGAACAAAAATTGAAACGCAACATTTTCTAATATTTTACTGAGTTACAGTTCCTATGAGGAAATCAGTAAATTGAAATAAATTCATTAGGCCCTAATCTATGAAATTCACGTGACTGGGCAGGGTTGCAGCCATGGGTGGGCCTTGGAGGGCATAGGCCCCCCCACTGGGGAGCCAGGTCCAGACAATCTGAAAGAGTTTTTCCCCACAAAAGGGCTTTATTACAGAAAGAAATACTCCTCAGCACCTCCCCCACCCCTCAGACGATCCTTCAGGTGAAGAAACCGGATGTGGAGCTCCTAGGCTGTCGTGGTTACACGTGGTCTGCGGTTGTGAGGCCGGTTGGACGTATTGCCAAATTCACTAAAATAACATTGAGGCAGCTTATGGTATACAAATGAACATTAAATTCTCTGGCAACTGCTCTGGTGGACATTCCTGCAGTCAACATGTCAATTGCACGCTCCCTCAAAACTTGAGACATCTGTGACATTGTGTTGTGTGACAAAACTGCACATTTTAAAGGGGTCTTTTACTGTCCCCAGCACAAGGTGCACCTGTGTAATGATCATGCTGTTTAATCCGTTTATTGATATGCCACTCCTGTCAGGTGGATGGATTATCTTGCCAAATGAGAAATGCTCACTAATATGAATGTAAATACATTCATGCACAAAATTTGAAAGAAATAAACTTTTTGTGTGTATGGAAAATGTCTGGTATTTTGTATTTCAGCTCATGAAACATGGGACCAACACTTGACATGTTGCATTTCTATTTTTGTTCAGTGTAGATCAGGGCTCTCCAACCCTGTTTCTGGAGAGCTACCCTCATGTAGGTTTGCGATCCAACCCCAGTTGTAACTAACCTGATTCAGCTTATCAACCAGCTAATAATTAGAATCAGATGTGCTAGATAACCAACAGGACGGTAACACTCAAGGAGCAGGGTTGGAGAGTCTTGATGTAGATCGAATGCATTTGTCTGTTTGTGTAACATGATCATGCTTCCCTCTGCTGTGTTGCATTTCTATCAGTCTGGTGAGGACCTTCCTATTGGTGGACGGCAGTGTTGGGCTGCAGGAGGCAGATATGATCGCACTGGAGATGTGTGAAGAGTTCAGTCGGCCTTACGTGGTGAGATTAACCTACTCTGTGCTCAGTTCGTTCTTCAAAAGATTAGCCTCTGTTTTAATTGAATATATACATATATACAGATGAAGTCGGAAGTTTACATACACCTTATCCAAATACATTCGTGACATTTAATCCTAGTAAAAATTCCCTGCCTTAGTCAGTTAGGATCACCACTTTATTTTAAGAATGTGAAATGTCCGAATAATAGAGAGAATTATTTATTTCAGCTTTTATTTCTTTCATCATATTCCCAGTGGGTCAGAAGTTTACATACACTCAATTAGTATTAGGTAGAATTGCCTTTAAATTGTTTAACTTGGGTCAAACATTTTGGGTAGCCTTCCACAAGCTTCCCACAATAAGTTGGGTGAATTTTGTCCCATTCCTCCTGACAGAGCTGGTGTAACTTAGTCAGGTTTGTAGGCCTCCTTTTCAGTTTTCAGTTCCACTCCAATACCTTGACTTTGTTGTCCTTAAGCCATTTTGCCACAACTTTGGAAGTATGCTTGGGGTCATTGTCCATTTGGAAGACCCATTTGCGACCAAGCTTTAACTTCCTGACTGATGTCTTGAGATGCTGCTTCAATATATCCACGTAATTTCCCTCCCTCATGATGCCATCTGTTTTCTGAAGTGCACCAGTCCCTCCTGCAGCAAAGCACCCCCACAACATGATGCTGCCACCCCCGTGCTTCACGGTTGGGATGGTGTTCTTCGGCTTGCAAGCATCCCCCTTTTTCCTCCAAACATAATGATGGTCATTATGGCCAAACAGTTCTATTTTTGTTTAATCAGACCAGAGGACAATTCTCCAAAAGGTACGATCTTTGTCCCCATGTGCAGTTGCAAACCGTAATCTGGCTTTTTTATGGCGGTTTTGGAAGAGCAGTGGCTTTTTCCTTGCTGAGTGGCCTTTCAGGTTATGTTGATATAGGACTCGTTTTACTGTGGATATAGATACTTTTGTACCTGTTTCCTCCAGCATCTTCACAAGGTCCTTTGCTGTTGTTCTGGGATTGATTTGCACTTTTCGCACCAAAGAACGTTAATCTCTAGGAGACAGAACGCGTCTCCTTCCTGAGCGGTATGACGACTGCGTGGTCCCATGGTGTTTATACTTGCAAACTATTGTTTGTACAGATGAACGTGGTACCTTCAGGTGTTTGGAAATTGCTCCCAAGGATGAACCAGACTTGTGGAGGTCTGCAATTTTCTTTTCTGAGGTCTTGGCTGATTTCTTTTGATTTTCCCATGTCAAGCATAGAGGCACTTGGTTTGAAGGTAGGCCTTGAAATACATCCACAGGTACACCTCCAATTGATTTAAATGTCAGTTAGCCTATCGGAAACTTCTAAAGTCATGACATCATTTTCTGGTATTTTCCAAGCTGTTTAAAGGCACAGTCAACTTAGTGAATGTAAACTTCTGACCCACTGGAATTGTGATACAGTGAAATAATCTGTCTGTAAACAATTGTTGGAAAAATGACTTGTGTCATGTACAAAGTAGATGTCCTAACCGACTTGCCAAAACTATAGTTTGTTAACAAGAAATTTGTGGAGTGGTTGAAAAACGAGTTTTAATCACTCCAACCTAAGTGTATGTAAACTTCCGACTTCGTGTGTGTGTGTGTGTGTGTGTGTGTGTGTGTGTGTGTGTGTGTGTGTGTGTGTGTGTGTGTGTGTGTGTGTGTGTGTGTGTGTGTGTGTGTGTGTGTGTGTGTGTGTGTGTGTGTGTGTGTGTGTGTGTGTGTGTGTGGTGATGAGGGCATTGTTAAACAACTCAGTGTTCTGTTTTGTGTCCTTGTATCTAGGTTCTCTAATTTCATTGCATGCCATTTAAGCCTTTTCACTCCCTCTCCTCCTTAGTGTGTTATGTTCCATCACACTCACTGTAGAGAGCAGATTCATGTAGAACGCTGTAACTTGTCCCACTCAGCTATTTAAAAACTGCAGTCCTGGATCCGGCCATTATTGATTGGCCCTGTCCTGTGCTTAATGCATGAAGCTGTGAATTATTCATGCTGTCAGGTTATTAAGCACTTTGACCACATAACTAAAATGATGTCAACGGGATCTTAAATAAAGCTATCAGGTTATTAAGCACTTTGACCACATCATTTTAGTTACGTCAACGGGATCTTAAATAAAGTTTTTATGTCCACCTTGTTGAGCCACAACAGATTAAGGACTGACGTCAGATTCAAATTATCCCGTTGATGTACTTACATGGAATGAATGGATGCACTCGTCATACTGCAAAGTTAAATACAGGCCTAGCCCCTGCCGCTTGTAGTTTCCAAAACCACCCAGAAGATGACCGAAAACAGTAGCTATTGTGCTTCATTGAACCGCTTATTTTGCTTGGGAATTTGGAACACAGTGTCTGATTTGGACGAGCACACAATGAGAACCTGTTTATTCATTCATGATCGTATAGCCTGTCAGCACTTGTTAATGAGGCATCTTTGTCAAACTCTTGTTTTGTCTGGTGTGTGATGCAGATTGTGGTGACCAAGATCGATAAGTGCCGCCAGGGGGTGCTGTTGACTAACCTGCTGCAACTTCAGGACGCCATAACACAAACTGTTAGCTGCTTCCCACAGCCCTTCCTGGTCAGGTGAGAGTCACCCACACACCCTACTATGCACCATATATATATATATATATAGATAGATCTATCTATTTTTAGACTGATGGCTTGTCACTGTGAACTTGCCATGTCAGAATGTAAATGTGATGTCAGAATTACACACACATCCTTATAGTCCTAAAAAATGTGTTACCTCTGGTTCGTCCGGCCATTCCTATGACGGAAATGAATGGGGAAAGAGTGGGGCTTTGGGATAAATGCCGAAAGTAAGGTTAACACAGGTTTAGGAGATCTTAAACGTTTTGTTCTGTGAGTTAATTACCTTTAGGAATTATGGAGCATTTATGTGCTCGTTTTGATTACATAAATGCTTCAAAATTCCCCAAAAAAGTGACGTTAGCTGATGAACATTATCTGATTTAAAAAATACGTATGTCTTATACGTAATTTTTTTTAATCAGATAATCTTTTATCAGCTAACGTCACTTTTTGGGAATTATGATGCATTTATGATCTCCTAAGACCTTTTTATTTTCTGCGTTAATCGGAAACCCCTCCGAAACACCCATTCCTTTCCCCATAGGCTTTGCCCAACAAGCCATGGCGGAGTTAGTGCTTACAAAAAGAAGCCATTTTACTATGGCTCAATATTCAAGGACATAAAGAGTTAGTCACAGAGTCACACTTATTTGGCAAAAGACCGACTGACACACCCTCTCTCTCATTTCACTCATGTCATTGTAGCAATCACATGACTAGACCAAGGTCATCACAGATGGAGTCTATAGGAAGAAAGTGTGGCTGACTGCTTACATGCAAAATATACACTGAGTGTACAAAACATTCCATGACATAGACTGACCAGGTGAATCCCATGATCCCACTTGTTAAATCCACTCCAATCAGTGTCGATGAAGGGGAGTCAGGTTAAAGAAGCATTTTTAAGCCTTGAGACAATTGAGACATGGATTTTGTATGTGTGCCATTCAGAGGGTGAATGGGCAAGACAAAAGATTTAAGTGCTTTTGAACACTGCAGGGTTTTTCACGCTCAACAGTTTCCCGTGTCTATCAAGAATGTGTGTACCACCCAAGGACATCCAGCACACATGACAACTGTGGGAAGCATTGGAGTCAACATGGGCCAGCATCTACACCTTGTAGTCCATGCTACGACAATTTGAGCTGTTCTGAAAACAAAAGGGGGTGCAACTCAATATTAGGAAGGGGTTCTTCATGTTTTGTACATCTCAGATATTTCTTGTTCAAACTGTTAGGTAATGGAACGATATGCTTCAGTTCCATCGTCATGCCAACCAGACCGTACAGTGATATTGTATTGTAAAATCTCTGTTGCCTTCACTGTAAACCAGAAAGTGTGCCATAGGTTACAGTCAAACTACAGCATTAACCAATCTTCCTAATTCTTTAGGTGATGGGAAAGGACAGACTGGATTATGTCACAGTGCAGCTTACATATTATCTTATATTATCTTATGTAAGCTGCAGTGCAGGTTCAGTTCTCTTTATTGAAAACTGTGAAAGTGCACCATTGCGGCACACATGCATTTGTGTAAATAAAACCTACCTTTCTAATTGGGTCAAATGGCTATCAGTGATCAGATAAGACGAGATAATGGTGGCAGTGGCACGCACGTATGGTTGGGCATACACACACACACACGGACCTACACACACACACGGACCTGACTGCAAACTGTCATTGAAATTGGAGGGAGGGGAATGACCGTGTGCAGGAGAGAGAGAGAGAGTGACTAACTGTCACTCACACACTGCCTCTCGGCCAAGGCCTTGGGGGTTTCGGCCGGCTGCACATTCCATAAAGGTTGAGTGTCGGAAGAATATCTCACACCCGTAACTAACTGATAACAGACCCACTGAAGTGCTACTCTACAGATACCAGCACACTAATGCGCTAATTTACTAACACGGAAGGGCCCCGTTATAATGGCTCGTAAACTGTACATGCACATACCCTAGTATGTTAACTGTCGTTCTTCACAGGTAGGCAAACCTACTTTCTCACTTTGACAACTACTTCATTACTCTGTCCTGTGTCGTGTATAGCAGGTCTCGCCAATTCTATACATGCAAATATGTTTGGATGTCTTCAAAATTTGAAGCAGCTATATATTGATCTCTCTCTCTCTTTCTCCTAATCGACAGTTCTCTCCATTTTTCGGGGATATACCTGCTCCGATGTTTCATTGCCCATGTGACCGGGAGCATTCAGCTGGGAGACACTTGTCAAAGCTGATCTAAGACCAGTTAACCACCTCTTCTCTTTGACTGCACACTCTGGAGCACAGCTGATAACTTCTTTGGAATCAGCTCATACTTACTCAATCTATGAACACTCGCACCACTGATACAGTAGCCTATTGTGGACAGATTTCAAAACTGACCAGAGATCAGTTGCTATACTTGGCTCATGTGCTGCAACAGTGTTTCTCTTCTAAACCATTATAACAAAGCAGACAGCTGATCTGAGATCGGATCCACTCTCTGTAAGTGCTTTCTTATGGACACGGCACTGTGTGATTCTACGGGAACTTTCACCTTGGGAAAAGAGACAAAATAAAAGCTGACCTGAAGACAGTTTCCCAATAGAGCCGCTTCACCTTTAGTGTTTGTGTACATTGTTTACTATAGTCAGACTACTATTTCTGTATAAAACTTTCCGAATGTACGGTTTCAGACCCCTCGACTTTTTCCACATTTTATTACGTTACAGACTTATTCTATGGATTCAGTTATTTTTTACCTCAATCTACACACAATACCCCATAATGACAAAGCAAAAACAGGTTTTTAGAAATGTTTTTGAATTTATTACAAATTAAAAAACGTAACTATCACATTTACTTAGGTTTTCAGACCCTTTACTCAGTACTTTGTTGAAGCCCCTTTGGCAGCGATTACAGCCTCAATTCTTTTTGGGTATGACGCTACAAGCTTGGCACACCTATATTTCTGGAGCTCTGTCAGAGTGACCATCAGGTTCTTGATAACCTCCCTGACCAAGGCCCTTCACCCCCAATTGCTTAGTTTTGCTGGGCGGCCAGCTCTGGGGAGAGTCTTGGTGGTTCCAAACTTCTACCATTTAAGGATAATGGAGGCCACTGTGTTCAGAAATTGTTTGGTAACCTTCCCCAGATCTGTGCCTCAACACAATCCTGTTTCAGAGCTCTACGGACAATTTCTTTGACCTCATGGCTTGGTTTATGCTCTGACATGCACTGTCAACTGTGGGACCTTAAATAAACAGGTGTGTGCCTTTCCAAATCATGTCCAATTGAATTGACCACAGGTGGACTCCAATCAAGTTGTAGAAACATCTCAAGGATGATGAATGGAAACAAGATGCACCTGAGCTCAATTTCGAGTATAATAGCAAAGGGTCTAATTAGTTATGTAAATAAGGTATTTCTGTTTGTTATTGTTAATACATTTGCAAACATTTCTACACTTTTTTCACTGTCATTCTGTGTAGATTGATGAGGAAATGTTTTTATTTAATCGATTTTAGAATAAGTTGGAACAAAATGTGGAAAAGGGAAGGGGTTTGAATACTTTCTGAATGCACTGTATGGTGATGGGAATATGTATTGTTTTAGTTTTGTAATAAAAACTATAAAAGGAAACATTTGTTGGTTGTTGTAGAACTCTGGACCTAAAGGGTCCTATATATTAAGCTACTGGTGGAGACTGTTAAACATTTCCCCTAGCATTTAATGAATGACAGAATTAATGGGGAAAGAAAGACTGAGGGAAGCAAAAACTCTGAGAACTGGCTACATTTTGAGAGACTGAGATAAGATCTTGTATTTTGTGGGGAAAGGTGATCAGTTCTGGAGTAAGACTGAACCAAGGTCTCATCTCAGGAAAAATAAGGTTACATTCATGTAATATAAACTGGATAGATTGCGTAAGAAGAACAACCTAGTTACAGGCCTACAATAGAGTCAGATGGTTTATGATACATTTGAGGTACAGTAATAAGACTGATTATATGGTGAAATGTGACGCACACACACTTTCTCACAGTTTGTGCTGTAACACATTATTTCAATGTTTTTGGTTGACAGATATTTATCCATCTACTTTGTTGATGTTATATTATTTTCTAGGGTATGAATTTCACAACTCCTTTTCTTTCTCTCCAAGCGATAGAAGTGTGAAGATCCTCAGTTACTTTTTGTGTCCTTGTCTTCCTCAAACAGCTAAAGTCTACCCCCCCCCCCCCCCCCCCCCACACACTGGGTACGAGGCTTATGCGATGTCACTTTGATGTCTTTCAGTGACAGACACAGAGCTTTCCTTCCACCTCTAGCTTTTATTTTTCATAGTGGGTCCAACATCCAGAGGCTTTTTCCAGTCCTACTCTTTTACAGTCCCACTGGGGAGAAGTGACGCACACCAGACAGGACCTTGGGCCCGTGCTCAACACGTACAGGTAGGCATCATCACTCCTTTGGTGGCGGTACCAGGATGATGATGTTGAATGGCTGTGATTGGAGGAGGACAATAAAATTTAAGAGCTGAAGGAGTGATAAAAAAGTAAGATGGTGCAATTTACGTTTATTGTAAGTTTAATCAATGACTGTCTTTTTCTGCATTCGCATTTGGACACTGACCTCATAAAAACGTTAGGCACAAGTTAATTATTATTATATATATATTTTTTTTAGGTAGGTATTAAAGGCCTGGAGGGGAGAGGTGTATGGTCTCAGTGCAGCCCTTGTCACCGTGGATACAGGAGGGAGGAGAGCCGGAGGAGTCTTAAAAGAACGCAACGCCACAGGACAGACGACTTCTCTCCATCCCCCCCGCACTCTGGAGTTCTTCTATTGGGTTCCTTTTTTAGATCATTTTTTTTACGCCCCCCGTCACCGTTCTCCACTATGAACACACCAATGACAACAGCTGCCGTGGCATTGGCCACCTGCCACACCAACGCCACGATATGCTCGGGCACGTCGTGCCTGGTGGCCCCCAGCAACTACAACAAGAACCTGAGCCTAGTTCTCAGCATTGTGCTGACCGTCATGCTGGCCATGGTCATGTTCTCCATGGGCTGCACTGTGGAGGCCGGTAAGCTGTGGGGACACATCAAGAGGCCATGGGGAATTTTTATCGGCTTCTTGTGCCAGTTCGGCATCATGCCCTTCACCGCCTTCGCCCTGTCGCTGGCCTTCAACGTGCTGCCCGTGCAGGCTGTCGTCATCATCATCATGGGCTGCTGTCCCGGTGGCTCCAGCTCTAATATCATTGCCTACTGGCTGGACGGAGACATGGACCTCAGGTGAGACTGACTGGAAGGAGTAACACTCTTAGATGAAGAAGAACGGTGGTGGGGGGGGGGGGGGGGGTTCTTCGGCTGTCCTCATAGGATAACTATTTTTGATTCCGGGTAGAACACTTTTGGGTTCCATGTAGAACCCTCTGTGGAATGGAACCAAAAACGGTTCTACCTGGAACAGAAGTGTTCTTAAGAGATCTCCTATGGGGACAGCCGGAGAACCCTTTTATGTTCTAGATAGCACCTTTCCCCCCCCCCCCTAAGAGTAGATGTTATTTGTTTGATGATTTAGCCTACTTTCAAGTTTTGCCTTTGGTACTACATTTTTGAGTACTTTTATGTGAGTGCATTTCTATCGTGATCCAGCATACTAATGTTGTGTGTTTTCCCCTCTCTAGTATCAGCATGACAGCCTGCTCCTCTATCCTGGCCCTGGGGATGATGCCTCTGTGTCTGCTCATCTACACGTCTGTCTGGACCTCTGCTGACACCATCCAGATCCCCTACCAAAGCATAGGTAGCTACCAATACTAAAATAAACCATTCCATACAGGGGCATATGCATTGATGTACCATCTAGACAATGTATTGGCGGGAATGCTTTTGTACAGCACTCTAGATTCCATCTAGCAGCACAGGAACATATAATTAGTATAGATTTCCACATATAGATTCTATTTCTATGTGTTAGAACACCGTTAGAAATGCTAAAACATTCGGATCCTTATAGCAGCTTGTGGACACCTGCTCGTCAAACATCTCATTCCAAAATCATTGGCATTAATATGGAGTTGGTCCCCCCTTTGCTGCTCTAACAGCCCCCACTCTTCTGGGAAGGCTTTCCACTAGATGTTGGAACATTGCTGCGGGGACTTGCTTCCATTCAGCCACCAGAGCATTAGTGAGGTCGGACACTGATGTTGGGCGATTAGGCCTGGCCCGCAGTTGGCGTTCCAATTCATTCCAAAGGTGTTCGATGGGGTTGTGGTCAGGGCTCTGTGCAGGCCAGTCAAGTTCTTCTACTCCGATCTCAACAAACCATTTCTCTATGGACCTCACTTTGTGCACAGTGGCATTGTCATGCTGAAACAGGAAAGAACCTTCCCCAAACTGTTGCCACAAAGTTGGAAGCACAGAATTGTCTAGAATGTCATAGCATAAACATTTCTCTTCACTGGAAGTAAGGGGCCTAGCCTGAACCATGAAAAAACATTATTCCTCCTCCACCAAACTTTACAGTTGGCACTATGCATTCGGGCAGGTAGTCTCCTGGCATCTGCCAAACCCAAATCAGACTGCCAGATGGTGAAGCGTGATTCATCACTCCAGAGAGCGTTTTCCACTGCTCCAGAGTCCAATGGCGGCGAGCTTTACACCACTCCAGCCAACGCTTGGCATTGCGCATGTTGATCTTAGGCTCGTGTGCGGTTGCTCGGCCATGGAAACCCATTTTATGAAGCTCCCGACGAACAGTTCGGGTGCTGACGTTGCTTCCAGAGGCAGTTTGGAAGATCATGACAGATTGTATATCTTTGTCTCCAGGTATCACCTTGGTGTCCCTCCTCATCCCCGTCGCCCTGGGAATCTACGTCAAAAACAAGTGGCCCCAAACAGCCAAAAAGATCCTCAAGGTAAGATTAAACTCCTTGCACTGCATACAGCTGGTGTTGTTCCACACTACTGCTACACTATACACTTCTAGGTTGTTATTCCGGGATCAATAGTGTGCATGCGATTTGTGGATTCAAATCAAGTCTTTAAAATGTGTGTTTGCAGGTGGGTTCCATAGTTGGCTTGCTCCTCATCATCATAATTGCAGTGGTAGGTGGGGTGCTGTACCAGTCCTCCTGGACCATCTCTCCCTCTCTCTGGATCATCGGAGCCATCTACCCCTTCGTAGGCTTCACCCTGGGCTTCTTCATGGCCCGCTTTGTAGGACAACCCTGGCACAGGTACTACTGCAATATAATATGATTCATGATAGTCCAGTCTTAATATTGTACCTAGCTGATAAAATCCAAGTTACCATTGCAATACAAGGTGTTGATAATGCCTACCTGAATTACACTTGAATAACCTGAATGAGTTATTCCCTTTGTGTCTCCCCTCTGGAAATGCCTTAACATTCATGTTAATGTAAACACTACAGTACCAGATGTGCAATGAACTCCAAAGACGCTACACTGAAAACCATCCAGTGCATTTTAACTTCACCTAGTTCATTTAACAGAGCAGGATGTTCTTTATAAGCACGCCAGTCAAGCGGAGCCCTTCGTCGCTCCATGGAACCTACTGTCGTTAACAAGCCCGTCGTTGTGTGTTTAAGGTGTCGTACCATCGCCCTGGAGACAGGCTTCCAGAACTCCCAGTTGTGCAGCACCATCGTCCAGCTGTCGTTCTCCCCTGAAGACCTGGAGGTCATGTTCGCCTTCCCTCTCATCTACAGCATCTTCCAACTGGTGGTGGCCGTCTTGTCTGTTGGAGGTGGGTCAGCTTATACCGCTGTTGAAGAGCTAATGTCACTATTGATATGTTATCAAAAGATTTGAATGGTTTTGTGGTCGACTTATCTATATTCCCAACATTTACTTGTCATTCTAGCTAATGATTGATTGCCCGGGTGTCAGTTTGATCATTAACTTCTCTCAGACTATGTTATTGATGCTTTTCAGTGCTTATTTAGATTGAAAGATGTAGGTGTAACATGAGTGGTTCCGCCTCCTACAGCTTACCAGATGTATAAGAGGAAGTGTGGAGGGGGTTCGTCTGAGTTAGACAGCGAGGGAGCAGAGGGGGACGCTGAGGCACCTCCTAAGGATAAGCAGGAGTACGCCCTGGAAAATGGAGGCTTTGAGTGCGACGAGAATGGCAACAACGGAGGAAAGGGCAAGATCACCCAGATGTGAGCACGGACAAGCCGCGGGACTCTTTGACAGTTAGCAGCACGCAGCGACCTGGGTGCAATACCGTACCTACATCCTTCCCACTCAATCACACCATACACACACACTGACCTTGAAAGGCTGAAATTGTGCATTACAGGTCCAGCCATTTAAAAAAGTGAGGTACTCTCAACATGGGAGAGGTTTCTGTGAAGCTTTACTTCATAACAAAAAAAAAAACACTCTTCAGGGGTAGGAAGCCATCTCAGATCCTGAATGAAGTCTGAGTTCTCCTCTACCTCACTTTTTTTTTAACAACAGTGTATACCTGCAGAGACCTCGTGGAGGCCAGCAGGGTTGCAGTGTGGTAGTGTCTGAGGTGAGGTATTGTGAAATTTGTTGAGTGGTGAGGGTTTCATCCTCTCTAGCTCCACAAGAGACACAGAGGAAACTGTTCACCATGAAAAGGTTTGTCTAGTCACTCCTGTCAGAACTACAATAACTTTTTTTATATTTATATTTGCAAACCAGTCAACTTAAACTAATTTATTAGTCCATGTCGTAGGACTCATGACACACACCAGCATTAAGACATTATATAGAATTTTAAATGGACCCCTCCAGGATATTTTATAATTTGTATGTTAAAGCAACAAAAAAAATACATTACAAGTCTTCCTGACTAATACAAGTGTTGTATTGAACATTCATTTAGTTTTAAATTATTTAGACAGTATATTTGAACCATATTTATGAATGTACTGTCTTTGTATCCATTGGTGTAATTCATGTTTTGGCGCATTTTGAAATATTTACATAGATGAATTGCCTAAATACAGACTATACCTAACATGAAGAACCCCTTCCTAATATTGAGTTGCACCCCCTTTTGTCTTCAGAACAGCTTCAATTTGTCATAGCATGGACTACAAGGTGTAGATGCTGGCCCATGTTGACTCCAATGCTTCCCACAGTTGTCATGTGTGCTAAATGTCCTTTGGGTGGTACACACATTCTTGATACACACGGGAAACTGCTGTGTTAAAAACCCAGCAGCGTTGTAGTTCTTGACACAAACCGGTGCACCAGGCACCAACTAACATACCGGGTTCAAAGGCACTTAAATCTTTTGTCTTGCCCATTCACATTCTGAATGGTACACATACAAAAACCATGTCTCAAGGGTAAATTCTTTAACCTGTCTCCTCCCCTTCATCTACACTGATTGAAGTGGATTTAACAAGGGACATCAATAAGGGATTATAGCTTTTACCTGGTAAGTCTGTCATGGAACGAGTGGGTTTTCATAATGTTTTGTATACTCAGTGTATATGTCTGTGAAGAACTGCACTGCACCTTAGTTGTTGTCTTTGTCTTTACGCAGAGGCTAGTTGCTAGTGTGTTGTCTTATAGAAAGTACCTACCCACCTGATCTTTTGATGTGTAAATGTACCCAGAAATTAAATAAAGGTGAACATTAAGTGGTCTATCAAGAGTTTTACTAAAATATATATTTCATGACAAACTGCAGATCCTTCAGTGAGACTTATCTTCTGACATCTATCACATCGGAACACATGCTTCCTGTGAATGGTCTTTTTTTTTTTTAAAGGTGACACAAATATACAGAATTTTTCTTTTCCAAGATGGCTTTAAAAACACTTCCAAAGCTGTTTAACAAAGATCTCTTCCATGTGGCATATCAGACATGGTACTGTATGTATCCACCCCGCCTTATCCATTCATACATCATGAATCTGTCTACAGTGGGAGGGTATTGTACAAATAGGGTACTGCTCCTCAGATGTACATAGACATCAACTGCAAGTCTGTGACGATCAGAGAACTTATTGCAGCCCTGCACTCATTTCTTAATTGACTGTGAGACATTTGTACTTTTACTTACGGAACCAAACTAACCATTTGATAATTACTTTGTAGCCTTGAGTACCTTTCAACTGAAGGGTGAACAACAAAAAGCTGTGAGCTGTTAGTCACCAATGGCGGCATCTGACAAAAAACTACGACTACTGTTTGCAGCACTCCCAAGGGTGTTACTGTATCAAACCAACGTTTTACAGATTTCAACCGAAAGCAAACTTCTGACAATCACCTGAATAGATTTGACTCGTTGGGAGAGATGAAGGCTGTGTCTGCTCCAGTGGATTCAGAGTGTTAGTGGATGGATGCTTCCTAAATGCTACATTTTTGACAGTGATGAAGACTTGCCTACCTGGAACTGTCTTCATGCAAAACAGTGCACTGCTGCCTGTCAAGATGTCACAGCCATTGAGGAGGATCTACTTGGACTTCCCCCTAATATCAAATATCGTCTGCATATCCATGAAATTTGGTCAAAATAGTTCCATGTGTCTGGGCTTTTTGTCTCAGCTTCAAGATCTGGAGTACCTTTACATTAGTGGTTGTCTCAAGTATTTTCAACCGGCAATAGCCAGGGCCTTCCAAATCTGCAAAAGGTGTATTTGAATGAGCCAATGATAATTGGGTAGTGTGATTGTCATTTTGGGCCTCACAAATTCAGAGATCTAGTCAAGTCATTTGACCATATTTGGTAATAGGCTATCAGCAATGGCACCTGATTGTATTTTATTTATTTAACTAGGCAGTCTGTAAATAAGAATTTGTTTTTAACTATGACGGCCTACCAAAAGGCAAAAGGCCTCCTGCAGGGGGCGGGGGCCTGGGATTAAAAATAAATACAATATAAATATAGGACAAAACACACATCACAACAAGAGAGACCTAAGACAACACAGCATGGAAGCAACACAACATAACAACATGGTAGCAGCACAAAATATGGTAAAAACATTATTGGGCACAGACAACAGCACAAAGGGCAAGAAGGTAGAGACAACAATACATCACACAAAGCAGCCACAACTGTCAGTAAGACTGTCCATGATTGAGTCTTTGAATGAAGAGATTGAGATAAAACTGACCAGTTTGAGTGTTTGTTGCAGCTCGTTCCAGTCACTAGCTGCAGCGAACTGAAAAGACGAGCCACCCATGGATGTGTGTGCTTTGGGGACCTTTAACAGAATGTGACTGGCAGAACGGGTGTTGTATGTTGAGGGCTGCAGTAGATATCTCAGATGGGGGGAGAGAGGCCTAAGAGGGTTTTATAAATAAGCATCAACCAGTGGGTCTTGCTACGGTATACAGAGATGACCAGTTTACAGAGGAGTATAGAGTGCAGTGATGTGTCCTATAAGGAGCATTGGTGGCAAATCGGATGGCCGAATGGTAAAGCAAATCTAGCCACTTGACAGCACCCTTACCTGCCGATCTATAAATTATGTCTCCGTAATCTAGCATGGTCATCTGAATCAGGGTTAGTTTGGCAGCTGGGGTGAAAGAGGAGCGATTATGATAGAGGAAACAAAGTCTACATTTAACTTAAGCCTGCAGCTTTGAAATGTGCTGAGAGGACAGTGTACCATCTAGCCATACTCCCAAGTACTTGTACGAGGTGACTACCAACTTCCAATGTCCAGTGTTGAATCATGCATTGGGCTGAAATATTTGCATTTAAAAGGTAACTCCTACTTTACATATTAAATGGAATTTTATTTCCAGTCTCAAAAATCTTAATAAATTTGAGATAAATGGCCAGACACAAAATAGACCCGATCTCTGCTTTTTCCAAAAACAACCAATTACATGGATAACACATCAAATTCTATTGGGAAATTATCTAGAAATGCCTTTTGCAAAACAGTTCAGTTGTTTTGAGAAGCTGCAGAATCGGGTTTTATCACTGAATTTAATTTCACACATTGAAGACTTTGATTTCCTGGGATTGACAAATCTGGAGCTCTTAGATATTACACAAAATAAGATGGAGAGATGCATGCAAACATGTTTACTGGTTTACATAGTTTGGCATTGTTAGACCTGAGGGACAATCCACTGATTCACACTATTGAGGCAAGGTCTTTCACACACCTCATGTGTCTCTTGGGGACTTGAACTTTCCACCTACAGAACAGAACCTGTGATCAAGCTGAATCTGACACTGATATTTGGCGACATTCTGAGGCAGCGGACTCATCTGTACATTAGTTCAGGTATGAGGCCAATGCAGTTGATAATTGGCAGTAATGTCACGTCCAAACACAATCTGAGTCTCCAGCTCAAAGGCCAGACCGTGTCATTTGAGGACTGTGACAGACCTTTCTTGAGTCTGTCATTTATCTTTAATGCTGAGGAATTCCTTTGTGGATCTGAATTCATGGGAAAGTACTTCAGATCATTGGAAACACTTGAGTACAGATCTAAGCTTTCAGCTAAAAGTGGTTGATTTAACATCAAGCAGCTGATTCCCCTGAGAAAACTGACTAAATACAGGTGGATGTTTCAATACAGCGTACTGCCAACATTTTTCACAACCTGACCAAACTGAATGTTCTGAAACTTTCAAACTGCAGGATTGACTCGAGGGAAGTTTAACAAAATACTTAATATCTTTGAAAACATCGTATTTGCGTATCGAGAACATTTATAACATATTCTAGCTTTACTGAACCTCTCTCTAGACTTAAGTATTTAATACACTACAAATGTTTTGCAGTTGTGACAATGCTTGGCTCATTGCTCAGGCAAAGGGGTACAGGCAGGTTGAAGTGATCATGCTTAATCATGATCATAATTAAACTTTGGAAGACTTGATATGCTTGTTAGACAAACCTAACTTTGTCAAGTACACAGAAGCCTACTGCACAACAGAGCTCTTGTGCTCTTTGCAGCAACTACCCTGGGAGTCCTGTTCTTCATGCTGGTGGTTTTCATCCATAACCTGGCTGGCCTCTAGTTCCTCCCCTTCTACCACATCACCGTTGGCTGGCTGTTGGAGGCCATGCTATCCAACACCAGGGAGCGCTACCACTATGACGCATGTGTCTCCTACAGCGGGAAGGACGAGCGCTGGGTGGTGGAGGAGCTTCTGCCCAACCTGGAACAGAGGGGTCCTCCTTTCCTGTGCTTCTGTCTACACAGTACAGTCGTGGCCAAAAGTTTTGAGAATGACACAAATATTAATTTTCACAACGTCTGCTGCCTCAGTTTCTTTGATGGCAATTTGCATATACTCCAGAATGTTATGAAGTGTGATCAGATGAATTGAAATTAATTGCAAAGTCCCTCTTTGCCATGCAAATTAACTGAATCCCCAAAAAACATTTCCACTGCATTTCAGCCCTGCCACAAAAGGACCAGCTGACATCATGTCAGTGATTCTCTCATTAACACACGTGTGAGTGTGGCTGGAGATCACTCTGTCATGCTGATTGAGTTCGAATAACAGACTGGAAGATTCAAAAAGAGGGTGGTGCTTGGAATCATTGTTCTTCCTCTGTCAATCATTATTAACTGCAAGGAAACACGTGCCGTCATCATTGCTTTGCACAAAAAGGGCTTCACAGGCAAGGATATTGCTGCCAGTAAGATTGCACCTAAATCAACCATTTATTGGATCATCAAGAACTTCAAGGAGAGCGGTTCAATTGTCGCGAAGAAGGCTTCAGGGTGCCCAAGAAAGTCCAGCAAGCGTCAGGACCGTCTCCTAAAGTTGATTCAGCTGCGGGATCGGGGCACCACCAGTGCAGAGCTTGCTCAGGAATGGCAGCAGGCAGGTGTGAGTGCATCTGCACGCACAGTGAGACGAAGACTTTTGGAGGATGGCCTGGTTTCAAGAAGGGCAGCAAAGAAGCCACTTCTCTCCAGGAAAAACATCAGGGACAGACTGATATTCTGCAAAAGGTACAGGGATTGGACTGCTGAGGACTGGGGTAAAGTCATTTCCTCTGATGAATCCCCTTTCCGATTGTTTGGGGAATCCGGAAAAAAGCTTGTCCGGAGAAGACAAGGTGAGCGCTACCATCAGTCCTGTGTCATGCCAACAGTAAAGCATCCTGAGACCATTCATGTGTGGGGTTGCTTCTCAGCCAAGGGAGTGGGCTCACTCACAATTTTGCCTAAGAACACAGCCATGAATAAAGAATGGTACCAACACATCCTCCGAGAGCAACTTCTCCCAACCATCCAAGAACAGTTTGGTGACAAACAATGCCTTTTCTAGCATGATGGAGCACCTTGCCATAAGGCAAAAGTGGCTCGGGGAACAAAACATTGATATTTTGGGTCCATGGCCAGGAAACTCCCCAGCCCTTAATCCCATTGAGAACTTGTGGTCAATCCTCAAAAGAGGCGGGTGGACAAACAAAAATCCACAAATTCTGACAAACTCCAAGCATTGATTATGCAAGAATGGGCTGCCATCAGTCCGGATGTGACCCAGAAGTTAATTGACAGCATGCCAGGGCGGATTGCAGAGGTCTTGAAAAAGAAGGGTCAACACTGCAAATATTGACTCTTTGCATCAACTTCATGTAATTGTCAATAAAAGCCTTTGATTCTTATGAAATTCTTGTAATTATACTTCAGTATTCCATAGTAACATCTGACAAAAATATCTAAAGACACTGAAGCAGCAAACTTTGTGGAAATTTAACATGAGTGTCATTCTCAAAACTTTTGGCCACAACTGTAGACTTCCAGATGGGGAAGGACATTGTGGAGAACATCACAGAGCCTCTACCGGAGCCGCCACACCCTCTGCCTGGTCAGTCGCCACTACCTGCACAGTAACTGGTGTTCCCTGGAGATTCAGCTGGCCACCTCCAGGTTGCAGGTGGAGCAAAGGGACAGCCTTCTCCTGATCTTCCTGGAGAAGATCCCCCCTCACTGCCTGGCTGGCCTGGTGAAGTCCAGGACCTATCTGGAATGGCACCAGGACCACCATCAGCACCAGGCATTCTGGGACAAATTGTGGGCTAAAATGAAACCCTCGGACTGAAGCGTAAGCTCAGAGGTTTATGTAGGACCTTGTGTTGATGCTGATAGAAGGTTGGCAGATATGTTGAGAATTTTGTACTGAGGACTTTTAACCAGTTTTTCCAATACACATATGCATCGTTGTTGCTAAGAGCAACTGAAAAAGGCTCTCAGAACTCTGTGGTTTTGATGCCTTTCTGTTTTACAGTATATCAGGTTGAGAACAACCTGTCCATCTGCTGTGAGTGACAATCCATTAATGTTCATTCAATGAAGCAGTTATTTTCATTTCAACATAAATCAAAAGAGGTTTGTACGGAGGTCGCTAATTGAGGCAGGAGTTAAGAGCATTGGGCCAGTTACCGAAAGGGCGCTGGTTCAAATCCCTGAGCAGGCAAGGTGGAAAAATCTGCCGTTCTACCCCCAACAACTGCTCCCTGGGTGCCGATGATGTCGAATAAGGTAGCCCCCCGCACCTCTGATTCAGTGGTTGGGTTAACTGCGAAGAGCACATTTCAGTTGAATAACTGACTAGGTATCCCTGATGATTGTTTACCTTGCATTTTGACCTGTAGGTTATGTGGTTTATCACACCCCCTTTCCTTCCAATCAGGTGAATTCTAGGCAATATTTGTGAATTGGAAGGAACCCAGTTTTAATGTATTATTTGATTATAATTTATGCCCTAGAAAAAAAGGCATCTAGCTGAAATGTTGGAAACTTGCCATTTTCTGTTTATGATTCGTCTTAAAGAAAAGTTAACATTTATTTGTAGGCAATGTATTAGCAGTTTTCCTGTAAATGACAAATCTAATTCGATAAAAAAGTGAATACTGCACACAGACTAAGGGTTTGCATAGGTTTAATACCACGTTTCTAAAACATTTTAATAATAGGCTACTTTAAGAAAAACTTAAGGCAAGCGACTGATGTAGGTCTAGAAAACGTCAGTGAAAAAATTGTAACTTGATGTCAGAGATGAAACGCATGCAACCAAGAAAACCTTGTGTGGATTTCTTTGTTTAAATCATGAAAGCTGAGAACCCCTTTTATCCCATAGGCCAGGGTTTTGGGGTCTTAAAAACCTATGAAGGCAAAAATGTCATCAATGTTAGTCTCATTCAGATCCAAGGGTTTCTGAACTGGAGTGTCTCTACTTTGGTTGCTAAGCTCATTGCTAAGGGACTGGTCATCAGTCATCGTGGCCACATCCCCCGGTGTGCCTGGTAAAATACTCCTGTTTCTCTTGTGTCTTAGTGACCGTTTTCTGTTGACACAGAATGCACTTGTGATTGGTTCAAATGCAGTCCTGAATGGCTGAAAGCAAATTCTAGGGTGAGCCCTCCTCCACAGTGTCTTCAGCGGCTGACAGGTCCTGGGTACCGCCCCTCTGAGTGACAGGGCCCAGCAAACCTCCCGTTTGTAGCGCGTTAGTTTCCCTTGTACACTGGGGAGACCAAGAACAAACACCACATAGGTTCCCCATCATTAATGTGACTGGAAGTTTTAGTTTGGGAAAGGTGTGCAAAGATGTCCCATTGTGATAGTCCGATAGATGCAATAGACAATATTATTAAAAGCCCAGTTAAAATAGAGTCCCTGTACCTGCAGCCCTCTGATTCCAGGCATTTCATCCTCTGGCACTTCAGGTTCAGGAACGTCAGACGCCCCTTCTCCTGACGCAGCTTCCTGCTTTCACACCATCGCATCACTTCCTCCAGGTGGGCGGCCATGTTGCTGAAAGTGGGGGCTGTTCTCAGTTGCTTCAGAAACTTCCTCTTCTGACCAATCACAGCAGCATCCAGTAATGAAGGCTGCACTTGTTCTGTTGACACCTGCACAAAGAGTTCAAATGACAATCTAGTATAAGTAACAACACTCATCATCAAATAACTAACTCAAATGAAAGCAGTGGACTTAAAAAGGTGTAATGGATATAATATTCTGACATTAAAACAACCACACATACCTCTGTGATACCGCCATGGGTTCGTTTCAGCAATTGCTTCATATCAAATCCAGAGACGGCACCTGTTATAAGGAAATTATATGACGGTTATATTATATGTTCAAATGTAAACAACAGAATATAGGCTATGCCAGGAGAGCTACAAAAAATTGATCAATCTATCAAATGTATTTTATAAAGTCCTTTTTACATCAGCAGCTGTCATAAAGTGCTTTATAAATACCCAGCCTGAAACCCCAGAAAGCAAGGAATGCAGAGGCCGATGACACTGACCTGTATCACCAGTTCTCTGGAGTAAGACTGCAGTTCCCAGATCCACTTTGCTGCTCTTCCTATTGGAGGGACCACCCAGAGCCTGCTCCCTCCTCTCCTCTCCCTCCTCTCTGAACAGTCTGTTGAGCACAGAGGACCTGGAGGCTCCTTTCACGCCAAGGCCCTTAGGGGCCCGGGAATGCTGCATCTTCAACAAGGAAGAGTCAGAGGGCCCGAGGAACTCTGCCATCCCTGCAGGCAGGGTGAAGTCTATGAGGAAGGCCATTGCCTGAGCCTGGGACACCTCTTTCAGGAGCTCCAGGAGGTGCTGGTAGAGAGGGGCCAGGCTACCCAGGATGCCCCGGAAGAACACCCTGAGGAGCAGAAAGATACATCACTCCTATCCGGAGTCACTTCCACTTACAGAGTCACTTACATTCGTCTTAAGATAGCTAGATGAGACAACCACACAAAGTCATAGTAAGTAAACGTCATAGTAAATCATCGCTAGTAAGAAGGGACAGGTTTGAGTGAAAAGCAGTACGTCAGACATGACCCTGAAAGAGCCACGGGACTCACCACAGTCGACTAAGCATGCTGGTGAGCACCACGTTCAACATAATGAATTCCTTTGAGTGGAGGTGCTGCTTCGCTAGTCTGGAGAGGAGACTGGTCAAGGCAATCATACACACCATGCTCATGTATACATGTCTACACTGAGACCATTGTTGCGTTCCAGGTTGTCTTTTTCTTTTTTTGTTGCAGTCATGCTGCACATTACAGAAGATTGTCATGTTGTTACATACCCCGTCATCACTTTTGTCTCGAGACGTCTTCATTTAGATTGGTCTTAAAGTCATCTCTGGATATGTCTCAAGATGCATTAAGACATGTTGATGGCTGAGTAGGTATTACTGTGGTTCCTGACAAGTTAAACACTTCCCCAGGCGTCGTGAGACCTAACAATATGCAACTGCAAAAAAAGATGACCTGGAACGCCAGCAACAGTCATTTATATAGTAATAATACATTGGATTTAGAGCACCTTTCAAAAAAAACAAGGACACTTAAGCAAAAAAGAGAGGTAAGATAGCAGCTGAAGTCTCCCAGAGGAGAGGGTGAGAGAGAGAAGGATACATGAAGGCTCTGGTGCAGTGATTGAGCAGACATGTCATCAGTCTGGCAGCTCCCAACACCTTGAGACAAAGCCATTCCAGCATGGGCTGACTGGGTACATCACACTGACCTGTCTCCATAGCCAGCTGGCTGCAAACACAAGCATACAGATATACACACATCAAGATGACACAGTTAGTCTACGGTGTATTGGATATCAAATAAACATAGACTCAAAAACAAGTTATATGAATCTTGACGCTCGATAGTGTGCTGTGTCTGCACGATTAGATGCAGCTAAGTAGTCCAACAAGGGCATGTCAATTCCCTGGCACAGAACCATTTGCTAATAGCTAAATGCAGAGGAATTCTCGCTAGTTAGTACCTTTGCACTTTCTTTGGACATAGCTCCTTCAGGTCCAGAAGAGCAGCATCCAGCTTCATTTCCTTCAACCGGTTTATGCATTGCTCAACCTGCAGGGGTTTTCAAAACTCAAGTCAATAACCCTCTACATCAGTGGTATCAAACTAATTTTGCCCTGGGGGTAGGGTTGCCATGCCCATGGTTTTTCCCGCAGTTGGGCTATTTTGAAAAAAGCATGTCACGGGTGAAAATGTATTGGTCGCTGGTTTTCGGCATACTTCTATATTGCACTGCGGCCACCATGACTCATTCAAGGGTTTTTCTTTATTTTTACTATTTTATACATTGTAGAATAATAGTGAAGACATCAAAACTATGAAATAACACATATTGAATCATGTAGTAACCAAAAAAAGTGTAAACAAATTAAAATATATTTTATATTTGAGATTCTTCAAAGTAGCCACCCTTTGCCTTGATGACAGCTTTGCACACTCTTGGCATTCTCTCAACCCACTTCACCTGGAATGCTTTTCCAACAGTCTTGAAGGAGTTCCCACATATGCTGAGCACTTGTTGGCTGCTTTTCCTTCACTCTGCGGTCCAACACATCCCAAACCATCTCAATTGGGTTGAGGTCGGGTGACTGTGGAAGCCAGATCATCTGAAGCAGGATTCCATCACTCTCCTTCTTGGTCAAATAGCCCTTACACAGCATGGAGGTGTGTTTAATAAACATTGTGCCTTATACATTACATAGTGTACCGCATATTACGCATGGCAGAAAAATATCAAACAAAACTGATTTAAGATGTCTTTGGTACCCGTGATACAAGTCAGTATTCGAAGTCCATCCATGTCTGAGGACATCAGGAGATGAAGTGGAAACCAGCCACTAGGGGCAACAGTGAGGTTTCGGTTTTACTAGGGCGTTGTGTACGGAGATGGTGGATGGGTGTAAGCATCTGCCACCGATTCCAAGTTCAAATCCAGCGACATAACGTTGATTTTGATATTCTTGTTTTAAGCCTATCCCAAACCTTAACCCTTACCTTAATGCCTAACCTTGAGAATTTGGAGTTAATGCCTAAATGTAACCTTAAAACACTTTGAAATTTGACGTTTGAGAAACATGGATGTTTAATTCTGACCTGAGACTGTGAGAGCTGGTAGCAACTACTACCAGAGCGAAGGCCTAAGCTTTCATTTTTCAGAATTAGAACTGTGTGGGCACGGTATGAATATTGTAAATAAAGGATTAATATGCCCCATGTGGGATTAGAATTTACAGCCATTGAACTATGAGCCCAACTGTTTTAGCAGACTGCACCATCAGTCATAACGGTTGAGGAAAAAATACAACAAGTTGACATCTACTTGTTACAATGGATATAGCTACGCATATAAAAAGGTATAATCCACAGTCTACACGTTTTCTTTCTTCGTAAAAGCAATATAGATGTGTATGAAACGGTAAGCAAAAACGTTGAATTTGGTCAGATGCGGAAATGTGCCTTACTGCCTTTTGAATTCTGTGTAATGTCAGTAGTCTAGTCAAGGAAGCGTCATGCTAAATATATTGGCACACTTTACTTACCGAGACCAAATAGGTCATGCTGTCACCAGCTTTTATAGTAAGCCTTGAGGTGGTACCACTCAGCACATCTAGAAGAGAGTGTATTTCATACCGACCCCCTCCTTTGAGATGACATAGAGGCCTATACATCACGATTTCAATGGTAGAGTTGAACCGCTAGGTTAAAAAGGGGCTAGATTTTTCTACCAAAAGACCAAAATATATCACTTCTGCAACAAACTGTTATAAAACCAGAATTGACTTGTTTCACTATAACTCAAATCTAAAAACTGAAATATGGTTTTCATGTAAGTTACCCTTCAATTGGTGATACTCAATTCCCAACTTGGAAGTCAACACAAGTCTAAACGTCCACATTTAGTTGCAGGGGGTTTGATTGAATTTAGAAAATGATCCATTATTAAATGAAATATTTTTTTTCACCCTGAAGTAATCCAACAATGTGCACACCGCAATCTTGTCTATTTCAAATTTGATCTCATTGAAAATTCTGTGCTATGCTTAACATGACATAATGTTACCTAATAAAGCCTATCAGCTGGAACAGTAGCCTACTAATAATGGTCAGAATAGGTAATATTGTTAATAACTATAATCATAATAGGCTACAACTTAGTTGGTAAAAACAACAATAAATGGTCAGGTAACGCAGGCCTTTTTCTTGATCCTCACCTGTTTGAGAATCCTGAAAGTCTTGTGTTGCCTGAGGCTGTTATTGAGAACATAGAGAAGCTCGTACAGGACACGGATCTCAGTCTGCAGGACTCGACTGCCAAGCAACTTGAGCACTTTCTCATTTTCCTCCAGGACACGTTTTACACATGTACCTAGATACAATGCACAGTACACACACACGCATGAAATAAGCAGTAAAAAAAACACACAAAAAACACCGCACAATTGTGATGTAAATAACGTTCATCTAGTTAGCCTAACTTTTACAGAGCAAGAGCAATATTCTCTACCATCAGTCAGAACACTCCCCACGTGTGTACCGTAGCTTGCTGTAGTCTGCAGCAGGGCTAGTTTCCGTGCGCTAATGTGGCTATTATCACACAGCGAAAGGGCGCTACAAAAAGTTTATGCAGAAATGCGATAAACTACATACCTGTTGAGAGGCCGAACGGTATATGGACAGTTGAAACCGCACTTGGAAAGGGAATGTTTACTTTATTCCACGGTTCTTCAGCCATGCTCACGTCCATTTCATCGCAAACCAAGGAAGTGAAAGCTACCCAATTAGAATCAAGGAAATATTAACGTCATCGCCAGGATTTAAAGGTACAATTGCACCTCGGCACACTGCTGTTTCAGAGAAGCAACCAGCAGGCTATTATTTATTGCCAATCTATGTAAATACCTTACCCAAAATAAACAAAATACTATCTCTGGTATTATAAAAGTATAGATTTAATCCACATCATAAATACACCAACATAAACACATGAATTCATCAAACCAAATGTTCAAGTATGTTCCAAAATCCATGATACGACATGTGAGTTGACTTCATCCAGCACAGACTCCTCAGCCCTTCCCTTCACTGTAAGCCCATGGCTGCCTCCTTCAATCCAGTGAACAGTCGCTGGAGACTTCATCTCCTTTAACACATCATCCAGAAGGATCTGGACAAAGGAAAAATCACCAGTGCAAAACAAAATTGGGACTAGAAAAGAATGTTTCTTCCAGCCCATCAGTTTGAAATAATAAAAGAACATACACAACCAAATGAGAGATGCATGTGCAAACTTGAACAGTTTCATTATAAGGGAGACGTGTAATCAGTTTGAAGTGAAACACATGCATCATCAAAAAGAGATGTGCATGTGCAAACTTCAATGGTTTCTGTGAATGATCATATTCCTCCGATCTGCTGATGTTCATGCATTAACCAAAAGACACCCATCACCATTCTCACCTTCTCACACATGTTGTCTGCAGTACCAGACAGAAACAGTACAGGCACCTCCTTGGGCAGCGCCCTGAGGTCCTCACTCCGCTGTCGATGAGCGTGTGTCAGTCCTGGAGGGTGTAGGGGAAAGGACAGACAGACCAGTCCCTGCAATGCATCCTCTGACCCACCACTGAGCTGCCTGGCCAGGGCAGAGGCAGCACGAGACCCCATAGAACGTCCTGAAGTGGAGGGTACACAGTGAGTAAGTACACAGTGAGTATTATATCTGTCTTGGAAGTGATTGCTTAAGAAGAACTAGTTTATGGATCAATTAACAATGCTCAATACTCATGCCCCCAGTAAACACCAATACTCAGAATATGTCCCTGGTGAGGAGTTTTCAGTAGCTTCCACAGCCACAAAGTCAAAATTGGCTACAAAAAAAGTGCTTTTTGGAAAATAAATATCGTTAGGCATAAGGTTAGCAGTGCGGTTAAGGTTAGGTTCAAAATACAATTTTAGTAAGATACATTTTAGAAATGGGCGTGATTTACGACTGCGGGTATAGAACAATTAAGCAATAAGGCCCAAGGAGGTGTGATATCGCCAATATACCACGGCTAAGGGCTGTTCTTATGCACACGCAACGCAGAGTGCCTGGACACAGCCCTTAGCCATGGTATATTGGTCATTTATCACAAACCCTGAGGAAACGTATTGCTATTATAAACTGGTTACCAATGTAATTAGAGCAGTAAAACTAAATGTTTTGTCATACCCGTGGTATACGGTCTTATAAACTGGGTGGTTCGAGCCCTGAATGCTGATTGGCTGACAGCCATAGTATATCAGACTGTATACCACGGGTATGACAAAACACTTATTTTTACAGCTTTAATTACATTGGTAACCAGTTTATAATAGCAATAAGGCACATCGGGGGTTTGTAATATATGGCAAATATACCACGGCTAAAGGGCTGTGTCCAGGCACTCTGCGATGCATCGTTCCTAAGAACAGCCTTTAGCTGTAGTAAATTGGCCATATACCACACCTCCTCGGGCCTTATTGCTTAAATATACCATGGCCTTCAGCCAAACAGAATTCAGGTCTCAAACCACCCAGTTTATAATAATGAATATATACCCGGATTGCAGATGCTATGTATTGGCCATTGAGTCATCTAGTGTATATAAACTCAGCAAAAAAAGAAACGTCCCTTTTTCAGGACCCTGTCTTTCAAATATATTTTGATTTTTACAAATTAACTTCACAGATCTTCATTGTAAAGGGTTTAAACACTGTTTCCCATGCTTGTTCAATGAACCATAAACAATTAATGAACATGCACCTGTGGAACGGTTGTTAAGACACTAACAGCTTACAGACGGTAGGCAATTAAGGTCACAGTTATGAAAACCTAGGACACTAAAGAGGCCTTTCTACTGACTCTGAAAAACACCAAAAGAAAGATGTCCAGGGTCCCTGCTCATCTGCGTGCAAGGAGGCATGAGGACTGCAGATGTGGCCAGGGCAATAAATTGCAATGTCCATATTGTGAGACGCCTACGACAGCACTACATGGAGACAGGATGAACAGCTGATCATCCTCGCAGTGGCAGACCACGTGTAACAACACCTGCACAGGATCGGTACAGCCGAACATCACACCTGCGGGACAGGTACAGGATGACAACAACAACTGCCCGAGTTACACCAGGAACGCACAATCCCTCCATCAGTGCTCAGACTGTCCTCAATAGGCTGAGAGAGGCTGGACTGAGGGCTTGTAGGCCTGTTGTAAGGCAGGGCCTCACCAGACATCATGGGCAACAATGTCACCTATGGGCACAAACTCACTGTCGCTGGACCAGACAGGACCGGCAAAAAGTGTTCTTCTCTGACGAGTCACGGTTTTGTCTCACCAGGGGTGATGGTCGGATTCGCGTTTATCGTCGAAGGAATGAGCGTTACACCGAGGCCTGTACTCTGGAGCGGGATCGATTTGGAGGTGGAGGGTCCGTCATGGTCTGGGGCAGTGTGTCACAGCATCATTAGACTGAGCTTGTTGTCATTGCAGGCAATCTCAATGCTGTGTGTTACAGGGAAGACATCATCCTCCCTGATGTGGTACCCTTCCTGCAGGCTCATCCTGACATGACCCTCAAGCATGACAATGCAACCAGCCATACTGGTCGTTCTGTGTGTGATTTCCTGCAAGACAGGAATGTCAGTGTTCTGCCATGGCCAGCGAAGAGCCCGGATCTCAATCCCGTCAAGGACATCTGGGACCTGTTGGATCGGAGTGTGAGGGCTAGCGCCATTCCACTCAGAAATGTCCAGGAACTTGCAGGTGCCTGGGTGGAAGAGTGGGGTAACATCTCACAGCAAGAACTGGCAAATCTGGTGCAGTCCATGAGGAGGAAATGCACTGCAGTACTTAATGCAGCTGGTGACCACACCAGATACTGACTGTTACTTTGATTTTGACCCCCTCTTTGTTCAGGGACACATTATTACATTTCTGTTAGTCACATGTCTGTGGAACTTGTTCAGTTTATGTCTCCGTTGTTGAATCTTATGTTCATACAAGTATTTACACATGTTACGTTTGCTGAAAATAAACGCAGTTGACAGTGAGAGGACGTTTCTTGTTTTGCTGAGTTTATAAATCATTGGTATAGAAGCTAATAAGGATGCAGGTGAGGAGGGCCACTGTCTGGGCAAGGGGTTGGAGATACAGTAGAGAGCTATGTGCAGATATACATTGAGCAAGGATCTTTCAGAATGATGCAATTGTATTGGTTTGTTATGTAAGCATAAACCCCAAGTGTGGCTCATCAGCACTGGGAAATACATAAGGCCAATAAGATTTAATTGAGGTTATAAAATAGTTTTGATTGCTTACCACCAAGAAATATGTTTCTTATTGTGAATTTCTCAAGATTTTTCAAGTATTCCTGCAAAATCAAATAGAATATTTCCATAAATGGCACACTTGCATTCAGTGAATTAACTAGAGTAGATCTTCATAGCCAACTAAAGACAAGGTTTTTTATGACTTGGTATTCTTTATTCACGTCGTCTATGGAACGAAACATGCACAAATCTGTATTTCGAAAATAATTCTTACCCAAACGGCATGGTAAGCCTTCACTCTGTAAACCAGGTTTAAACCTTTACATGTGAAGCGAAGACATAGCAGGCCATTCGATGAAAGTGCATGAGCAAGAGAAACCAAATGCTTGAAGTTCATGTCCCCACCAGCCCCGTGCGTCAGGATAACGGCAGTCTGCACATCACTAGCGTTGGCTGGGATACTCAACACAGCAACTAGATGTTTTGCCCCAAAAGGTATTGTCATGCTGTCCTGCAAAGTAATTCAAGTTAGTGAGTGATTTAAACTTGACCAGGTAACCTATCCGATACTTGTATCAATAGTAAACAAACATTTTACCTCTTGAATCGTGTCCATGCTCCCATTTGTTTATCCCGCACAGCTTCATCTAAATCACATGACTTCTCAACTTCACTGTAAACTATTCATAACACGCCATCTAGTGTACTGGAGTCGATGGTACTACACAATTACAAATGAGGATTTGGGATAATTTATTTGACTATAATAAATGGTTGGAAACTCACAGTCATATGTATACTAAGATTTGAATACACAATGTGTAATTTTTCCTAGCTCCCTGAGCAATATAGCCTTGCCGACAGTGGTGCGACTCACAGCGAGGGAGAGCTGTGACAGGAGGACTTCGAGTTAGGTGTTTGCCAGACTATGAGCAATAACCCTCCCAACTACACACACTGGCGATGGGTGTGTGTCAGTCCTGGATGGACTAGCCAGTGTGTGTGACAATTACATTTCCAAGGTCAGGTCTTGCTTTATTATTGTAAATATGCCTCATAGGATGTAGACTACTGTCAGAGAGGCACTTTGCCCATTTCCTTAAAGCTATCAGTTCCACAAATCTATAGGGCTATTACATGGAAGTCTAACAAGGAAAACAATACAATGGGTCTATCATATAATCAACTAACATCTGTGTGTTTGTCTTTACATGCTTCTATTGTGTATAACTTTAACCTGTGATATGGTGTGTGCATATATCGAAGGAAGAAAAGAACACAACAAGTGTTAACATACAATGAAAAAATATTTATTATAAACATGTGGAAACTAACAATCATGTATGGTTAGGGTGACTGACAAGCCCACAATTCACATTTTGGCCCCCCAAAAAAAACATTTTACAGCACAGAAACATCAGATAAAAATGTGATTGTTTTATAATTGAACAGCGGACAAATCATAATTCATCCTTGACCTGAAAAGCAAACATAAAAAAAAATCAATGTCAAACTTCATATGCAGGGCAGGGTTGATGTTAGTGTCATAAAAGTCATACGTTTGTCAAAAAAAAAACTGTTATAAAAACCATGCAATGCCATAAAGCTTTTCCAATTCAATGAATCTGTTCCCTCGGAATCTTCGATCCATCCGCATGTGTATTACAAAAAAAGACTTAAAAAGATCGATAGAGTAGTGTGTTATTTGCAACATAACATTTATGATATGTTTGGACTGATATAAAACCAGCTTAGGGGGATTTAGCATAGGCTAAGATAACATTTAGCTCTGTGGCAAATGCATTTTGTCAAACGTATTATATGAATCCAATCAGTTGATTGAATATCCCTTTGCCAAAGATCTGTTTTCATGTCACCTTTGACAGACAGCAGCCTGTAAAAAGACACTGGCAGGGACATTCCTTTAGCATTGTAGACATAGGGGGCAAATTATCATATACTGCATTAGAGTTGGGCAATACGGACAAGTGTCTATATCGCGATAAATTGCCTGAATTGATCAATTCAGAAGAATAGGACGATGTGTGTATGATATTACAGGAGCAGTGCAGTCAAAACGTGATTTTCCTTAATTTTTTTCCTGATCTACTACCGCATGACAAGAGGTACCAATGCACCATGTCTGGAACCAACATCTACCCAGACTACCTGCATTGACCCTTTTTTGCACTAACTCTATGCAGACACAATTGACTCTACCCACACACTCACGACCCAACACACACTACATACGCCCACACACACACACACACAAGGCATACTGACGCCACACACACTTTCATACTCACCACATATGCTGCATCTGCTGCTACTGTCCATTATCTAACCTGTTGCATAGTCACTTTACACCTACCTATACATACAGTATGTTATTTTCTACTCCCTATATATAGCAATGTTCACTGTGTATTTATTCCTTGTGTCACTATTTATGTTTTATCTTTAACTCTGCATTGTTGGAAATGGACCCATAAGTGAGCATTTCACTGTCAGTCTACACCGGTTGTCTACGAAGCATGTGACAAATAAAAATGTGATTTGCCAATAATTTTGTGTTTATAGTCCCAGCTCTATCCTATATCAGAATCTCCTGTTGTCAAAACACTGATAGCCCAGTTCAAGGTTGACTGCAGTGGGATCAGAGCTAGGATGCAATCCCTTGTGCAAACATTCCTGCTTCCATTTTCCTCCCTATGTGCTGTAATAGAGAAATTAGCTTGTGTCTTGATGCTTACCTGTGGTGTCCTGTGGCAGGAGCATGGGAAGAGGTCATCAGTGGGCTGCTCGACCCGTTCCATGCCCTCTCTGATCTTAGGCTCAGTCACCTGCAACTTGGCATACTCCTGGTCAACAGAAATAGAGAAACATGGGGATTTAAAAAAAACAATGATATATTACACACACTACCATTCAAAAGTTTGGGGTCACTTAGATATGTCCTTGTTTTTGAAAGAAGAACACATTTTTGGTCCATTAAAATAACATCAAATTGATCAGAAATACAGTGTAGACATTGTTAATGTTGTAAATGACTATTGTAGCTGGAAAGGGCAGATTTTTTATGTGATATCTGCATAGGCGTACAGAGGCCCATTATCAGCAACCATCACTCCTGTGTTCCAATGGCACGTTATGTTAGATAATACTGGTTTATCATTTTAAAAGGCTAATTGATCATTAGAAAACCATTTTGCAATTATGTTAGCACAGCTGAAAACTGTTGTCCTGGTTAAAGAAGCAATATAAACTGGCCTTCTTTAGACTAGTTGAGTATCTGGAGCATCAGCATTTGTGGGTTCAATTACAGGCTCAAAACGGCCAGAAACGAATAACTTTTTTCTTAAATTTGTCAGTCTATTCTTGTTCTGAGAAATGACGGCTATTCCATGCAAGAAACTGCCAAGAAACTGAAGATCTCGTACAACGCTGTGTACTAGTCCCATCACAGAACAGCGCAAACTGGCTCTAACCAGAATAGAAAGAGTGGGAGGCCCCGGTGCACAACTGAGCAAGAGGACAAGTACATTAGTGTCTAGTTTGAAAAACAGACACCTCACAAGTCCTCAACTGGCAGCTTAATTAAATAGTACCTGCAAAACACCAGTCTCAAAGTCAACAGTGAAGAGGCGAATCTGGGATGCTGGCCTTCTAGGTAGAGTTGCAAAGAAAAAGCCATATCACAGACTGGCCAATGTTCTGGGAAGGGAGTTGTACGAGATCTTCAGTTTCTTGGCAATTTCTCGCATGGAATAGCCTTCATTTCTCAGAACAAGAATAGACTGACGAGTTTCAGAAGAAAGTTATTTGTTTCTAGCCATTTTGAGCCTGTAATCGAACCCACAAATGCTGATTCTCCAGATACTCAACTAGTCTAAAGAAGGCCAGTTTTATTGCTTCTTTAAATCAGCACAACAGTTTTCAGCTGTGCTAACATAATTGCAAAAGGGTTTTGTAATGATCAATTAGCCTTTTAAAATGATTAACTTGGATTAGCTAACACAACGTGCCATTGGAACACAGGCGTGATGGTTGCTGATAATGGGCCACTTTACGCCTATGTAGATATTCCATAAAACAAAATCTGCCATTTCCAGCTACAATAGTCATTTACAACGTCTACACTGTATTTCTGATCAATTAGACGTAATTTTAAATTGGACAGAAAATGTGCTCTTCTTTCAAAAACAAGGACATTTCTAAGTGACCCCAAACTTTTGAATGGTAGTGTATATATTAAAGAGATGATGAAAATAAGAAAACTTTGACAAATATCGCTTTGTCATGACACCACCTTGTCATGGCCCCATCATTCACTACCTATCATCATAACTCACAGGTGTTGAAATATTAGTGCTATTTTGGAGATGAAAAAAACCTATCCCACAATCCTGTCATTCAAGTAGCAAAACAATGATACACAAAAGTTCAACTTCATACTACGCGTTCAGATTCATATGTATGTAACAGGGTAGGGGTCAACTCGAATTGAAAGCATATCAGTTCAATAATTGAAAGGAGGACATTGGTTTTCAATAAACTGAAAAGAAAAACTCAACAAAAAAAGTGACGTCCCTTTTTCAGGACCCTGTCTTTCAAAGATAATTCGTAAAAATCTAAACTTCACAGATCTTCATTGTAAAGGGTTTAAACACTGTTTCCCATGCTTGTTCAATGAACCATAAACAATTAATGAACATGCACCTATGGAACGGTTGTTAAGACACTAACAGCTTACAGACGGTAGGCAATTAAGGTCACAGTTATGAAAAATTAGGACACTAAAGAGGCCTTTCTACTGACTCTGAAAAACACCAAAAGAAAGATGTCCATGGTCCCTGCTCATCTGCGTGCAAGGAGGCATGAGGACTGCAGATGTGGCCAGGGCAATAAATTGCAATGTCCGTACTGTGAGGCGCCTAAGACAGCGCTACAGGGAGACAGGACGGACAGCTGATCATCTTCGCAGTGGCAGACCACCTGTAACAACACCTGCACAGGATCGGTACAGCCGAACATCACACCTGCGGGACAGGTACAGGATGGCAACAACAACTGCCCGAGTTACACCAGGAACGCACAATCCCTCCATCAGTGCTCATACTGTCCGCAATAGGCTGAGAGAGGCTGGACTGAGGGCTTGTAGGCCTGTTGTAAGGCAGGGCCTCACCAGACATCACCGGCAACAACATCGCCTATTGGCACAAACCCACCATCGCTGGACCAGACAGGACTGGCAAAAAGTGCTCTTCGCTGACAAGTTGCGGTTCTGTCTCACCAGGGGTGATGGTCGGATTCGCATATATATCGTCGAAGGAATGAGCGTTACACCAAGGCCTGTACTCTGGAGCGGGATCGATTTGGAGGTGGAGGGTCCGTCATGGTCTGGGGCGGTGTGTCACAGCATCATCGGACAGAGTTTGTCGTCATTGCAAGCAATCTCAATGCTGTGTTACAGGGAAGACATCCTCCTCCCTCATGTGGTACCATTCCTGCAGGCTCATTCTGACATGACCCTCCAGCATGACAATGCTACCAGCCATACTGCTCGTTCTGTGAGCGATTTCCTGCAAGACAGGAATGTCAGTGTTCTGCCATGGCCAGCGAAGAGCCCGGATCGCAATCCCATTGAGCACATCTGGGACCTGTTGGATCGGAGTGTGAGGGCTAGGGCCATTCCCCCCCAGAAATGTCCAGGAACTTGCAGGTGCCTTGGTGGAAGAGTGGGGTAATATCTCACAGCAAGAACTGGCAAATCTGATGCAGTACATGAGGAGGAAATGCACTGCAGTACTTAATGCATATACTGACTGTTACTTTTGACTCTCCTTTGTTCAGGGACACATTATTCCATTTATGTTAGTCCCATGTCTGTGGAAGTTGTTCAGTTTGTCTCAGTTGTTGAATCTTATGTTCATACAAATATTTACACATGTTAAGTTTGCTGAAAATAAACGCAGTTGACAGTAAGAGGACGTTTCTTTTTTTCCCCTGAGTTTAGTATCTATTTAAAAAAAGAATATTTATAATCACTTTCAGAATGAACTGCCTTAGATTTAAATTGACCTAATCCAGTTATGTAATATGTACGCAAGATGAGAAGGTAAAATGTGCACATTCATTCGGTTTCCAACAAGGAACACAGGTAGCCCCAACTTTGTTGACCTCCACCACTATCCCTCATAAAACACACCTGTCTTTATGGCTGATATCTTTTGTGAAGACAGGAAGTTGTCCGTTTAAACATTCATTTCTGCAACGGCTGGGTTATGAGCTCCAATAAAGCACTTCAGGGAGAGACACATCACCATTATGTCCCTGGGCCAGTGTTCCTTTCCCAGAAAAAAAAACACAGGGAGGGGCCATGGCTCTTCATGATGCCCCATGACCCTCCTGACCTGTGGGCTCAGAAGTGGACCAAGGCTGGAGGCAGGTGGTGGTGGTTTGGGTTAGTGCTCTTCACGCATCCGATTCAGAAATGTGTTTGTAAATGTGGCATTGGATGAAACACACAGGTACACTTTTTATGTTTGAAAGAGTGCAAAGGGAAAAACATCTCCCATCTGTATGGCTCAGTTGGAAGAATTTGCAACGCCAGGGTTGTGGGTTTGATTCCCACAGGGGACCAGAACGAAAGAGTAAGAAAACGTATGCACTCACTACTGTAAGTCGCTCTGGATAGGAGTGTCTGCTAAATGACTAAAATGTACATCGAGGCTATCTATAGTTGTCAGTAAAATAAATACAAAAAGTATATTCTCATGAATAAAATAGACATTGATAAACATGTATTGCATTTGACTGACATTACTACATTATAATTACATGTTCTTCTAAGGGCTGGGAGGGAGGATAGTAACATTAGAAGCAATCCAAATTGAGGAACATGTAAAACCACATTGAAAAACAACCAGAGCCAAAGAAATTGTTGAAGGTACACATGCTTAAAAGGGACTCCACTGCTTCTTCAAGGTCAGCATATACCACCATTATAAAACAGCAACACGTGTAGGGTCTGAACTGAGCATGCAAAACCTCACTGTTGACAGTGCAAAGACACACAAGTCACAAAACGAGATCCAGTGGCAAAAAATCTCTTCCTTGTCAGCCAGACACAGTTCTTTACCGTGACGACCCAGACACATGCATGGGAAGCTTGGTTATCATGATGTTAACTTGAACTCAATACTCTGAATTAAATTCACTCTTTGGAGGCGTACCATGGAATGGTTCAATGACGCCCTATTCTAGCCGGGGGGTCACCCACCCAAGTGTCATTCCAATAGGTGGGCCCTTCTATTCTGCCCTAGCCAAGGTGAAAGTTGAGGGTTGAGCCCTGACGTGTCAGTGTCACAGCTGAGGAGTAGCCCGACCTAGGAATACCTGGCCTCTGTACGAGTAACTACTGTCCTTGAAGTGTGGGTATAAAAGTGAGCGGTAGAGATGGGAAGATAAGAGATGAGATACGCAAGCTGATGATGATGATGATAACAAGGGTGCATGAAACACTAGGCACACATTCAACATCTAGTTCTTTAAAACCAACAATGCAACAAGTGTGTGTACCTAGGGCTGTTACGGTGACCGTATTACAGCCCCACCGGCGGTCACGAGTCATGACGCCAGTCAAATTCCATGTGACAGTTAAGTCACAGTAATTTGGCTTCTCCAAACTCTAATGCTGCTAATGGTCACATAGCCTACAATGCAAATGAAATCGAAAATCTAATCAAACACTTCATGAGAGCCCATGAGCTCATGTTGCGTAACATTTCTATAGGCTATGCAATTTCCTGAGAAAACAGAGTGATGGCCTCTATTAAAAGGAGGAGGATCCCATCAGCTTTCTATAGGCTTACGATATTTATTTCTCAACTTTCCTAATATTAAGCACATTGCTTCTCTTTACAACAGGAGTATAGCCTATCTGGCTGGCATGGAAATGAACCATGGGAAAAGTGTCCTCATTCGCTATTTAAGTGCATAGATTACATGTCTTTTTTTCCCTGCCCTGTTTCGTCACAGGTGCATGATAATGGTACATTCTAAATGAAAACAAATTTCACACATATTATCTAGTAAAGACTAGATTAAATCAAGGATAGTCTGATGGGTGACAATATTAGCATATCACTTGTGAATGATGCCCAGCTTAATTAGGCCTACTCATTTTATTGGGTGACAAAAAGTAAGTGTGAACAGTTCTTCCAAGATCTTCAATATGCGCCTCGAAATTGGATAAGGATGCGCGCAGTTGCATCCATGAAGTGTCTGTCTTCACTTGTAGCCTGTGAGAAAGACCCGATCACATGACGGAGAGCCATGTGAGTGAGAGGTGCTTCGGAGCACGCAGTCGGGATAAGGGAATTATAATTATTATATTCAGCCCAAGGGCACGGTCACTGGCCGCAAAAGGCATGGATTGTTTTAAGGGGCATTACGGCCACACAAAGGGGATGCCATTGGGAAATAGAGGCATTATCAAGTGCTTGTTAAATTGTGAATGAGAGACTGATATAGTGTGTAAAGCCCGCGCCAAAAAAACTTTGGTCAAATCATCATTTGAGTCGCATCATGCAGCCTTAGAATGTATAAAAATCTAAACATATAGCCCAACATTTGTATCACAACTAAAATTACATAAATAACTCTAAATGAAGCATATACGAGTACCTGTTTCTTTGTTAACAGCTCATGTGCACTCCCTCAAATCATTTGTTGAAAATATTCTTTCCATTTTATTCAGCTATGTTCAATTATATTCTTCATACTATCAAATAACATAAAATAATGCCATGGAACTCTACGCAAATCTAGTCTGCTAAATGAACTAGTGCAGCCCACAGCCATATGGCATAGCCAGATCAGGACCTAACATAAGGACAACTCAGACAATGCTATTCTGTCCTTCTGAAATACTACATTTTCTTCATGTCATGTTTCTTTAGACCTGTCTAAAATAAATAAATGGGTTTATTGTGATGGTGTAGGCGATATTACATGGATTTATTAGACTTTTTAAAATGTAGATGTTCCAAAGGTCTGCATCAGTGTGTGGAAGCCAGGAGATGCCAAACGTGTTTACGTTAATCAACGGCCAATTACCGTGAGACCGGCAGTTATTTGCTTGACAATCACCAGCTGACAAAAATGCCCTACCGCCACAGCCCTATCTATACCTACTACCGTCGGTTATCCAGGTTCTCAAGTTTCTCCACAAAGGCACACTCTTCACTTACTTATTAAATACAGCTCTAATTTCAAGTGTGCATGTCTGAATCTTGACTGTATACAGTATGTAGAGTTAAATAAATGTAGTCGTAGTGTAAAGTGAAATGTTACCTGGAAGAGTTTGTAGTAGTAACAGAATATACTGTCCCCCATCAGATGATTTCGGGCAAATTGTTGACCAGCAACTGCGATTTTTCTTGCCTGGAAGAGCGAGATCATACTGAGCTTTTGAACAGAATGGGAAAAAATGTGTGCCTACATACTGTATGTTCCCCCAATATATTTGAAACTTTGAAGTGCATTACAAATCCAACAGCGTATTCATCAATCATCCTCATCACCTCCTCATCTTGCTCACGGGCCCAATGGATCTTGTCCTGCAGGTCAGCCAGGTCTGCTCTGATGGGGATGTAGTGTTCCCAGGGTCTGAGCTGGCTGTAGAAGTGTTCATAGTAACCAGAGTCCTGCTTCAGCACCACACTGTCCCCAGCCAGCAGGTAGGGCAGTCTGTAGGCTGCCACCGTGCCATCTATGTTGATCTGGTACTTGTACTGTCAGAGGAGATAGAGGTGGGGTGGTGAGACTGTTCAGTTCCATTTTCAAATAAAATCTTCTGGGGTGTATATGCTTGTTCCTGACCTATTTCCTGTGGGATTCAAGGGATTGGTTAACCTGATACAGAATAAGCCTAGTCCTGGACTAAAAAGCAAACTCAATGGAGAATCTCCATTTTAAATGAAGTCCAGTAGTGTTGACCCCAATTAGTCGACTGGTCAATTGTTTGGTCAATAGGCTGTTAGTTGACCAAGTAGTTTTTTTTGGCAAGCAGTAGCAAATATATATTTGTTTTTTTATGGCACACGAGATACCCCTCTGATACCTGTCGCGCCCATCTCAGTGAACTAATCCATTGCAGAGGATGAGAGTAATCCATCGCGGAGCCACGTGGATGGCACAGTGCTAAATCTCTCTCCAGAATGTGTTCTCTCCTGCACATTCATTGCTTCATAACTTAATTGTGTGAAATGTTTTCCTTGACTGTTAGTTTTGGTAAATTTCATTCCACTTACAAGTTTTGACAATTTAGTCAGTCTTTTGTTTGGAGCGCAACTGTCAATGTTGAGTAATGCCTCGATCACACCGACAGCATTGCATTTTGGTACACCAGAAGTACATTCATTTCCAATGGAACGCTGCGTTTGCCTCGCAGCATTGAGTTGCAGAGGCAGTTGCAGTGCGTTCTGTGTGGTGCATACGTTGGATTTATCGAACATACGCGTCAAACTATGTGTAGACGGCTTGACAGAAATGGTAGCAGAAGGTGAACGTTGAACTTTTGTTGCACACATATCCAGATGATGCTGCGTCACATTTTGTGCAAATATACTATCGGTGTGATCGAGGCGTAAGGAAAGACGCATACCTGATTATGCATGGAAGTAGGCCTATAGGCTACCTGGCCTGAGCGCAAATGTAGGCACTTCTCAAAGTAATGTCTTCACCTCAAACAGCAAGCAAACAAAGTCTGTTTTACAGCCATTGAGAATGACAATAGTTCCTCAATGTATTTGAAAAATCTTTCCAGCTCTTTCAATAACCACTCAGCGCGAAAGGGAAAAATGTCATGCTCTGATCCAGAGGAAACATCATAAAATAGGTTTACCTGATGAGCTCTTATACCTTGTGAAAAATACACAACATCTGTTCTGTTTCCGAGCTCACTGGCTTGGGAAACCGAGGGCCCAGAATATTACATACAATGTTGCAAGTTTGCTAGTTTAAGCTTCAGGCTGGACCCAAGTTAATAGTTTATACAATGTTTCTAGTTCCTTGCAGACAGGCCATGAGTAGCCAATGTGATTAATAGGATATTTATTTTAAATCAGAATATTTTCTACCTGCAGGCTGCAATGTTTTTATTTGTTGGCTTTATGACTGGAAAGCACTTTACTGGCCTCTCGTTTTCATGCGTTGCCATGTGCATATTGTCTTGTAAAATGAACTATTAAAATCTACTTTTTATCTCTGGCATAAAGTCTCCTCCAAACCGTTCTCATTTTTACAAGTCTCGTCCCTTGTTCTTTTTGTTTTACAAGCAATTATCTGCCCCATTAAATAAAATGTAGTCAAATGTCACCGCTAAAATAGTAAAAATTATCAACGTGTACATTTTCTAATTATGGACTTATAAATTAAATATATTGCCAAATATGATAACACCAGAAATCAACCCAAACTTTATCATTACCTACCCCAAAGCAGCGAGGTGTCTAATTGATGATACACCTAGCCTGGGAGTGAGTCTGTCTCATCTGCAGAGACTGGATACTTTTTCTGCCTACACCACATCCATCTCACCTTGAAGAAGTCAAAGAAGGAGACGTGTTTGACCAGCGGTCCGTAGAGGCTCTCATCGTGTTTGAAGAAGAAGAAGTTGGTAAAGGCTGCATCCACCATGTCGGGGTGAGCCCTGGCCAGCTTCACCAGCTCCAGGCGCTCCTTGCGACTGTCCCGCCCCCTCCAGAACGCTGTGGCGTTCTTCTCCCTCCACGGAGGCCCTGTATTGGCCTGGACCGACATCATGTCCAAACTCACTCTGCTCATCGGAAGAGAAACAACAGACACAATTCGCTAGCACACAGACCTGATAAAGATAATGTTCTTAAAATGCTGTCACTAACCAGTTGAGTGTGTGGGCCCCATTATTCTATTTTGGATTATATTATTTGTCCAGCGCACATTTCCCTTCGGATCAAATACACTATCATAATAGTACATTCTGAAAAACAAAATATTTTGGCTGTAGCATCACTTGCACCTGTGTATAATGGATGACACACAGAGATAAATGAGGAGAGCAACAGTGGTGCTTGCCTTCCCATGGTCTCCAGGACCGACTCGGTGAGGTCATAGGTTGGCATAACGATGTCGCGGGTGTCATTGGAGCCGCACCAGGAGAAGATGGGGTGGAGCCTCTCTGAGGGCCTCCTCTTCTCCAGGGGCCAGTCCCCCAGGTTCACAAAGAACTCTAGATCTGGGACCCGCACCTGACCGCACAGGGAGCGAGAGAGGAGACACTGGGCTTAGAACATACATCACTACCTGACCGCACAGCGAGAGAGATAGAGACAGAGAAGACAGAAGGAGAGAGAGGAGAAGAGAGAGACAGAGCAGGACGAGCGAGAGAGAAGATACTGGGCTTAGAATATACGTTGCCTACAAAACATAACATTATTGTCCATGTTGCAGCGAACAACGGAAATGTCTTCTGCTCTGTTCTACACAACCTCTTTAAAAAATAAACATCTCTGCATCTAAATTCACCCCCCAGTATACCCTGATAAATAACACAGCCTTTATAAATGAAGTTGACATATATTCTTTACAGAAATGCCCTAGGCTGTGATCTTCATGAGTCCACAGTGCCATCTAGTGGCCACGGGGACAAATAACCCTAGAATCAACCCCAACACCTTCCATTATCTCCCACCACGTCGGTGATTGCGGATGTGAAGGAATCTGATAGGGGCAAGCGAAACCTCCATTTCCGATCAGCCTTTAACGGGCCTTTGTCTTTCAATAGTGGCTCAACAAGGACTTCCTATTCCAAAGTAAATGGTCATGAATGTTAAAAACGCCCACACCAATAGAAATCCACTTTTCGGAGCTGAAAGATGGCCAGAGCTTACCCCATGATGTTGCACAACGATTTAAGTCAAGATGTCATCGTTTTAGTCAAAGTATGATAGTTAGTCACAGTCTGCTTAAACTAATAACAAACAAACAATTATATGTTTTCATGTCTTTATTGAATACACTGTGTAAACATTCACAGTGCAGGGTGGGAAAAGTATGTGAACCCTTGGATTTAATAACTGGTTGACCCTCCTTTGGCAGCAATAACCTTAACCAAACATTTTCTGTAGTTGCGTATCAGACTTGCAGAACGGTCAGGAGGAATTTTGGACAATTCCTCTTTACAGAACTATTTCAGTTCAGCAATATTCTTGGGATGTCTGGTGTGAACTGCTCTCGAGGTCATGCCACAGCATCTCAATCGGGTTGAGGTCTGGACTCTGACTGGGCCACTCCAGAAGGCGTATTTTCTTTTGTTGAAGCCATTCTGTTGTTGATTTACTTTGTGTTTTGGGTCGTTGTCCTGTTGCATCACCAAACTTCTGATGAGCTTCAATTGGGGGACAGATAAACCTAACATTCTCCTGCAAAATGTCTTGATAAACTTGGGAATTAATTTTTCTGCCGATGATAGCAAGCTGTCCAGGCCCTGAAGCAGCAAAGCAGCCCCAAACCATGATGCTCCCTCCACCATACTTTACAGTTGGGATGAGGTTTTGATGTTGGTGTGCTGTGCCTTTTTTTCTCCACAGTGTTGTGTGTTCCTTCCAAACAACTCACCTGTAGTTTCATCTGTCCACAGAATATTTTGCCAGTAGCGCGGTAGAACATCCAGGTGCTCTTTTGTGAACTTCAGACGTGCAGCCATGTTTTTTTTGGACAGCAGTGGCTTCTTCCCGTGGTGTCCTCCCATGAACACCATTCTTGTTTAGTGTTTTACGTATCATAGACTCGCCAACAGAGACGTTAGCATGTTCCAGAGATCTCTGTAAGTCTTTAGCTGACACTCTAGGATTCTTGTTAACCTCATTGAGCATTCTGCACTGTGCTCTTGCAGTCATTGCAGGACGACCATTCATAAGGAGAGTTGCAACAGTGCTGAACTTTCTCCATTTATAGACAATTTGTCTTACCGTGGACTGATGAACATCAAGGCTTTTAGAGATACTTTTGTAACTCTTTCCAGCTTTATGCAAGTCAACAATTCTTAATCTAGGGTCTTCTGAGATATTTTTTGTTTGAGGCATGGTTCACATCAGACAATGCTTCTTGTGAATAGCAAACTCAAATTTTGTGAGTGTTTTTTTATAGGGCAAGGCAGCTCTAACCAACATCTCCAATCTCGTTTCATTGATTGGACTCCAGGTTAGCTGACTCCTGACCTGACTCCAATTAGCTTTTAGAGAAGTCATTAGCCTAGGGGTTCACATACTTTTCCCAGCCTACACTGTGAATGTTTAAAATGATGTATTCAATATAGACAAGACAAATACAATAATTAGTGTGTTATTAGTTGAAGCACACTGTGTTTGTCCGTTGTTGTGACTTAGATGATCAGATCCAATTTTATGGCCAATTTATACAGAAATCCAGATCATTCCAAAGGGTTCACATACTTTTTCTTGCCACTGTAGAAAAACACATATGGGCGATCTTTCAATAGTTATCGATATTACAGGAGCTTCATCTTATTCCTTTTTAACTATATCTATGGCGGACTCGGGGCTACAATTTACGGAAGATGCCAAAACTTGAGATAACAAGAGATGGCGAAGTCAACGATAGGCCAGTGGTTTCCATCTGTGGTAGTTTTCCCTAAATCAAAGCGTATGAAAAATCCAGCTCCAATCCAGCTAATCTTGTGAATATGGTGTAGCAAAAAAAAAAAAAAATATAACGGAAACAAATAAAATGAGCTAACTAGATAAGGTCAGCAAGACAGTTAGCGCAAGCTGTTGATGTTCATCAACTCCACATGGTCCTTTAACTTCATTTTCAAGAACTCACCTTTCTGGTTAGCGAGAGGAGGAAGGCATCCATGAAGATCCTGAATCCCACATGCTCCCCTAGTGTCTTAATGTAGACCTCAGGGTGGAAATATAGAATAGAATATTAACTTTATCGTCCATGTGTTACAGCAAACAAATGGAAAATTGTCTCCCGCTCTAATTCTCAACCCTCCCGCAGACAGCACGCGTCGCACACAGTTCAGACGAGCACATGGTCAAGCTGCAGTGCAGCAGCCCTGGATGGACAGAAATTGCTCATGATAAAAGTTAGAAAAAAATTCTGATTACATTGTTAATACTGGCTGTAATCATAACAGTGGTGGAATCAACATCTCTTGGGAAGCTCACATTTATGTAGATGTAGAATCAACTGAGCTAGTGTGTAATTCCAGATGACCACAGAAGTGAGTGGGAACTGCTGCTGACCTCTTGCAGCTCACCACAACCTCACTGCATAAAGCCTACCGCCACCGCTTACCAGGGCAGTGTGACGTCACTGGAGTGACACACACTCACACTGGATTGCGGTGTTTATGCAGCATTGTGTGAGGAAACAAGAAAAGGGGATATATCCAGAACATGCCTATTGTAGTTTGGGTATGGAATACGGTTCAAGCAAGAGATGAAGCATATCCAGTTAGTGGGTGTTAGAGATGTATCAAATCCCAGCTTTTGAAGTATAGTGGGATTCAAATCTACATTTCAACTGACAACTGTATAGTCGGATTCAATTTTACAACATTTTGACTGACACCTGTTTGTATGTAATAGTATGATTACAGGTACCATGATTCGCGGTCTTCCAGAATTATTGGGGGGGGGGGGGGGCTTAACAATACTACCTGGTTGTTCAACACGGTACAGGTGTCTAATAAAAATGGGACTCAGGTGTCTTCAACCTTTACAATAAGTCCATTTTTATGACTGGAAATGGCCACGCCACCTGGTCCCATATTCACAAAAAGTCTCAGAAATACGAGTGATGATATTTGACCAGTTTAGCTTTTTAGAATCAAAATGAATACAATTATATGGAGGGGGGGGGGGGGGGACCTGACTCTAGATCAGCACTCGGGTATGCTTTTTGAACATGGGTCCTGGTCTACCATATACCTTGTTGTCTTTGACTGTGTAGTGGCAGAGGCTCTGTCTCTGTCCGAAACGCTGGGGCACCTCCAGGGCGTTGCGGTCTGGGTCCACCCTGGGGAACAGGGCAAGGTCCTGCTCTATTTGGGGGAAGGACACAGGGCACTGCATGTCCTCCTTCCACACAGAACCACTGGGCTGGGGACAGTCACAACCATCATGGTACACTGGACCTAAAGAGAGGGGGTGGAGAAGGGAGCATAGAAAGTTTAGATGACCCTCATGAAGCATTATAGATGCAGTAGTGTCTCACAGAGAGAAATACAGTTTCTCTGGTGTCTGGAACCAAGGACTAATAACACCAATTCTATTTCAAATTTGACCCAAACAATTGTCGTGGCATTTGCGCCAACTGCAACCCGGGGGAAATATTCTGCGCCATCATGAACAGCTGATTACTGCACTCTCTCAGTCAACAAGATGTCCTGAGCAAAAGTTCCATTGGATTCCTACCAAATGATTGAACATCAGACCATATTTATACCCTACACACCCTAACTGATAAACATGCAAAACTAAAACAATGTTTTTGTAGATTTCCAAAAACTATTTGATTAAATTTAGCATGAAGGCATTTTAATAAAATGTATTGAAAGTGGTAGGTGGAAAAACCCATGTCATCAAATCAATGTACACAAGCAACAAAACGTGCAGTCAAAATGTGAGATAAACACACATTTATTTTCCCAAGGGCGTGGAGTAAAACACAGAAACAACTTGCCTACTTATTATTTATATAAATTCATTTGCCAAAAACACTTGAGCAATCAACAGCCCCCAGTCTCATGCTTAACACAGAAGAAGGAAAAAAAACATTCCTCCTTTATGCAGATGATCTGGTAGTGCAGTCATCCAGAAAATAGGAACTACAGCAGCAAGTAGATCATCTGCAACAGTTCAGTCAGACCTGGGCACTGACAGTCACTCTTATGATATTCCAGAAAAGGTCCAGATGTCAGGGAAAGCCATCTACTTTTTTAACTGGGCTCCACTCCTACACACAAACACACCTACTTGGGACAACAACAAAAATGAGCTCCACAGGAAACTTCAACCTGGCCGTGAATGAAGTGAGAGACAAAGCAAGGAGGGCTTTCTATGCCATTAAAACAAATCTATAAAAATTAGACATACCAATTACAATTGGGAAATATTAGATTCAATAATAGAACCAATTGCATTATATGGCAGTGAAGCGTGGGGTCGGCTTACAAAGCATCGACAAACCCTGCATGCGGAATTCTGTAAGAACATCCTCAGAGGACAGAGAAACAGCAAACCACGCATGCAGAGCAATTCCCTCTTCTGATTAATATTGAAAGAGCCACCAAATGTTATAATCATTACAAAAACTAGTGAAGGCTAAGTATATCACCTTATTGGGAAAATATACCACAAAATATCTAACTTAAATGATATTTGGCTCTAAAACCTGACAGTACACGGTGGCAGACTATCTGAGAAAAACACTGGCTTTGTACAGACTCATTGAGCACAGCCTGGCCATAGAAACCAGCTGTCGCAGGTAGATCTGGCTACCCACAGAGGACAGGCTGTGCTCACTCCGCCCTCAGAGAGGAGGTCGAGACAGAGCTCTACTTTCTCCTACACTGCGAGAACTATGCAGACTTCCAGGCAATTTTCTTCCCCAAAATGAAAACAAATAAAAGGTTTTGAAACAAAAACAGAAAAGATAAATCTATTGGGAGAAAAAACCCCTCTGTGCCATATACAGTGGAAAGAAAAAGTATGTGAAACCTTTGGAAATACCTAGATTTCTGCACAAATTGGTCATAAAATTTGATCTGATCTTCATCTAGGTCACAACAATAGAAAGTCTGCTTAAACTAATAACACAAACAATTATATGTTTTCATGTCTTTATTGAACACACCGTGTAAACATTCACAGTGCAGGGTGGGAAAAGTATGTGAACCCTGGGATTTAATAACTGGTGGACCGCCAGCAATAACCTTAACCAAACGTTTTCTGTAGTTGCGGAGCAGACCTGCACAACGGTCAGGAGGAATTTTGGACCATTGCTCTTTACAAAACTGTTTCAGTTCAGCAATATTCTTGGGATGTCTGGTGTGAACTGCACTCTCGAGGTCATGCCACAGCATCTCAATCGGGTTGAGGTCAGGACTCTGACTGGGCCACTCCAGAAGGCGTATTTTCTTCTGTTGAAGCTATTCTGTTGATGATTTACTTCTGTGTTTTGGATCGTTGTCCTGTTGGGTCAAACTTCTGATGAGCTTCAATTGGCGGACAGATAAACCTAACATTCTCCTGCAAAATGTCTTGATAAACTTGGGAATTTTTCCGCGATGATAGCAAGCTGTCCAGGCCCTGAGGCAGCAAACCAGCCACAAAACATGACTCTCCCTCCACCAAACTTTACAGTTGGGATGAGGTTTTGATGTTGGTGTGCTGTGCCTTTTTTTTCTCCACACATAGTGTTGTGTTCCTTCCAAACAACTCAACTGTAGTTTCATCTGCCCACAGAATATTTTGCCAGTAGCGTTGACATCCAGGTATACATTTGCTAACTTCACACGTGCAGCCATGTTTTTTTTAGACAGCAGTGGCTTCTTCCGTGGTGTCCTCCCATGAACACCATTCTTGTTTAGTGTTTTACGTATCATAGACTCGTCAACAGAGATGTTAGCATGTTCCAGAGAAACTCAAATTTTCGGAGTGTTTTTTTATAGGGCAAGGCAGCTCTAACCAACATCTCCAATCTCATTTCATTGATTGGACTCCAGGTTAGCTGACTCCTGACCTGACTCCAATTAGCTTTGGGAGAAGTCATTACCATAGGGGTTCACATACTTTTTACAACCTACACTGAATGTTTAAATTATATATTCAATATAGACATGAAAAATACAATTTGTGTGTTATAAGTTTAAGCATACTATGTTTGTCTATTGTTGTGACTTAGATGAAGATCAGATCAAATTTGATGACCAATTTATGCAGATATCCAGGTAATTCCAAAGGGTTTCCAAAGGGTTTTTCTTGCCACTAAGTTTCAAAACAAATGTAGCTTCCCGCCACACGCGGAGGGACAGCATGTGGAACAAACAACCAGGACAATAACATTGCTACCTGTGTCTTTCTCACCAAGTAAATATTGTCCTCATTCATTTACTACTATATTTGTCCTGATAATTGTTATTACAATTGTTCCTATTATTATCTGTGTCATCATTGATTTGATATGTCTATATGTTTGCTTTTTACAGCCTTATTCTAAAATAAATGTAAATGTTTTTTCCCCTCATCTATCTACAAACAATACCCCACAATGACAAAGAAAAAACAGGTTTAGACATTTTTGCAAATGTATATATAAATAAATAATGAAATATCAAATTTACATAAGTATTCAGAACCTTTACTCAGTACTTTTTTGAAGCACCTTTGGCAGCGATTACAGCCTGAAGTCTTCTTGGGTATGGGGCTTGGCACTAGAGGTCGACCGATTATGATTTAACGCCGATACCAATTATTGGAGGACCAAAAAAAAGCCGATACCGATTAAATCGGCAGATATATATATATATATATATATATATATATACACACACAATGACAACAATACTGAATGAACACTTATTTTAACTTAATATAATACATCATCAATAAAATCAATTTAGTCTCAAATAAATAATGAAATATGTTCAATTTGGTTTAAATAATGCAAAAACAAAGTGTTGGAGAAGAAAGTAAAGTGCAATATGTGCCATGTAAAAAAGCTAACGTTTAAGTTCCTTGCTCAGAACATATGAAAGCTGGTGGTTCCTTTTAACATGAGTCTTCAATATTCCCAGGTAAGAAGTTAAGTTGTAGTTATTATAGGAATTATAAAACTATTTCTCTCTATACCATTTGTATTTCATATACCTTTGACTATTGGATGTCCTTATAGGCACTTTAGAATTGCCAGCTTAATCTCAGGAGTTGATCGGCTTGAAGTCATAAACAGCGCAATGCTTGAAGCACAGCGAAGAGCTGCTGGCAAATGCAGGAAAGTGCTGTTTTAATGAATGCTTACGAGCCTGCTGCTGCCTACCACCGCTCAGTCAGACTGCTCTATCAAATCATAGACTTAATTATAATATAATAACACACAGAAATACGAGCCTTAGGTCATTAATATGGTCAAATCCGGAAACTATCATTTCGAAAACAAAACGTTTATTCTTTCAGTGAAATACGGAACCGTTCCGTATTTTATCGAACGGGTGGCATCCCTAAGTCTAAATATTGCTGTTACATTGCACAACCTTCAATGTTATGTCATAATTATGTACAATTCTAGCAAATTAATTTACGTTCTTCGTTAGGAAGAAATGGTCTTCACACAGTTCGCAACGAGCCAGGCGGCCCAAAATGCTGCATATACCCTGACTCTGCTTGCACAGAACGCAAGAGAAGTGATACAATTTCCCTAGTTAAAATAAAATCAATGTTAGCAGGCAATATTAACTAAATATGCAGGTTTAAGAATATATACTTGAGTATTGATTTTAAGAAAGGCATTGATGTTTATGGTTAGGTGCACATTGGTGCAACAACAGTGCTTCTTTCGCGAATGCGCTTGTTAAATCAGCCGTTTTTGCTAAGTAGGTTGTGATTCAATGAAAAATTAACAGGCACTGCATCGATAATATGCAACGCAGGACAAGCTACAGTGAGGGAAAAAAGTATTTGATCCCCTGCTGATTTTGTACGTTTGCCCACTGAAAAAAAAAGGATCAGTCTATAATTTTAGTGGTAGGTTTATTTGAACAGTGAGACACAGAATAACAACAACAAAAAAATCCAGAAAAACGCATGTCAAAAATGTTAGAAATTGATTTGCATTTTAATGAGGGAAATAAGTATTTGACCCCCTCTCAATCAGAAAGATTTCTGGCTCCCAGGTGTCTTTTATACAGGTAACGAGCTGAAATTAGGAGCACAATCTTAAAGGGAGTGCTCCTAATCTCAGCTTGTTACCTGTATAAAAGACACCTGTCCACAGAAGCAATCAATCATTCAGATTACAAACTCTCCACAATGGCCAAGACCAAAGAGCTCTCCTAGGATGTCAGAGACAAGATTGTAGACCTACACAAGGCTGGAATGGGCTACAAGACCATCGCCAAGCAGCTTGGTGAGAAGGTGACAACAGTTGGTGCGATTATTCGCAAATGGAAGAAACACAAAAGAACTGTCAATCTCCCTCAGCCTGGGGCTCCATGCAAGATCTCAACTCGTGGAGGTGCAATGATCATGAGTACAGTGAGGAATCAGCCCAGAACTACACGGGAGGATCTTGTCAATGATCTCAAGGCAGCTGGGACCATAGTCACCAAGAAAACAAATTGGTAACACACTACGCCGTGAAGGACTGAAATCCTGCAGCGCCCGCAAGGTCCCCCTGCTCAAGAAAGCACATATACATGCCCATCTGAAGTTTGCCAATGAACATCTGAATGATTCAGAGGACAACTGGGTGAAAGTGTTGTGGTCAGATGAGACCAAAATGGAGCTCTTTGGCATCAACCCAACTCGCCGTGTTTGGAGGAGGAGGAATGCTGCCTATGACCCCAAGAACACCATCCCCACCGTCAAACATGGAGGTGGAAACATTATGCTTTGGGGGTGTTTTTCTGCAAAGGGGACAGGACAACTTCACCGCATCAAAGGGACAATGGACGGGGCCATGTACCGTCAAATCTTGGGTGAGAACCTCCTTCCCTCAGCCAGGGCATTGAAAATGGGTCGTGTATGGGTATTCCAGCATGACAATGACCCAAAACACACAGCCAAGGCAACAAAGGAGTGGCTCAAGAAGAAGCACATTAAGGTCCTGGAGTGGGCTAGCCAGTTTCCAGACCGTAATCCCATAGAAAATCTGTGGAGGGAGCTGAAGGTTCGAGATGCCAAACGTCAGCCTCGAAACCCTAATGACTTGGAGAAGATCTGCAAAGAGGAAGGAGTGGGACAAAATCCCTCCTGAGATGTGTGCAAACCTGGTGGCCAACTACAAGAAACATCTGACCTCTGTGATTGCCAACAAGGGTTTTGCCACCAAGTACTAAGCCATGTTTTGCAGAGGGGTCAAATACTTATTTCCCTCATTAAAATGCAAATCAATTTATAACATTTTTGACATGTGTTTTTCTGGATTCTTTTGTTGTTATTCTGTCTCTCACTGTTCAAATAAACCTAGCATTAAAATTATAGACTGATCATTTCTTTGTCAGTATGCAAACGTACAAAATCAGCAGGGGATCAAATACTTTTTTCCCTCACTGTAGATAAACTAGTAATATCATCAACCATGTGTAGTTAACTAGTGATTATGTTAATATTGATTGTTTTTCATAAGTTTAATGCTAGCTAGCACCTTACCTTGGCTCCTTGCTGCAATCGCATAACAGGTAGTCAGCCTGCCACGCAGTCTCCTCGTGGAGTGCAATGTAATCGGCCATAATCGGTGTCCAAAAATGCGGATTACCGATTGTTATGAAAACTTGAAATCGGCCCTAATTAAATCGGCCATTCCAATTAATCGGTCGACCTCTACTTGGCACACCTGTATTTGGGGAGTTTCTCCCATTCTTCTCTGCAGATCCTGTCAAGCTCTGTCAGGTTGGATTGGGAACGTCGCTGCACAGCTATTTTCAGGTCTCTCCAGAGATGTTCCATCGGGTTCAAGTCCGGGCTCCGTCTGACCCACTCAAGAATATTCAGAGACTTGTCCCGAAGCCACTCCTGCGTTGTCTTGGCTGTGTGCTTAGGGTCATTGTCCTGTTGTAAGATGAACCTTCGCCCCAGTCTGAGGTCCTGAGCGCTCTGGAGCAGGTTTTCATCAAGGAACTCTGTACTTTGCTCCGTTCATCTTTCCCTCGATCCTGATTAGTCTAGCCAGTCCCTGCCTCTGAAAAACATCCCCACAACACGATGCTGCCACCACCATGCGTCACTGTAAGGATGGTGCCAGGTTTCCTCCAGACGTGATGCTTGGCATTCAGGCTAAAGAGTTCAATCTTGGTTTAATCAGACCAGAGAATCTTGTTTCTCATGGTCAGAGTCCTTTAGGTGCCTTTTGGCAAACTGCAAGCGGGCTGTCGTGCCTTTAACTGAGGAGTGGCTTCCGTCTGGCCACTCTACCATAAAGGCCTGATTGGTGGAGTGATGCAGAGATGGTTGTCCTTCTGGAAGGTTCTCCCATCTCCACCTAGGAACTCTGGAGCTCTGTCAAAGTGACCATTGGGTTCTTGGTCACCTCTCTGACCAAGGCCCTTCTTCCCCGATTGCTCAGTTTGGCCGGACAGCCAGTTCTAGGAAGAGTCTTGGTGGTTCCAAACTTCTTCCATTTAAGAAGGAAGGATGGAGGCCACTGTGTTCTTGGGGACCTTGCAGAAATATTTTAGTACCCGTGCCCAAATCTGTGCCTCGACACAATCCTGTCTCGGAGCTCTACGGACAATCCCTTCGACCTCATACCTTGGTTTTTGGTCTGACATGCACTGTCAACTGTGGGACCTTATATAGACAGGTGTGTGTCTTTCCAAATCATGTCCAATCAATTAAATTGACCACAGGTGGACTCAAATCAAGTTGTAGAATCATCTCAAGGATGATCAATGGAAACAGGATGCACCTGAGCTCAATTTCGAGTCCCATATCAAAGGGTCTGAATACTTATGTAAATAAGGTATGTTTTTTTGGTTTTAATACATTTGCTAAAATTTCTAAAAACCTGTTTTCGCTTTGTCATTATGGGGTATTGTGTGTAGATTGTTGACGTAACAAACTGTAGAAAAAGGGAAGGGGTCTGAATATTTTCCGAATGCACTGTATGTGGTAACACTTTCCATCCCAATGAAGCCTTTTGAATTGAATTGACAAAGACAGAGAGAACGAGAGAGTGAGGTAGAGAAAGAGAGATGAAGAGAAAGGGAGACAGAAAGAGTGAGTTAGTTGGTTTACCTTTCAGAATGAATGGGGACTTCGCGACGTGCTTGTCATTGAGCAGTATGTGGATGTGTAGGTCTGTGTAGCTGGCATACATCCTGTACCGCACCAGAAAGGAGCCATCTCTGCGATCTAGAACCTGCACCCAGATTCTAGTGAACTGTTCCACTGGGGACACGATCTTCACCTCGAATGTGTTCTCTCCGGGGGATGATGTGAAACTGAATGGCGTACACAGCGACATATACAAGCACGAGGGAAACAACATGTAGGCCTATGAGCTGAGCAGATTATATTTGGCTGAGCTGATGGTCATCATATGATCACAATAGTGTCAACAAATCTGATTGCAGCGCCTTCAGAAAAGTACTCACACCCCTTGACTTTTTCCACATTTTGTTGTTAAAGTTGGATTAAAATGTATTTAATTGTCAATGATCTACACAAAATACTCTAATGTCAATGTGAAAAAGAAAAAAAATCTAACATTTAAAAAAAGAAATCATAAAAAATAAAACACTAATATATCTTGATTAGATAAGAATTTCACTTCCTAAGTCAATACATGTTAGAATCCTCTTTGGCGGTGATTACAGCTGTGAGTCTTTCTGGGTAAGTCTAACAGCTTTTCACATTTGGATTGTGCAATATTTGCCAATTATTCTTTAAAAACATTCAGGTTCTGTTAAATTGGTTGTTGATCATTGCTAGACAACCACTTTCACGTCTTGCCATAGATTTTCAAGCAGATTTAAGTCAAAACTCTAATTCTGACACTCATTGAACATTCACTGTCTTCTTGGTATGCAATTCTATTTAAGATTTGGCCTTGTTTAAGGTTATTGTCTTGCTGAAAGGTGAATTTATCTCTCAGTTTCTGATGGAAAGCAGACTAAACCAGGTTTTCCTCTAGGATTTTGCGGGTGCTTAGCTCCATTCCGATCATTTTTTATCCTGAAAAACTCCCCAGTCCTTAACAATTACAAGCATACCCATAATATGATGCAGCCACCACTATGCTTGAAAATATGGAGAATGGTACTCAGTAATGTGTTGTATTTTCCCCAAACATAACACTTTGTATTCAGGACAAAAAGTTAATTGCTTTGCCACATTCTTTGCAGTATTACTTTGTTGCAAACAGGATGCATGTTTTGGAATATTTTTATTCTGTACAGGTTTCCTTCTGTTCACTTAATATTGTGGAGTAACTAATGTTGTCGATCCATCCTCAGTTTCCCCAGCCATTAAACTTTAACATCACCATTGGCCTCAAGTTGAAATCCCTGAGCAGTTTCCTTCCTCTCCAGCAACTGAGTTTGGAAGGATGCCGCTAACTTTGTAGTGACTGGGTGTATTGATACACCATCCGAAGTGTAATGAATAATTTCACCATGGTCAAAGGGATATTCAATGTCTGCTTTTTTATTTTTAACCCATCTACAAATAGGTGCCTTTATTTGCGAGGCATTGGAAAACCTCCCTGGTCTTTGTGGTTGAATCTGTGTTTGAAATTCATTGCTCGACTTACAGATAATTGTATGTGTGGGGTACAGAGATCAGGTTGTCAGAAAAAAATCATGTTTAACACTATTATTGCACACAGGGTGTGTCCCTGCAACTTCTGTGACTTGTAACTCATGAACTTATTTAGGCTTGCCATAACAATGGGGTTGAATACTTATTCACTCAATAAATCATTTGTAAACATAATTCCACTTCGACATTATGGGGTATTGTGTGTAGGCCAGTAACAAAAAAATAAATAATCTAAATCGAATCCAGGCTGCAACAACAAATGGGGGAAAAGGTCAAGGGGTGTGAATACTTTCTGAAGGCACTACAGGCCTATCTGTAGTTTAAACTCCAGGTGATATATGCATTTAAAACTGTTAAATGACTGTCGGTTACAATTATGTAGGCCAAAAGTGAACCTCGTGAGTAAACACCCAAAACAACAATGACAACTGTGGAGGAGGAAACTCCCCCAGAGGCAGAGGTGCCACAACGATGTGTTCAATGAGTGTTATCCCCGAATACTATCTATCTCCAACCCTTGGGAAACACAGTCATTAAATGTGTTCAGTGATGTAAGCGTCCAGTTCTACTTTATCTGCACTTTCTATCATAATTCACGTGTGGTTTTACGATTCCACTGCTACATTGTGTCCACTGGCCATGCCATCGGCAGCTAGCTAGCCGCTTTGTATCGTCTGGTAGGCTTCCTTGAAGAATAGCGACATACTTACTTTCTCCCCGAGCTGTCCACAGTCTGTATGTAAAAGAAACGAGCTGGAAGGACAATATTTGCTTCGAGTCCAGAACCCCATACCAAAGTTCTTGTAGCACTGGGCACCGCGCCGGTTGAAGCCACGGAAGGTGTCTGTTCCATCAGCCCCAGACAGCACAACACAAATAACGAAAGCACTTTACGCAACATATTTCTGCGACTCGGTTCTTGTGAAAATGCTTTGGTCCCTTGTCTATTCCAAACTACTCTTTTACAATGGAATTTCAAGCCTGTAAAATGACCATCCCGGTAAAATGTAGGAAACGCCGGATAATTCGACATCTGGCCGCCAGCAGTGCATAGCCTACATCCAGCGAAACACCCTTTCTGGAAAATATGCGGATGCAATGTTTCGATTTGTGTATACTATACTCACGTTAACACAACACAGCGTATTTCTATTAGTTTGCTGTGTCACATTTTTATCGGTAAAGTTTCTAATAAAACATACATGCAGACAAAATCCTGTCCGGTTTGGGTAGAAGTTATTCGCAGACAGGCGAGCCTGGCAATCTGATTGGTCGCCCCCACAACGTCTGGTAGAGCGGGAAGCTGATTGGACCAAAATAGTAGGAAAAGGCCATTGGGGCAGACGTATTTACTGCCATGCAAGGATCATTTCCAATGACTAAGTGAAACATTTTTACATGAGGGGTTTGTTCTTCAATGTTCCTAGATAGTGGGCTCCCGAGTGGCGCGGCGGTCTAAGACACTGCATCTCAGTGCAAGATGCGTCCCTGGTTATCACATCCGGCCGTAATTGGGAGTCGCATAGAGCGGCGCACAATTGGCCCATCGTCGTCCGGGGTAGGCCGTCACTGTAATTAAGAATTTGTTCTTAACTGACTTGCCTAGTAAAATAAATTGTGGATTTGACTTATATTGACCTAATATTAGAAATCAGTCATATGTATGTATATATATTTCTGTAGTAGATTGCCCAACTTTTTAATGTGTTGGTGCAATGTTGGTTTACAAAAGGCTTCCATCTCCAATTTTAACAATCGTTATGGCTTCATACCACAACTCTTTACTGTGTAGCCTTAGTTTTCAAAAAGTCACAGAAGTCACATTGGGGGAACAAAGCAGTACAGGTTTCTCTGGTGTGTACATCAATCAATGTTTATTTGAATTTTTGATTTGCATCAACATATTTTCAGTTCTTTTTTCAGTAATCTCTATTACACTACTATAATATCAATAAGAACAAAAGGTGGTAGAATCCATTTAAACAAGACAAACTTTGCTGCCATCACTGAGAAAACAACCAGAGAAACGGTTGGCTTGGCCAGGAAACAACAGTGTGGACAAGAGTTCCAGTGACTTTAGACACAGCCAGAATAACCAGGTACAGTACCATGATTCATTTAACAGACATCTACAGAGAATGAATATCCTAAGAATATCCCATTTTTCTATGTTTTTGTGTTTTTCTTTACTCCCAGCCAGCATTGTTGTACAGTTGATATAAAAACAAAAAAACATACAAACAAAACACCCTTTATGTCAGTAGAAGTCACGTTTTTCTTTTTCTCAGCCATTGAAGTTAACTGCACCGCTACAAACTCAACACAAACCTCAGGGACAGTATAATACACATAGAGAAATAGATCTGTTCCCTCTTCATTAGACCACCACAATCAGTTATGGACAATGGCCTTCATATTGGCCTGGAAAGCAGCCAGGCAATCGAATCCAACTCTTTCTAGGGTCTGCGACTGACTGGCTCCCAGTTCAGTAGACTGTCTGTCCTTTAGGAATGTCTCACTAGCCTGAGAAGGAGCAGAGTGAAATGAATAGTGATAATGCCGTTTTTTTTAACCTGTGTGTGGTGTGTGTGTGTGTGTGTGTGTGTGTGTGTGTGTGTGTGTTGTGTAACATATGTTGTGTGAGAGAATGGTTGCCTGTATGGTCATGGTAACCACCTTTCTGTGGTTCAAGGCAGGGTGGATATGTGAGCGTCAGTGAGGGAGAGTGAGTGACTGTTGTGGTCATAACAATCATTTAGACTTTCGTATATCATTTGAAAATACAAACATAACCTTTGAAAACAGAAAAATAAATGGATGGTATTGTCATGTCACATTTGATCAGTTACGAGAGGACTTGTCAGTGTTACGTGTACACTTATTGACTTGTACAACATATACAATAACATGTATCATAGAACAATCTTTGTACATAGATGATCATTTAGGAGAGAAGAGGCTACCACCATCCACTAGGGGGTGAGGATAAGGGGGGTTACATTAAGGTCATCAAGAGCAATTACGAGTAAAACGAAGAATAGAAACACCTTTGCTTCAACCTCATATCAGTCTGGATTCCTTACATGTACCAATATGTGTAACATAGAAGATCTTTATACTGTATGTGTCAACGACACCTGACAACCGCAAGACTCATGATGGTAGACTATTGTTAGTCTGGCTCGTATTCCATTTCTCCATATAGATCAACAACACGGACCGACCGCAGGATATTTTTCATCCGGAATGGTAGTAGTGTTTAAATGGATCTGACTCTACCGAAGTCTTTTAGCTAGGCCTACTCCTGTTCAACATGACCCCTGGAGACTTCTGAAGCATAGTTCTCTCGTCAACGTGTAAAAGAGGACCATTCTGGATACCAAAATGTAAACACAGGACCCACCACCCACAATAACATATAATGACACAATCCTCCAACTGACACCTTCATTCGTGAATTGCTTTGGCAGAAGAAAGAGTAAGAGTTTTGTCTTTACATGGGCTTGCGTGAGACACACACTGGCTCAACAAACTCATACATAATATGAGAAAGGCAGCAGAAGATTCCAATGAAGAAGCAACAAACTACAACAAAAACAAAACATAAAAAAAGAGGGTCACAATTCTGTCAAAAGAACCAGAAACTCAGTTACAGCGACAGACGCCTATCAACGGCCATACTGAAAAGTTGGGCTCAGTTAGCCTACTCTTATCTACAGCAAACACATCATTACTACCACATAGTATTAGCTCTTTGCTAGTTTACAGTAAGGGGCTTCACCCATCTTGATTTATGGCACGTGAATTATTACATTATGTTATATATGTTCAGATTAGAAATATAAACACACTCAATCCAGACCTCACAGACTACTATCACCATGGCACCTCAGCCAACACAACTCATTTCCATGACCGTTCACACATTATTAATCAATATATTCTCTGTGTTCACACATTATTAATCAATATATTCTCTGTGTTCACACATTTCTGGCAGGGGGGGGTGAAATGTACCTTTTTTTCCTGGTAACAGGTATAGTCAGTAGTAGCAGCCAAGAGAATGGAATTAGTGCCAGTAAAATTGACAATTCAATTGTTCAGAATGTGTGGAGTGATATACGTTGAAAGACTAGATTGTGTTTTTGCACTGTGTGTACACCACAGAGATCTTGGATAACGATATAGTTTGAGCTCAGTGTCTAATGGTGGGAATATGAATAGTATCATCAGTAGTAGTATTGTGTAAAGAAAGTATTGAAACTGAAATTATGTGTGTGTTCAGAATGTGTTCAAAAACCAAATGAAAGTAATAAAAAAGGCTAAAAGAAAAAAATGTGGCTTTATAGCTATGCAGGAATACATTTTAGTTTTTATATTTTTTTTCCATATTTCAAAAAATATAAAGTTTTTTTCATACTTTCTGTTGTTGGCTTATATTATTAAATAAACGTTTTATTTTGTTTTATTTCCCTCTGTTAAAGTAGCATGCTGCTTTTTAATATTGCAGTTTAACTTTTTTTGTATTCATCTGTTTAGTTTCATGCAGTCTTGTTGGATTATTAACTTTAGAGTATCTACACAGCAAGATCTGGGTAACCCACCCACACACACTGATGGACTGTCATCATCCACTTTGGGTTCCCCTGTCGTACCAACTTACTTCCTGGTCTGTGTCCATTTCACTATAGTCTAGATAAGTGACTGCCCTCTGTCCAAGTCTTGTGACAATGATGTACAGATGGCCTACAGAAAGGCCCGTTAACACAAAGTCCCTCTTGTGTCTCTCTCTATCGCTATCATGTCCGTCGAGTAAAGGTCCATGTCCCAGCATAGTGCCCCCCCCACCAGGTGGAGGGGCAGTCACAGCCCGCTGTCCTGCCTTTAAAGCTGATACCATTTCTTGTCCTTTTGTTTCAGCATCACCTGTGAAGAACAGATAGAAAAGAGACAAAGGGTAAGATATGTATCTTGCTTTCGCCAAGTTGCTTCATCACACAATCACTGGCTGGGGGGTTGTACCTGGTGGGCGTGTGTGGAGAAGGTCTCGGCGCTGTTCATCATGAGGGCGGTGCGTTCCTCCAGCTCGCCCAGCCTCTCTCCTCTCTGGTCCAGGGCGATGCGGGCTCGGGCCAGGTCCCCCACGACGCCGCCGGCTGCAGCCTTCATGTTCTCCAATCCCATTGGACCAGGGATGTGCTGGGCCAAACTCCGAGAGGCCTTACCCGCTGCTGCCTCCCCAACTATAGGGAGATGGAGCGAGATGATAGAAGAGAGAGATAGTAAGAAAGAGAAATTGGAGAGATGGATAGGAGCGACACGAAGAGAGAAATGAAAAGATAAAGGGTGGGAAAAGGTTCATGTGTGTCAAACTGTCTCTCACATACTTACTTGGTACACATAAATAACACACATAAAATATAGAAGGTAACCTACACAGCTCCTCTCTGTCGAAGGTCTGGGCATTGCCACCGAAGAAGCCCTTGAGGAATCCTTTGTTCTGGGCCTCTGGTGTTTCTATAGGAGTGAACAGCTCCCCCAGCATGTCCTGAATCAACACACCGCACACATTAATACACACACACACACACTATTACACACAGAAGAATGGCGCCGGAGGGGATGTCCGCCGTTTTACGAGCTCCTGACCAGTTTTGATATTTTGTGTGTTTTTTTGGAATGTTCCTAACTTTTTCTTGTACATAATGTTTCGCCCATCATTGCATATGACCAAAAAGAGCTTATGGACATTAAAACAGTGATTCCTAACCTCGATTTGGATGAGGACTTCTATTTCAACAAATCAGAGGTGAAGGATATAATGCTCATCCCAGACCAGGCCCAAATCCCCGTTCGGAGGAGGCGGAGACGGCGCTATAGAGGTCGGGGTGCGGGATATCTAATGAGGCCGCAAGTGGATGAGTTGCCATTGCCCTCCGTTCTATTGGTGAACGTGCAATCACTGGAAAATAAACTGGATGAGCTCCATCCAAGACTATCCTATCAATGTGATCAGAAGAACTGTAATATCCAATGTTTCACCGAGTCGTAGCTGAACAAGGAATATATAAATCTAGCTGTTTTTTCTATACATTGGCAAGGCATAACAGCTGTGTCCGGTAAACTGAGGGGGTGTGTGTCTCTTTGTCAACAACAGTTGTTGCGCGATCTCTAATATTAAGGAAGTCTCAAGGTTCTGCTCGTCTGAGTTAGAATACCTCATGATAAGCTGTAGAACACACTATTTACCAAAATAGTTTTAATATATATTTTTCAAAGCTGTCTATTTACCATCACAAACCAATGCTGGCACTAAGACCAGTCTCAACGAGTTGTATAACGCCATAAGCACACCTAGATGCGGCACTCGTAGAGGCCAGGGATTTGAATGCAGGGAAACTGAAATCCATTTTACCTCATTTCTACCAGCATGTCTCCTGAAGTGAAAAAACTGTTGATCACCTCTGACCATAACTCTATATTCCTGATTCCTGCTTACAAGCAAAAACTCAAATAGGAAGTACAAGTCATGAACTCAATACGGAAGTGGTCAGATGAAGCGGACACTAAGCTACAGGACAGTTTCGCTAGCACAGATTGGAATATGTTCCGGAATTCATCCGACGACATTGAGGAGTTTACCACATCAGTCACCGGCTTAATTAATAAGTGCATCGACAACGTAATCCCCACAGTGACCGTACGTACATATCCCAACCAGAAGCATTGGATTACAGGTAACATCCTCACTGAGGGAATGGCTAGAGCTGCCGCTTTCAAGGAGTGGGATACAAATCTGGACGCTTATAAGAAAACCCGCTACACCCTCCAATGAACCATCAAACAGGCAAAGCATCAATACAGGACTAAGATCGAATCCTACTACACCAGCTCTGACGCTCGTCCGATGTGGCAAGGCTTGCAAACTATTATGGATTACAAAGAGCAACCCAGCCATGAGCTGTCCAGTGACGCGACCCTACCAGACGAGCTAAATACCTTATATGCTCGCTTCGTGGCAAGCAACACTGAACTATGCATGAGAACACCGCTGTTCCTGATGACTGTGTACTCATGTTCTCTGTAGCTGATGTAAGACCTTTAAACAGGTTAACATTCATAAGACCGCAGGGCCAGACAGATTACCAGGATACGTACTCAGAGCTGACCAGCTAGCAAATGTCTTCACTGACATTTTCAACCTCTCCCTGACTCAGTCTGTAATACGCACATATTTCAAGCAGACCACTATAGTCCCCGTGGCCAAGATCACCAAGGTAACCTGTCTAAATGACTAAATTACTCACTGTAGCCATCCTCCCAGACACCCTGGACCCACTCCAATTCGCATACCACACCAACAGATCACGCAATCTCTATTGCACTCCACACTAACCTTTCCCATCTGGAAAAAGTAACACCTACATGAAAATGCTTTTCATTGACTACAGCTCAGCATTCAACACCATAGTGCCCTCAAAGCTCATCACTATTTATTGCGAGCTTAGCACCCTCCTGTACTCCCTGTTCACCCACGACTGATCACCATCGACGTTGTGACAGCCTACAGGGAGGAGGTCAGGACAACAACCTCTCCCTCAACAAGACAAATTAGCTGATCGTGGACTACAGGAAACGGAGGGCCGAGCACGCCCCCATTCACATCGACAGGGCTGTAGCGGTGACGGTCGAGAGCTTCAAGTTCCTCGGTGTCCACATCTCTAAAGGACCTATCATGGTCCAAACACACCAACACCATCATGAAGAGGGCACAACAACACCTCTTCACCACTTTTTTACCAGCATGTCACATCTGCAACCAGGGGGAAAAAAAATCCTTGACCACCTTTACTCCACACACAGAGATGCATACAAAGCTCTCCCCCGCCCTCCATTTAGCAAATCTGACCATAATTCTATCCTCCTGATGCCTGCTTACAAGCAAAAACTAAATCAGGAAATACCAGTGACTCGCTCAATGCGGAAGTGGTCAGATGACGCGAATGCTACACTACAGGACTGTTTGCTATCACAGATTAGAATATGTTCCAGGATTCATCCAATGCCATTGAGGAATACACCACCTCAGTCATTGGCTTCATCAATAAGTGCATTGATGACGTACGTACAGTCACTATGGGGAAGACATATCCCAACCAGAAGCCATGGATTACAGGCAACATCCGCATCGAGCTAAAGGCTAGAGCTGCCGCTTTCAAGGAGCGGGAGACTAATCCGGACTCTTATAAGAAATCCTGCTATGCTCTCAGATGAACCATCAAACAAGCAAATCATCAATACAGGATTAAGATTGAAATCCTACTACACTGGCTCTGACGCTCGTCGGATGTGGCTGGGCTTGAAAACTATTACGGACTACAAAGTGAAACCCAGACGCGAGCTGCCCAGTGACACGAGCCTACCAGATAAGCTAAATGCCTTTTATGCTCGCTTCGAGGCAGGCAACACTGAAGCATGCACAAGAGCACCAGCTGTTCTGGATGACTGTGTGATAACGCTCTCGGTAGCAGATGTGAACAAAACCTTTAAACAGGTCAACATTCAAAGTCGCTGGGCCAGACGGATTACCAGGACGTGTACTCAAAGCATGCACAGACCAACTGTCAAGTGTCTTCACTGACATTTTCAACCTCTCCCTGACCGAGTCTGTAATACCTACATGTTTCAAACAGACCACCATAGTCCCTGTGCCCAAGGAAGCGAAGATAACCTGCCTAAATGATTACCGCCCCGTGGCACTCACATCAGTAGCCATGAAGTGCTTTAAAAGACTGGTCATGGCTCACATCAACAGCATCCTCCCGGATACCCTAGACTCACTCCAATTCGCATACCGCCCCAACAGATCCACAGATGACGCAATCTCAATCGCACTCCACAATGCCCTTTCTCACCTGGACAAAAGAAACACCTATGTGAGAATGCTGTTCATTGACTACAGCTCAGTGCTCAACACCATAGTGCCCACGAAGTTAGGACCAAAAGGCTCCTCAACAGCTTCTACCCCTCGCCAACGGACAATTTACATTGACAAGACAATTTTTACCCCAAAGCCATGACTGCTGAACAGGTAATTAAATGGCTATCCAAACTTTCTGCTTTTCACCCCCTACCTACATGTACATAGTACTTGAAACAATCACCTAACCAAACCTACATGTACATATTATCTCAATCAAACTACCTCGAACCCCAGTATACTGACTACAGTATATACCTTGTACAGTACACCTTGTACAGTATATAGCCTGTATATAGTCTCGTTATTGTTATTTTATTGTGTTATTTTATTGTGTTACTATTTTATTTTTATCTATTTGTTAATTTTCTTACTTTAAGTGCATTGCTGGTGAAGTAAGCGCATTCGCAAAAAAAAGCACTGTCGTTGCACCAATGTGTACCTAACCATAAACATCAGTGCTTTCTTAAAATCAATACACAAGTATATATTTTTAAACCTGCATATTTAGTTAATATTGCCTGCTAACATGAATTTATTTTAACTAGAGAAATTGTGTCACTTCTCTTGCGTTCTGTGCAATAGAGTCAGGGTATATGCAGCAGTTTGGGCCGCCTGGCTCATTGTGAAATGTGTGAAGACTATTTCTTCTGAAAAAAGCACAATCTTTGCACGAATGTACCTAACCATAAACATCAATGGCTTTCTTAAAATCAATACACAGAAGTATATTTTTTAAAACCTGCATATTTAGTTAAAAGAAATCCAGGTTAGCAGGCAATATTAAACTAGGGAAATTGTGTCACTTCTCTTGTGATCATTGCACGCAGAGTCAGGGTATATGCAACATTTTGGGCCGTCTGGCTCATTGCGAACTAATTTGCCAGAATTTTACGTAATTATGACATAACATTGAAGGTTGTGCAATGTAACAGAAATATTTAGACTTATGGATGCCACCCGTTAGATAAAATACGGAACGGTTCCCTATTTCACTGAAAGAATAAACGTTTTGTTTTCCAGATGATAGTTTCCGTATTCGACCATATTAATGACCTAAGGCTCGTATTTCTGTGTGTTATTATATTATGATTAAGTCTATGATTTGATAGAGCAGTCTGACTGAGCGGTGGTAGGCAGCAGCAGGCTCGTAACATGCTGACCAGACCGGACACATCGCGTGTGTGAGCGTCGCAAAATACATTTTGAAATCCATGTTATTCAATTATTGCACCCACACTGCTCGTGGGCGCCAACGAGCGTCTGCGTTGCCAAGGGCTAAAATAGAACTCCTTTCTAGTTCTGATGCAGATTGCGTAGCAAGTCCTGCCTCTCCCCATCTCCTCATTGGTTTATAGAAGCAGGTACCCACGTGCCATCTGCTCATTGGTTATACCCACGTGGGTGATTGAAAGACGAACTGTTTTGCCGGTTGTCGTGGTAATACTATGAAAGTGTAGTTGCCAATCACCATATAAGTTCAAAGATGAAAAAGCCTGTAAGGAGGAGAGATGACTAGAAACAATTCGGTTGGCCGTTTTATGTGTGGATTAATTGTCGGCGTAGAGGACCTTGTGCATTTCAGGTAAAATAACAACTCAATGTTTATATCCCAGGACAAATTAGCTAGCAAGTGCAAGCTAACTAGCTAAATCGCCATACATGTTTAATGCTTTTCAACCTTTCCCCAAATTAATGCGTTTGGTGTAGGGGGACAAAATAAATGTATGCACGATAGCACATGCGTGCTGCCGGTTTGGGTTCCGTGTAAACAGCACTTTACTGCATTTGCCAGCAGCTCTTCGCTGTGCGTCAAGCATCGCGCTGTTTATGACTTCAAGCCTATCAACTCCCGAGATTAGGCTGGCAATACTAAAGTACCTATTAGAACATCCAATAGTCAAAGGTATATGAAATACAAATGGTATAGAGAGAAATAGTCCTATAATAACTATAACCTAAAACTTCTTACCTGGGAATGCTGAAGACTCATGTTAAAAGGAACCACCAGCTTTCATATGTTCTGAGCAAGGAACTTAAACGTTAGCTTTTTTACATGGCACATACTGAGCTTTTAATTTCTTCTCCAACACTTTGTTTTTGCATTATTTAAACCAAATTGAACATGTTTTATTATTTATTTGAGACTAAATAGATTTTATTGATGTATTATATTAAGTTAAAATAAAAGTGTTCATTGTTCATTCAGTATTACTCGTATTAGTTTGTCATTCTAACAAATATATAAAAACCGTCCGATTAATCGGTATCGGCTTTTTTTTGGTCCTCCAAGAATCGGTATCGGCGTTGAAAAATTATAATCGATCGACCTCTACACCTCACACATTAATACACACACACACACACTCTCTCTCACACACACACACACACACACACACACACACACACACACACACACACACACACACACACACACACACACACACACACATTAATACCTGCACACACATAAGTATTGCACCCACACTGCTCGTGCGCGCCAACGAGCGTCTGCGATGCAAAGGGCTAAAATAGAACTCCTTTCTATTTCTGACGCAGATTGCGCCGCAAGTCCTGGGGCGGCAGGGTAGCCTAGTGGTTAGAGCGTTGGACTAGTAACCGAAAGGTTGCAAGTTCAAATCCCCAAGCTGACAAGGTACAAATCTGTCGTTCTGCCCCTGAACAGGCAGTTAACCCACTGTTCCTAGGCTGTCATTGAAAATAAGAATTTGTTCTTAACTGACTTGCCTCGCTAAATAAAGGTTAAAAAAAAGAAAATACAAATTAATACACATGTCTAACCAACATTAACACACAGTCATAACTAACCAACAGTAACACACAGTAAAACAATCATAACTAACCAACATTAAAACATAGTAAAACAGTCATAACTAACCAACAGTAACAGTCATATTGAACCAAAGACACACAACAGCAGAATATGCACAATGGGATTTGTGGATATTAGGGATTGCAAGTTGGCTAAAAAATGCACTTTGTTGATGAAACAGGTTAGAAATATTGTAGGTGAAGGGCAAAATAATCACTTGTCTGCCAATTTAAAAAAGGAGCTTGCTGAGAAGCATATCAGTGTTGGTGTTCTACTGTGCCAGCAGATGGCAGTAGGATTATGCTGCATGTTCAGTCATGTTGCTGGATGAGAAAGACTGCATGTCTGAAGCTGGAGCTCCACCAATGTCTGTTCTTATTAGTGTGTTTGTTGTGATGGCTCTCTAGCAATACACACACACAGTGTTGGGAAAGCTACTCTGAAAATATAGTTTTCCTAGCTACCAATTCCTTCACACTGCAACAAATTAAGTTACACTTCTGTTACAAAAAAACCTGAATCTAACTAACGACTGGGTCTTAGATATAGAACTAATATAACTAACAACTGGGTCTTGTCTCTAGATATAGAACTAATGACTGGGTCTTAGATATAGCAATATAACTAACAACTGGGTCTTGTCTCTAGATATAGAACTAATGACTGGGTCTTGTCTCTAGATATAGAACTAATGACTGGGTCTTGTCTCTAGATATAGAACTAATGACTGGGTCTTGTCTCTAGATATAGAACTAATGACTGGGTCTTGTCTCTAGATAGAGAACTAATGACTGGGTCTTGTCTCTAGATAGAGAACTAATAACTGGGTCTTGTCTCTAGATATAGAACTAATGACTGGGTCTTGTCTCTAGATATAGAACTAATGACTGGGTCTTGTCTCTAGATAGAGAACTAATGACTGGGTCTTGTCTCTAGATAGAGAACTAATAACTGGGTCTTGTCTCTAGATAGAGAACTAATGACTGGGTCTTGTCTCTAGATAGAGAACTAATGACTGGGTCTTGTCTCTAGATAGAGAACTAATAACTGGGTCTTGTCTCTAGATAGAGAACTAATGACTGGGTCTTGTCTCTAGATAGAGAACTAATGACTGGGTCTTGTCTCTAGATATAGAACTAATAACTGGGTCTTGTCTCTAGATATAGAAATAATCAAACTGACTAGGTCTTGTCTCTAGATATAGAACTAATAACTGGGTCTTGTCTCTAGATATAGAAATAATCAAACTGACTGGGTCTTGTCTCTATATATAAATCTGATAGAACTAACGACTGGGTTTTGTCTCTAGATAAAGAACTAATGACTGGGTCTTGTCTCTAGATATAGAAGTAATAGAACTAACTACTGGGTCTTGTTTCTAGATATAGAACTAACTACTGTGTCTTGTATCTAGATATAGAACTAACTACTGGGTCTTGTTTCTAGATATAGAACTAACGACTGGGTCTTGTATCTAGATATAGAACTAATAGAACTAACTACTGGGTCTTGTTTCTAGATATAGAACTAACGACTGGGTCTTGTATCTAGATATAGAACTAATAGAACTAACAACTGGGTCTTGTCTCTAGATATAGAAGTAATAGAACTAATAGAACTAACAACTAGGTCTTGTCTCAAGATATAGAAGAAATACAACTAACGACTGGGTCTTGTCTCTAGATATAGAACTAATAGAACTAACAACTGGATCTTGTCTCAAGATATAGAAGTAATAGAACTAATAGAACTAACAACTGGGTCTTGTCTCTAGATATGGAACAAATAGAACTAACGACTGGGTGTTGTCTGTAGATATAGAACTAATATAACTAATGACTGGTTCTTGTCTCTAGATATAGAACTAATATAACTAATGACTGGGTCTCGTCTCTAGATATAGAACTAACGACTGGGTCTTGTATCTAGATATAGAACTAATAGAACTAACAACTGGGTCTTGTCTCTAGATATAGAAGTAATAGAACTAATAGAACTAACAACTAGGTCTTGTCTCAAGATATAGAAGAAATACAACTAACGACTGGGTGTTGTCTCTAGATATAGAACTAATAGAACTAATGACTGGGTCTTGTCTCTAGATATAGAAGTAATAGAACTAATAGAACGAACAACTGGGTCTTGTCTCTAGATATAGAACTAACAGAACTAACGAATGGGTCTTGTCTCTAGATGTAGAACTAATATAATTAATGACTGGGTCTTGTCTCTAGATATAGAACTAATAGAAGTAACGTCTGGGTCTTGGTTCAAGATATATAACTAATAGAACTAACGACTGGGTATTGTCTCTAGATATATAAGTAATAGAACTAACAACTGGGTCTTGTCTCTAGATATAGAAGTAATAGAACTAACGAATGGGTCTTGTCTCTAGATGTAGAACTAACAGAGCTAACGACTGGGTCTTGTCTCTAGATATACAACTAATAGAACTAACGACTGGGTCCTGTCTCTAGATATAGAAGTAATAGATCTATCGACTGGTTCTTGTCTCTAGATATAGAACTAATAGAGCTAACGACTGGGTCGCATCTCTAGATATAGAACTAATAGATCTAATGACTTAGTTTTGTCTCTAGATATAGAACTAAAGTCTGGGTCTTGTCTCTAGATATAGAAGTAATACAACTAATAAAACGAACGACTGGGTCTTGTCTCTAGATATAGAACTAATAGAACTAATGGCAGGGTCTTGTGTCTAGATATAGAACTAATAGAACTAACGACTGGGTCTTGTCTCTAGATATAGAACTAATAGAACTAACAAATTAGTCTTGTCTCTAGATATAGAAGTAATAGAACTAATAAAACTAACGATTGGGTCTTGTCTCTAGATATAGAACTAATAGAACTAACGACTGGGTGTTGTCTCTAGATATAGAACTAATAGCACTAACGACTAGGTCTTGTCTCTAGATATAGAAGTAATAGAACTAATAAAACTAACGATTGGGTCTTGTCTCTAGATATTGAACTAACGACTGGGCCTTGTCTCTAGATATAGAAGTAATAGAACTAACGAATGGGTCTCGTCTCTAGAAATAGAACTAACGAATGGGTCTTGTCTCTAGATGTAGAACTAATCTAATTAATGACTGGGTTTTGTCTCTAGATATATAACTAATAGAACTAACAAATGGGTCTTATCTCTAGATATAGAACTAATAGCACTAACGACTAGGTCTTGTCTCTAGATATAGAAGTAATAGAACTAATGAAACTAACGACTGGGTCTTGTCTCTAGATATAGAACTAATAGAACTAACGACTGGGTGTTGTCTCTAGATATAGAAGTAATTGAACTAACGAATGGGTCTTGTCTCTAGAAATAGAGCAAACAGAACTAACGACTGGGTCTTGTCTCTAGATATAGAAGTAATAGAACTAATAGAACTAACGACTGGGTCTTGTTTCTAGATATAGAATAATAGAACTACTGACTGGGTCTTGTCTCTAGATATACAACTAATAGAGCTAACTGGGTCGAGAATTAGGCAGGTCTGATGCCGAAAAAAGGAAGAAAATTCCTGCCAACCATATTTTATTTTTGCTGAATATATAGTGTGTAGTTCCAGTAGTTAGCTACAGCGCTGCATGACAAAACAAGTCATTAACTACTGAAAACACTACCTAGATTAGAATGTAGTTCAACCACCACCAAGCTAATGCAAAATATAGTTGAGTTACTAGTTGAACTACATTTGGTTCACTACTCCCCAGACACTGCACACACACACACACTCCACCACCATGGAGTCAGCGCAGTGGAGCTCAAACCACACATGACAAGCGTGACATTTCACTTCAATGGCCACTGTCATGATTGGGCTTTAGCAAAGGTATCAATTATAGCACCCATATATTTACTGCACCACTGGCTCTGAGAAATCACTCTGCCTAAGCTGCAGGACGCAATGTGCTGTCATACCCACAGAGCAATGAGATTACCAAGGATAGACACACAAACACATGCACAGAGCCGCACGCGCACGTGCACACACACACAAACACGCACACACACACAAACAAACAAATACAGATTATTCTAACCTTCACAGTACACAAATGCACACACAGATGGGTGCTGACCTGTAGGTTGTCCGTCATCTCCTGGCTGTATGTGAGGCGCTGTATCTCTGTAGGAGAGCTCAGATACAGGGCCTGGCCTCCGTTAGTGAAAACAAAGGTCCGGGCGATACGCAAGTCGGTCAGGGGAAGGTAGTTGATATCCATCAGGGGTCTTAGACTGGGCAAACTGGGAGGTGACAACAACACAAAAACCACAACGCTGTCAAGGGTCGTAGTAGTAGAAGTAATCTCATAGGCCTGTAGGAATACGACAGAACGACAGGTCTTTTCTATCCATCAAGAGAACACAACCAAGACAGCTTTTAACAGGCGTGAGAAAGACAGACCGTATACCTTAGGGTCATGATGTGTCCGTTGGCGCAGAAGCAGGCCAGGCAGACGCTGTTGCAGACGGAGACAACGTCAGCCCGCAGGAGGAAGGAGGACTCGGTGATGTTGTGGGTGAACAGGACAGCCTGGGTGGGCATGAGGATGACCTTGGCCTGCTTCTCAGAGCACACAACGGCCAGGTGACCGTCACTGCACGCCTCCTGGGATGATGACGGGGAGAAGTTGACCAGCTTGCGCCTGCGGGGCCGGTCGGGGTCCTCGGGACCGTTGGGGTCCCGCCACACCTCGTACGGACTCTGAATGAGAGCGCCCCCACAGTCCAGGAAGGCAAATCGCAACACAGAGCCTTTTAGCATCAGGACGGTACCTGGGTGTGCCATGGAAAGAGGCAGATAAGATAAGAAAAGATAGCACTTTCAGTAATGTGACATCCGAGATCTTTTCGATATTCACCAAACATTCAATTCTTTCAGATCTTGCTATCTAATTTGACTAATACCAGTCATTAAAATGGAATGAGAGTGTAGGAGGGCAGCGAAGAATGCCTACCTGCAAATCCCATTATCACACCCACGTTAGCATATTGATAATCTCTACTCAATTGTTGCTTAGGTGGGCTTGATGAGTAAGCCCCTCCCCCCACCACCATGCCCTCTGTTGAACCTGCACCCCTACACCCTACCCTGTGAGTCAGTGAGTGATTCCTCCATTACAATCATGTCTAATGTCAATGACATCAAAATAACGTAGGCTAAGGTAGGCCACATTAGGGATCTCCTTCCCCCAGACCATCTATCATTCCCTCAGGCAGCCAGGCTCACCACTGGGCCCCATGGTGATGGGCTCCTCCATCCTCTCCTCCTCTTCTGTGGGGATGGATATGGGCAGGAGCAGGACCACGCCCAGGCTGGTGCCCACCCACAGGCAGGCGGTAGGCAGAGCATCGCCTTTACGGCCGTAGGACTCTCCGAACTGCAGCGTGGTCACTGACTCCTTGGTGTCGCGATCGATGCTGGACACACTGGAGCTCCGCGAGCGACTGAACGAGTTCTCTCTACTTTCTGCTTTACAGCAAACGCCCGGGGAGGGACGCGGACACAATGAGACGGGGGGGGGAGAGAAAAGGAATAGGACAATGGAGTATGCAGACAGACAGAAAACAGAGGGTGATATACAGAAAGATAAACAAGGCAATAAGACCAGGAAGAGGAAGATGTGGAACATAGAGAAGGGAGAAAACAGCTGCTTAAAACAGGGGAGAGACAACGAGCAGCCAAGTGAGAGCACATACACACGTGCAATACACACACACACACACACACACACACGCAGAGACAGACACACACGCACACACACCACAAACCAACATGAAGTCACAGCTGTAGTGCTTAGTTACAGTTGGATCCATCTACGACTCATTTGATTATGGACCAATGAAAGCAAACACACAGTACGAAACCATTTCTGTCCTTTTGAATTTTCCCATATTATGTTCTCTCACTCACTGCAGGTTCAAGAAATACCCTGATGTGCATACATACACACACACACAAAACACAGGTACACATACTGTACGCACACACACACACACACACACAAAATAGATGGACGCACACACACACACACACATCACATCAAAACACACAGATTGTGTTGACCCCTTGCCTTGCTAGGCATTCGGATCCTCCATTACATATTTATAGATTTAGCCTCCTGCCTCCACCATAAAAGTATTTCTGTATTGCCCAAGAATGATTCATGCACTTCTCAATTATTTACAACCTGACTATGTGCTGCCTGGGCTTGTTCTACAAACACCGCAGACTTTATAACTTAACAGCGGCTGGGGATTTCTGCATTGCCCAAGGTTCACTCTTAATATTTTCATTCAAAAAGCAAATTGAACAAATTGGAAAAGGCTCTAGCTAAACACTGCTTTCTCTCTGCCCTACTCTGTCTTTACTAACAGTAGAAAATAAAAAGTGTATCAGAATAAAGAAAAGCACCAACACATCATTAATACACCTTATGGCATTTCACAGTGTCTTGGATTATCAGGCAAGCAAACAAAACTGAACAAGCAAACGCAGTAATAACGATGTGTGTCCGTGGCATGCAAACATCAGAACAGTACACTAAGCACATACAGAACAGCTGTACCTTGGACACAGCACACACTCCTATAAGCCATGGAGAGATAAAGTACAAAACCATGTTCATCCTGTCAACCCCAGTACAAGAGCAACAAGCGTGTGTCCCTGAACATCTTTAGACAGGACATGGACGGTGACAGAGCGACGTGGGGCCACAGGACGGACGTACTGACTGACGGAGTTGGGGACAGTGGGCCGCACGTGGCGGTGCACTGCGCCCCCTTACCTCTCTCGCTCCAGTTGTAGGAGGTGGTGTGGTGCTCGTCGTGGGAGTACATACTGACTCCATGTAACTGCTGAAGCATTGCCCTCCTGGACGCATAACCACCTATTCCCCACACCACATCACAACCCCCATCCAAACCCCCAACACCAACCAAGCCAGCCAGAAAACCAGCCGACAGAAGGACAGACGGGACAGACGGCAATACCAGAGATAGACAGAGGGGGAGAGAAAAAAAACAACTCAGCTGGGATGAGCATGGTTAGGACAAAAGAAAAAGAGAGAAACAGAGAAGTTTTATCCCTCCAGCAGAAAGAAACTGCCTAACCCTCCTCCTATATTAAGTGCCAGCTGGAAACTACAAACTCCTCGGACCATACATGACAAGTGAAACCTGTTTCTGTGACTAATCAATAGGGATATGAAGATAAATAAATCCCTCTAGGCTGCAGTACAGCCGAGCCATGTTTAGGGCAACGCTACACTACGCTACAACGCTGCCGGCTAGCATTGAGGCTAGAATATATAATGGCTTTTATGTCCAGAGTGGCAGCTCATTTTCTGTTGTGTGTGTCCGGGTTATGTTTGTGCATGACAGAGCCTTCAAGGTGGTAGCTAATGAAAGTCACGCACAGTGGCACTCGGACAGGACACGGGGACCCCCAAGGGGGCCAAGCAGGGATTTAGTAGGAAGAGGGAGGGGAGGAGGAAGAGAGAAGAAGGGGAGGAAAGTAGAGAGGAAGGTAAGGAAGGAGGGCAATGCTTCAGCGACTCAAGACACACATAGACAGTATAGTGGAGAGACGAGGACAGACAGACGCCCTGGAGCTTCATCTGACACCTCGGTCAATAACTTCATCACTACTGGAATGAAACCCATAGGCTTCAGCAAGTTAATACCCCACATACCACCCAGGTAGTGAATGACAAAAAGCGCCCACTTTGGCCTCATGGGCGGAATGACGAAACTCTGGTGTTTCTATGTCAAACAGTTTTGTTATATTTCAGTCTTCTGTGATGTATATAAACTCCAAATGAAATACATTTTAACTCTATGTCTGACATGGTCCAGGTGTCTTCTTGTTTTTAAGCCCATAACCAGGTGTGTGAGGTGTATACCTTTGTTGAAAGTAGATTTGTTTAAGACTACCAAGAATCACTCTGTGTGACCCTGATTTAGCCCACTGCAACAAAAGGTTGCAGTGATCGATGGCTTTGTCCATTCACAGTCATTGTTTGCTCCTAACAATGTCAAAGCTGTAACTATGGCCATAATTGCCTCATGTTGCATAGCTTTAATATTTCATTCTCTGTCAGACAGGGAGGCATGGCAGGGTTGTTTACGTTGTGCCTGTCCCCTTTCTCTGGTGTGTGTGTCGTCTGGTGTGTGTGTGTGGCGTGTCGCCTGGTGTGTGTGTGGCGTGTCGCCTGGTGTGTGTGTGGCGTGTCGCCTGGTGTGTGAGCCTCATTACAGGAACTCAGCCCTTCACACCGCTCATTGACCTTTCATTATTCCAGTGACCCTGCTGTTTCATCGCTGTGGTAACCCAGCCAGCGCTAGCGACAAACTGAATGGGTAAGGGGGTCGCACTGCCTGATGGGAGCACCAGCATAACACACGCCATAGACTGGCTACGTCCTAAATGGCACCCTATTCCCTACATAGTGCACTATTTGTGACCAGAGCCTTATGGGTCCTGTTTAAAAGTAGCGCACTATAAAGGCAATAGGTGCCATTTAGGACGTAGGTATAGTCTCCATGGTGAGAGGAAAAGATATTTAAACATAGTTAGTGAACCGCCCAGGGCATATATAGCACTAAAACTACTTTAACACCTCCTAGTCTCCCATGTGCTTTGACATTTTGAGGAAACCATATTAAGATCCACCTGTTGAGCTGTTGGCTAGTTTTGATACGGTTACACAGTTTGAGTTCAAATGAGGTCATCTATCCTTCTACAAATTCTTTTTATTTTTCCGGTGTGTCACCGTAACCTCTCACTACCTTCCTGTGTGAAAAGCTTTGAGAGAATAAGTATTAGGCCTATTTGCACGGTCAATGACTCCTCATTGTTATCTAGGCGAATCCCAATTTGGCACTCTGGCGACTTCAACACGTTGACAACGCTGATCTAGGCTAACTAAAGGCTTTCACACATCCTGCTGTCATTTCATTCCATTATGAACAGAAGTCAAGGTTCTGAGTTACAGCGAAATTGAACAAACTACATTTTGGCACTAATATTCTGTTCTAAATGGGCTTTTATTACCACTCTGACTCAGGAGCTCTGGGAATACATGTAAACTAGGCATTTATAGCATGTCAGTATCAATCTGATCAGTAACAAAGGCGACCGTGGCCTTCATTAAAACATGGGGCGTATGCTAATGTGGAACACAGCAGACTACAGCCTGCCTCCCAGCTCTATGGGTTCTACCTTAATGGAGGATTTGTTCAGGAAATGGAAATACAATCACACTGTTTTTGAGAAAGTGTGCATGCTGGTGTGTGTGTGTGTGTGTGTGTGTGTGTGTGTTTCGAAATCTTCTAGAATAGAGATTCTTATGTTGCCATTAACATGGATACATTTCAATTTCTATCCCTGATAATCACCCACTGTCTTTGCAATTCGGGAGCAGCTGCTACTTTTGACAAGTTAAAATGTTTTGTTTTCCGGACAGCCTCGGCTAATCAAACACAACTCAGAGTGAGGACTGAACACCCTGCGGTGGCCCGGGGCTGGTCCAGGGTCCAGGGTCCTCTTGGAACACAACTCTCTCAGTCTGCCTTCCGTCCCTCCCTACCTGCCTGACCATCTGTCTGATCTGACGCTCCAGCTGGGCGATAGAGCCCTCTGACGCCGGCGCAGGTCGGCTAACTGTGACGTTTTGGAAGCAGTCCCCATTCTCTCTGTACCGTGGAGAGATTAGCTGGAAGGACCGCTGGTGTCTGTCTGCTAATCCATCCGGATCGGGATGAACCAGAGTGGAGGACCAGCCAGGCCACGGTAGTGCTAGTGTGACCTGGATAGGAAGAGCTTTGGCCAGGCTTACAGTACTCAGATAACCCCTCGGTCTGTGCACTGACAGGACAGCACACAACAGCAGATCAATACCAGGGCAAACGTTTGGCATCCTGAGAATGACTCAGAAAGGTCAGAGAGTGGATTACGCTAACTCACTGATAGAAAAGTACAAGGATTGTGTAACACATCTATAAGTAATGTTTGACATTCTAAGCAGCGCATTTGTCACAGTATACATATATTAACCTTTAGATGTTGACATAACCACTCATAATAATGTATAGTTTTAGTATGCAGCTCTTGAAATAATATCTGGATATTCAGGTCCATAGTGGTAATCTGGGATATTCAGATCCATAGTGGTAATCTGGGATATTCAGATCCTTTGTGGTAATCTGGGATGTTCAGATCCATAGTGGTAATCTGGATATTCAGATCCATAGTGGTAATCTGGGATGTTCAGATCCATAGTGGTAATCTGGGATGTTCAGATCCATAGTGGTAATCTGGGATGTTCAGATCCATAGTGGTAATCTGGATATTCAGATCCATAGTGGTAATCTGGATATTCAGATCCATAGTGGTAATCTGGATATTCAGATCCATAGTGGTAATCTGGATATTCAGATCCATAGTGGTAATCTGGATACTCAGATCCATAGTGGTAATCTGGGATATTCAGATCCATAGTGGTAATCTGGATACTCAGATCCATAGTGGTAATCTGGATATTCAGATCCATAGTGGTAATCTGGATATTCAGATCCATAGTGGTAATCTGGATACTCAGATCCATAGTGGTAATCTGGATATTCAGATCCATAGTGGTAATCTGGATATTCAGATCCATAGTGGTAATCTGGATACTCAGATCCATAGTGGTAATCTGGATATTCAGATCCATAGTGGTAATCTGGATGTTCAGATCCATAGTGGTAATCTGGATATTCAGATCCATAGTGGTAATCTGGATGTTCAGATCCATAGTGGTAATCTGGATGTTCAGATCCATAGTGGTAATCTGGATGTTCAGATCCATAGTGGTAATCTGGATACTCAGATCCATAGTGGTAATCTGGATATTCAGATCCATAGTGGTAATCTGGATGTTCAGATCCATAGTGGTAATCTGGATGTTCAGATCCATAGTGGAAGGGTATTGCATAAAAGCTGCACAGCACTTTTAACAATATTACCTGAGTTTAGCTGCCACTGTGACTATACAATCTAGTAAATGTCCCTCTATCCTCAGTAAGGAGGAGGACTGTGTTCATAAACCATGCAACGTTACGTTAGACGACTTGTCTCTGTGTTAAGAGCCTATTATCGCCTATGTGAATGCATATTGAACTTGCATTCAGTTAAGGTGCACACAGCCCCACCTCCTGAATATACCCAGTAGAACATTTCCTTTGTGGATGTTCCATTCTACTCAGGACTAACAGGCCTGGGCAGCTGACCTCGACACTCAACACATTTTACCGTCATTTTGTCCATTTTGAGAAAATGAGCGCACCCCGACTGAGACTGGTGCTATTACTGGGCCAGGAGCTGAGTGACAGTACGCTGCTGTAAGACAAGGGCTGCGTCCCAAATGGCAACCTATTCCCCATATAGTGCACTACTTTTGACCAGAGGCCTACGGGCCTGAGTCAAAAGTAGTGCACTAGGTAGGGAATAGGATGCTAGTTGAGGCACAACCAGGGGGGCGAGGTCATGTAGCTGGCTGTGAAAGGGAAAGGGGATGCCTAGTCAGTTGTTCAACTGAATGTATTCCACTGAAATGTGTCTTCCACATTTAACACAACCCCTCTGAATCAGAGAGGTGCGGGGGGCTGCCTTAATCGACATCCACGGTGACCGGGGAACAGTGGGTTAACTGACTTGCTCACGGGCAGAACGACATATTTTTACCTTGTCAACTCGGGGATTCGATCCAGCAACCTTTCAGTTACTGGCCCAACACTCCTACCCACCAGACTATAGAGACGTAAGTGTGGAAAACAATGAATGGATGTCCATCGTTTGATGTTGTCTCGAGCTGTCTCTATAGCGTTCTGACTGTGACTAAAGAAAAATGACTGACAGGGGGGTATGATTGCACGTAATGGCATGTTGATCCCCATCCTGACAGCAGCCATTTTCTCTCACAGCGTTTCGCAGGGGCGAGGTAAACATTTTGGCTCGACAAGAAACAGAGAAAAGTAGATGTGAGTAACCGCTTGACTGTGTCAGATGAGAGGATGTCCTCTGTTTGATATTATTTGTGACAGGACGCCTCAAGACACATTCGAGCACAACAATGAAACATACCTACGCTGTGTAACACGGGACAAACATATGAGGATAACCTTCCTATTGAGGTAGTAACCAGAGATCCCAAAAGCAATGGTTGGGAAAACACTGGACAAACAACCAACAGGACTCAGATACATTTAGCCAAGTAGCAACATCCGGGATAGTATTGCAGTCAGATAAGCACCTAGAGGGAGTTAGACAGATGTGTATATATAAATACACATCTGGCTATATATATATACACATATATATTCATACACGTATATATTTATACACATATACACATATATATTTATACACACACATATATACACATAAATATTTATACACACACATATATATATATATATATACACACACACACACACACATACATACATACACAGTACAGTATGGAACGGAAACACCTACTGGTGCCACACATACAGCACATAGATACACACACACAAACACGCCACACACACCCACACTGTCACCATTGATTCACTAACACAGGGACAGTATGGGTGGTACAAAGTGAGGGTGTGGGCTGTAGTGTTGTGGTGTAGTCACATTGTGGTGGAAAGTGAAGGGCTGTGAATGACAAGTGAGGTCACAGCGGAAGGGCCACTGGAGGATGTGCGCGCAAATGTGTGTGAAAATCCCCAACAATTTGTCTTCAGCAAAACCTTTTGGTGAACTTTGACTTGATAGCCGTTCTCTTACAGTTTTACATGTGACAAAACATGTTTTGACGTGGTCAACTGTAATCATCTACCCTATCAATATAACACTCATCACAGAAAATGCTGAAGAGAAAAGTCCCACAGTATCCACCCTGCTGTCACTATATGGTGACTAACCAGGAGGGACATAACACTGTAACATTCAATGTCAGTTATACTTCAGTTATACTTCAGTAATACAGCATTCTCCATTTTTTTCTTCAGGATAGAAAAGTCAGAGAGAAGGCACAATCAAAATGAATGAGAAAACACCAGATATCCCACCAACCACAACCCAACCAATCAACCTCTCACCCCCTACCTGTTGATGACTGGTAGACATGCACTTAGGAGGGGAGGATGAGGAGGTTAGGAAGAGGGTTTAAGGGGAAGGGGACAAGCACACACCTTCTGTGTGGGAGGAAACAGGCAAAGAGATCTCCATGCAAGCGGCGGACTGGGCCTTGCGGAAGGGCGGTCGGCCAGGCCCTCTCCGGGTGAGCCGCGGGCCCTCGGGAACCCCTGTGATGCGAGGCTTCCCCACGGAGCAGGGCTGGGAGGTGGGACTAGTGCAATGTCCATTGACATGATCTGCAACAACGGCAAAGCATTAGCAAACAACTTAAGGAAAACAAAGCAGAGAGAGAGAGAGGGAAAAAAGTCTATGGTAAGGAGAAAATGACAGAGATAATGAATTAGAGTTAGAACGAGAGATATAGTTAGAGAGATAGAGAGTTAGAGAGATGAAGAGAGATATAATTAGATTTAGATGGAGATAGAGAGTTAGAAAGATAATTACAGAGAGATAGAGTTAGTGAGAGGAAGAGAGTGGAAAAGCAGTCAAAATATATGGAGAAGCTTTTTAGTCAATCCATGCCAAGAAAATAAAAAAGATACAAAATAATATTGATTAAAATAAATAAATAGATTCACAGGTGATGGTTAAGTACATTCGGTCGGATCAGGCATTTTACAGGATCAGAGTCTTTCATCATCCCTTTGTTTTTGTCCTCAAGTGGCATTGAGAGTTTCACACTCAGTACCAAACTTTATTTTACTTTTGAGAGATGCCAACGAAACTCAGGTAATACATTTTTGACCAGTAAGGTCCTCACCAGACTAGCATCAGGAGTGGTGCAGGACTTCAAACATTTAAGAAATCAGAGACCTTCGGGTAGATTCCAGAGTGTATCAATACTTGAATACAATTGGTTGATACTGTAGGTATACAGTGTAGGTATCCAGTGCAGGTCCATGAAACAGCATACTGGACTGTCTGATGCCTCTGAGACAAGGTGGGTACATGCATGGCGCCTGCTCGGAATTGTGTATATTCATATTGATACGTGTGTGTGCCCACACTTGCTTGTGTGTGTGTGTGTGTGTGTGTGCGCATGCACGTGTGTGTGCATAGATGCGCGTGTGTGTGCCTGCTCTCTCCAATCGTATTTTCGAGCCAAAGACCTTATGTTAATGAGACTCATTTTTGTTTTTTGATTCTATGGGCTTGGCTCCTATTTCGCAGCTCGTCAGCCTGTGGCTTCGTCAGCCGAATAGAGAAAGCTCTGCGCCACCAAGAGACTACCAATTAAGCAGCTGATGACGTCTGTGCCAGATGCAGGCCACTCTGCCGCTTTCATGTCTTCCCTGTCAAGTAAACAAAACTTTGGCATTTTATTGACTGACAGCTCCCAGTGAGGTAGCACTACACCAGTGCTCCATTTCAGAGCAGAAATCAGTGTGTGTGACAGGGAGACTTGTTGGGAGCAATCCTTGTTGAGTGAGAACTGCATTCAGAAAGTTGGCATTAGCCTGGGTGCCAGTCTGCTTCTGCTCTCTTGCCAACTCCTAGAAATTGTCATGCAAAAACATGTTCGTTTTGACAATGGAGTAGGCAAACGCACAAACAGATCTGGGACCAGGCTAAGTTGGCCCCGTGTTAACTACTGAATATGCCAGACAGGAATCTCTAGTGGGTTGTCTGTTTAGCTATGGTGATTTGAAGGAACACACACTCCTAACACCAAATCCCTTGTTAGGCCCATTGATGCAAATCTGGTTCACTTTCTAAGTGAGGATGAAAGACTCTGTGGTGCCACCCAGTCCGCGTGCGCCTCCAGTCCAGTTTCACAGCAGGCTGTAGCAGGGCAATAGCGGGCTTGGAAACTGGGGAGAACTCTAGTGCACCAGCCAATGAATGTGCTACATGACTACGCCATTGTGTGTCTGGCTAGCACTTATCATCATGGTTGGGTCTGCCAATCAGTGGTTTGTCCTGGCACAGTCTAAAGGAAACTGGTCCACATCAGAAGAAATGGCACTCTACCCACCCCACCTACACACACTCACTCTCTTTCTAACACACACAGATACATACAGTACACACACACACACACACACACACACACACACACACACACACACACACACACACACGCAGGTTCAAGTAATTTAATCACATGAAACAGTCCCACTTTGTAGCAGCTGTATCCTTGACTAATGACAGACAGCTGCTCATATTATATTTGAACTAATTACATAGGTGCATTACTATGTTAATAGCCTAAACAGTGTACTGATCATGGTTGAAATATATTTTTTTCCCACTGCATTAATGTACAATTTAATTTTGACTGCTTGGAATACTGCTTGAACCTTTTGATTCGCTTCCAAATGTTCAAATTTTTAAATGAGGTAGGCATGTTTTTGCTACAGCTATCATCCTTTTCAGTTTTTTTTTCTTCATTTTAAATGTTTGCTTGTTTACCAAACACTGTCTCACTCTAAAACTACAGCTACACATTTCAAACCTGTTGAAGGAAATAGTTATCATGTCACAGACGTCATACTGTAGATATTGGCACATTAGTGTACTGTATATGAATTGAAGAGGCATATAAGTAGAAGGATATAGTAGGACAGGACAGAGCAGAAGCATGAGTGAGAGAACCTGTGACTGCAAGGAGGTGCAGGAGCTCAAGAGATGTACTGAGAAAGAGCGTTTCGTTAAAGTCTACAGGAAATGCAGAATGGTCCAGTCACGATGGAGCAAGTCCCGTTTGAGAGACGGAAATGATCCAATCACGATGGAGCAAGGCTGTTTAGAGTTAGAGAATGGTCCAATCACAGTATAGAGCAAGGCTGTTTGGAGATAGAAAATGATCCAATTACGATGGAGCGAGGCTGTATAGAGACAGAGAAGGGTCCAATCTCAATAGAGCGAGAGTACATTTAGAAATGCATCTCCCAAAACGATATGGGCATGAACCACCTTTGGAAACACTTGCAAAATGTACGATAAACAAAAAGCTTACGACGGGTAAAAACAAAACATAGAAAGTCAAAGGAGAAGGACAGAACAGGCCAACAGTCTCATCATGATCTGGTCGAGTAGAAGAAGTGAGTGATAAGAAAATACTGCTGGTTGCGTGAAGAAGAAACTACTTGAAGTGAACAACGTAAACAAAACAAATTTAAATTCATATCTGCGAATAACAGGACAAAAGAGGAAGTAAATTAATCAAATGAAAAGAGGGTAAAACTGCTGGCTTTCGCCTACCGTACCAAGATCAGTCTTAAGATCTGTTGGCAGACTTAACTTTCTGCCGGGTCCCTTTACTGTAACAAAAGACATAGGAAAGAAAGGAGCAGTTAATGTTTCCAAACCAAAACCAAAACCAAAATGGAAGCAAAAGTAAAAGCCAAACGATGCAGAAAACAAAAGATCAAACAAAACAAAAACGAAACAACATAATTCAAAACGTGCAAAAGTGTGCAGTTGTCGCACATGGCAGGCAGATGCAGAGGCCATTCCCATCATGCTCCATGGTTTTCCCTGGCCAGTGCTCCCAGTCAGAGAGTGTAGACACGGGAACAGTGAAACAAGTTCTAGAAACAGGAACCGTGAAACCCGTTTTCGGGCAAGACTCCTTCCCAGTGTGTCTTCCAAGTCTTCCATTCTCTGGCCACTCAAATGCAACTGATTTAAGTATATGTATGTTCTGATTGTTTGTTTAATGTATTTCTGTATGTTAGAGTTGTCAGAGTTCGCTAAGGCCTGGGGGGTTTGGCATAAGAAACAGAAATAAACGGGGAACTCAAATAAACACAAAACAGATTGGAAAGAAACAAAGAAGTTCAACATTTTGCAAGCATTTTGCAGTATATACAGAACTGCAAAGGTACATGTTGAGAGAGATGGTCATTCATTTTCCTCAGTCGATTCAGAGGACATACCATGAGGTCACTGGTTTTGGTTGGTTAAATAATTATTCTGGTGTATGGGAAATGTGGGATGTTGTAAGGATGACAAATCAAGAAACCACACTCATTGTCCTCTAACCAATCTTTGTAAAGTAATGTTTGGGGCAAGCTAGCAGATATTGGAAAGTGCAGTTGTTTGATTGCACCATCTGTAAGTGGAATCCAGAACATTTTAGCTTTGAAATTGAACAAACTCTTCTGGACCCTAAAAGAACACTCTGTTTTACAGATGATAATTCAAGAGGCCAAAAGACTGAATTCCACCATCTTTCATTGACTTTGAGTAGGGGGAAAGTGGTATGCTGAGAAAGAATTGAAGTTGGAGTCATTTTATGATAAATTGCCCTGTTGGGAACAAAGAAATTGAAAGGGATTTTGATGTAAATTAAATGTTCTCCTTGTGCGGTGCTTGTGACGAAATTGCTGTGGTATAGTACCGTGGCATCATTTAATTCCGAAATCAATAAAGTGTGCGCGTGTGTGTGTGGCCAGATGTTGCGGCCATGATGCGTAGCAGCAGAACTGTGTAGAAACAGAGGAATATAATGATGGAATGACAGTGCTCTACCAATAGCACTGGTATTCACTATTCACAGGTGGAATTCTACAAGCCATTTAACAGCTCATTTGCACCATTTTAGGACTCTTGTGGGAATATCCCTGTTGGATAAAAGGATGTTTGAACTGAATAAAAGTGGGACTGTGCATTGTGCCAGCGATGCCTTTTAACAAATGATAGTATTTACATATTTGGGGACATAATTATGCTACATATCAACCTGTTGCCCTTTCCAGTTTGTCTTTATCAGTTATGGAAAAATAGAAAAGTATATTGTCTTGTTTATATGCCCTGATAACATCCAAATGCCATTTTATGGTAAATATTTATGAAGTATTAATTGCTAGTGACATGGAGCCTATTGCAACCATCAATGGCCACCAGATTATCGTCAATTGATCTCTTGTTAAACCATCAATGCCACCAGATTATCGTCAATTGATCTCTTGTTAAACCATCAATGGCCACCAGATTATCGTCAATTGATCTCTTGTTAAACCATCAATGGCCCCCAGATTATCATCAATTGATCTCTTGTTAAACCATCAATGGCCACCAGATTATCGTCAATTGATCTCTTGTTAAACCATCAATGCCACCAGATTATCGTCAATTGATCTCTTGTTAAACCATCAATAGCCACCAGATTATCGTCAGTTGATCTCTTGTTAAACCATCAATGGCCAACAGATTATCGTCAGTTGATCTCTCGTTAAGCCATCAATACGGGTTAAATTCACCAGCAGAGCTGATCTCAATTGCAACCATTATTGGGCACCTCTACCACTCCCTAAAAGCTGATGTCGGTGTTACCTCAGTCCTGCTTGCTACCAAAGTGTCTAAAGATACAGTATGTTCACCCTCTGATGGGTATTATCAACGGAACAATTTTGTCCTACTTTTTGAGCAGATTAAGGGCAATTTATCGATTTGACAATCATACCGTACAACTGAAATAAAGTATTTTCTCACTTACCACGACATATCTACTGTGGCAATTTACCCGTGTGAATGGAAAACTAATGTTGGTGTAGCCTACTCTTAATACTTTATATGATTCCAATTTATGTTATCCGTTAAATACAACTGTCTGTAAAATAAAATTGTCTGGTAAGGTCATTTCTTATCAAAATCGGAGGTAAACTATTCCTGGTCTGTCCATATTTGAAATGTGTAATTAAAAGTTTATCAGCCTGTCGGTTTCCGATGCTCCTGATAGGGCGATATTTCATTGGGGGCGGGAATAGAGAACCTAGACACAGCTGTCTGGTATCATCATGGAGTCCATGCAGTTAGACACATCACAGAGTATTAGATGTTGTTATTATGTTAAAGAGGAGGTTGTGGGTGAGAAAAACCAAATAGACAAAGTTAGTGTTACAAATGAATGAGAGTCAGAGTGCCCCCCAACAGGAAGGGCAAAGATGCATGGCCTTCCTCACAAGAACATGATGACAACAACAACAACAACATGGATGAATCACAGAGGAGCTGAAGAATTAGGGAGGAGTGTCTGACCTTGACTGACTCCTCCCGCTTTTCTCCCCAGTCTTCCTCAGTAGCACGGCTGATGAAGGATGCAAGGCCACAAGACCAGACCAGACCCAGCACAAAACACACATCGCCCCCTACAGCTGGGGCTGAGACAATGCAACAACGCCTATAAGCTGTAAATCTTCAGCTCACAGATGCATGAATCACAATGTTGAAAGTTGGAACAGACAAGCATAGGAACGCACTCCATATGCTACCATGCAACACCCCACACCCACAAACCCACCCACAAACCATCCTCCCTCCACCCACTCACCCACCCACCCACCCACGCACACTCCCCCACCCACGCACACTCCCCCAGCGATGGGACGTGAGAGGGACAGGTTTCCCTGGGTTGTGGTCCATCCTCTTACCATTGTCCAGTAAGTAAAAGACTGGACTGCAGTGGCTGGCTCTCAGACTGGCCACAGGCTCAGGCATGGAGCGAGGGTCATAGTGAAGGGAGCTTGGGTAGGGAACTGGAATAGGAGATGCAACAGAACACACACTTTTCAGGAGGGAGAAAACAAAACAACATGGGTGAATTGGGATAAAGACAAGCAGGTACATAATATCAGTTGATTCTGAAGATACCAATACAAGCGTGTACGATAAGGTCAAGGTAAGACTACCATGCAAACACAACCACAACAACAAAAACAGTGACTAATACTGCTACTACAATGACTACTATGTCTACAACTACTATCACGACTCACCATCACAAATCACTGCAACTCAATGAAATGTTGTCAATTGATGATACAGGTAAAGTAACACCTGTCGTTAACATTTATGCTAGGACTTTCCCCACAGCCGGTTGTCCAGTCCAGTCCACACTCCGGTCAAAACAACCCAGCACCCTTCCAACAGAATTCAGGATGAGAGAGTGTTCTTGAGGTATTGATTCCAGACTTGGCTAACAACATGTGCTTCCTTACTGTACTGTATAATTTGCTCTCTAGCACCTCTCAAACTCGATTTCAAATTCTCGTTAGATTCCTTGTGACATAACACAGACTAAATGAGGTATCAAACTTGGTGTGCTGGTGTGTGGTGAACAGTAAGTACGTTTAATCCCAGCCACTCTGCTCATTACAGGAGATAAGAGCTGCCACATCCAGCCCAGGCAGGTGGCTTCATCTCCCCGCTCTCCTTTAAGCTCCCGTTTAAACAGCCAGCCTGCAAGCTCAGGGACAGCTCCATCACCTCTCTTCTCCTGGAGCCTCGCTTTGCCTCTAAATGTATCCTGCTTGGTCAGAGCCACTCTCTGGCATTTCCACTTATTTTGCCCAACCTCACAACTCGCGTCTCGCCCCAGACTACAGGGCCTAGACTACCATCAGCCACAGCAGCCGCCATCATGAGCAGAAACCCAGACGCAACAAGAGACAGTAACAAAGTAAACAAACAACAACGGAAAGGAGGATATGGCTTCAAAGACGAACAGGGGCCAATTACGGGGCCTAACGGGGGGAAAAAGGAGGATGTTTCCCGGTGTGGAGAGGTGAGACAGAAGTAGGAAGGAGGGAGTGAGAGAGAGGAGAGGTGAGACGGGTGATGGTGGATAGTTAATAGGCTGCCTGCCGAGTCTGGGTTTGGCCAGTGGTGGTCACAGCAGGACTGGGGTGTCAGGGCAGGGGGACAGCCAGAGCCAGCCAGGCTCAGGTCACTAATCGCCTCAGAGCTGCTTGGGAGAATAATGACGACAGAAACTCACCATGAGCCCTCTGTCTCAGGATGGAGACTCTGCCTTTCATCTGTCCATCTCTTCCTTCCTACCTCTGATATCCCCTATGTTTCCCACCGCTTTTTCTCCATCCATACCTGTGGCATTCTTTACACACGTCTTCATCATTCCTTTTCTCTGCACCTTTGTAAATACCACACAGTCACACATCACATCCTCTCCATCTCTCTTCCAACTCGCTCTCCACCTGTCTCGCTTTTCTCATCTCTGCAATCAATAAAAGGGATGGGACCAGATAATAGATAGGCTACCCTGACATATTCCACATAGCTATGCACATTGGTATTCATTCCTTCTAACGGCATACCACCAACACTGTATCCTCAGGAGACTTGTGTATACATGGCAGGGTCAGCCAGGTCTAAGATCCTATAGACCCAAGAGAAACTGCAGTCAGGGCGAGAGAGAGAGAGAGAGAGAGAGAGAGAGATGGAAAGATAGAGAAAGAGAGAGAGGGAGAGGGATCGTGAGAAGGAGCGGGGGGAGAGAGAGAAAGAGAGAGAAAGATGGAAAGAGAGAGCGCGAGAGAGAGAGAGAGAGAGAGAAAGAGAGTGAGGGAGAGAGAGAAAGAGAGTGAGAGAGAGAGGGAGGGAGAGTGAAAGAGAGCCTTGTGCAAGGCCTTACATTTACTGGTCCTACTTCCTCCGAAATAGAAGCCATGTTCATTCATAATGCAGACACTTATGGCAAATTGATTTCCAAAAGCATACGTCTCCAAACAGGGATTTTTTTATTTTTTTTTATGGACTCATTAAATATTCACAACAACATGCTCCGGAGTTTAGATTCGCCTCTGGAAATAAGTGTGTAAATAACGGGCAGAAAAGATGACGTCAGGAAAAACAAATGAGGCCTCATCAATCCCTGTCAGGGGAAAAGTCTGTCGGAAAAGTTTTTCTTCAGAATGGCTGTGCTTTCACAAACATCCCTCACTCCCCCCCCACACACACACCACCTCCCATCATTCTCTTTTTCCCCCGAATTCTTTCCATTTCCCAAACGCCATACACATACAAAGCATTTCAAGTTATTCACGCTCCACTGACAGGTTTAAGAGTTCAAGTGCATTCTTGCTTCCTGCAAAATAAGACTGGTTAAATAGCTGTCTGCTTGAGTACATGCCAATTGACACTTTTTCCTCCGTCCCTTGTCGCCGCGTCAGCACTAAGTGACCCGCGCAGACAGACTAATGTGTGGCGCTCCTAAGAGGAGCACATCAAACACAGTGACATCACCGTAACAGACATAACGGGTCATTGTTGACACCATAAATCAGCCCCCTTCCATACATTCCGTTCTAGATTTAATGTCTGGGGTCTGGTGAGAACATTATTTTTAGGTTATGATAGCTCTGTGATGATTCAAATACGAAGCAAATACTTACACAGAAGAAGAACATTCGTCTAAACTTAAGTTGCTGAGAATCTGCTATCTTAGGCTATGTAAAAAAAAAAAAAAGTAATTAACGCAAACACACTCAGACGCATGTACGTACACACACTCCCAGTGATATAAAGATGGCCTTACATCAAGTTTAAAGCCAGGCTGTATAGAAACCAAAGCCTAGAGAACACAGCAGGTCTAACAGCATGGCTGGCATTGTATTCCCATCACACACACATATTAGTCTAACAGCAGAACTACTCTCTCTCTCTCCCCTCACTCTCTCTCTCTCTTCATCTACATATCTCGCTCTCTGTCTCCACCTCCTCTCTCTCTAACCAGCAGCTGCAGGCAACCGCTCGGTGTTTGCTATCCTCCTTTTTCAGTGTGATAAATACAAATATTAAACATTTAGCCCCAACTCCTTCTCAATGCTCATTCTCAGGCACAGCTTGTTTGGTCTGAGCAGAGAGAGGAGAAAGGGAGGGGAGAGATAGAGAGGAGGAGAAGGGCAGTGGGAAAAATGTAACTCTGTCACACACACACACACACACACACACACACACACACACACACACACACACACACACATCAGCATGAAAGCCAATTCTCTGATCTAAGAACAGTCTGGTGCATCTGGCCTCGAGCAAACTCCCTCACTGGCCGACCTACTCGCTCTAACACATCCATCTAGCAAACCTGCAGGCCACTGCTCTCTCTAATTGTATATCTCGCTCTCTAATTATATATATATATATATACACACACACGGAGTATACAAAAGCTCTTTCCATGATATAGACTGACCAGGTGATAGCCATGATCCCTTATTGATGTCACTTGTTAAATCCTCTTCAATCAGTGCACATGAAGGAGAGGAGACAGGTTAAAGGAGGATTTTTAAGCCTTGAGACAATTAAGACATGGATTGTGTATGTGTGCCATTCAGAGGGTGAATGAGCAAGACAAAAAATGTAAGTGATTTTGAACGGGGTATGATAGTAGGTGCCAGGCGCACCGGTTTGTGTCAAGAACTGCAATGCTGATGAGTTTTTCACGCGCAACAGTTTCCTTTGTGTATCAAGAATGGCCCACCACCCAAAGGACATCCAGCCAACTGGACACAACTGTGGGTATTTGGCATTGTATTAGGATCCCCATTAGCTGTTGCGAAAGCAGCAGCTACTCTTCCTGGGGTCCTCACAAAACATAAAACATGACACAAAACAGAACATTAATCAACAAGAACAGAACAAACTAATTTTCCCCCAACATCGAACTCCCCTTAACTTCAGACACTCTCTAGTGCTTGGAGGGTTAAATCACTTCGAGCTCAACATTTAAATGGCCTGGAAAATAATGGTACGTTTTGCCTTTCTAGCCAGCTGACCACCGATTTTCATTGCAGTTTATGCAAGTTAAGTTAGGTTTTGAGAGTTTTCAATAAAGTAATATATAAAGTAATATATATATATATATATATATATATATATATATATATATATATACACACATACACATACACACACACACAGTCGTGGCCAAAAGTTTTGAGAATGACACAAATATTAATTTCCACAAAGTTTGCTGCTTCAGTGTCTTTAGATATTTTTGTCAGATGTTACTATGGAATACTGAAGTATAATTACAAGCATTTCATAAGTGTCAAAGGCTTTTACTGACAATTACATGAAGTTGATGCAAAGAGTCAATATTTGCAGTGTTGACCCTTCTTTTTCAAGACCTCTGCAATCCGCCCTGGCATGCTGTCAATTAACTTCTGGGCCACATCCTGACTGATGGCAGCCCATTCTTGCATAATCAATGCTTGGAGTTTGTCAGAATTTGTGGGTTTTTGTTTGTCCACCCGCCTCTTTTGAGGATTGACCACAAGTTCTCAATGGGATTAAGGTCTGGGGAGTTTCCTGGCCATGGACCCAAAATATCGATGTTTTGTTCCCCGAGCCACTTAGTTATCACTTTTGCCTTATGGCAAGGTGCTCCATCATGCTGGAAAAGGCATTGTTCGTCACCAAACTGTTCCTGGATGATTGGGAGAAGTTGCTCTCGGAGGATGTGTTGGTACCATTCCTTATTCATGGCTGTGTTCTTAGGCAGAATTGTGAGTGAGCCTACTCCCTTGGCTGAGAAGCAACCCCACACATGAATGATCTCAGGATGCTTTACTGTTGGCATGACACAGGACTGATGGTAGCGCTCACATTGTCTTCTCTGGACAAGCTTTTTTCCGGATGCCCCAAACAATCGGAAAGGGGATTCATCAGAGAAAATTACTTTACCCCAGTCCTCAGCAGTCCAATCCCTGGACCTTTTGCAGAATATCAGACTGTCCCTGATGTTTTTCCTGGAGAGAAGTGGCTTCTTTGCTGCCCTTCTTGAAACCAGGCCATCCTCCAAAAGTCTTTGTCTCACTGTGCGTGCAGATGCACTCACACCTGCCTGCTGCCATTCCTGAGCAAGCTCTGCACTGGTGGTGCCCCGATCCTGCAGCTGAATCAGCTTTAGGAGATGGTCCTCGCGATTGCTGGACTTTCTTGGGCACCCTGAAGGCTTTTTCATGACAATTGAACCACTCTCGTTGAAGTTCATGATGATCCAATAAATGGTTGATTTAGGTGCAATCTTACTGGCAGCAATATCCTTGCCTGTGAAGCCCTTTTTGTGCAAAGCAATGATGATGGCATGTGTTTCCTTGCAGGTAACCATGGTTGACAGAGGAAGAACAATGATTCCAAGCACCACCCTCCTTTTGAATCTTCCAGTCTGTTATTCGTACTCAATCAGCATGACAGAGTGATCTCCAGCTTTGTCTTCGTCAACACTCACACCTGTGTTAACGAGAGAATCACTGATATGATGTCAGCGAGTCCTTTTGTGGCAAGGCTGAAATGCAGTGGAATTTTTGGGGGGATTCAGTTCATTTGCATGGCAAAGAGGGACTTTGCAATTAATTGCAATTCATCTGATTACTCTTCATAACATTCTGGAGTATATGCAAATTGACATCATACAAACTGAGGCAGCGGACTTTGTGAAAATTAATATTTGTGTCATTCTCAAAACTATTTAAACTCAGCAAAAAAAGTAACATCCCTTTTCAGGACCCTGTCTTTCAAAGATAATTTGTAAAAATCAAAATAACTTCACAGATCTTCATTGTAAAGGGTTTAAACACTGTTTCCCATGCTTGTTCAATGAACCATAAACTATTAATGAACATGCACCTGTGGAACAGTCGTTAAGACACTAACAGCTTACAGACGGTAGGCAATTAAGGTCATAGTTATGAAAACTTAGGACACTAAAGAGGCCTTTCTACTGACTCTGAAAAACACCAAAAGAAAGATTCCCAGGGTCCCTGCTCATCTGCGTGAAACTTTCTGTCCAAAAAGGATGCAGAAAAATCTATCCATGCTTTTGTTACTTCTAGGTTGGACTACTGCAATGCTCTACTTTCCGGCTACCCGGGTAAAGCACTGCTAGAATCCTGACTAGAACCAACAAATTTGATCATATTAATCCAGTGCTAGCCTCCCTACACTGGCTTCCTGTTAAGGCAAGGGCTGATTTCAAGGTTTTACTGCTAACCTACAAAGCATTACATGGGCTTGCTCCTACCTATCTTTCCGATTTGGTCCTGCCGTACATACCTACACATACGCTACGGTCACAAGACGCAGGCCTCCTAATTGTCCCTAGAATTTCTAAGCAAACAGCTGGAGGCAGGGCTTTCTCCTATAGAGCTCCATTTTTATGGAATGGTCTGCCTACCCATGTGAGAGACGCAGACTCGGTCTCAACCTTTAAGTCTTTACTGAAGACTTATCTCTTCAGTAGGTCCTATGATTAAGTATAGTCTGGCCCAGGAGTGTGAAGGTGAACGGAAAGGCTCTGGAGCAACGAACCGCCCTTGCTGTCTCTGCCTGGCCGGTTCCCCTCTCTCCACTGGGATTCTCTGCCTCTAACCCTATTACAGGGGCTGAGTCACTGGCTTACTTGGTGTTCTTCTATGCCGTCCCTACGAGGGGTGCGTCACTTGAGTGGGTTGAGTCACTGACGTGGTCTTCCTGTCTGGGTTTGCGCCCCCCCTTGGGTTGTGCCGTGGCGGAGATCTTTGTGGGCTATACTCGGCCTTGTCTCAGGATGGTAAGTTGGTGGTTGAAGATATCCCTGTAGTGGTTTGGGGGCTGTGCTTTGGCAAAGTGGGTGGGGTTATATCCTGCCTGTTTGGCCCTGTCCGGGGGAAATCATCGGATGGTGCCACAGTGTCTCCTGACCCCTCCTGTCTCAGCCTCCAGTATTTATGCTGCAGTAGTTTATGTGTCGGGGGGCTAGGGTCAGTCTGTTATATCTGGAGTATTTCTCCTGTCTTATCCAGTGTCCTGTGTGAATTTAAGTACGCTCTCTCTAATTCTCTCTTTCTTTCTTTCTCTCGGAGGACCTGAGCCCTAGGACCATGCCTCAGGACTACCTGGCATGATGACTCCTTCCTGTCCCTAGTCCACCTGGCCGTGCTGCTGCTCCAGTTTCAACTATTCTGCCTGCGGCTATGGAACCCTGATCTGTTCACCGGACGTGCTACCTGTCCCAGACCTGCTGTTTTCAACTCTCTAGAGACAGCAGGTGCGGTAGAGATACTCTCAATCATCGGCTATGAAAAGCCAACTGACATTTACTCTTGAGGTGCTGACTTGTTGCACCCTCGACAACTACTGTGATTATTATTATTTGACCATGCTGGTCATTTATGAACATTTGAACATCTTGGCCATGTTCTGTTATAATCTCCTCCCGGCACAGCCAGAAGAGGACTGGCCACCCCTCATAGCCTGGTTCCTCTCTAGGTTTCTTCCTAGGTTTTGGCCTTTCTAGGGAGTTTTTCCTAGTCACCGTGCTTCTACACCTGCATTACTTGCTGTTTGGGGTTTTAGGCTGGGTTTCTGTACAGCACTTTGAGATATCAGCTGATGTAAGAAGGGCTATATAAATACATTTGATTTGATTTGATTTAAGACAGAGCTACAGGGAGACAGGACGGACAGCTGATCATCCTCGCAGTGGCATACCACGTGTAACAACACCTGCACAGGATTGGTACATCAAAACATCACACCTGCGGGACAGGTACAGGATGGCAACAACAACTTCCCGAGTTACACCAGGAACGCACAATCCCTTCATCAGTGCTCCTACTGTCCGCAATAGGCTGAGAGAGGCTGGACTGAGGGCTTGTAGGCCTGTTGTAAGGCACGTCCTCACCAGACATCACCGGCAACAATGTCGCCTATGGGCACAAACCCACCATCGCTGGACCAGACAGGACTGGCAAAAAGTGCTCTTCACTGACGAGTCATGGTTTTGTCTCACCAGGGGTGATGGTCGGATTCACGTTTATCGTCGAAGGAATGAGCGTTACACTGAGGTCTGTACTCTGGAGTGGGATTGATTTGGAGGTGGGGGGGTCCATCATGGTCTGGTGCGGTGTGTCACAGCATCATCGGACTGAGCTTGTTGTCATTGCAACAATCTCAACGCTGTGCGTTACAAGGAAGACATCCTCTTCCCTCATGGGGTACCCTTCCTGCAGGCTCATCCTGACATGACCCTCCAGCATGACACTGCCACCAGCCATACTGCTCGTTCTGTGTGTAATTTCCCGCAAGACAGGAATGTCAGTGTTCTGCCATGGCCAGGGAAGAGCCCGGATCTCAATCCCATTGAGCACGTCTGGGACCTGTTGGATCAGAGGGTGAGGGCTACGGCCATTCCCCCCAGAAATGTCCAGGAACTTGCTGGTGCCTTGGTGGAAGAGTAGGGTAACATCTCACAGCAAGAACTGGCAAATCTGGTGCAGTTCATGATGAGGAGATGCACTGCAGTACTTAATGGAGCTGGTGGCCACACCAGATACTGACTGTTACTGTTACTTTTGATTTTGAACCCACCCTTTGTTCAGGGACACATTATTCCATTTGTGTTAGTTACATGTCTGTGGAGCTTGTTCAGTTTATGTCTCAGTTGTTGAATCTTGTTATGTTCATACAAAAATTTACACATTACGTTTGCTGAAAATAAACGCAGTTGACAGTGAGAGGAAATTTCATTTTTTGCTGAGTTATATATATATATTTTACAATATACAGCATGTCCCACAAAGTGTGTGGTTGTGTGTGTGTGTGTGTATATATATATATATATATATATATATATATATATATATATATATATATATATATATATATATATATATATATATATACACACACACACACACAACCACACACTTTGTGGGACATGCTGTATATTGTAAAATTCGACTGAGCGACAGATCACACATAATTTAACATCCAACTTTTTACCTAAATTATTCATACTCATTTATATGTTAGTATTAAACTGTTATCTACTTTCTCAAAACATAAGATTAATCTGTAAAACAAATAATGAGACATTATTTGGTTCCAACACAGAAGAAGATGTTGGTGAAGAACCATTGTTAAGAGTCTACTGGAGGGCACACCGGGCTACGCAATGAAAAGTTGACAGGCAAGTCTTTTTTTTTTTTTACTGGAAGGCTAGCCAACTAGTCAACTATCTAGTAAACACTTCGGATACGAGGTTGGTGTCTCTTTTTTGAACAAAATTAAACGGATATAACTTGTAATTGAACAAAATAGTAAGGTGGCCAATAACTCGGGACCGTACGCCGATAATACGAGACGTATTTTTTTTGCTAAACCACTTATCAAAAAGCGGATAGTTGTAGTATTTCCACAGAAATGTCAAACGTGCTAATTGCTAACCCGTTAGCTAACATTTTTACGACACTAATAATTACAAAACATTGATGCTTGATCACAAGATAACACTGTTGAAGATAATATATTTCTTGAATGCTGTTGAATATAACGATAATACGAGGTGCTATGCTACATACATTTAAAAAACAGAACACACACTACATATCAATACATACAGTGAGGGAAAAAAGTATTTGATCCCCTGCTGATTTTGTACGTTTTCCCACTTACAAAGAAATGATCAGTCTATAATTTTAATTGTAGGTTTACTTGAACAGTGAGAGACAGAATAACAACAAAAGAATCCAGAAAAACGCATGTCAAAAATGTTATGAAATGATTTGCATTTTATTGAGGGAAATAAGTATTTGACCCCTCTGCAAAACATGACTTAGTACTTGGTGGCAAAACCCTTGTTGGCAATCACAGAGGTCAGACGTTTCTTGTAGTTGGCCACACATCTCAGGAGGGATTTTGTCCCACTCCTATTTGCAGATCTTCAAGTCATTAAGGTTTCGAGGCTGACGTTTGGCAACTCGAACCTTCAGCTCCCTCCACAGATTTTCTATGGGATTAAGGTCTGGAGACTGGCTAGGCCACTCCAGGACCTTAATGTGCTTCTTTTTGAGGCACTCCTTTGTTGCCTTGGCCGTGTGTTTTGGGTCATTGTCATGCTGGAATACCCATCCACGACCCATTTTCAATGCCCTGGCTAAGGGAAGGAGGTACTCACCCAAGATTTGACGGTACATGGCCCCGTCCATCGTCCCTTTGATGCGGTGAAGTTGTCATGTCCCCTTAGCAGAAAAACACCCCCAAAGCATAATGTTTCCACCTCCATGTTTGACGGTGGAGATGGTGTTCTTGGGGTCATAGGCAGCATTCCTCCTCCTCCAAACACGGCGAGTTGAGTTGATGTCAAAGAGCTCCATTTTGGGCTCATCTGACCACAAAACTTTCACCAGTTGTCCTCTGAATCATTCAGATGTTCATTGGCAAACTTCAGACGAGCATGTATATGTATTCTTGAGCAGGGGGACCTTGCGGGCGCTGCAGAATTTGAGTCCTTCACGGCGTAGTGTGTTACCAATTGTTTTCTTGGTGACAATGGTCCCAGCTGCCTTGAGATCATTGACAAGATCCTCCCGTGTAGTTCTGGGCTGATTCCTCACCTTTCTCATGATCATTGCATCTCCATGGGGTGAGATCTTGCATGGAGCCCCGGGCCGAGGGATATTGACAGTTCTTTTGTGTTTCTTCCATTTGCGAATAATCGCACCAAATGATGTCACCTTCTCACCAAGCTGCTTGGCAATGGTCTTGTAGCCCATTCCAGCCTTGTGTAGGTCTACAATCTTGTCCCTGACATCCTTGGAGAGCTCTTTGGTCTTGGCCATGGTGGAGAGTTTAGAATCTGATTGATTGATTGCTTCTGTGGACAGGTGTCTTTTTTACAGGTAACAAGCTGTGGTTAGGAGCACTCTCTTTAAGAGTGTGCTCCTAATCTCAGCTCGTTACCTGTAAAAAAGAGACCTGGGAGCCAGAAATCTTTCTGATTGAGAGGGGGTCAAATACTTATTTCCCTCATTAAAATGCAAATCACTTTATAACATTTTTGACATGCGTTTTTCTGGATATTTTTGTTGTTATTCTGTCTCTCACTGTTCAAATAAACCTACCATTAAAATTATAGGCTGACCATTTCTTTGTCAGTGGGCAAATTTACAAAATCAGCAGGGGATCAAATACTTTTTTCCCCCACTGTACACACAAAATATCAAGGTCAAATAGGGGAGAGGCATTGAGCCGTGAAAAGTAGTTTTTTTAAACCAGGTCTGCGTTTGATTTGAGCAATATGAGATGGAAAGGAGCTCCATGCAATAATGGCTCTATATATGTCCACAGTGCCTTCGGAAAGTATTCAGACCTTTGACTTTTTCCACATTTTGTTAGGTTAAAGCCTTACTCTAAATTAATTCAATCTTTTTTTTTTCTTTTTTTTTTTATAATGGCCAAGCAAAAACAGGTTTTTAGACATTTTTGCTAATTTATTAAAATTAAATTACAGAAATTAAATTACAGAAGACCCTTTACTCAGTACTTTGTTGAAGCACCTTCGGCAGCAATTAACACCTCGAGTCTTCTTGGGTATGATGCTACAAGCTTGGCACACGTGTATTTGGGGAGTTTCTCCCATTCTTCTCTGCAGATCTTCTCAAGCTCTGTCTGGTTGGATGGGAAGCATTGCTGCACAGCTATTTTCAGGTCTCTCCAGAGATGTTCGACTGGGTTCAAGTCTGGGCTCTGACTGGGACACTCAAGAATATTCAGAGACTTTCCCGAAGCCACTCCTGCGTTGTCTTGACTGTGTGCTCAGGGTTGTGGTCCTGATGGAAGGTAAACCTTCGCCCCAGTCTGAGGTCCTGAGTGCTCTGGAGCATGTTTTCATCAAGGATCTCTCTGTACTTTGCTCCGTTCATCTTTCCCTCAATCCTGACTAGTCTCCCAGTCCCTGCCGCTGAAAAACACCCTCGTAGTATGATCCTGCCACCCCCATGCTTCACCGTAGGGATGGTGCCAGGTTTCCTCCAGATGTGACACTTGGCGTTCAGGCAAAAGAGTTCAATCTTGTTTTCATCAGACCAGTGAATCTTGTTTCTCATGGTCTGAGAGTCCTTTAGGTGCCTTTTGGCAAACTCCAAGCGGGCTGTCATGTGCCTTTTACTGAGGAGTGGCTTCCGTCTGGCCACTCTACCATAAAGGCCTGATTGGTGGAGTGCTGCAGAGATGGTTGTCCTTTTGGAAGGTTCTCCCATCTCCACAGAGGAACTGTGGAGCTCTGTCAGAGTGTCAGAGTGACCATCGGGTTCTTGGTCACGTCCCTGACCAAGGCCCTTCTCCCCTGATTGCTCAGTTTGGCCAGGTGCGGCAAGCTCTAGGAAGATTCTTGGTGGTTCCAAACTTCTTGGATTTAAGAATGATGGAAAACACTGTTCTTTTTTGGTACCCTTCCCAAGGTCTGTGCCTTGGCACGATCCTGTCTCAGAGCTCTACAGACAATTCCTTAGACTTCATGGCTTGGTTTTTGCTCTGACATGCATTGTCAACTGTGGGGCCTTATATAAAAAGGTGGTGCCTTTCCAAATCATGTCCAATAAGTTGAATTTACCACAGGTGGACTCCAATCAAGTTGTAGAAACATCTCCAGGATGATCAATGAAAACAGGAATCACCTGAGCTCAATTTCGAGTCTCATAGCAAGGGGTCTGAATACTTAAGTAAATTAGCAACCATTTGTAAAAACCTGTTTTCTCTTTGTCATTATGGGGTATTGTGTGTCGATTGCTGAGGATTGTTTTTGTATTGAATCCATTTTAGAATAAGACTGTAATGTAACAACATGTTTAAAAAGTCAAGTTGTCTGAATACTTTACTGTTTGATTTCTTGAATTTGTTCTGGATTTGGGGACTGTGAAAAGACCCTTGGTGGTATGTCTGGTGGGGTAAGTGTGTGTGTCAAAGCTGTGTGTAAATGTTCAACACAATAATGTTTCTTATTAAACGAAGAAGCGATGCAGTAAGTCTCTCCTTAACTCTTAACCAAGAGAGACTGACATGCATAATATTTATATTATCCCTCTGATTACAACGAAAAGCAAGATGTGCTGCTCTGTTCTGGGCCAGCTGCAGCTTACCTAGGTCTTTCTTTGCAGCACTTGACCACATGGCTGGACAATGATCAAGATAAGACAAAACTAGACCCTGCAGGACTTGCTTTTTGGAGTGTGGTGTCAAAAAAGCAGAGCATCTCTTTATTGCGGACAGACTTCTTCCCATCTTTACAACCATTGAATCTATATGTTTTGACCATGACAGTTTACAATCTAAGGTAACACCAGGTAATTTAGTCTCCTCAACTTGTTCAATAGCCAGACCATTCATTACCAGATTCAGCTGAGGTCTAGAGCTTAGAGAATGACTTGTACCAAATACAATTCTCTCTCTCATATATCCCTGGTAATGGTGCAAAAAGCCCTAAAAGGTGCCAAAATGCATTACACACACACACACACACACACACACACACACACACACACACACACACACACACACACACACACACACACACACACACACACACACACACACACACACACACACAATATGTACTTTTCCTCAACAACTGCAGGGATGATACAGTATCTGTTTCCTAAATAGACCCATGAAAATACTAACAACAACGTAGCAAGAAAGCTAACCCAACTAGCACAGTTGGTTCCTTTGAAGTTGTGGGAACATACACTATTATTCTACAATGTAGAAAATAGTCCAAATAAAGAAAACCCCTGGAATGAGTAGGTGTGTCCAAACCTTTGACTGGTACTGTATCTTTTTACTGTGGCTCCTTGAAAGTTATCATGGGAGATTTTATTAACGCCCAGAGAATAGAAATTCTAGGTTATTTGGAAGTTTTTGATTAACTTCCTTAAAATGTTCACTCAATGTTTCAATAATGCCTTTAATAACAATGATAGCTTATTTTGAGTTAACTTGTTTTACTCCAAGCTGAGAGAGGACACATGATTTTCCTTAGGCATTAAACTATACTCTCCAGTTCTCTATCCATGGTATTAGTCCACTGCGCCACCAGGAGGGAGCGAGCATGCCATTTTTTTAACTCACACAATGCTGTTCATTTGTACCTATTCAAATAAAAACCATTTCAAAGGAAACAAGCACTCATTAACCTTTTCACTGTGAGTTCCAAATATCTCTCTAACAGTTTTTTTTATGCGCGCAGCACGCAAACCAAGGCACGCTGTCTGATAATGATCTATAGGCTATGTTTCAACTTGTCAATTTCAAATTATTTTCTAACAAGTTTTATTTTCAAACAGTTTGAATTGAGGTGTGTTCCGCATCCTCATTAATTCACATAAGAGTTAGCCCATTTCACTGTTGCAGACAATTTATGTTTGAGGCTTTACTGAGCCAGACAAACTTCTCTCTTCGAGGAGAGCCCAAGCACTTCCCCAGTGTTTCCCCAGATCAAGTATCCAGACATTTGCCCATATCTAGTGTGAACAGGCCTTGCACAAACTTTTTCCTACGGCACATTTTCTGGCTGCCCCTCATTGCCTTTATTGTTGATTCCCTTACAAATAATAACTTTGGACATGTGTGCGTTCCTATCAAAGTACGTGCTTATTTTCTGCATATGGTGTTGTCGTTTCTACTGTAGCATACTGTATGTATGGAGCATAATGTATTTACTGTTTTATTCACGTTTTCAAGTACTGGTGAAAAATCATGCATTCCGATTCTTGCGTAGTTTGTAATGGACACATATGTAAAATACTTTTGTGAAGGTTGAAATAGCTAATGCAAAGCTATTTCCCATGTTTGTTGACATCATACAATGCATTCTGGTTGTCACGTAAGTGTCTGTCAGACCAAAGATGTTATAACAGAACAAGGTGAAGGGAAGGTTACGTGATTTATGGTGCAACTGGGAACTCTGAAATATACGAGGTCAAATCATGACATCAGTGATATTCAGGTCGGAAAATTGGAACTCGAGAAAATGGACGGAATTCCCGAGTTCGAATTTCGAGTTAGATGACCGTTCAAATAAATTTTTCCCCAGTCGGAGCTTGTTTTTTTCTGAGTTCCCAGTTGTCTTGAACACACTAAAGTCGGAAGTCTGAGATTTCCAACTTCCTAGTTCCCAGGTGTTTTGAACGCGGCATCAGATTGTAACTAAGGTACCTCAGGGTTGCCAGCTCAGATTCCCCTTTCCTGGTTTATTATTTATTTTTTTTAGCTTAGAAACTTCTCCTGTGTTTGCCCCCATTTATTGATAAATCCTACATAATAGTAATATTTCCTGCATCATCTCCCCTGATGATATCTTCCCCCATTTCTACCCCCCATAGACTTGAAAACCCTCCACAAATTAAATGAACCCCCCCCCCACAAAGCCCCCATAAAATTATTTCATCCATATCTGGCAACCCTGTTTAGCTTTCACATTACAGTTAGGCTAGGCAGTAGGCTTGTATTTGGGGTGATGCTCTGTGAGAATATAACATTTTATTTTGCTTTGTGATTTGTCAAAAACTGTAAACGACTTGTCAAGTCATGTGCTACGGTTCTTGTATACACTGTAACAAGTACATCGAAGATTTGCAATATGCTGAAAAGTTGCCAAACTAAGTTCATATTTTTCAGGCAATGAGCACAGCCATCTCTGACTTAGACGTTGTGTAACGTCCGTTGTTGGAATGAGACCAAGGCGCAGCGTGGGTTGGGTTCATCATACTTTAATATAAACGGTGAACCAGCAAAAACCAAAACAAGAAGCAACACAATGAACGAACAGTTTCGCAGGCTTCTCACAGCAATGCAAAAACAACTTCCCACAAAAGACAGGTGGAAAAAGGGCTACCTAAGTACGGCTCCCAATCAGAGACAACGATAGACAGCTGTCCCTGATTGAGAACCATACCAGGCCAAAAACCAAAGAAATACAAAACATAGATAGGGAACATAGAATGCCCACCCCAACTCACGCCCTGACCAAACCAAAATAGACATAAAAAGGAACTCTAAGGTCAGGGCGTGACAGTACCCCCCCCCAAGGTGCGGACTCCGGCCGCAAAACCTAAACCTATAGGGGAGGGTCCGGGTGGGCATCTATCCGCGGTGGCGGCTCAGGGGCGGGACGCAGACCCCGCTCCACCACTGGCTCACCCCACTTTGGTGGCGCCTCTAGAGCGGGGTCCCTCGCCGCCGACCCCGGACTGGGGACCCTCGCAGCGGGCCCCGGACTGGAGGGCGACTCTGGGAGCTCCGGACTGGCGGGCGGCTCTGGCGGCTCCGGACTGGTGGGCGGCTCTGGCGGCTCCGGACTGGCGGGCGGCTCCGGACTGGCGGGACTTGCAGTAGGCCTGGCTCTGGGAGCAGGCACAGGATTCACCAGGCTGGGGAGACATGCAGGAGGCCTGGCTCTGGGAGCAGGCACAGGATAGACCGGATCTCGAAGACGTACTGGAGGTCTGGAGCGCACAGCCTGCACAACCCGTCCTGGCTGGGTTGTAACTGTAGCCCTGCACGGGCGGAGTGCTGACACAGGGCGAACTGGGCTGTGCTGAGGACTGATGGCTGCCGTGCATAGAGCAGGCGCAGGGTAGCCTGGGCCTAGGAGACGCACTGGTGGCCAGATGTGCTGCGCAGGCATACTCCTTCCTGGCTGGATGCCCACTCTAGCACGGCACTAGCTGGGGGCTGGTATCGACCGCACCGGACTGTGCGTGCGGATAGGCGAGACCGTGCGCACTTCAGCATAGCACGGTGCTCTCCACGCCAAACGCTCCCCATAATAAGCACGAGGAGTTGGCTCAGGTCTATTGTCTGACTTAGCCAATCTCCCCGTCTGCCCCCCCCCCACATTTTTTTGGGGGGGCTGCCTCTCAGCCTCCTCTTGCCGTGCCAGCCGATCCTCCCAGAAACGCCGTTCTGCCTTCGCTGCCTCTATCTCCTCCGGCGGGCGACAATATTCTCCCGCTTGTCTCCAGGGTCCCTGTCCGTCCAGAATCTCTTCCCAAGTCCATGACTCTAGATAGCTCCTCTCCAGCTCCTTACCCCGCTGCTTTGTCTTCTTGTGGTGTGAAGTTCTGTAACGTCCGTTGTTGGAATGAGACCAAGGCGCAGCGTGGGTTGGGTTCATCATACTTTAATATAAACGGTGAACCAGCAAAAACCAAAACAAGAAGCAACACAATGAACGAACAGTTTCGCAGGCTTCTCACAGCAATGCAAAAACAACTTCCCACAAAAGACAGGTGGAAAAAGGGGCTGCCTAAGTATGGCTCCCAATCAGAGACAACGATAGACAGCTGTCCCTGATTGAGAACCATACCAGGCCAAAAACCAAAGAAATACAAAATATAGATAGGGAACATAGAATGCCCATCCCAACTCACGCCCTGACCAAACCAAAATAGAGACATAAAAAGGAACTCTAAGGTCAGGGCGTGACACGTTGTTAATTTGCGTCTTATAGTGAATGGCATTCTGGGATTAGGGAGTTTCCGCTTGTCAAACATAAAGAAACATGGCTGCCGTCATAAAGAATTTAGCTGCTGTTAGCTTAGCTGTTAGGTTGCTAACTTGTGTTTTCTTTTTTTTGTCAGCTCCACCTGTTATTTAGACTGGTTTATGGAACGAGTTTGGTTGTGGATGCGGTTCATCTGATGCTTGGATGATGAAGGTCACATTTATCTTTTACAATAAAAGGTGAAATTGAGGAATAAAGTTATGAAGACCATTTATTTCCCATCAGTATAAAACATTGTTTAGATGCTTTTCAGACAACAATGCTGTTTAGAGGCGTTTGTTGCATCATACGTTCTGTTGCTACTGTCCCAATCACATATTTGCGTTGCGATGCTGCAGGGACCACTGAACAATGATCACAAATATGTGATCGTACGCGTCAAAGGGTTAAATGTGCTGATAATGTTCCAAAGGAATGCAACTATCCTGCACCATTCCAAGAAAGTTGTGGCAAGGTTAACCATAGAATGCTAAATAACCACGCTCTCACCGAGCTCTAAGAAACATATGGTTCGTTATGTGCTTGCTGGGAACACTTTAACAAGTATCCTCCAGGGTGATATGTTAATACAGTTACCATTCACTTCAAGTTAAAGCGATGCCCCAAAGGTAAAGTGTCCGTACCCCAGTGACAGGTACAGAGTCCATACCCCAAGGCTAGGTTCTTGCTGAAACCGACCGGTATCCCAGTACGACCTTCAGCTTTGATCAGATGTAACAATCCTGTGAAGTGAGTTGGGTGGAGAGAGTGTGTGTGTGTGGCGTTACCTGAGGTGGGTGACTTGCTTCTCTCCATGTCCATGGATACCTGGTTATCGGAGAGTTCTGTAAGGCCTGTCGCAGCCAATCAGATTCCAACAGGAGGAAGAGGAGGAGAAGGATGTGGGATAAAGAGAGACTCTTCAGTCATGGTCATATAAAGAAAGCATGGTGATATAACAGACAGTTGACAGTGCCTTAACAGCATCTGTTGCCATGGAGATACAACATACAGTTATCAGTAGCATAACGTTGTCTGTTGCTGAGGCGGACCACTCTGATCCTGACGCAACACACAAGATTCAGGAAGTTTTCCCATATACATGATGATCATTTATACCACAGCATTGTTTAATACTGGATTCTGATTGGCTAGAAGGGCATTCTCTGGCGTACGTCAATTTCAGATATATAGAAATTGGACACCTCTGAAGTAGTCCCATCTTTCGTTTCTTTAATTATACCATGGTCTACAGAGGCAACAAATCTCAATATAGCTATAGCTAAAAGTTCAAAGTGAATAATTTTCGTCTTGTGTTGAAGCTCAGGATCAGCTTAGTTCACTATCAGCATGTATGGCAATGAACACCACATGATATGAGGCCTGCACTGCAGAGTTTGGCTGAGTATTCAGCCTGAGGCCTGTAATGTCAACGCATCAGATATTAACCCAACTCAATCATTTTCATTGTTTGCTCTTCAATGAATCACATTGATTTTATAAAGCCATTTTTACATCAGCACTTGTCACAAAGTACTTTACAGATACCCAGCCTATAACCCCAAAGAGCAAGCAATGCAGAGGCAGATGCACAGCGGCTAGGAAAAACTCCTTATAATGCAGGAACCTAGGAAGAATCTTAGAGAGGAACCAGGCTTAGAGGGGTGGGCCTACATTGCCCTATGATTGATATCGGAACGTTAAAGTAATGACAAATGTATTAAAACATACTGTATGCAGCACAAGCCTCATTCAAACAGATACACACGAAAAATAAAGAGACAAAGACCTTGTCGCAGTGTGACCAAGTTGATCTTAAATCTAATGAAACCAAAAATCTCATGTCAAATCTAAACTTTAGTCTTTTACCGAAACATTAAGTTAAATGTCTTGAAATTCTGAAAAATTGCACTGTTCTAACTGAGTAACTGTGCTGGGACAAAACTCAGCTCCAATGTTTCAATACATTTTTGACTCTGATCAACTATAGGGAAACAAAAGCCTGAAATGTTTAATTTGAAGTAATTCATCAAATGAATGCTTGGTTCTTGAAGTTGTGACATAAAACAAAGTCAACTTTGATTAAGTGTCTCAAATAATTTATTAAATAAAGATTTTTTTTTTTTTACTCAGCTATGAAAAGTCCACATAGTAGTTATATGATGTCTGGATATCTATGTCATGATTGAAAGTTTACTCACGCAAATCTCTGTGCTGCATCTACAATGTATACAGCGTCTTGGCTTTTTGACATTTAGTCACTTCATAAAAGGGGACCCTTGGCAAAAGGACATACTATATTGACATAACTGGAATATGATTAAATAATTCATAGGTTTTGATAAAGCACTGGCATTTGATTCAATAACGGCTGTGCCACTGGGATTTGTTTCAGAGCTGTTTCAGCAACAATCAATGTCATTCCAATCATCTCTCTAGTACGTCCCCGTGCCATAATCCTCTTGCTTCTCTGTTCCCTTGGTCCCTTCTTCCCTTGTCCCCTTGTCTCCCTCCCCAGTCTCCTTGCCTTGAGGATGGCCTGACTTACTCTGATAGGACGTACGGATCCTTTTCTTTGAATCTGAATAAAAGTGAGACAGGCCACGCATGCAAAAGTCTGCAGGCAGGCCCACATGCCCACACCAGCAGCCACAGTCACCAAAAGGGAGGGATGAGGAGGAGGGAGAGAGAGAAGAACACAAAAGGCCCAGAGTGAAAAATAAAGTGAAGGCAAGCAGCAACACAGTTAGTGTAAAGGAGAACAGAGCAACCCAGGTTCCAACCCCAAACAGTAACTGATCCTACTTATCCCAAAATGAAAAAGCATTGTACAGGAATAGACAGAAACCTAGTAGTATGGGGGAAAATAAGGACAAACCCAGTCCACCTTCCCAATGTCCAATTAGCATTACTTGTGCAACTTGCTGATTGGGCAAAGTTGATGTACAATTGTATTTCTGGAAAAGCATTGTTTATCAATTGGAATTGAGTGTAAGAAAAGTGCAATACCGCAATAAAACCAACACTAAAACGTCTACTTATGTGAGATGAAAACATATATAGTCCGATTCACATAGATATGTGGTAGGGACAACAGCTAAAGGACAACATACTCAGTTTTTACATGTTTTGATTTTTTAACCTTTATTTAAATAGGCAGATAAGCAACGTGAACAGAGTTAAGCTGGCCATTACCGAAAAGGAGAAAAGTAGCAACTTCAGGGGCGAGAGCATCCCTTTCTACCTCTCTCTTTTCTCTCTTCTAAAAGAGACTGATTGATCTGACTGAGGCTACCCTGGGAGACTTCACTGAAGCAGAGAAGGCGATGTGAATAGTCCCGTCGCTCTATAAAAGCGCTTGCGAAATACCAAAGGAAAGAAGGACTCAAAGCCCAGAGTCATCCTCCTCCTACCTCTACCGCTGCCAAACAAAGTCCTGAATACATGGAAGGCTTCTTCAGGTTTACTTGTGGGAGTTTTTACAAGATAAAAAACCTTTCCGAGATCGCGAGGAGGGTTTAAAACGTACATTAAACTGTCCTTCAGAAAATAATACAAAGGTTATGCCTCCGAAGTTATTCTCAACCTTTTCTCTACTTTTAAGTTCTTGTGGGTTTCCCTTAGAAAATGGACAGACAGCGAGAGCACTGCATGTGTGTTTGTCTGTGGGCCTGCAGGCATGTGCATACGCATGTGTGTGTAGTGGGAGGGTGGAGGGGGCTAGGAGGAGTGATGTAGTCACAGGGTGTACCAGCACCAGTCCAGATTAGTAGTACTCAGAAGGGTGTCAGTCTCAGGAAAGCTTCTGTGACTCTTATCTTAGAGTAGTGCTCAAGCCGGACTAACAGAAAGAATCACAACATGCACATGATGCCACCGCAGAATGCAGCCTGTCACATGCACCTCACGTGGCTGTTTGTGAACAGTTGTGTGTGTTTTTTATGTTGCATATGTACTGTATGTATGTATCTCTGTACTGTAGGGACACAGAGAGGTTAGGAAAAGATACAGGAACGAGAAAGAATGGACAGATGAGATAAGATAGAGAGACAGAATTGGAGACTAAGGTCGTAACGGATGCAAAAGAAAAGGTGAGAGAGAGAGCGACAGACAGAGACAAAGAGAGAGAGAATTGTTGATACAGTGCATTCGGAAAGTATTCAGACCCCTTGACCTTTTACACATTTTGTTACGTTACATAAGTATTCAGACCCTTTACTCAATACTTTGTTGAAGCACCTTTGGCAGCGATTACAGCCTTGAGACTTCTTGGGTATGATGCTACAAGCCTCCCATTCTTCTCTGCAGATCCTCTCAAGCTCTGTCAGGTTGGATGGGGAGCATCGCTACACAGCTATTTTCAGGTCCCTCCAGAGATGTTCGATCGAGTTCAAGTCTGGGCTCTGGCTGGCCCACTCAAGGACATTCAGAGACTTTCTCGAAGCCATTCCTGCGTTGTCTTGACTGTGTGCTTAGGGTTGTTGTCCTGTTGGAAGGTGAACCTTCTCACCAGTCTGAGGTCCTGAGTGCTCTGGAGCATGTTTTCATCAAGGATCTCTCTGTACTTTGCTCCGTTCATCTTTCCCTCGATCCTGACTAGTCTTCCAGTCCCTGCCGCTGAAAAACATCCCCACAGCATGACGCTACCACCATCATGCTTCACCGTAAGGATGGTGCCAGGTTTCCTCCAGATGTGATGCTTGGCATTCAGGCCAAAGAGATCAATCTTGGTTTCATCAGACCAGAGAATCTTGTTTCTCATGGTCTGAGAGTCCTTTAGGTGCCTTTTGGCAAACTCCAAGCGGGCTGTCATGTGCCTTTTACTGAGGAGTGGCTTCTGTCTGGCCACTCTACCATAAAGGCCTGATTGGTGGAGTGCTGCAGAGATGGTTGTCCTTCTGGAAAGTTCTCCCATCTCCACAGAGGAACTCTGGAGCTCTGTCAGAGTGACCATTGGGTTCTTGGTCACGTCCCTGACCAAGGCCCTTCTCTCCAATTGCTCAGTTTGGCCGGGCAGACAGATTCTAGGAAGAGTCTTAGTGATTCCAAACTTCTTCCATTTAAGAATGATGGAGGCCACTGTGTTCTTGGGGACCTTCAAAGCTGCAAAAATATTTTGGTACCCTTCCCCAGGTCTGTGCCTCAACACAATCCTGTCTCGGAGCTCTACTGATAATTCCTTCAACCTCATGGCTTGGTTTTTGCTATGACATGCACTTTCAACTGTGGGACCTTATCTAGACAGGTGTCTGCCTTTCCAAATCACGTCCAATCAATTGAATTTACCACAGGTGGACTCCAATCAAGTTGTAGAAACATCTCAAGAATGATCAATGGAAACAGGATGCCCCTGAGCTCAATTTCGAGTCTCATAGCAAAGGGTCTGAATACTTAAGTTAAGTAAATATTCTGTTTTTTTTATACATCTGCAAACATTTCTAAAATCCTGTTTTGCTTCATCATTATGGGGTATTGTGTGTAGATTGACGAGAAAAAATATATATTTTATCCATTTTAGAACAAGGCAGTAAGGTAAAAGATGTTGAAAAAGACAAGGGGCCTGAATGCTTTGCGAATGCACTGTATGTGCAAACATACCAATACATGTGTTTATGTTAATGTGCATATGAGTTTGTATGTATGTGTGTGTGTGTGTGTGTGTGTGTGGGTGGAACACGGGGTGTGGGTGTTCCCCTACCTGAGGTGGACTGTCTGTTCTTACGTGGAGAGCGTGTGAGTCGTTGGTAGGGGTCCGCGGCTCCATACAGGTCCAGCGTGCCCATACACATCAGGATCGTCTTCTGAAGGAAGTCCACCACCGTGAGACCATTACAGTTCCCAAACGCTAGGCTGAGACACACACACACACACACACACACACGAGAAGAGAGTGAGAACCAGCCACTACCTAGTTAGTGTGAAACTGAAGGGAGAAAACGGATAGAGAAACCTGAGGTTCGAAACCCATAACCTGAAGAATAATTCCTATCTATAGTATAATACAATTTACCAGAAACTCGTCTGTTCAGGAAACACATAGGTAATCACATATGAGGCATCTTTTCCCATACATATGTAACCGATGTAAAATGGCTTATTTAGATTTATTTTGAGATCACAGAATCAGAGATTACGTCAGGGATTTTTACACATGGAATCACTGAAAATTGAAAGTGGTTTCCCCCACAATTTCCTGTATTGTGGCAACAACATCCCTGTGTACTGAGAAGCATGATGACCAGCATACAAATACTACATTGCCAATCAACAGCATGCCTGAAATACTGTAGGAAGACTTATATTAATCATTTGGCGGGTGCTTATATTTGGCCTATTTCACACATGTACAAGTGTGTATAAATACACATGTGGATTGGATATCTTCTTTTTGCATATCCCAACTCAGAGAGTGGGGTCACGGCCAGGCTCTGCCATTATCAAAGGGGACCCTGGAGCAATTAGGTGCCTTGCTCAAGGGCACATAGCCAGATATTTCACCTTGTTGGGGCAGGGACTCAAACCAGCAACCTTTCGGTTAAAGACCCAATGTTCTAATGGCTAGACTACCTGTCATTCCAGTTCCAGAAAACAACTTCAGCATGCGACCAACATTCCAATGTCCACACTAGAACCAACATCACTTAGAATCCAGCTCAATATATTGCTTCTTCATACCACTGTAACATATCCCCAGTGTGTGTGTGTTGAGTGTAGGCCTATAAGCGCCTGGAGAAGACACACAGAAGAGATGACTCAAACACACTTTAAAATGTTAATAGCTTCTCAGGGGTAAGGTTAGTGACCTTTTCTGTGTATTCCCCCAGTAATGTAGACTTTTTTTTTTAAAGAGCTGCGAATTTATCGGCTTTTTCTACCAACTCTGCCATTCAGAACAGAAGTTTGTAAATGGCCTTCAGGCTGTCTATTGATTAACTGCAGAGAAAGAGCAAACAAAGATTCTCTCCTCTGTCAAAGCAGGTTATTTTCCCAGCAAACTATACAAGCTGCATTTTCTACCTTTTAATCATGTTTTACTGATTACCGTTTCCCTCTGCTACACTTGAATCATAGATGGATGTTATGGAAAATGTATCAGGGTGAAGCAGAAAAATAACATTCATTTCATGCTGTGTATTTAGGCGTATACTTTATTCCATTTATTAGAAAATAGTAGCTGGGCTGATGAATAAAACAGTGTTTTGCTTGAGAGGTGGAAAATGAGAAGGATATGATGTGAATCACTTTGAAGACAAAGGACGCCTGACAACAATCAAGAAGCGCAGCTCAGACAGAGACAGAGACAAAGAGGGAGAGAGGAGGTAAGAGAGAGGGAAATACGAGGAGATGGAGAGAGTGAGGGGGGTGAAAAAAAAGACGGATTGTGTGAAACAGATAGACAGAGAGAAAGAAAGAAAGACAGAGAGCGATAGAGGGAAAGGGAAGGAGGGAACATGAAAAAGCAGGGAACAGACATGGAGCGGAGGGGAGAGATGAAGTGAGAGCTGGAGAAAGAGAGTGAGAGATGGATGGTGTGAGCGTGGAAGTGAAAGGTAGTTAGGGTACAGAGACACATAGAGAGTACAGGGTCACTCACAGGCCGTAGGCAGAGTTGATGTCCAGGCTGGTGATCTGCTGGGGGGGCTCTCCATCCACCCACTGCAGCTGCACCACCAACTCAGCCTGGTACCCCGGGGGCATCCGCACTGGACGATTCTTCACCCTGACATACAGAGCAGGAAGGGGAGGGAGAGGGTGGAGGGAAAGGGGGAGGGAGAAGGGTAGAGAGGGAGAGGTAGAGATAGAGAGAGAGAAAGAGAGAGCGACGGAGAGGGAAAGTGAGAGACAGTTGATGGAGATTGTTAAGAGCGAGGGAGGTTGAGAGTTGGAAGGAAAAAGGGAGAGATTGTATGTGTGATACATATCGATTCGCTCTTTCTGACGCTGTTGTTCAATATATCTTCTGCATTTTCATAGGAACTCGGCGTAAATCGGGTTTTTCCATCACAGCGACACCTTTGGCGCCGGCGGAGCCTGTTGAGGTGTCTGACAGGAGTGACTCACTTGAGGCAGGGGAGGCTGTCCTGTGTGCCACTGCCAGGGCTACCGGGCGGCTGGGGGGAGTGGGAGCTGGGGTCCGAGAAACACGGGTTGTTCTCTGCCTCTGACGGGGAAATGACGTCCTCCGAATCAAACTGCAGACGCACCTCTAGTGACTGTCAAGCACATGCACACACACATAGATGCAGAGATTTGCTAGGACTGATATAGCAAGCATACTCACTGGCATACCTCACTAAACAAGTAAACTAACCCTCAAGCCTTTCATACGTTAACATCAGGTGTTCTGGTGGTAAAACTAATGTGGAAGGACTTGGGAAGCGGGTTTGGAAACTTCTCTCATCCACTCACCACTATCTGCGTGTTGGCGTCGTGTTTGCTGAACCGGTAGAGGATGACGTGGGCAGAAATGCCCACCACACAGAAGAGACGGCTATGTGGGCACCAGCTGACCATCTGAACGGCGTAGGGGTCCTCCTCTACCAGCTCGCCCGCCCGACCGTCTCCCGCCTTGGGCTTCTCAAACACCTTGGACGTCTTCAGCTTGTACAGCATCTGCAGTGTAACTGGTCACACAAGACAGGAAGGTATATAGAATGCAATCCAAATGGCACACTATTCCCTTTGTAGTGCCCTACTTTTGACCAGGACCTAAAGGGAATAGGGTTTACAGTATATGTAAAAATCCAAATAACTTTGCAGATCTTCATTGTAAAGGGTTTAAACACTATTTCCCATGCTTGTTCAATGAACCATAAACAAGTAATGAACATACACCTGTGGAATGGTCGTTATGACACTAACAGCTTACAGACGGTAGGCAATTAAGGTCACAGTTATGAAAACTTAGGACACTAAAGAGGCCTTTCTACTGACTCTGAAAAACACCAAAAGAAAGATGCCCAGGGTCCCTGCTCATCTGCGTGAACATGCCTTAGGCATGCTGCAAGGAGGCATGAGGACTGCAGATGTGGCCAGGGCAATAAATTGCAATGTCTGTAAGGTGAGACGCCTAAGACAGCGCTACAGGGAGACAGGACGGACAGCTGATCGTCCTCGCAGTGGCAGACCACGTGTAACAACACCTGCACAGGATCGGTACATCCGAAAATCACACCTGCGGGACAGGTACATGATGACAACAACCCACCGTCACTGGACCAGACAGGACTGGCAAAAAGTGCTCTTCTCTGATGAGTCGTGGTTTTGCTCACCAGGGGTGATGGTCGGATTCGCGTTTATCGTCGAAGGAATGAGCGTTACACCAAGGCCTGTACTCTGGAGTGGGATCAATTTGGAGGTGGAGGGTCCGTCATGGTCTGGGGCGGTGTGTTACAGCATCATCGGACTGAGCTTGTTGTCATTGCAACAATCTCAACGCTGTGCGTTACAGGGAAGACATCCTCCTCCCTCATGTGGTACCCTTCCTGTAGGCTCATCCTGACATGACCCTCCAGCATAACAATGCCACCAGCCATACTGCTCGTTCTGTGCGTGATTTCCTGCAAGACAGGAATGTCAGTGTTCTGCCATGGCCAGCGAAGAGCCCGGATCTCAATCCCATTGAGCACGTCTGGGACCAGTTGGATCGGAGGGTGAGTGCTAGGGCCATTCCCCCCAGAAATATCCGGGAACTTGCAGGTCCCTTGGTGGAAGAGTGGGGTAACATCTCACAGCAAGAACTGGCAAATCTGGTGCAGTCCATGAGGAGATGCATTGCAGTACTTAATGCAGCTAATGGCCACACCAGATACTGACTGTTACTTTTAATTTTGACCCCCCCTTTGTTCAAGGACACATTATTCCATTTGTGATAGTCACATGTCTGTGGCACTTGTTCAGTTTCTGTCTCAGTTGTTGAATCTTGTTATCTTCATACAAATATTTACACATGTTAAGTTTGCTGAAAATAAACGCAGTTGACAGTGAGAGGACGTTTGTTTTTTTGCTGAGTTTATAAATGCATGAATTTAGTTATTATGGGGCGACAGGTAGCCTAGCGGTAATAGCATTGGGCCATTCCTGCGCTGACTAGGTGAAAAATCTGCCGATCTGCCCTTGAGCAAGGCACTTAACCCTAATTGCGCCAGGGTCGCTGTCAATAATGGCTGATCCCTGGCCGTGACCCCGCTCTCCGAGGGTGTCTCAGGGGTGTCGGAAAGGCAAACAAAAATACATTTCCACTTCACACCACACACTTGTACAGGTTACGCCTACGTGAAACAGGACAAATGTAAGCACCGCCTACTTGACTTTACCTGCAATGCTATTACCACCACGTTATGTAATCGTACACGACAAGCGTTAGAGAATATTGCCAACATTCAACGTAAGAAAGGGTGGAGAGAGAGAACTTACTAGCAGAGGCGTCCCAAAACTTTACGGTTCCGTCTGCGTGTCTGCACAAAGGGTAAAAGACAGGGAAAGAGGTAAAGAGCACAGTCTATTTCTAAAACTGGAGCAGAATTAGACATTCCCACTCTAATGCTTCTACCGATGATAAACACCAGAGGAGCAGAGGAAACCTTTACTACATCCTGTCCGAATAAATAGAACCAGTGACTCAATGTTCTTTCACACCCACTGGGAACAGACGTCAATTCTACGTGTATTCCACATTGGTTCGAGGTCATTTCATTGAAATGACGTGGAAACAACGTTGATACAGCAAGTGTGTGCCCAGTGGCCAAGCTTTCAAAAAAAGTCTCCCATCCAACGGTAGGGAACCCACTGACTTACCCTGTGACGATGATCTCTGGGTATGTCTGTGAACCTAGTGTCCATGTGCCACCACTCACTGGCCACTCCTGTCATCAATTAAACAGGTGGTCATGGATTGTAAGAAACAGCAGGTCATGAACTGAAAAATGCAGGACGTAATTGACTTTTTTGTTGTTGCTTTAGCCATCTTGTCATTGTCTGACCTATGACCTGTAGCGTACCTTGTGGCTGTAGCCAGTCTTCTTCTGCTTGGCCCCTATGGAGTAGAGGATGGGGATGATGTCAGGAGGGCATTCAGCGAAGTAAGCCGTACAGGTGACAGGAGACTCGTGGATGTCCATTGGGTAGGGGTTCTCAAAGATGGGGAAGCTGCAAAAGGGAGAGGGAACTGTTATAGCGTGCATGTAGAGTTCTCACAAGGGAGACGTGGACGTATGTGACTGCTACAGAATGTTATCACCAAAATATCTAAATAGTAAAGAAGCAAAAAGGTACAGTGCTCTAGCTCTGAGTATTGCAGTTTATGTACACGGAGTGGACAAAACATTAAGAACACCTTCCTACTATTGAGTTGCCCTCAGAACAGCCTCAATTTGTTGGGGCGTGGACTCTACAAGGTGTTGAAAGCGTTCCACAAGGATACTGGCCCATGTTGACTCCAACACATCCACACAGTTGTGTCAAGTTGGCTGGATGTCCTTTGGGTGGTGGACCGTTCTTGATACACACGGGAAACTGTTGAGCGTGAAAAACCCAGCAGCGTTGCAGTCCTTGACACAAACCGGTGCGCCTGGCACCTACTACTCCTCCCCTTCATCTACACTGATTGAAGTGGATTTAACAGGTGACATCAATAAGGGATCACAGCTTTCACCTGGATTCATAGAAAGAGCAGGTGTTCCTAATGTTTTGTAGTGTATATCTAATGGGTATTTCTGCAGGAGATAACCTCACCCTGGTCACCACTTCAGTTCTTCCCAGCACCATATTGTCCAATTAGTGTTTCTTATCAACATCCTCATAACGTTAACACAGCTACTGATAACTAGCTTAGATGTCCTTGTCCCTCCTCCAGCGCCCTCCATCATAGTGCTGATGTATCATCTACAGAGAGTGTCAAGGTGGCTATTTTAAGAAGAGCAGTGGACATAGGTGTGACAGTGTCACAGTGACGTGGCCTTTGTCCTGCTTCCTTAGTGGACGATGACACGTTAGTGACAGACAGCTGACCGGAGTGGCAGTGGACTAAGGTTCTCTCAAGGCAACGTGACACATTTGGGTGGATGTGTGTGTGTGTGTGTGTTTATTTTCTTTGTTTTAATGGCCATCTGTGACCATCTCTCTTAATCAGCCAATGGAATGTGTCAATAGTGTGTCTATGTTTAAATCCATTGATGCTGTTCGGGACTCTTATAGCTGTTACGTGGAGTTAGAGGGTTGTTATACCTCCTGTCACATCGAGTCACATCAGGAGGTGACAGTCTGCTCCCCTCTGGACCACAGCAGGACACCTCCCAGCAGGAGGGTGTGTGTGTGTGTGTGTGTGTGGGTGTGTGTGAGTGTGCGAGTGTGCGTGTGTGCGTACATACTTGCTCTGTGTCAGATCCACCACGATGAAGTCCTTTTCTAAAAGCACAACCACCGCATAAGGATCCTGGACCTCTGTAGACAGTCACATAGATACACAGAGTAGTGAATTACATTCATACACAGAAACAATAGATAGTCGACATCGAGAACGTAATACTGTGCAAATCCTTCACTTCCAACACTTTAAATAGAAATGTAAATATATGAATGTGTACGTGCGTGTGCGAGCGTGTGTACTTTGTGCTGAAGTCTCTGTTCCTCTGCTCTCCCAGGTATGTGACAGAGAGAGAGCAGATATAGTAATTTAAGGTCTCACAGAGGCACTCATTACCATCACACCTTCGACTCAAATTAGACTAATTATCATGGGGAGAGAGAGAGAGAAACAGAGTAAGAGTCAGCAAGTGAGTGAAAGAGAGAGGGCCAGTGAGAGAGAGAGAGAGAGAGAGAGAGAGAGAGAGAGAGAGAGAGAGAGGGGGGGGGGCTTTTACTCCATCCTTCAAACCCAACCTACTGACATTACATTTACATTTTAGTCATTTAGCAGACGCTCTTATAGAACAATTTACAGTAGTGAATGCATACATTTCATTTCATGCATTTTTTTTGTACTGCCCCCCCCCGTGGGAATCGAACCCACAACCCTGGCGTTTCAAACACCATGCTCTACCAACTGAGCAACAGGGACCTCCACCCCCCCACCCCTCCACTCACCGTTGGAGTATGGGGTATCACAGAGTACTAGGAACTCTACGATAGGGTGGTCCATCTCCAGCACCGTGACGGCCTTGCCGTGCATGATGGTCAGGGTGGGCCTCCTTCCACCGGACTTGTCATATGACAGACCCCCAGAGAAGATGACATAGGGCTCACTGCTGTGGAAACAAAAACAAACAGGTCTTAAGGACTGACATTATTGTGACCATATGTCAATATCACGATAGAGTGACCAAGTGTCGCTATGAAATCCAGGAAATATTTAATGTTGGTATAACATAGGATGATTGGTCACGAGAGCGTTCGTGAACGTGTCATGGATGATCATGAAAAACATCACGTCCTGTTTACGTCCGCTGACGCACCATCCAAGCTAAGCCTTCCCAACAAATTAAACCATGAAACTACGAGAAACATCACAGTGTCTAAAAGAAGTGAACAATTTAATCAGAACTACAGTATAATATAGATACTTAAGGAGGAATATAAAAAATTCACATGGCAGGATAATGATGTACAGTATATTTCAGCCAATGGTGCCCTTCCTTCCCACAGTGCTGCTTGGCATAATCCTTCCTGTCTGTCTCAGTGAGTCCGCGAGAATAGAGAGAGACAGTTAGCCCACAGCACACAGCATGACTGTGAATGTGTTTGTCTGATCTGGGCCAGACTAATACAACCATACAAGGGCACAGCGGTCATCAGAGACAACCACCCACGGTCACAACGGGCATCATGATCAGACACAATCCACCCACGGTCATGATGATCATCAGAGACAACCACCCACGGACCTGTCGGTCACACCGGTCATCAAACACAAGCACCCACGGTCTCACGGTCACAATGACCATCAGACACAACCACCGGCAGTCCTCCAGATCAGACACAACCACCAACCGTCACGGTCACAAAGACCATCAGACACAAACCACCCACAGTCACAATGACCATCAGACACAAACCACCCACGGTCACGGTCACAAAGACTATAAGACACAAACCATCCACGGTCACGGTCACAAAGACTATCAGACACAAACCACCCACGGTCACGGTCACAATGACCATCAGACACAAACCACCCACGGTCACGGTCACAATGACCATCAGACACAAACCACCCACAGTCACAATGACCATCAGACACAAACCACCCACGGTCACGGTCACAAAGACTATAAGACACAAACCATCCACGGTCACGGTCACAAAGACTATCAGACACAAACCACCCACGGTCACGGTCACAATGACCATCAGACACAAACCACCCACGGTCACGGTCACAATGACCATCAGACACAAACCACCCACGGTCACAAAGACCATCAGACACAAACCACCCACGGTAACGGTCACAATGACCATCAGACACAACCGCCCACAGTCACGCTGGCCATTAGATAACAACCGCCCACCGTCAAAGTCACGTTCATGGCCGTGAGTAACAAGAGCATTCTGCTGTTTTCTCTCAGCATTACAAAGCGTGGTCACACCCTGAAAGGCACAGTCTAAAGTGTTATCTCAGTCTCAGTGTTGCACCTGTACTTCCTTTGCTTGTCTATCTACCTCATTTAATATTCAACTTCACACAACTACAACTATATGATTACAAGCCTCCACTGCAATTGACTAACCACTGAAGGGAGAAATAGGAAGAGATAATTAGGAACAATCATGCATTCCAAACAGACAACACAGAGCATCAAGCCAAGAGGGAATTCTGCTTCAGCGGCTCCTCTCAATCCCATGTCTGGAGATGAAACGCTTCTTAACAGCTTCCTGTTAAAGGCTCCCTGTATTTGTAATACTTTTCTGATGTGATAGAATATCAGCGGATGACTCAGACCTATCTGGAGCTCGTTCATACCAGGTTTCAAGCTAGGAACAAAATCGTTTCTGGCAAGTAAAACACATGAAATTGACAAATTAATTTGCACTACAGGGGAACTGCCATTGGTATTATGAGTTAGGCAGAGTTCTATGTTTCAGTCAATGGTGCCCTTCCTTCCCACAAGGCTGCTGGGAGTATTTATTCCTGTCTCGCTCAATGAGTCAGAAGGATCAGAGAGAGACAGTTAGCCCACAGAGTGACTGTGAATGTGTTAGTCTGGTCTTGGCCAGCCCTGGGACAAACTGACTGCCCGCAGAGTGACTGTGAATGTGTTAGTCTGGTCTTGGCCAGCCCTGGGACAAACTGACTACCCGCAGAGTGACTGTGAATGTGCTAGTCTGGTCTGGGCCAGCCCTGGGACAAACTGACTGTCCGCAGAGTGACTGTGAATGTGTTAGTCTGGTCTGGGCCAGCCCTGGGACAAACTGACTGCCCGTAGAGTGACTGTGAATGTGTTAGTCTGGTCTGGGCCAGCCCTGGGACAAACTGACTGCCCGTAGAGTGACTGTGAATGTGTTAGTCTGGTCTGGGCCAGCCCTGGGACAAACTGACTGTCCGCAGAGTGACTGTGAATGTGTTAGTCTGGTCTGGGCCAGCCCTGGGACAAACTGACTGTCCGTAGAGTGACTGTGAATGTGTTAGTCTGGTCTGGGCCAGCCCTGGGACAAACTGACTGTCCGTAGAGTGACTGTGAATGTGTTAGTCTGGTCTGGGCCAGCCCTGGGACAAACTGACTGTCTGTAGAGTGACTGTGAATGTGTTAGTCTGGTCTGGGCCAGCCCTGGGACAAACTGACTGCCCGTAGAGTGACTGTGAATGTGTTAGTCTGGTCTGGGCCAGCCCTGGGACAAACTGAACCGTCTGAGGATCAAACGATCAACACCCTCCAGACACAGTCAAGGAACACAACCGCCGACAGTCACGACGGGCATGACGGGCATCAGACACAACCGCCCACAGTCACGACGGGCATCAGACACAACCGCCCACAGTCACGACGGGCACAACGGTTATCAGACACACCTGCCCACAGTCACGCTGGCCATTAGATAACAACCGCCCACCGTCAAAGTCACGGTCATGGCCGTGAGTAACAAGAGCATTTTGCTGTTTTCTCTCAGCATTACAAAGCGTGGTCACACCCTGAAAGGCACAGTCTAAAGTGTTGTCTCAGTGTTGCACCTGTACTTCCTTTGCTTGTCTATCTAGCTCATTTAATATTCAACTTCACACAACTACAACTATATGATTACAAGCCTCCATTGTAATTGACTAACCACTGAAGGGAGAAATAGGAAGAGATAATTAGGAACAATCATGCATTCCAAACAGACAACACAGAGCATCAAGCCAAGAGGGAATTCTGCTTCAGCGGCTCCTCTCAATCCCATGTCTGGAGATGAAACGCTTCTTAACAGCTTCCTGTTAAAGGCTCCCTGTATTTTGTACTGTTTTCTGTGATAGAAAGCCAGCGGATGACTCAGACCTATCTGGAGCTCGTTCGTATCAGGTTTCACTTCTGAACAACAAGCTGTGATCAAAATAGTTTTTGGCAAATACAAACATCGGAAACTTGACAAATACATTTTTCACTACAGGGGAACTGCTCTTGGCAATAATTTGAAATATCATAGGAAAAATGTCTCTATTTGAGGGTAAATGGAATAGAAAGCAACAACCTTTATGAAAATCCCGCTGCCTGAAAAGTGGTTATGGCAAACACATTTCATTTTACAGAACACAAGGTAGCTTCGCCCAGCACTAGAGTACCATGTTGGTTAGTACAGTGCAGGGTGTGATGTAGGGATCTGGGATCTGTTGGGTAGGTGTATGAGATGAAGAGAGGCAGAGTATTTACCTGTTCCTGGAGGTCTTGTATTCCACCTTGAGGATGGGCTTACAGGACTCTTTCCTCCCGTCCTTCAGTATCTTCCCTGGGGAAGACGAAAAAAAGGGGAAGCCATGTTGGGTACATCAACAAAATAAGCCAGTTATGTTGTTTTTATCGTCATATCATTAGGTAGTTATTAAAGTGTAAAGTACTGCTAAGACAGCAGAGGACAACGAACCCTCTTATTGAGTGTGCACATTCTTTTCAACAACAGTTTTGGGCTTTTTCACCATTGATGAATCTGTTTCTCTCTAAGTCCTGTCCTCTCATGCAAATGACTGTGATTAACACGCCTGGGAGTGGAGTGCAGTCGAATAGATCATGTTAAATAATGTGGTGGCTGGCGGGTGAGTTGCATGTATGTTTTTTACATTGTTTATCTCTTCTGAACTATATATAAAGGCAGTATTCCCTGTTCCCGTTCGAAGATAAATTACTTTTGGCCGTCACGAATCAGACTTAAATAAATACCTAGAGGACTGTCTCCCTGCGTTCAAAAAACTGAGTCGGGGAAGAAACAAGGAATATAGGCCTACACTCAGCTCAAAGTGATGTCCGACTGATCCCATACCAGGCCTATACTCAACTCAAAGTGATGTGGCAGTAATAAAGCCTCCTTGAAAAAGCCAAACCTTGACCCACAAAATATAAAAAAACTATCGGCCCATAACGAATCTCCTCTTCCTCTGAAAAATGTTTGAAAAAGCTGTTGCGCAGCAACTCACTGCTTTCCTGAAGACAAACAATGTATACGAAACGCTTCAGTCTGGTTTTAGACCCGATCATAGCACTGAGACTGCACTCGTGAAGGTGGTAAATTGCTTTTTAATGGCATCAGACCAAGGCTCTGCATCTGTCCTCGTGCTCCTAGACTTGAGTGCTGCTCTTGATACCATCGATCACCAAACCCAAATTGGTCTACACGGACAAGTTCTGGCCAGGTTTAGATATTATCTGTCGGAAAGATATCAGTTTGTCTCTGTGGATAGTGTGTCCTCTGACAAATCAACTGTAAATGTCGATGTTCCTCAAGGTTCCGTTTTAGGACCACTATTGTTTTCACTATATATTTTAACTCTTGGTGATGTCATTCGGAAGCATAATGTTAACTTTCACTGCTATGCGGACGATACACAGCTGTACATTTCGATGAAACATGGTGAAGGCCCAAAATTGCCCTCCCTGGAAGCCTGTGTTTCAGACATAAGGCAGATGGTGGAATTTTTAAACTTTTAAACTCGGACAAAACAGAGATGCTAGTTCTAGGTCCCAATAAACAAATATATCTTCTGTTGGATTTGACAACTAATCTTGATGGTTGTACAGTTGTCTCAAATAAAACTGTGAAGGACCTCGGCGTTACTCTGGACCCTGATCTCTCTTTTGACGAACATATCAAGACTGTTTCAAGGACAGCTTGAAACAGAAACATTGCACAAATCAGAAACTTTCTGTCCAAAAATGATGCAGAAAAATGTATCCATGCTTGTGTCCCTTCTAGATTAGACTACTGCATTGCTCTACTTTCCGGCTACCCAGATAAAGCACTAAATAAACTTCAGTTAGTGCTAAACACGGCTGCTAGAATCTTGACTAGAACAAAAAAAAATGTATCATACTACTCCAGTGCTAGCCTCTCTACACCGGCTTCCTGTTAAGGCTAGGGCTGATTTCAAGGTTTTACTGCTAACCTACAAAGCATTACATGGGCTTGCTCCTACCTATCTTTCCGATTAGGTCCTGCCGTACATACCGACACGTAAGCTACGATCACAAGACACAGGCCTCCTTATTGTCCCTAGAATTTCTAAGCCAACAGCTGGAGGCAGGGCTTTCTCCTATAGAGCTCAATTTTTATGGAATGGTTTACCTATCCATGTGAGAGACACAGACTCGGCCTCGACCTTTAAGTATTTTTTGAAGACTCATCTCTTCAGTAGGTCCTATGATTGAGTGTAGTCGGCCCAGGGGTGTGAAGGTGAACGGAATGGCACTGGTGCGAAGAACCGCCCTTGCTGTCTCTGCCTGGCCAGCTCCCCTTTCTCCACTGGGATTCTCTGCCTCTGACCCTATTACTGAGTCACTGGCTTACTGGTGCTCTTCCATGTCGTCCCTAGGAGGGGTGCGTCACTTGAGTGGGTTGAGTCACTGACGTGTCTCAGCCTCCAGTATTTATGCTGCAATAGTTTATGTGTCGGGGGCTAGGATCAGTCTGTTATATCTGGAGTATTTCTCCTGTCTTATCCGGTGTCCTGTGTGAATTTAAGTATGCATCCTCTAACTCTCTCTCCCTCTTTATTTCTCTTCTCTCTGAGGACCATGCCTCAGGTCTCTCTCTCTCTCTCTCTCTCTCTCTCTCTCTCTCTCTCTCTCTCTCTCTCTCTCTCTCTCTCTCTCTCTCTCTCTCTCTCTCTCTCATCGGCTATGAAAAGTCAACTGAAATTTACTCCTGAGGTGCTGACCTGTTGCACCCTCTACAACCACTGTGATTATTATTATTTGACCCTGCTGGTCATCTATGAACGTTTGAACATCTTGTCCATGTACTGTTATAATCTCCACCCGGCACAACCAGAAGAGGACTGGCCACCCCTCAGAGCCTGGTTCCTCTATAGGTTACCTTCTAGGTTCCTGCCTTTCTAGGGAGTTTTTCCTAGCCACATCTGCTTGCTTGCTGTTTGGGGTTTTAGGCTGGGTTTCTGTATAGCACGTTGTGATATTGGCTGATGTAAAAAGGGCTTTATAAATACATTTGATTGATTGATTGATTGATTGATTGATGTCCGACTGATCCAATACAAGGCCTATACTCAGCTCAAAGTGATGTCCGACTGATCCAATACCAGGCCTATACTCAGCTCAAAGTGATGTCCGACTGATCCAATACCAGGCCTATACTCAGCTCAAAGTGATGTCTGACTGATCCAATACCAGGCCTACACTCAGCTCAAAGTGATGTCTGACTGATCCAATACCAGGCCTATACTCAGCTCAAAGTGATGTTTGACTGATCCAATACGAGGCCTATACTCAGCTCAAAGTGATGTTTGACTGATCCAATACCAGGTCTATACTCAGCTCAAAGTGATGTCTGACTGATCCAATACCAGCCCTATACTAAATTCACATGGCAGGATAATGATGTACAGTATATTTCAGCCAATGGTGCCCTTCCTTCCCACAGTGCTGCTTGGCAAAATCCTTCCTGTCTGTCTCAGTGAGTCCGCCAGAACAGAGAGAGATAGTTAGCCCACAGCCCACAGAGTGACTGTGAATGTGTTAGTCTGGTCTGGGCCACCCACAGGCACGGCGGTCATCAGAGACAACCACCCACGGCCACAACAGGCATCGCGATCATACACAAACCACCCACAGTCATGAAGACGATCAGACAATCACAGCTACGGTCCTGATAAACAGATCTTTGGTCCTCTGTTCCGTCCCTATTACTCATCCCCAGTGTTTACAGACAGTCAGACAGACAGACACCGTGTGTCCTTCCTGAGTGTCTGGTGGAGTCTTTCATGTGTAAAGTCACAGGGTCAAACTATGCCGCCTACACACAGACCACTCCGACACAGCGTCAGAGAGCCAAGGCCGTGGCAGAAACGCAGGGTTTGCTCATTGCAATCAGAGCTCCTCAAAGAGTATTCCGCAAACATCTGACCTGATGGTGCACTTATTCATCTGCTGGGTAGCAGAGTGTAAGCTCAGGACCTTGGAAAATCTATGGACTCACCAAGTCATTGTAACATGTCTTGATGTTATCCAGCAAAGGTTTATCATTTAAAGCACTATCAATTGATGCCATGTGTTTTCGCTAGTGCCTGCAAATTCATCTACATCTCAAACGTCCCCTCAATGACTACCGCATGTACTGTGTCACTACGTTGGGGTCAGGGCTGTAGGGTCTTAGACCATAGGTCAGAGGTTATGTGTGTGTGTGTGTGTGTGTGCGCGTGTGTGTGTTCGTGCGTGTGTGTGTGTGTGTGTGTGTGTGTGTGTGTGTGTGTGTGTGTGTGTGTGTGTGTGTGTGTGTGTGTGTGTGCGTGTCTCACCATGAGGGTAGGTGATCTGAATGGGCCTGGCTGTGTTTCTCAGGTTCCACATAGTCAGGCTGCCATCTGAGTGGCTGCACATGAACTGCTTCCCCTCATGATGCCAGCTCACAGAATGGATAGCCTGGAGAGAGATGTAAAGGGAAGAGGGAAGGAGGGAGGGTAATGTGAAAAGAGAGAGAAACAGAGAGAGAGACAGATATTATTACAGTTACTGATCAAAGAAATAGGTTGTTACTTTTATTATCATTCCCTTCCTATCACATACACTGCTCACAAAAATAAAGGGAACACTTAAACAACACAATGTAACTCCAAGTCAATCACACTTCTGTGAAATCAAACTGTCCACTTAGGAAGCAACACTGATTGACAATACATTTCACATGCTGTTGTGCAAATAGAATAGACAACAGGTGGAAATTATAGGCAATTAGCAAGACACCCCCAATAAAGGAGTGGTTCTGCAGGTGGTGACCACAGACCACTTCTCAGTTCCTATGCTTCCTGGCTGATGTTTGGTCACTTTTGAATGCTGGCGGTGCTTTCACTCTAGTGGTAGCATGAGACGGAGTCTACAACCCACACAAGTGGCTCAGGTAGTGCAGCTCATCCAGGATGGCACATCAATGCGAGCTGTGGCAAGAAGGTTTGCTGTGTCTGTCAGCGTAGTGTCCAGAGCATGGAGGCGCTACCAGGAGACAGGCCAGCACATCAGGAGACGTGGAGTAGGCCGTAGGAGGGCAACAACCCAGCAGCAGGAACGCTACCTCCACCTTTGTGCAAGGAGGAGCAGGAGGAGCACTGCCAGAGCCCTGCAAAATGACCTCCAGCAGGCCACAAATGTGCATGTGTCTGCTCAAATGGTCAGAAACAGACTCCATGAGGGTGGTATGAGGGCCCGACGTCCACAGGTGGGGGTTGTGCTTACAGCCCAACACCGTGCAGGACGTTTGGCATTTGCCAGAGAACACCAAGATTGGCAAATTCGCCACTGGCGCCCTGTGCTTTTCACAGATGAAAGCAGGTTCACACTGAGCACATGTGACAGACGTGACAGAGTCTGGAGACGCCGTGGAGAACGTTCTGCTGCCTGCAACATCCTCCAGCATGAACGGTTTGGCGGTGGGTCAGTCATGGTGTGGGGTGGCATTTCTTTGGGGGGCCGCACAGCCATCCATGTGCTCGCCAGAGGTAGCCTGATTGCCATTAGGTACCGAGATGAGATCCTCAGACCCCTTGTGAGACCATATGCTGGTGCGGTTGGCACTGGGTTCCTCCTAATGCAAGACAATGCTAGACTTCATGTGGCTGGAGTGTGTCAGCAGTTCCTGCAAGAGGAAGGCATTGATGCTATGGACTGGCCCGCCCGTTCCCCAGACCTGAATCCAATTGAGCACATCTGGGACATCATGTCTCCATCCACCAACGCCACGTTGCACCACAGACTGTCCAGGAGTTGGAGGATGCTTTAGTCCAGGTCTGGGAGGAGATCCCTCAGGAGACCATCCGCCACCTCATCAGGAGCATGCCCAGGCGTTGTAGGGAGGTCATACAGGCACGTGGAGGCCACACACACTACTGAGTCTCATTTTGACTTGTTTTAAGGACATTACATCAAAGTTGGATCAGCCTGTAGTGTGGTTTTCCACTTTAATTTTGAGTGTGACTCCAAATCCAGACCTCCATGGGTTGATAAATTGGATTTCCATTGATTATTTTTGTGTGATTTTGTTGTCAGCACATTCAACTATGTAAAGAAAAAAGTATTTAATTAGATTATTTCATTCATTCTGATCTAGGATGTGTTATTTTAATGTTCCCTTTATTTTTTTGAGCAGTGTACATTGATCCAAATAAATATCTGTGATGATTATTCCCTCACTCTTTGCACAATATAAAAAATCCCCCTGCCCCAGATTCTAAATATTTTCGTCCTCTCACCAAGTTCCTGTTAACGTATGCGTGCACTACCACTGGAAGTACTCCTATTAGTTTGACTTGGTAGCACAAAATGGTAAGAATATAACTGTAAAATGTAAACTGTGCCCAGGCAAGAAACAACTCTCCACTGCTATAAACACAACTTCCAATCTCTTGAAGCATCTGCAAAGGCAACACGCAAACACAAAACTCGTTGCGAAAGACCCCCAAGACCTGACCACTGCTGCTGAAAATGACTGTAGGCCTACCTCATCCAAACAACCAAGGCTTGATTTTAATCGTTCAGGAGGACAGGCTGTAACCCAGAAACTGAAGAACAAGCTTAAAGCTGGGCATGTAGTAGAAGAAATGCTGCCCTTATCCACGGTAGAATCCACCTCTTTCAGACAGATAGACAAAATGCCGATGACAGTTGACACTGAGTGAGGACCCGCAACATTTTGGGGTGTAACGCAAAAGTAATATAACAAGTAGTGTAATAAATTACTTTTCCTAGGGAGTAATCAGTAAAAATAATAATAGGTTATATATAACTGTTTTGGGGGAGTAACAACACCAACGTGAGGATAGAATACAGTCCTTCAACCACAGTTAACCTAGCAGCTAAAACAAATGAGTGCTGTCCCTCAACTAATCTGGTGTTAAATGAGAGAGGCCGCGACTTCGAGCTGGGCTGATTAGAACATTGAGAAGGATCATAGCACTAACCACGCACAGAACCGGAGAGCTCCGGAAAAACAAGGGGAGGAGAAAGAAAGGATATTGACAGGTGTGGAAAATACAGTCTCACGTGTAAACATTCGATGAGTGACACAGGAGAAATCAATGTTGCCAAGCAATTAGTGAAGCTCAGAACCGACAGTGACTTCTATTCTTCTCCCCTCGACTGCACCACACACGAACAAACGAACGCACACGCGTGCATTCACTCATTTACAGATATGACCCTATTTGTATGGTTCTGTAGGACGAGTTCAGGTGGTGTTAGTGAAAGTCTTTGACGTTGCGTGCCTGTGATATTAAAGAAGCCAGAAATGACTTGGGAGGATTCATGAGCCAGTTAATCGAACTGCACTAATGAAAAACTATAGGTTTCAGCAGAGAGCTCATCTACCAGCCTTTGAAATGGGGTTTGCTTTTTATTCCCGGAGAGTGAGTAATAGATATATGGTATATATATATAAAAAAGAGGGAGTGTTGTAACATCTAAAGCGTGCTCCAGTGCGTCGGCCTCTTCTGTGATGAGCATCGGCTCCAAACGGAGCGCTGTGCGATATCTGGAGCGCCGTGCGATATCTGGAGCGCTGCTATTTATCCCCCCGTTCCTCTCTTCTCCCGGCTCGCACCGGAGCGTCACACAAAGAGCCTTCCTTAATGAATCATGGCAGAGAGAGAGCTCCTTTTGTCCTACGCGCTCCCAGCTTTTGTCGAGGCTGCCATGGCGATGCCTCTCCCTTGTCATGTTCTAAATCGTCTTTGATGGTGAGGCCTAGCAACGTGGAGGCACCAGAGACGAGCATCCACCATGCATCACAATGGGTAATTAAGACTGACAGATCTGTTCTAATGACACCTCTTTGGAAATAAGGGGAGGAATGTAGAGGTTTAAATGAGGGCATATAGGTTACAAATCGTGTACACTGTCAATATTTAATCAGATAGGGCCCTTACATCGTCCCTGATTGTGTGACCTTACGTAAACATACTTTTAAGGGACTCTTAATGAACCCTAAGAAAGCATCCATGTAAAAGAAGCTCCCACACAGTCTTTGTAAACCTTACATCAGACAGTTCATGTGGGTGAAATCACTTGTTCAACTGTCTGCTAGTGGGAGGGAGAGATAGAGAGAGAGAGAGAATGAAAGAGAGTACTCACCTCATCGTAGTAGATTCTGAAGTCAACCTTCTTGGCTCGGAGGTCCCATTGGACTACTGTTCCACTCTCAAACCCTATCAGCAACTGTGGAGGACGTAGAGGGGGGGAAGACATGTAGAGGGGGGTAAGACAGGTAGAGGGGGGAAGACAGGTAGAGGGGGGAAGACAGGTAGAGGGTGGGAAGACAGGTAGAGGAGGGAAGACAGGTAGAGGGGGGAAGACAGGTAGAGGGGGGAAGACAGGTAGAGGGGGGAAGACAGGTAGAGGGGGGTAAGACAGGTAGAGGGGGGAAGACAGGTAGAGGGGGGAAGACAGGTAGAGGGGGGTAAGACAGGTAGAGGGGGGGAAGACAGGTAGAGGGGGGAAGACAGGTAGAGGGGGGAAGACAGGTAGGGGGGGAAGACAGGTAGAGGGTGGGAAGACAGGTAGAGGGTGGGAAGACAGGTAGAGGGGGGAAGACAGGTAGAGGGGGGAAGACAGGTAGAGGGAGGGAAGACAGGTAGAGGGAGGGAAGACAGGTAGAGGGAGGGAAGACAGGTAGAGGGAGGGAAGACAGGTAGAGGGAGAGAAGACAGGTAGAGGGAGAGAAGACAGGTAGAGGGTGGGAAGACAGGTAGAGGGGGGAAGACAGGTAGAGGGGGGAAGACAGGTAGAGGGAGGGAAGACAGGTAGAGGGAGAGAAGACAGGTAGAGGGAGGGAAGACAGGTAGAGGGAGAGAAGACAGGTAGAGGGAGAGAAGACAGGTAGAGGGAGAGAAGACAGGTAGAGGGGGGAAGACAGGTAGAGGGAGGGAAGACAGGTAGAGGGAGGGAAGACAGGTAGAGGGGGGTAAGACAGGTAGAGGGGGGAAGACAGGTAGAGGGGGGAAGACAGGTAGAGGGGGGAAGACAGGTAGAGGGAGAGAAGACAGGTAGAGGGAGAGAAGACAGGTAGAGGGAGGGAAGACAGGTAGAGGGAGAGAAGACAGGTAGAGGGAGAGAAGACAGGTAGAGGGAGGGAAGACAGGTAGAGGGAGAGAAGACAGGTAGAGGGAGGGAAGACAGGTAGAGGGAGAGAAGACAGGTAGAGGGAGAGAAGACAGGTAGAGGGAGAGAAGACAGGTAGAGGGAGAGAAGACAGGTAGAGGGAGAGAAGACAGGTAGAGGGAGAGAAGACAGGTAGAGGGAGAGAAGACAGGTAGAGGGAGGGAAGACAGGTAGAGGGAGGGAAGACAGGTAGAGGGGGGGAAGACAGGTAGAGGGGGGAAGACAGGTAGAGGGGGGAAGACAGGTAGAGGGGGGAAGACAGGTAGAGGGAGAGAAGACAGGTAGAGGGAGGGAAGACAGGTAGAGGGAGAGAAGACAGGTAGAGGGAGAGAAGACAGGTAGAGGGAGGGAAGACAGGTAGAGGGAGAGAAGACAGGTAGAGGGAGGGAAGACAGGTAGAGGGAGAGAAGACAGGTAGAGGGAGAGAAGACAGGTAGAGGGAGAGAAGACAGGTAGAGGGAGAGAAGACAGGTAGAGGGAGAGAAGACAGGTAGAGGGAGAGAAGACAGGTAGAGGGAGAGAAGACAGGTAGAGGGAGAGAAGACAGGTAGAGGGAGAGAAGACAGGTAGAGGGAGAAGGATAAAGAAGAGGGGAGAGAATCCGAGGGCCAGACAGTAGAGCGACAGAGAAGGAAATACAGGATCAAATCATTGAACATTGAAATAAGAGTCTTATAGACTTGAGCTTGTCTCAGTAAACAGAAACTCTTTCTCTCTCTCCCCCTTTACAGACGTAGTGGCCCCTGGCTTGTAGCTCCAGTGGCTGTGGTTCTCTCCCTGTGGAAGATGTGATTAGAAGGATTGGGAGGGATGATCTTCACCATGAGTGTTCCACTCAGCACACAACCAATCTGCTCCCTCTGCCTGTCTCTCTCTGGCTTGCTCTTATCCATGTGTGTGATTTATAGAGGATTTACTTTTTGGGGAGGAGGACTGGGAGATGTCTGAAGGGTTTAGGAGAGGATGGGAATATGGGGCATTTATAGAGAGAGAGAGAGAGAGAGAGAGAGAGAGAGAGAGAGAGAGAGAGAGAGAGAGAGAGAAAGAGTGGCCTTTGTCAGCGAAAAATCTAAAATCCACTGGCTCTGCAGTTTTTGATTAATGAGAAACAGCACATATATTAGGTTCGCAGGGATATGCAAAGACGCTGGTGGTGTCCAAACACCCGTACTAGCGATCAAAATATTAGGTCTTTTGGGTATGTGAAAAAATGATGTGAAACAATTTTATAGTAAGTAAACCAAGATGTCATATTCATTTAGCCTTTTTATACAGGGGAATTCACTGCGTACTATTGAGGATGAGAATCATCTTTCCAGACCCACGTCTGTCTGACAACAGCTGATAATTAGCTGAGGGAACACGCTATACCGAAATGAAGGAATGGCGGGGAATCAACGCAATTGCGCCTTAGACGACTCATTCTCAGAAGGACGAATCTAGCATGCTGATATTCTTTGCTTACTGCGTTCATTTTTGACCAAACAGTACGTTGTAACGTCAATAAATATGTTGTATGTATTAAGCCTGCAGAGAAAATACAGAAGTCCACTTACACCCCCACAGAGAGAGGAGTCTACACTTGAAGGCAGAGATGAAACTATACACACCCTCAGGATGAGAGAGAGATAGACAACACAGACCCATGCACGGAATGAGGAATACACACAACCTGAGTAAAAAGTAGGATACACAAAGACACACACACACACACTCTCCACTAAGTACACCTTAAGAGGGTGGTGCGGAGGGTAATGGCAGTGTCACACAGTGAGACAGACAGAGCAGAAGAGGTGGCGCAGCCTGGAAGAGAGGAGTATTTAAAGGAGGGGATCCTCTGAGGAGGGGAGGAGAAGACAGGTCCCTGTACGGAGGAGAGGAGACACTGTGAAAGCACAGATCACACACTGTGGAATGGAGAGCAGGTGGGGTGGAAAACAGCCTGTCTTCACTCTGCCACTCTCAGTCCCACATGGGCCACACACACACACACACACACACACACACACACACACACACACACACACACACACACACACACACGCTCACGTTCACATGCATACCTGTCTCAATTCCTACCACATAAACCTGCGTTACTGCCAATTAAACCAAAACGGCCCGTCTCTCTATCTCAGCACATTCATCACCTTGATTTACTCCATAAAGTAGTGTGATACTGCTGAAAAAGGTTACCTCCTCCTCACAGGGGACAGCAGTGTATATACTGTAGGTAGGCAACATACAGTTGAAGTCGGAAGTTTACATACACTTATGTTGGAGTCATTAAAACTTGTTTTTCAACCACTCCACAAATTTCTTGTTAATTAACAAACTATAGTTTTGGCAAGTCGGTAATTTTCCCAACAATTGTTCACAGACAGATTACTTCACTTATAATTCACTGTATCATAATTCCAGTGGGTCAGAAGTTTACATACACTAAGCTGACTGTGCCTTTAAACAGAAAATCATGTCATGGCTTTATAAGCTTCTGATAGGCTGATTGACACAATTTGAGTCAATTGAAGGTGTGTGTACCTGTGGATGTATTTCAAGGCCTTCCTTCAAATTCAGTGCCTCTTTGCTTGACATCATGGGAAAATCAAAAGAAATCAGCCAAGACCTCCACAAATTGTAGACCTCCACAAGTCTGGTTCATCCTTGAGAGCAATTTTCAAACGCCTGAAGGTACCAGGTTCATCTGTACAAACAATAGTACGCAAGTATAAACATCATGGACCCACGCAGCCGTCATACCGCTCAGGATGGAGACATGTTCTGTCTCTTAGAAATGAATGTACTTTGGTGCGAAAAGTGCTAATCAATCCCAGAACAACAGCAAAGGACCTTGTGAAGATGTTACCCGTTTTTGTTGGTTATGTTGTCGTAGTTGTGCCTAGGGGGGCATATGGGGGAGGGAATGGGGGAGGGAATGCTGTCATTCACTCCAGGCAGGTGTTTTTCCCCCTGTGTGCTGAGGGTGTCAGGTTCCAGTCCGGTTCTGGCATTCAGGTCGCCACAGACTAGTAGTACATGTCCCTGGGCCTGGAAATGATTGATATTCCCCTCCAGGAAGGAGAAGCTGTCTTCATTAAAGTATGGGGATTCTAGTGGGGGGGGGGGGGGGGGGGGGATATAGGTAGCACACAGGAGGACATTTTTCTCTGTTAAGATAATTTCCTTTTGAATTTCTAGCCAAATGTAAAATGTTCCTGTTTTGATTAATTTAATAGAGTGAGTTAGGTCTGCTCTATACCAAATTAGCATACCCCCTGAGTCCCTTCCCTGTTTCACACCTGGTAGTTGGTGGATGGGACTACCAGCTCTCTGTAACCTAGAGGGCAACCAGTGGGTCCGTCTCCTCTATGCCAGGTTTCTTGTAGGATGACAATGTCTGTATTTCCAATTTCTTTGGTGATGTCCAGGTTCCTGCTCTTTAGGCCAAAGGCAGATGACCTCAGGCCTTGGATATTCTAGGATGAGATAGTGAAGGCTTTGTGTTCCATAAAGTCTCCAATGTTGTTGTGCATGTGGTTTGGCTCTCTCTCTCTGTATTTTCCCTCGTATTTCTCTCTCTCTCCTTCCCTCTCTCTCTCGCTAAAGTGTTGTTATTTTCCTGACAGCATCTTAGACTTTTTTCACGCCAACAGCCCACGCACATCGAGTGCCAGCAGGTCTTGCATGGCAAATCGATTCCCCCTAATGCCTCCGCGCCCCCGGCAACCCGCCCCGACAACCCCGACCATCATCTTAGCAGGCGCGACCGCTTCATGACCCAAACCCCTCTACGTTGCTCACACACACACACACACACACACACACACACACACACACACACACACACACACACACACACACACACACACACACACACACACACACACACACACACACACACACACACACACACACACACACGCACACACACACACACACGCCGTCCCCACTGTGAGACGATGACAAGGAGGACAGCCAGTACCAGAGGGCACGCAATGACCCAAATGCTAGCTGTGATGCTGAGAGCGTTACCAACTTGTTCGGGAGCCATTTTGGGTCATAGTCCTGTATTTAAAAGAACAAGTCTAACAACATGTGTACCAGAGTTCCTGCTAGAGGAGAGAAAGAGGAGGCAAGCAGTTTTTGATGTATTATTGTTCCGCCTACTCACCTTGCCTTCATCCTTCGGGCTGTCACTCAGATGAACCACGGGCCCTGGATGTGCTTTAGTTGCTCTGTGAACAAGAGGAGGAGAGAGAAAAGGTTTATCAGGTTATGAGCATGAGTGCAGATGTTTCAGAGTGATAGTCAAGGGAGTGTGTGACTGGCTGCCATCCAGTTAACCTGAATCTATTTTCTGTATCTGCTGTACCAAATAGATAGACGCTCCAGACCACAGAGCACCAGCAGAATGTCATAGTGACCAGTGGCCTTCAGCACCCAGCACCAGAATCAACCAGACGTTCACTATTAGACATCACCACACAATGCACAAGCCCTGCGATAGACTAGAGTCCTGTCCAGGGGGTGTACTCGAACATGAATCTGCCTCACGCTACAGACACAGGAGATAGGCTCCTACTCTTATGAGCCGTTCCGGCTCGCACAAGCCAAGGCCAGTGCAGGGCTACTTACTTACTTACTTATACAATGCACAGTGGCAGTTGACTGTGCCAGCATACTCCAGTTAAAATGTTTATGTCCTCCTGAACCCTGATCTTTTGTTTCTTGGCAACAACAGTGCCCTGGATGGTAGTCATTCCTGAGCAGAAGGTAATGACATCTCTGGCATGGTTTAAGATCATTTATTTTACCAGGCAGGTTGATGAATTCATATTTACAATGAAGGCCTGGAAATCGCTTGACAGCATATCGCCTGCAGCCTGGTCAGTGTCTCTTTGAATAGAATAGAATAGAATAAAGACGATAAATCACACTGTTAGGTTCATGGTTGTACTCTCTTGTCTGACAAATTATTGGTTCATAAATCACGGTCTAGGTGAAGGAAAGTGAGATTGAAACGCGCTTTCACCACGTTGATATTGCAAAGTAAAGGTTGTGTTGAATTGACTTGAGAGAAAGAAGGGACTCGGAGTCCTTACAGCTTTACAGGGTATGAACTGCGTAGAGTTGCTTCATTGGCTACTCAGGGTTCAGCGTCTGGAGCAGCAACATTTCATTAAAACAGTGCAATGGAAACACTTCACACAACAGCCAGACAGACAGAGAGAGACCTGGACTGGCCTGACCCTGGCTATCACCACGCTGCGCTAGCCTAGGCAGAATCACAGCCTTACAGCTGCCGACTTCAGACAAAGAGAGGCAGGCAAACCCAATCAGAGGAGACTGGCCACAAATTACCACCGCTGTCGGGAAACACACAGACACCTTGTGCTCTGGCAGGTCCCGGGGAGCCATGGCAACGCTAGAACCCAGTGGGTTTGTTGTTGTCGGCTGGTGAGCTCATCTATTATAAGCCATTACAAAAACACATGTTCTCAATTCATTACAAAGACATTAGTTTGTGTTATTTCTGCTGATTCTTTTAGGCTTCACATCTCTATACCCCTTTTACATTTTTATGAAATTGCACTTCCTCAGCCTTCTTCGCTTTTAAATACTCTTTGCTATTGGTTGTTGTTTGTTTGATTTCACCATATAGGTATTGTGTTGCTGCAAAATGAATTGCCTCATTGAGGAAATTAAAGTTTTCTGAACCTGAATTGGTTCATTATAATCCTTGAAAGAGGTTCTGCGGGAGTACAGCAGACTGAGTCTCAAAGGAAACACCCAGGTTCTCTCTCTGGAGATCATTTCCAACAGTTTTAACACCCTTAGATTTGTCTGTGTTGGGTTTGGCACTCATGGTAAAAACGTGGCTCCCCTGAGGGAGAGGTCACCACACCAATCTGTCCGTCCGAGTGTCCTCCTTTTCGCTGACACACACACACACACACACACACACACACACACACACACACACACACACACACACACACACACACACACACACACACACACACGCTGCAAGCCTTTGTAGAAGCTTCACAGGGCCGGCAGGTTTAGGTTGGCTTTCCTTGGTCGGCATGGTAACGGCGGGATGGGATGACGAGGAGCTACCAGCAGGGGAAATATCTACATCCTGGTGAGAAGATTCCACCCCGTCTGAAAAGGGCCTCGACCGTCTACGCTGAGACATTCATTATTCAACCAATACCCAGAATTCTCTTGTGTCAACGTGCACATACACAATGGGAGAATCTCAATTACATACTCCTCTCTCCTCGCCTCCTTCTCAAACCCCTTTTGGAGGAGAAGGTCAGATGGGAGGGACTTTTAGGTTTCTCATTCAATGGGCATTGAGAAGGAGGCGAGGAGATAGAAGACGCAAGGAGTATGCGATTGAGATTCCCTAAGAGAATATCCAACCATGAGAGCTCAGGTGAAATGACCGTTTTTTTTATTTTTTATGCTTGTTTTTCAGATGAGCACGCTTTGTCTGGCAATGAAAAGGAAAAGATAATGAAAATCATTATTTCTTCAGGGCTCACAAAGGATTAGGGTATTTTCTGTTCCTCATCCTGCTGAGGGTGTGAATCATTTCTTTAGAGCAGGATTAGAAATGTATTGCTCCTGAAAGACACCAGACAAAAGAGACAATTATAAAATGCTGTAGGTTGCATTAGTCATTTTCCCTCTCTTTGTGGTATGTGTGTGAGTGGGGGTGGGCATGTTCTGTGATGAGAAAATTAAAAGGCTGATGTGACACACCTCAAGTGGATAGGGCATGATGACAGAGTGCAGAAAAGTACAGAATGAAAAACCTGCGCAAGGTACAGTACCAGTCAAACGTTTGGACACACCTAATCATTCAAGGGTTTTTCGTCATTTTTACTATTTTCAACATTTTATAATAATATAAAAGACATCAAAACTATGAAATAACAATAACGAATGGAATCATGTAGTAGCCCCCCAAAAAAGTGTTAAACAAATCAAAATCAATTTTATATTTGAGATTCTTCAAAGTAGCCACCCTTTGCCTTGATGACATCTTCGCACCAATAAGAAGAAGAGACTTGCTTGGGCCAAGAAACATGAGCAATTGACATTAGACCGGTGGAAATCTGTCCTTTGGTCTGATGAGTCCAAATTTGCGATATTTGGTTCCAACCGCCGTGTCTTTGTGAGACACATAGTAAGTGAACGGATGATCTCTGCATGTGTGGTTCCCACCGTGAAGCATGGAGGAGGTGTGATGGTGCTTTGCTGGTGACACTGTCATTGATTTATTTAGAATTCAAGGCTCACTTACTCAGCATGGCTACCACAGCATTCTGCAGCGATGTGCCATCGCATCTGGTTTGTCCTTAGTGGGACTATCATCTGTTTTTCAACAGGACAATGACCCAACACACCTCCAGGCTGTGTAAGGGCTATTTAACCAAGAAGGAGAGTGATCGAGTTTTGCATCAGATGACCTGGCCTCCACAATCACCTGACCTCAACCCAATTGAGATGGTTTGGGATGAGTTGGACCGCAGAGTGAAGGAAAAGCAGCCAACAAGTGCTCAGCATATGTGGGAACTCCTCCAAGATCATTGGAAAGGTATTCCAGGTGAAGCTGGTTGAGAGAATGCCAAGAGTGTGCAAAGCTGTCATCAAGGCAAAGAGTGGCTTCTTTGAAGTATGCAAAATATAATATATATTTTGATTTGTTTAACACTTTTTTGGTTACTACATGATTACATATGTGTTATTTCATAGTGTTGATGTCTTAACTATTATTCTACAATGTAGAAAATAGTAAAAATAAAGAAACACCCTTGAATAAATAGGTGTGTCCAAACGTTTGACTGGTACTGTGCCTTTTTATTTATTTTGCTCCTTTGCACCCCAGTATTTCTACTTTGCACATTCATCCACTGCAAATCTACCATTCCAGTGTTTTACTTGCTATATTGTATTTACTTCGCCACCATGGCCTATTTATTGCCTTTACCTCCCTTATCTCACCACATTTGCTTACATTGTATATAGACTTATTTTTCTACTGTATTATTGACTATGTTTGTTTTACTCCATGTGTAACTCTGTGTTGTTGTATGTGTCGAACTGCTTTGCTTTATCTTGGCCAGGTCGCAGTTGTAAATGAGAACTTGTTCTCAACTTGCCTACCTGGTTAAATAAAGGTGAAATAAAATAAATAAATAAAATCTCTATTCACCGGATGGCCTATAGTATTATAGCTGATGAGGATAGATGGTAAGTTGCCTTAACATCAACATGAAAAGTGGAGGAAACAGAGCTGGGTGAACGAGGCTCAGGGCTTTGGGACTAGGCGCTCCTGTGTCAATATTTGCTGGCCCTGCAGTAACGACAGTCCTCGATCTGTCAACGCAGAAGGGGAGAATCTCAATTGCATACTCCTTGGCTCCTCTCTCCTCGCTTCCTTCTCAAAGCCCATTGGAGGAGAAGGTCAGAAGGGAACGGCCTCTGGATTTCTGATCCAATGGGTTTTGAGAAGGAGGTTAGGAGAGAGGACGCGAGGTGTATGCAATTGAGATTCTCCCAAGGACTCTCTCCTCTTTATCTCTCTCTCTGGAGAAAAGCCTGGTTGGTGGTGACAAACTAATTTCCCAACAGCCTCTGGTCCCCCAGCCAGCCAGCCAGCCAAGTTGAGTAGAATCATGGCTAGTCACACTCCCTCTGCTAAAGCTGTCATTGCCCCACTCTCTCTCTCTCTCTCTCGCTCACACACACACACACACACACACACACACACACACACACACACACACACACACACACACACACACACACACACACACACACACACACACACACACACACACACACACACACACACACACACACAGAGAGAAAGGCGTCGCTTCTGTTGTGTGCAAGTATTTTTTATGTGTATCTCTGCACAGCGACTTCAACAGACAAGATACCTAAACGTTTTTTTATTTGCTGCGGTAACCATGTGTTCTTCTCCACTCATTTCCTGTTAGGTGTCAGCCTTTACTCCTCTTGTGCCTCACTAGATTGACTAGTGAAAAGACTGACATGCAAGAGGACGTGGAGGGAGGAGAAGGAGGTGGGAAGAAGAGGGGGAGAGGAAACGTAGCATGTGTCTCTTGTTATCAGACGTGTGCCTGGGTTCCGCCCCTCAGGGATTTCTGTCTCAATTTAGGCTACTGCCAAAACCGGCAGGCGTTAACCAGTGAGATTGCATTAGACTGATAAACTCAGGCCTAATTAGAAAATAATGGGCTCATTAAGGAAATATACAAGCCATTACTGCAGTCATTCAAAGGTATAGGAAATCAGAGACTGAATCCTCGCACAAGGAGCTATATACAGAAGAGTAAACGTTCTGAAATAACAATCTGACATCAATATGACTCATATTTGAATAGCTGATCGGTCTTTTTATCTTTTCCTCACACCAAAGCGTCTTTGCCAAGTCTTTTTCTTTTTGTGTTCCTTTCTCATACAACACGTTGGACATTTTTGTCTTGTGAAATACAATGAGGAGTCAGGTTGGAGCCCCTGTGTCTTCCTAATGAAGCTCTGTTCCCATCAGGCTTCCCGCTTTCTTCTTTGATTTGAGGCTGTGCTTTTCTTTCCCTGGTTTTATTACACAGACACTACATCTAAAGCCTCGTAGGAAAAGACCCAGACTAGAGCATTATGGGTAGTAGGGGGTTCTGGCCCCATCCTGGGAGCTGTGAATAAAGGACAGCAGGCACTTACTTTAAATTGACACTTATTTGGGGGGGGGGATAATAGTTGTGAGTGATTGATTGCTTCCAAGGAGCCAGAATGAATTGGGTCTATTGTCTTTGGAACCCATTGGGGGATTCAGACAGCATGCTAGTGTGATGTTTATGTGTCCGATACATCCTCTTCCTGCCAGCATTGCAGCTCTATCGAGATTAATGCAGTGTACTTGCCGTGTCTCCCACTTCTGATAATGGAAAAGCAAATTCATTTTGGATCACAAGTGCCTCACTGCTCAGTCAATACTCAGGAGGGAGGGGAGATACACACATCATGTAATGAGTGTTTTGGTACGGGCTTACACTCTTTTAGGAAAAGAGTCCTACTCAGAAAAGCTCCACTTGAAATAAGTTATGTGTGTCTTAGCGCGTGTGTGTGTGTTGAGCTGAAAATCTGTATAATAACTTATCCTCCACCTCAATTTAAAAAGGTCCAATGCAGTCGTTTTAATCTTAATGTTAAATCATTTCTGTTTCACCTGTCCTTGTGATTGTCTCCACCCCCCTCCAGGTGTCGCCCATCTTCTCCATTATCCCCTGTGTATTTATACCTTTGTTCTCTGTTTGTCCGTTGCCAGTTCATCTTGTTTGTCAAGTCAACCACCGTTTTTCAGCTCCTGCTTTTCCCCAGTCTCTCTTTTTCTTGCCCCCCTGGTTTTGACCCTTACCTGTCCCGTCTTTGAGCCCACCTGCCCGACTACTGTGCCTGTCCTGAGCCTGCCTGCCATCCTGTATCTTTGCCCCTATACTCTGGATTCTCGACCCCTGCCTGCCTTGACTTGTCGTTGCCTGCCCGTTGCTAAAATAAACAGTGTTAATTCGATAGTCTGCATCTGGGTCTTACCTTGATCCCTGATACATTTCTCTGTAACAATTAATATTAAGTACCTTACTGTGATTATTTTCAATTAAAATGGTCAAAAAGAAACAAAAATGGCTTCTTAGCAAAGACTAATTTCTCAAGCAACAATTTTGCTAGGACTGTCTGGGAGTGGTCTGAGTCAGGAGGGGAAAAGCGAAAACTTGCTCTTATTGGAAAGTTTTGGGATTCTCTTTCTTATTGGTCGATTAACTAATTTATCACCTGATGATGTCACCAGCTAGGCCAAAACTCCCTCCTACCAAAACAGATTGAGATTTCAGGTTCTTTTCAAACAGCTCCTACACCTCATAGTGTGGAAATATATTTTAAAAAACACAGGGGTTCGCATTTTTGACTGCACTGGGCCTTTAAGCCTGAAAGTGCATATGGTAAAAGTCATGAAAATAAACATTGGGGATATGGGTTTTGCTGTTCCAATTTAATACTTGTGCAAAGTTTTATTTAGTTCCACTATACGCATATGGAAACACACACACACACACACACACACACACGTTAACACACGCACACACACACACACACACCTCCGTCCTCCTCGAGCATGACTGAGAGGGAAAAAACAAACCTCATTCCTTCCCCTCTGCAGTTCATTTCCATTAGAGGCATGCTTGATGCTTTCCCTGTGAAGGAGCACAGTGTGCGTGTGTGCGTGCGTGTGTGGGTGCGTGCGTGCGTGGGTGTGTGTGTGTGTGTGTGTGTGTGTGTGTGTGTGTGTGTGTGTGTGTGTGTGTGTGTGTGTGTGTGTGTGTGTGTGTGTGTGTGTGTGTGTGTGTGTGTGTGTGTGTGTGTGTGTGTGAGAGACTCATCTTCATATATACTGAGTGGAAAGCAGTTCAGCACAGTCAGAAAATACAGGCTTCATTGGCTCTGTTTAAACACGCTGATGAGGACCAAACATTATTGTTCAACTTTTATTGAGCTACTCTTTAAAACCCACTTAACGCATGTTAAAAGTAGTCGTAGTTATTGCATGAGCACCATCTAACACTGGCATGGTGTAGTGAGCAAAGTTAGTTTGCCAAACCTTCAGCTAGGGTTAGTTGACAAATGAGTTGACGTGGCAGTGTAAGAGGTTTCAGGATAGAACAAGGGCTAGTGTTGGGCCAGTAACCGAAAGGTCACTGGTTCAAATCTCGAGCTTACTAGGTGTTGAGCAAGGCACTCAACCCTAGTCACTCTGGATGAGACTGTCTGTTAAATGACTCAAAGGTCAAATGAATGATACCAACGTCAACAACTGCTGACGACCATGTAAGGGATAATCAACGAGGGGCTACGCGCTCTCTGGAAAATAATGCACGATGTGAAAGGTATGTGTCACAACGCACAGTGGAGTGGCGCCAACCTTCTGTAGAGTTGCATTATTTTCAGAGAACGCATGAAGCCCCGTGTCGGTTATCTCTCTTATACCACGGCTATAATTTACCACATTTGCAGCTAGAAATGTGTTATTTTGCCAATATAACTGTGTTCAACGTCAACTGAAGTAGCTAGCAAGTTTACTAGATAGCTGTTGTAGTTGCATCGGTAACTAAACAGACATGCTAGCTTAGCTAACCAAACCATCAGTCCTCCTAAATATTAGCTTGCTATTTTGAAAATCGAATATTGAACAATGCCAATAATGTTTTCAATTAGATTTTTGATTTCAAAGGCAGCCAAACATATGAATGTTTGACAACACTGTTGGTTATTGCCATGTATTACAGAGAAATAATGCACACTAGAAATGAGCCAATCAGAAACTAGTACTCAACAATGTTGCGGTATAATATATGATCATATTTAACATACATTCCAATTAAGCAGGAGGATTCGGATATATGTTTGGTTAGCTCCCACCCAGTGGTAAACTCCTGAGCCTGCCATTGGAGCGACTGACAGACGGCCCACCCGTTGAAATCCAGTCTGCTTACTTTGGCTAACACTGTCAAGTCAAGGCACAAAGCCGCCTCGGTGGATGGGACTAGAGGGAAGCGTGATTGACACTACAGTGGAGGGCATGTCAGACTAACACCCGAGGGACAAAGCATAGGTGAATGAAGCCTACAGAACTGACTTCCTGTGTGTGACAGGGAAGAGACTCATTGCACTAGGAAGGCTCTGTCTGGACATGTCACTTATAATAATACATTTAGAAGATGCTTTTATCTAAAGCGACTTACAGTCATGTGTGCATACATTTTATGTAAGTATGGCCCCAGCGGGAAACAAACCCATGACCCTTGGCATTGCAAGTGTCCCGCTATACTGACTGAGCCATACAGAATCACTTGTGTACTTAGGCAATAAGTGTCACATTTGTCGTCTGGAAAGGACCAAAACGCAGCGGGTTGTATACTCATCTTCTTTTAATAGGCGAAAGAAGGAAAACCAAACAAACACGTATACAAAAATAACAACAATGATGAACGACGAAGGCATAGACAGGCATAGACAGCTAAACAAGAAACAACCTCCCACAAATCACAAACACAAACTAATATATAGGACTCTCAATCAAAGGCAACTAGACAACCCCTGCCTTCAATTGAGAGTCCACACCCCAATTAACTACACATAGAAACAGACTAACTAGAAAGAACATAGAAATAGACTAACACATAGCAGTGACCAAAAAACCCGGAAATAATAAATCAAACACCCCACTACATAAACCATCACCCTGAAACACAAACATAATACCCTCTGCCACGTCCTGACCAAACTACAATAGCAAATAATCTTATTACTGGTCAGGACGTGACAGTACCCCCCCAAAGGTGCAGACCCCGGATGCACCTCATAAAAAATTAAATAAAAAAAAACAACAACAAAAGAAAATTCCCCCTCTACTAAAGGGAGGGAAGGGAGGGTGGCTGCCGTCAACGACGGCACCTGTGCTACACCCCCCCCTCCCCAACCCACCTATACCGGAGGTGGCTTTGGCTCCGGCCTACTGTCCTCCAGAATGCAGAACTTGATCAGTTTCGGGCCGTAGGCAGACTCCCCTCGTTCCGGATCATCGGCAGACCTCTTCCGTTCCATGCTGAAGGCAGACTCATTCGTTATACAGTTAATCATATTTAGTTCCAAATCGTCAGGCTTACTCAGTTCCGGGTTGCTGCTAGACTCCCTTGGTTCCGGGTCATCGGCAGACTCACCCGGTTCTGGGTCGCAGACAGACCCCTTTGGTTCCGGGTCGCAGGCAGACCCCCTCGGTTCCGGGTCGCAGGCAGTCTCCCTCGGTTCCGGACTAGACACTGTTGCCGGATACTCTGGACTGCACACTGGTGCCGGATACTCTGGACTGCACACTGGTGCCGGATACTCTGGACTGCACACTGGTGCTGGATACTCTGGACTGCACACTGGTGCCGGATACTCTGGACCGCACACTGTTGCCGGATACTCTGGACTGCACACTATTGCCGAACTCTTGAGGCTGGGCTGACGCACTGGAAGCCTGATGCGTGGTGCTGGTACTGGAGGTATCAGCCTGGGAACACGCACCTCAGGGCTAGTGCGGGGAGCGGGAACAGGCCGAGTCGGACTGGGCTGACGCACTGGAAGCCCGATGCGTGGTGCTGGTACTGGAGGTATCAGCCTGGGAACACGCACCTCAGGGCTAGTGCGGGGAGCGGGAACAGGCCGAGTCGGACTGGGTTGACGCACTGGACCGTAGAGGTGGTTTCAAGCGCAGAACTGGCATCGCTTTTACTGGCTGGATGCCCACTACCCCCTGGCAAATGCGGGGCGCTGGTATAGCGTGTACCGGCCTAAAAATACTTGGCCTCGCCACAGTACCCATTACCCCGAAGCACGAGACCTGTTCATTCACTGGTTGAATGGACAGATGATATAGTCCGGATACAAATCTGGTTGTTTTTGATCACGTTGCTACAGACGCAACCTGGTCTTCAATTCTTTCTGAATAGTTACTATGCAAAAGGACTGGTCCTCAGTTCTAAACAAAATCTGCTGTGCAGGCTGAATAACGTTCTTTTCACTTGCTAGATAGCTAACCCAGTTAGATAGCTAACCCAGTCTACATTTTCGTTTGCTTTAGCTTTTTTCTATTGTCATTTGGATATGCCTATGATCATGACGTTGATACAGTACGTGATTTTGACTGTCTCGTCTCATCTGGGCACCGTTCACTCTATGTATGGTACTACAGAGATCGAAGTAAAAACGTGACACATTGCTTCCGAGGTAGAACAGGCAAGGCTTATATTAACCCCGAGGTACCAAACTAAATGCTAGGCTTATATTAACCCCGCTGTACCAAACTAAATGCTAGGCTTATATTAACCCCCGTTGTACCAAACTAAATGCTAGGCTTATATTAACCCCCGTTGTACCAAACTAAATGCTAGGCTTATATTAACCCCGCTTTACCAAACTAAATGCTAGGCTTATATTAACCCCGCTGTACCAAACTAAATGCTAAGCTTATATTAACCCCGCTGTACCAAACTAAATGCTAGACTTATATTAACCCCGAAATACCAAACTAAATGCTAGGCTTATATTAACCCCGAGGTACCAAACTAAATGCTAGGCTTATATTAACCCCGCTGTACCAAACTAAATGCTAGGCTTATATTAACCCCCGAGGTACCAAACTAAATGCAAGGCTTATATTAACCCCGAGGTACCAAACTAAATGCTAGGCTTACATGAACCCCCGTTGTACCAAACTAAATGCTAGGCTTATATTAACGCCCACTGTACCAAACTAAATGCTAGGCTTATATTAACCCCGCTGTACCAAAGTAAATGCTAGGCTTATATTAACCCCGAGGTACCAAACTAAATGCTAGGCTTATATTAACCCCCATTGTACCAAACTAAATGCTAGGCTTATATTAACCACCACTGTACCAAACTAAATACCAGGCTGGAAACAAGGGGAAATAATGTGTGAGTTGAGATAAATACAAGAAATGATTGGGACAGTAACATGAACATGATATTCTGATGGAGACTCAGTGATCATTTTCAGAGGGAACTGTTAGCAGGCATAGATGTGTCTAATGGCCAAAATAGCACAGCTTGGAATGCTGCTCATCCAATCAGCATTCAGGGTCCAAACACTACCGGTTTTATAAATGATTGTTACACTGTATGACTGTTCCTTCTGGTCAGCATACCAGGTGCTGCTTATGACGATAGCTTCCACCAGAGCCATGTACAGTTGAAGTCGGAAGTTTACATAAACTTAGGTTGGAGTCATTAAAACTTGTTTTTCAACCACTCCACACATTTCTTGTTAACAAACTACAGTTTTGGCAAGTTGTTTAGGACATCTACTTTGCGCATGACACAAGTAATTTTTCCAACAGTTGTTTACAGACAGATTATTTCACAGTATCACAATTCCAGTGAGTCAGAAGTTTACATACACTAAGTTGACTATGCCTTTAAACAGTTTGGAAAATTCCAGAAAAGACCAGCCAACACCTCAGAAGATAATTGTAGACCTCCACATGTCTGGTTCATCCTTGGGAGCAAATTCCAAATGCCTGAAGGAACAGCGTTCATCTGTACAAACAATAGTACTGTCATAAGCTTCGTCTTCTGATGAGGAGAAATCAATATCGAACCAATACGCAGCGTGTTAAGTGTCCATACTTATATTTTTATTCAAACGTGAACACTAAACAAAACAAGAACGACAGTCCTGTAATGTACTACGACTATACAAAGAAACAACCACCCACAAACACAAGAGAAAATAAACCCATATAAATATGGCCTCCAATTAGAAGCAACGACAACCAGCTGCTTTTAAATGGCGGCCGTTCCCAAAACTAACATAGAAATAGAACAACTAGAAATACGAACATAGAAATACAAAACATAGAACAATACCCCCCAAAAAACGACAACACAAAACAAACACACCCCTGCCACGTCCTGACCAAACTACAATAACAAATAACCCCTTTTACTGGTCAGGACGTGACAAGTACGCAAGTATAAACACCATGGGACCACGCAGTCATCATCCTGCTCAGGAAGGAGACGTGTTCTGTCTCCTAGAGATGAACGTACTTCAGTGCGAAAATTGCAGATCAATCCCAGAACAACAGCAAAGGACCTTGTGAAGATGCTGGAGGAAACAGGTACAAAAGTATCTATATCCACAGTAAAACGAGTCCTATATCGACATAACCTGAAAGGCCACTGAGCAAGGAAGAAGCCACTGCTCCAAAATCACCATAAAAAAAGCCAGACTGTGCAACTGCACATGGGGACAAAGATCATACTTTTTGGAGAAATGTCCTCTGGTCTGATGAAACAAAAATAGAACTGTTTGTGACCATCGTTGTGTTTGGAGGAAAAAGGGAACGCTTGCAAGCCGAAGAACACCATCCCAACCGTGAAGTACGAGGGTGGCAGCATCATGTTGTGGGGGTGCTTTGCTGCAGGAGGGACTGGTGCACTTCACAAAATAGATGACCATGAGGAATTAAAATTATGTGGATATATTGAAGTAACATCTCAAGACATCAGTAGAAAGTTACAGCTTGGTCGCAAATGGGTCTTATAAATGAATAATGTCCCCAAGCATACTTCCAAAGTTGTGGCAAAATGGCTTAAGGACAACAAAGTCAAGGTATTGGAGTGGCCATCACAAAGCCCTGACCTCAATCCTATAGAAAATTCATGGGCAGAGCTGAAAAAGCATGTACGAGCAAGGAGGCCTACAAACCTGACTCAGTTACACCAGCTCGGTCAGGAGGAATGGGCCACAATTCAACCAACATATTGTGGGAAGCTTGTGGAAGGCTACCCGCAACGTTTGACCCAAGATAAACAATTTAAAGGTAATGCTACCAAATACTAATTGAGTGTATGTGAACTTCTGACCCCCTGGGAATGTGATGAAAGAAATAAAAGATGAAATAAATCATTCTACTATTATTCTGACATTTCACATTCTTAAAATAAAGTGGTGATCCTAACTGACCTAAGAGAGAGAATTTTTACTAGGATTAAATGTCAGGAATTGTGAAAAACTGAGTTTAAATGTATTTGGCTAAGGTGTACGTAAACTTCCGACTTCAACTGTATTTAGAGAGTTACTTGGGACATTGAGGTTTCTGCATTATGATGCATTTACACTACAAAATTATATGGCAGCCATGTTAGCACCCCCATTAACATTACACAGGGAATATTCAAACAATGCTATGTAACTGAATTTCTGGTATCAGAACCATTTTCAACATTCGAAAAGTTGGCCCAACTCTGTAAATATAGGTCTATGGCTTCAACTAACTGAATACCAGGCCTTCTGTGGCCCAAATTGCCTGGCTAGTCACTGTCATGTCACGTCCTGACCATAGAAAGCTTTTATTTTCTATGGTAGAGTAGGTCAGGGCGTGACAGGGTTTTTTTCTAGTTGTTATTTTCTATGTGGGGTTCTAATTTAGTTTTTCTATGTTTAGGTGATTGGTGTGATTCCCAATTAGAGGCAGCTGGTAATCGTTGTCTCTAATTGGGGATCATACTTAAGTAGCTTGTTTTTCACTGGGGGGTTATGGGATATTGCTTATGTATAGTTGTATTATAGTCACGGTTTGTCTATTCTTTATTTGTTTTGTATTTGCATTACGTTTCACATTATAATAAATTATGTGGAACGCTACTCACGCTGCGCCTTGGTCCGATAATTTTTATGACGAACGTGACATGTCATTATCATCATCATCATCATGATCATTATATTATCATCCACCCAACAAGAGCATTGTCACTGCCGTGAACTCAGTAGAAAATAGAATAGAACATTTTCATCATTATGGTCATCATCATTACAACAATCCTCATAATATTATCACCCACACAACAAGAACTTCATAACAGCTCTCAACTCAACGTCATCCTACAGTAGTCGTCATCATTAGGTTATCATTGATTATTGAACATTTGTGTATGTTAGATGATTCAACTCACAATTCTATGGCCTTGTTCCACATGATGACGTATCCAGACAGAACGAAGGACTCGATGTTGACGATGTGTGTATTGCCACGCTCTGTGCCCACGTACAGCCATTTACTCTGGAAGGGGAGGTGGCAAAAAGTGATCCTGAGGAGGAAAAATAAACAACAGTGTTAAAATACGATAACATTTGATACAATGTTTTGGATTTGGTAGGGATTATGTTGTGTTTTCAGTTAAAATTGTTAAAAAAAATTAAGAAAAATTGCTTCTTAGCAAAGAGCATTTTCTCAAGGAAAAATGTTGCTAGGACTGTCTGGGACTGGTCTGAGTGGGGTGGTGAAAACTGAAAACTAGCTGTTATTGACAAAGAGGTTTGGAACTCTCTTTTTTATTGGCCTATTAACTAATTGATGTCACCAGGCAGCCCAAAACTCCATCCCACCTAAACAAGCTCAAATTTCCGGCTCTTATATCCCTTTCATACTAAGATGTTTTTTCACCAACTTAACAATATCGTCAAACTTTTTTTGCCTTTTCTTCATATCTGAAAGGTATTGCCAGTATGAAAGCATACATGTTTATTTCCTCCAAACAACCTACCACGCGGTAAGCGGTACTGGAGCGCCAAGTCTAGGTCCAAGAGGCTTCTAAACAGCTTTTACCCCAAGCCATAAGACTCCTGAACATCTAATCAAATGGCTACCCAGACTATTTGCATTGCCCCCCCCCACCCTTTTTTTACACCTCTGCTACTCTCTGTTGTTATCATCTATGCATAGTCACTTTAATAACTCTACCTACATGTACATATTACATCAACTAACCAGTGCCCCCGCACATTGACTCTGCACCGGTACCCCCCCCCCCCCCCCCCCCCTGTATATAGTCTCGCTATTGTTATTTTACTGCTGCGCTTTAATTACTTGTTACTTTTATTTCTTATTCTTATCTGTATTTTTTTAAACTGCATTGTTGGTTAGGGGCTCGTAAGTAAGCATTTCACTGTAAGGTTGTATTCGGCGCATGTGACAAATAACATTTTATTTGATCATTTATGTAAAGTTATGCCTACGGCTTAGTATGAATCGTGCTGAGTCGGCATTGGCACGTACTACGCTATTAAACTCTTGCTGGTTGCTAGGTAGCGCAAGTTTTACTATCCTTCTGGCAGTTTTAAACTTAGCATAGCCCACCACTAAGCATGCACTCTTTCCACTCTAACCAATACTGGATGGATCCATAAATAATTACTGAGGGAATAAATAGCACAGAATGACAAAAATATTGGAATAAAGTAGGCTAACGCAATTGAAGGCATGTATCAAATCGTTAGTGAAATTCCCAAAGTCATTCAATCCATGCATAGTGTTGTCAACTAGATGATCATTTCAGCACAGTTTTGATTGGGACAGCGCCACCGTGCTGCTTTGAAACAAGCGTGAGGACTCGTCTTGATAAATCATTCAATGTCTGATTTCAGTTTTCACTGAATCTCGATTTGGATATTGGTGAAACTACAATTAGGCTGGGGAAATGTTAGCTAAGTTAAGGTGAGTGCTGCTCATGATCACCTTGTCTAGTTTATTAGAACATTTTGCCATGTTAGGTAGTAGCCTAGGCCTACTCCCGACCAAAAGGCTGACTTGTTTGATAATCAAGCAATGTGATTTTGTTTCACTGAATCTCTGTCTGTATAGGCTATTTGGTTAAATGGCTTCTGGCTGGGCAAATAAGTGGAAGTGGTATAGCTCATCTATTAGTTGGGTCATCTATCACTGATCAGAAACATTTAGTATGCAATAATGTAGCCTAAATCAAGAGTAGGCCTATTATTTTGCTCGATCGTGTATAGCCTATGCAACTCCAAAAGCCTGCAGAGGTTGTGAAATATGAACAGGAGACTCACATGCTTTTGAAAATAGGATTGCTATTATGATGAAGATAGGTCTCTACGCCTGCTCCCAAACAAAGTGGGTTGAGGGTAGGAAAGAGATGAAACATTGATCCAAAAAGGATGGCCTTTTTTTTGATATGGCAGTGGTTTCACGTACTTCCCCATGTTGCTGTGTGGGAAAAATATTATTTTATTCTGTTATATTCCATTATATTCTTACTATAAAATATATGTGTGTTGACTGTGATCGGGTAGGTGTGTCTTGTCTGTTTAATTAACAAAATAACTAACTATTGCTTTCAATTGGATGGCGCAGCCATGGCTGCACAGAACCGTAACATCGGTCTAATTAAACTCAAAATATGCCATTCTTTTCTTTTGATAATATATTTTATTAGTCGTATGTTTCTTAGGACCTGCTTAAACAAATTAAATATAGATTCATTTTTTATGGTGTTCATTCTCAATTGATTATTCAAATAGAGGCCCACCCATATCTGCACACCACTACTACTCGTCACCGGCATAACGGCACAGGAGCTATAAAAGGTGTATGCAGGCAAGAATGTGGTAAAAATTGGCCTGTTTGTAAGGGAGTCATGTAAACATTGGCCAAACACTTTTCCAGGCAAAAATACTGTAAATCCTGTGTGAAAGTAGTATATCACTAAAAGGACATTATCGTAATTTTCACACTTTCATAGTATTATTCTAACCTCATATTGTGAAAATATATACTGTATTAAACACAGAAAATCACGTTTTTGACTGCACTGGGACTTTAATTATTCCTCTTCCTCAACCTATTAGGCAGCAGTCTTCAATAAGTCACGCATCATTACCCTGAGACAAACAGAAGCTAATCACAAGTGGTCAGTATCATTGTGATAGAAAATGCCCTGCACCTTTTGTTCTCTCACTTGTTATCTCCTCTTTACTTCCTTCCCTCTCTCCCCCAACTCACCCCTCTTTATCTCTCTGAACTATTGAGCCCAGGGCTCAAAAACACAGACAAAACCAGTAGAAAGCAATTATCATGGCAAGTGCTATCCCAGCTGCAAGCTCCATTTTTCTCTCTCTCTCACACTGCCTTGTGTATTTGCTTATTGTTCCATTACATTGCAGTAATACGACGCATCTGATTATATGCATTACCGGCTCCATTTCGACGTGTCATTTTCTCACTTGAAAGTATGAAATAAGGGCTCTAAAGTGCGACCAACTTGGTCGCATATGCAACAAAATATTCTGATGTGCGACCTGTTTTATTTTGGGAGCACCAGTACAACTAAAATAAAATGTAAAAAAATTATAAATGAGTAATGATATTTTCCCTCAACACTTCTCAAACAAGTCAGGCTGACACCTGCAGATGCTTGCTTCCAGTTCCTGGGCCACACACACTAAGCCCCACCCCCTGTCACTCAAGCAGACAGCACACAGTTCCTCCATGCTGTTTATTCTCTCAGCATGCTGTCAATTCATGCACTCAACATATTATTGCAAAACAAGAACGATGCGGCTTTCCACATTGCTTCTAAATATGAATCCACGAGTTTTCTCTATTATACTATTAGTTTGTGTATCTTGTTCTCCGCGAAACACAAGTTAGTTTAAGGAAGCTGGCATGTGCCTAAAATAATGCTAATCACTAATGCTAATTGCTTATTAGCTAGCTGGCTAGCTAAATTCCATTTAGCTAAATGCACTAGCTAGGGCAAAGCAAACGTTAGTGCTAACACTGGTTGCTACTACTGGTGGTTTGATTTGATTTGATGTAGGTCCCCATAAGGGAAACTCATGTATTATAATATATTCCCAGGGGCGGCAGGTAGCCTGGCGGGTAGGAGCATCGGGCCAGAAATCAAAAGGTTGCTGGATCGAATCCCTGAGCTGACAAAGTTAAAATCTGTCGTTCCGCTCCTGAGCAAGGCAGATAACCCCACTGTTCTCCGGGCTCTGATGACGTGGATGTCGATTAAGGCAGCCCCCTGCACCTCTCTGATTCAGAGGGGTTGGGTTGAACGCGGAAGACACATTTCAGTTGATTGCATTCAGTTGTACAGCTGACTCTGTGAAGCGTTTATTTGGGCTGCAATCTGAGGTGCAGTTAATTCTAATTAACTTATCCTCTGCAGCAGAGGTAACTCTGGGTCTTCCTTTCCTGTGGCGGTCCTCATGAGAGCCAGTTTCATCATAGCTCTTGATGGTTTTTGCAATTGCACTTGAAGAAACTTTCAAAGTTCTTGAAATGTTCCGTATTGACTGACCTTCATGTCTTAAGGTAATGATGGACTGTCATTTCTCTTTGCTTATTTGAGCTGTTCTTGCCATAATATGGACCCTACCAAATAGGGCTATCATCTGTATACCACACCAACCTTGTCACAACACAACTGATTGGCTCAAACACATTAAGAAGGAAATAAATTCCACAAATTAACTTTTAACAAGGCACACTTGTTGATCGAAATGCATTCCAGGTGACTATCTCATGAAACTGGTTGAGAGAATGCCAAGAGCGTTCAAAGCTGTCATCAAGGAAAAGGGTGGCTACTTTGAAGAATCTCAAATATACAATATATTTTGATTTGTTTAACACTTTTTTGCTTACTACATGATTCCATATGTGTTATTTCATGGTTTTGATGTCTATTATTATTCTATAATGTAGAAAATAGTACAAATAAAGAAAAACCCTTGAATGAGTAGGTGTGTCCAAACTTTTGACTGGTATTATATGTCAATATATTAGGCTTCGGTATGGGTCAGCATGGTGTTTGTGCAACGGGATGTTCTGAATTAGATAGCCGGTTCTAAAATATTTGTCTAAATGCAACTCTATTCAAATGTGATTAGGTTCCCCGGGGAAACACTGACCAACACTTTGCTTCCTACCTTGTCATAACTCCTACCTGGATTTTTAATTAATTGTCATGTCAAACAACATCAAACTTATAATTAGAATAATCATTCTATTTCTATGATTCCAACAGTTGACCCAAGTGTTTTAATCTACAGTATATCGCAATAGTTGCTTTAAAAATCTTAATGATATTTTTTGCCCTATTAACTACCTGGTAGCTTTACCAGTATATGCAAACATTTGATGGCACAGCAATAAGTACGTAGGATTCATATAGGCCCAACGTAGGCTATATCTCAATAATAATAATTAAAAAAAACATGTTTCTGGTGCTCCTAAATGTTGTGTGGTGCTCCTAAGTTAGGAGCACAAGTGCTACCAATGATTTTGTTTTATTTAGAGCCCTGTGTACAAGCATACTTCACTCACACATAAGGTTGTGCATAATACACTACGTCAGCTGTGTAATTATTAGTCAATCAATAAACCATTGATAAAGAGTCATGCTTGGTGTTTATGTAACATGTAATATATTCAGAGGTAGGCTTCTATGTAGCGTTGCTGTCTTGCAATAAAGTCGACAAGGTGAAACGTCTGTCAATTTGCCCTTGAGCAAAGGAACTTTACCCTAATTGCTCCTGTAAGTCACTCTGGATAACAGCGTCTGTTAAATTACTAAAATGTACAAATGTAAAAAATATTCAGGGGTAGTCTGCTATGTGGCGGTGGGGTCATGTAATATATTCAGAAGTAGGCTTCTATGTGGTGGTGGGGTGTTCATACAGTCATTCAGTCTGCATTAGCATCCATCATGTTTATAAGCACCATAACTAGGGAATACAGATCAACACACTAATTCTCTCCTGTCTATGCTGATTACCTCTCCAGGATAGAGAATGAGCGGGCCCCGTTCCTCGCCACCCTACTTCCACTTACCCGGGAGACGCAGGATTATTAGATAGGAGACAAATGAGATGGAAGACAATTCAAAAAGGATTTTGACCTCTTGGGTGTGCTGGGGGAGGGGAATGGTAAATCAGGAGAGGCAGGAGAGGGCGTCTGTGTTTGAGAGAATGGGGGAAGATTATATTTGACTTCACGCTTTCCCCAGCTTTGCTGCAAGTAGCGTTTCAGCCGCATAATCTTCATCAGACATCTTTTTTTTAAACATTTTGGAGTGCCGTCATTTCCCAATGTTCTTGAACTTGGGATTTCATTTGAAGTCATTGTCATATATGGCAGAGCACCCAGCTAATAAAGCAAGATAGCACACCTGTTACCCACTCCACAGGCAGGAGAGGAACTGTGTGAGAGAACAGGGGGACGATTATATTTGACTTCACACTTTCCGAGCTTTGCTGCCAGAAGTCTATCAGAAGCATAATCTAGAGAGGAAAGTTGAGTGAGGTTGCATGTCACAATGACATGTGTAGATAGTCTGTCAGTTCTTATAGCTGGCAAGGATAATTATTGACATCTGATTCCCAGCAGTATATGGAGAAAAACTCAGATAATGGACATTTACAAAATAAACTACTTAAATTAGGAGTTCCTCAAGGTTCAACTGTTGCCCCTTTTATATTTCTCCTGATCGTTACACGAAAGGACATTTCTTTCTAAAATGAACCCCAAGAGCCCTAATCAAAGTGAAGTTAAGTACTCCAACTGGTATAACTCACTGAGCCTTGCAACTATAAGAAAAACTATGCTGAAATCAAAGCCCTTGGCTGAGGAGAAACATGACTCAGTCCCCACTCAGGCAATCAGCTGTTAGGAGGCGGCCATTTCAGACAACCCCATTAGACTCACGATGGTGCCCAGACGACCTCTTTCATTTACACACCATTTACATAATTTAAATGTCACTGGAAATCAAGAACTTTAGGAGCGGAGATACAGAAACAAGGGAGGGTGAGAAAATAAAAAGGTTGGCGCGGGTCTCGGAGGGTGACTGTGTAATGGAGAGAAAGTCAAAGGCTTTGTTTGACTCAGATAGCTTGACGAGGCGCCGTCACCACGGCTCATAATTATCAATCAATCAGGAGGAGGCGTGGGTTGAACTGACCGCCAGCTGGCTGGGCAGCCAAGGAGCTTCTGAGGGAACAAATATAAGTAATGAAGTAAATAGATGGAGGGAGGGAGAGAATTAATTGAAGATGTTGTTTCTCTAACCATCTCGGCCACATGCCTCGTGACCTCCCATCTGTTTCTGTAACAGTCTCAGTTTCTCCCGCGGAGAGGAGAATGAGAGGAGCGGGCCATTTTAGATTACTAGTCATGGGCAGATAAAGAAACTGTATGCAGCATGGGGAGATTGATATGCCAATTTGCAAGCAGAGCGTCAAAGAGGATACAGGCCGAGTGTGTGATATTCAGGTGTCACACAAGTGATTCTCAGTTATCTGTCATATGATTCCCAGATGACTACCAGTCAACACTCAGGTGAATTGTGGGTATTGCAGGGGTAAAGCACTGCATCATAGGAGTGGTTACATAGCTAACCAAGGGTTCACTGGCTGGCTTGTGAATCACCATCCATGTCTTTGTCTATGTGTGCTAGAGGTCTTCACGGGTCCAAAAAGTTGGCCCAGGACCCGAACGGACCCGAGGACAACAAGACCTGAATGGACCCGATATGAAAAAAAAAGGGGACCCGGTCTCGAACAGACCTGAGAATAATCAGACCCGAACCGATTGGACCCGAGTGACAATATTTTTTTATGTTTATCAGGTAAATGAATAGGTCTTTATACTGTATGTTGGCTAGGACTTCTATAAATAAATTCACCTTTTCGGTGTAAAAATAAATATGGTATAGGCTATGCAGAGCCGTGGTCGGGTCCATTTGGGTCCACATGGCTCTTTAAGCTGTAGTTACATAGACCCGTAACCCGATGACATTCAAACAAAACCCGACCCAGACCCGATGGACAAGTTCTAATTTCAAATCGGGCTCGGGTCTCTGGTATATCGGGTCCACCTGGACCTGTGAAGACCTCTAGTGTGTGCATAACCTATGCTACTGTGGAGTGACACATGATACCCCACAGTTATTCCAGAGGAGTAAGAGGAATAAAGTCCATTTTAAGTGATTTTGCCACCTGTGAATTCAGAAAAAATAAAATGCATATTTTGTCTCCTCTGTGTGTGTGAGTGTGTGTGTGTGTGTGTGTGTGTGTGTGTGTATGTGCTGTGTACAATCCAAACACTTAAAAAAATGTTAACCTTTATTTAACTAGACAAGTCAGTTTCTTATTTACAATGACGGCCTACCTGGCCAAACCCGGACGACGCTGGGCCGCCCTATGGGACTCCCAATCACGGCCAGATGTGATGCAGCCTGGATTCAAACCAGGGACTGCAGTGATGCCGATTGCACTGAGATGCAGTGCCTTAGACCGCTGCGCCACTCGGGAGCCCAACAGAATAAACAGAATATGTCATCATAAGTAAAAACCTACTGAAAACCTGCTGTTAGCTATTTTTTGATGGAATAGACATAGACCCAGACCCAGACACAGTGACGTGAAAGGACATCAATAAACGTACACACACTCCAAACACTCAGACACATTAATTGGCAAACCTTCATAAAAGCCCTACTTCTGAATGAAACGCTTTCATCCATGTGCATTAGGAGAGGAAAGGCTATCTCGCCTCCCAAGAGTATTGCGTCCCCCTTTATTCAGTTCAGCGGTGTGAGATTCTAATTGGCTCTTGAGATGCCTGGAATTCAGTATCTCAGCCAGGCACCGAGAAGCACAGAGAATAACTTTATACAGGATAATCTCTGGCGACCAGTGTACTTCTCGGCATCTAGGGGTTGGATCATAATCATGAATTTCTCAGATGTTGTAGGTCTGGGTGCAAGTCCCAAAAACCTTCCATTACAAAACAAACTTTATAATAAGAAAGCTTATTCCCACAGTGTAAAATATCTCAGGAAAGTCAAGTAGAGGAGAAGCGAGTATAGAGGGGTTGAGAGGGGAGGAGAGACAGTGACAAGCAGAGGGTAAATATAAGATAATTTTGTTTTGATAGAATCACTTCTCACCTCTACTTCTTAGAGATCAAAACGAAAGAAGGTAACTCCTCCAAGACAATACTGCTGCAACAATGCTGTCACTCACCAGCCTGGTGAATAACAATGCTAGGCACTTTAATAAAGGACATCTGAGGAAAATGCTCCCGAAATTGTACCAACACATCTCCTGTGCTACACGCGGCGATAACACGCTTAATCACTGCTACTCTCCCTTCCGGGACTACTACAAGGCCCTCCCCTACCCTCCCTTCTGCAAATCAGATCACACCTCGATCCAGCTCCTCCCCACCTACAGGCAGAAACTTAAACTGGAAGCATGCATGGTCAGGACTATTCAAGATTGGTCCGACCAATCAGAATCTTTGCTTCAAAACTGTTTTGATCCTGCGGACTAGGAAATGTTCTGGGTCACCTCTGGGAATAGTATCAACGTATGCACCGACTCTGTGACTGGGTACATCATGCAGTGCATACAGTATGTTGTTCCTACTGTGATGGTTAGAACTTATCCAAACCAACAACCCTGTATAGATGGCAGGATTCACACAAAACTGAAAGCGCGAACCACTGCATTTAATCACAGCAAGGTGACTGGGAACATGGATGTGTACAAACAAACTAGCAATTAGTGCTGATCGATTAGTGCTTTTTGAGGTCGGTTCAGTTTCAGTTTGATTATTTAAAAAATAATTACGGTTTTCTATTTAGGTTTCGATCATTTTTTTTAACATTAAATGCACTATGCATTTAGTGAGTTGAATGCTGTAACAGAATAAAACAATTAACAAAAGTCCCATGATGGTAGTGACTGCCCATTACTGATTATCACTTATTACCCATCATTTATTCACATTACTTAGATTTAATAAAATATTTCAGTTGTTGTGTATATTACATTTATTTTATTTGATTACTTTATTATTTCATTCCAAGTCATAATCTCATCTCTTTAGAGCTGCTGCCTAGGCTGTCTGACAAAAATCACTATTGTGTAGTTCTTCAAAGAAAATAACGCATATTTTTATGACTCCTGAATACCAAATATAATATCACTTAGATCATGTATTTTCAAGTAGAGATACTGTACCTTGCGAAGCAAGAGCTGCTCTCTATTTCCCCTCACAATTACGCATTCTTCGGTCTCTTCCGTAGCAGGCGTAAAATAACACAGACCGGACAAGCAGATGTGCAATGGATTATGGTCATTCTTTTTTAAGCAAAATTGATCCACTACCACTTTTAAAAATATTTTTTTTACATGTATATTCTACCCACATTTTACATACATGGCACTTTTTTTCTACAGTATTGTACATAGCAAGAATAAAGTAATGTGATATTTTGATATACATTACATCTAGGTAGATACCATACAGCCAGGGGCGCTGCCAGGGATTTTGGTCCCCATGAAAAGATTTTGGTCCCCACCACCACAGGCCACAACAACCCTGCGCAATTACCTGTAACCACACACCTCCAGAACCAAATCGACCCATTCAAAGCTTTAAATGACTCTACCTTTGCAGGCATGCAACTCTCTGATAGTGAGCTGTGAAAATATAACACTGTGCAGACATGCATGCAACATTCTGCATACAGTGGAATTCACGATTTGATGCAAGACTGATACCCTCTATAAGAAATGTGCTAAAGGCCATCTTTTACAGTCTAAATGTAATTTTATTGGTAAAATTCTTGAATGGAAAATTCTCTTAACATTAATGAATAACTTAAAATAAATATAACTTAAATATACATTAACCACTTAAATTAAAATAAATGTATATTATCAACTATAGAATGATATAACAAACAAAATAATAAAATCAGCAGCAGATTGTTGAACTAAGTATACATACCAACTAGAAAATAAACACCTGTAAAAGTGGGAATAGAAAATGGAAAACAAAATGGAAATGAAAAGGTCTGATTGTGGCGCTAGAGGAAAGGTCAAGAAGTCACCAAATCAATAGGTTTCTTCCACTTGGGGTCTTGATTGTGCACAACAAATTTTGTGAAAATCCAGCCATTACTTTGAGATATATCTTGTTCTCAGTCTGTTCTCAGTATTTTTCTCAGCTTGTGGGCATCATGTGTGTAGTGATCCAATATCCATAGCCATGCCATTTAATAGTTTTCACTGGCCCTTGCTCAGCCTTACTCACCAAGAGCCCAGCCTTCTTGATCAAGTCTTTGAAGTCCAGCTTTCTAGCTAACTGACTTTCAATGGACAGCATGGCAAGACTACAAAGCCTGCCCTGGGACATAGTGGACCTCAAATAGTTTATCAGTTTTAGCTTACTGAAAGCTCTCTCGCCACCAGCAACAGTTACAGGCAGTGTGCAAAATATATGTAAAGCAATGCACACTTCTCCAAAAATGCTTTGCAGCTGCATCTTACAAACTGCATTCAGGAGACCAAGAGGGGACAAGTTAGGGGGGAAAGTGGCAGCATATACAGTGTTCAGGTGTCTTACTTCATGTTGAAACTCAGGTGTAAGATCTCTGGAATATGTCATGATCAGTGGTTGGCACACAGAAGGGACTTTATCCTCACTTATCTGCCCAACTTTCAGAACAGCAGAAAATGATTTTACAATTTTTGCAGTGGTGTGGAACCTAGTGTCCAAGTCACTTATGATGTTGTCCATAGCAGGGGGGGGGGGGGGTCAATACAGAGGCTCTCTGGATGTTTACTTTTTGCCCCCCCCCCCCCCTAAAAAAAGAGAAACCGTTTGTTTTATTAGTACATTGTAAATAAAATGTTATATTAATGATGATAGGTTAATAATTTAGTATTGAATTTTTTTTAACCTACTGTTGTAATAATTTTTGAAGGCCACTGTCAGTCACAGGCCCTTAGAATCGTCCTAACCCCCCCCCCCCCCCCCCCCCTGGATACAGCAGTACATATACATTATAAATCGTGTTTTTAGTTATAACTATTATTGAACATGAGCTTTTAAACCCACCCCTCAGCTACTCCGTCCATCCCACCTATCGCTGTGAATCGCACTCTTATGATTTCCATGTGCCATATATTTTGCTGTGATGTTTCACATAAATTCTGAACCTGTCTCACATATCTACAGATTGTAAGTTAAAGATAAATATTTGTACTAAAGTATTATTATATTGTTGATTGATTGACTATGATTTACAGAAACAAGCTACATAGAGGCATTACCAAAATAAGTGATCTATTGATTTTCTCTCTTCACAGCAAAATCTGCAGAGCTGAGATGGTTGTATGCCCCATACACATACCATTCTGTTTGTGGCAAGAATTTTGTATAATAATTTAAATTGAAAAACTAAGTTTTGAATCAACCGTTCGTTTTGCGTATAAGTTCATAAACCATGTGGCACAGAATTGACACATCGAAAATCTCTTCCCAACTATTTTGCAACCTTTATGGCGCCGTGGTCAACATTTTGTAAAGTAAAAGTAAAACTGATACGTTATTTTATTTATTATTTTTATGCCAATTTTGGTCTTTAATAAAGGAAAAACAAACAAGTTCACTACCTTCTCCCCCTTCCACTTGCCTCCTCCATTTTTGGAGATAATGCTGCGATCAGTTGGTTGTAATTTTGGATAGAGCAAACATTTCCATATATGTTTGTCAACTGCAAATGTAACAAAGATAATTCCGTAAAAAAATCATGCATAATGTTTTTTTTTATCAATTAGCATATTTAAATGTAACCATATTATTTGTTGTAATATTTGTTTTGTCTTTTCTGCAGGATGAAACTGGAATTGCAACCAGCTTTGTATGGCTTGTTTTAGAAAGGGTGATATTTAAAAGAAAATAGATTTTTCCATTAACTAAAAGTGAGAGCTTGTAATCTGGATAAAGAGAAAAAGTCCATTTTTGAACAAGGGATGAGACGTTCTTACTGGAGAACCAGTTTGGGTTTAAGTATAACTTTTTTATGACTGATGCTTTTAGTGAGAGGTTTAATGCTTTAATGTTTAATAATTTTAGCTCCCTCCCGAACTCATATTCATTATATAAATAACCATGTTTTATTTTGTCTGGCTTGACATTCCAAATAAAGTGAAATATGTTTGCTCAAATAATTTAAAAGACAAATCATTCGGCCTAGGCAAGGCCGTAAGTAAATAGGTCAACTGGGATATGAGTAAAAAATGTATTACAGGGATTTTTCCACAAATAGAGAGGTATTTAACTTTCCATGGTAGCAAGATTGTATCTATTTTTGCTAAATTTCTGTAACAGTGTGTTGTAGTAAGTTCCTTTATTACTTTAGGGATATGAAAACCAAGTATGTCCACTTCACCGTCAGACCATTTTATTGGTAAACTACATGGTAATGTAAAAGTTTTTTTAGCGATCCAATACGTAATATGGTACACTTATCATAGTTTGGTTGTAATCCAGAAAAATTATCTAGAACCTCTATGAGGCTGTGCAAGGATCCAGATTTTGGATTTAAGAGGAAATTTGAGTCACCTTTGTTTTTAAGCTCTGGATTTCTAGCCCCTCTATATTGTTGTTGGAACTGATTTTAATAGCTAACATTTGATGGCCATAATAAATAGATATGCTGACAGTGGACAACCTTGTTTTACTCCTCTTGACAGTGTAATACTTTCTGAGAAGTAGCCATTATTTACTATTTTACACCTGGCGTTACTATACATAACTTTAAGAGATTCTCCAAAATAAAAATAGTCCAGGCATTTCTATATAAATTCTAGTTGTACTTTATCAAAAACATTTTCAAAATCTGCTATGAATACCAGACCTTCTTTCCTAGATTGTTCCTAGTGTTCTATTGTTTCAAGTACTTGTCTTATATTATTTCCAATGTATCTTCCATGATCAGGATGAATAATCAGGATGGATAATATCCGACAGCACCTTTTTAATTCTATGTGCTATGCATTTTGCTAGGATTTTCGCATCACAACAGTGAACTGTAAGGCCCCTCCAGTTTTTTAGACCGGCTCTTTATACATACCACCTGGGCCCTGTTTCAGTAATAGTGAAATCAGACCTTGCTGAGTACCTGAAAGTTTACAATTTTTATAGGAGTGGTTAAAACATGCTAATAGTGGATATTTCAGTAGATCAAAGAAGGTTTCATATACCTCAACTGATATGCCATCCATCCCTGGAGTTTTCCATGGCCTAAAGGCTTTAATTGCATCTAGAAGTTCCTCCTCCGCAATTTGGCCCTCGTGCAAGTCTCTCTGTACAGCTGTACAGGTTAATTTTTCACTATTATTAGGGGAAAAATCCTTACAGTTAACTTCAGTTAGTGGAAATGGAGGAAACTGAAAAGAGAACATATGCTTAAATTACTTTGCTTCCTCTTTCAAAATATAATTTTGTGAATCATAGATGACTCAGTCATTTGTAACAAGTTTCTGTCAATTCTTTTTGGTTCCATTTCTATGTTGAAGATTCTATCTCTACTGTTATTTATTCTATTTCCTTTGTTAATAATATGAACTCTGTCACATCCTGACCAGTAAAGGGGTCATTTGTAATTGTAGTATGGTCAGGGCGTGGCAGGGGGTGTTTGTTTTGTGTGTTTTTTTTTTTTTGGTTCTAGGGGATTTTGGTTCTACTTTTCTATTTCTATGTTTCTTTTTCAATGTTTGGCCCAGTATGGTTTCCAATCAGAGGCAGGTGTTTTTCGTTGTCTCTGATTGGAAGCCATACTTAGGCAGCCTGTTTTTTCCTTTGGATTTGTGGGTGGTTGCTTTCTGTATAGTCTGTGTACCTTGCAGAACTGTTGATTGTCGGTTTGTTGTTTTCGTAATAATAAAAGAAGATGAGCACTATACCCGCTGCGTTTTGGTCACCTTTCATCGACGCCTATGACAAACTCTTTTGACAGATTTTTTAATTTGTTTTAAAGATGAATATTGAATTGCATGACCTTTAAAAGCCACATTTTAAAGTGTCCCATTCTACAAGGGGATCTGCTGTACATATGTTTATGCAGGAAAAAGTCAGTTGTAAAATCCTTTGTCTTGGTTAAAAACAGGTTGTCATCCAGTAGGCTTTGATTATATGTGGAAATTCTGTAATAGTGATGTGGATGCCAGTTATTTGAGGGTCCGACTGCATTTTGCCCCCTATCAATACGTTTTTACTTTTGGTGCTAGCGTGAAGGATACAAGAAAGTAATCAAGATGACTAGCTTGATTAAGCCTCCTCCATGTACAGTATATGTCACTAAGTCTGTATACAGCGGCTCATTATCGGCTCACTTTGCAAGTTGGCAGTTGTTGAATAAAACAAAGGAAAGCCATATCGGACCATTTCGTTAAGTTCATTAGATCCGTTTGCCAAATAAAAATTCAGCGTAAACATTATAGGCTCACTTATTCGCATTCCTACAATCACTATAGAGGAAAGGCATTCATTCAGTTCATTAGATCAGAATGTCAGTAAAACGAGAGAAGGAAATTGAAAACAAGAACCATTCTTAATGTTCATTACTTGCACGTTGCCTATTTGGAAGAAAAAAAATATCAAAAGAAATGTGCTCATATGTCATCCTTGTTATATTCTAGCATTACAAATACACTATATTACGAATAGTATGTGGGCACCTTCTCATCAAACATCTCATTCCAAAATCATGGGCATTAATATGGAGTTGGTCCCCCCTTTGCTGCTATAACAGACTCCACTCTTCTGGGAAGACTTTCCACTAGATGTTAGAACATTGCTGCAGGGACTTGCTTCCATTCAGCCACAAGAGCATTAGTGAGGACAGACAATGATGTTGGGCGATTAGGCCTGGCTCGCAGTCAGTGTTCCATGGGATTGAGGTCAGGGCTCTGTGCAGGACAGTCAAGTTTATCACACCACAGGAGGTTGGTGGCACCTTAATTGGGGAGAACGGGCTCATGGTAATGACTGGAGCGGAATATGTGGAATGGTATCAACTACATCAAGACATGGTTTCCAGGTGTTTGATGCCATTCTATTTGCGCCGTTGGGACCACTATTATGAGCCATTCTCCCCTCAGCAGCCTCCTGTGCTCCACACTAATCTTGACAAACCATTTCTGTATGGACCTCGCTTTGTGCACGGGGGGCATTGTCATGCTGAAACCGGAAAAGGCCTTCCCAAACTGATGATTGGTATCCAATTTATACATCACAACACCAAAAATAATACATCATCCAAATGTATACAATGTGTGGGTCTAATCCTGAATGCTGATTGGTTAAAACCGCATTCCAGACGGTTTCTATGCCACAAGTTACCACCAGCTAAATCTATGACGTTAAATGACTATTTTTTCTCTGTTCCATCTGACTGTGCAATCCACTGTCTCATCAGCCCAGACAAGCAATTTAAAAACTTGGTCTCCACTATGAAAAGCATCTAGACATTACCTCACATTTCTTTTCGACTAACATTTCGTTTTCAAAAACAGCGATTTGTATAAACCTTACTGTCTGTCTCTCCGACATTTGCAACATTGTTTCAATATTGAAATTCGATCTCCAGCTGTCCCATAGTAATGAACGAGACGGGATGAGACAGACAGGCAGTGTTTTTCAGCCAGTCGAAATCATGAATCAGCTCGCATCATTTTTATGGATATATACAGTGCTTTCGGAAAGTATTCCGGAAGTATTCCCCTTGACTTTTTCCACATTTTGTTACGTCACAGCCATATTCTAAAATGGATTATATTGTTTTTTTCTTCAACAATCTACACACAATACCCCATAATGACTAGGCAAAATGTACTTTCTTAAACCAGTTACTATTGGATTTACCAATTTAATTTAGCATACCATTAGTTTGTTTTAATTTACCAGCCGTGAGCAGGCGGATTCAACCAACCCTGGTGACCATGGGCCTAACCGATTGCCGATGTGCATCGGAGTAATATTAAATCCTTTACATTTTTATATCGTATCATAACTGTCACGCCCTGACCTTAGAGATCCCTTTTATTCTCTATTTGGTTAGGTCAGGGTGTGACTAGGGTGGGCAATCTATGTTTTCTATTTCTTTGTTGGCCGGGTATGGTTCCCAATCAGAGGCAGCTGTCTATCGTTGTCTCTGATTGGGGATCATACTTAGGCAGCCTTTTTTCCACCTTTAGTTTGTGGGATTTTGTTTTTGTATAGTTGCTGTGTAGCCTGCGGAACTTTACGTTCGTGTTGTATTTTGTTGTTTTGTCGGTGTTCATTTTAAATAAAGTAAAATGTTCGCCTACCACGCTGCACCTTGGTCCAATCTTTACGACGAACATAACAATAACCTTATTAAATGAGTCAATAATCTATATCAAAATGATTCGTTCCGATTCACATCCACTTTTGCGCCAGGGTCTCTGTTCAAACGCTTAGGCTGTTTTACAAAACGTAGAAAAGGTGTGGAGAGAGAAAGATTTAACGTAGACAAAACTTATAAGATCAAAATGTCCTGCCCCATGGGAAAGTACTGGTTTAAAATGTACTTTCTTAAACCAGTTACTATTGGCTTTACCAATTTAATTTAGCATACCATTAGTTTGTTTTAATTTACCAGCCGTGAGCAAGCGGATTCAACCGACCCTGGTGACCATGGGCCTATGTACATCGGAGCAATATTAAATCCTTTACGTTTTTATATCGTATCACAACCTTATTAAATTAGTCAATAATCTCTATCAAAACTGTTTGTTCCGATTCACATCTGCTAGGAGAGTAGCCACAATATAACTATGTTCAGATCCTTACATTCAGTTTAAATCAAAGACAAGAATAAACACCAAACCATTATTTAACATTTTAAGGCTTGTGCAGTCCTGTAAAACAGTCCGCCTGTCATCACCCATTTTCTTTTGCCTATTATCTCAAACTTGAATCTACATCTGCATAGTCCAAGAATATGCTATACCAAAAAAAGTTTATAGGACTGTAAGGGCACCTAGCCCGTTATGGATTGTTCGAGGCCTAGTAGCCTGATGGAGCCAAAAACCAACAACAGTTTTTTGCAAAAGTTGATGAGAATAAATGTTTTTTTTGTGTGTAGTGTGGTGTAATGCTGTAGTGTGATTTTTGTGTCGTGTGGTGTAGAGTGGTAATGTGTAGTGTGGTGTAGAGTGGTAATGTGTAGTGTGGTGTAGAGTGGTAATCTGTAGTGTGGTGTAGAGTGGTAATGTGTAGTGTGGTGTAATGCTGTAGTGTGATTTTTCTGTAGTGTGGTGTAGAGTGGTAATGTGTAGTGTGCTGTAATGCTGTAGTGTGATTTTTGTGTAGTGTGATTTTTGTGTAGTGTGGTGTAGAGTGGTAATGTGTAGTGTGGTGTAATGCTGTAGTGTGATTTTTCTGTAGTGTGGTGTAGAGTGGTAATGTGTAGTGTGGTGTAGAGTGGTAATGTGTAGTGTGGTGTAGAGTGGTAATCTGTAGTGTGGTGTAGAGTGGTAATGTGTAGTGTGGTGTAATGCTGTAGTGTGATTTTTCTGTAGTGTGGTGTAGAGTGATAATGTGTAGTGTGGTGTAATGCTGTAGTGCTGTAATGCTGTAGTGTGATTTTTGTGTAGTGTGGTGTAGAGTGGTAATGTGTAGTGTGGTGTAATGCTGTAGTGCTGTAATGCTGTAGTGTGATTTTTGTGTAGTGTGGTGTAGAGTGGTAATGTGTAGTGTGGTGTAATGCTGTAGTGCTGTAATGCTGTAGTGTGATTTTTGTGTAGTGTGGTGTAGAGTGGTAATGTGTAGTGTGGTGTAATGCTGTAGTGCTGTAATGCTGTAGTGTGATTTTTCTGTAGTGTGGTGTAGAGTGGTAATGTGTAGTGTGGTGTAATTCTGTGTATTGGGAACTAGCTTAGGAGGCCACATTGTAAACTTTGAGTCCCTGAAGAGCTGGTTGTTTACATACAGTTTATCCAATACTAAGCGCACATTCTGGTTCTCTGCTCTATGTTTTTTGGAAAATGGGATAAAGGACGTGTCATCTCTCTATTATTTCTTGGGGGAGTTGTTCGTTGACTGAGAATGGTGTGCCCTTCAACTCCCTACCCCTTTCCATCACGGCCACCTTCATCTTGTAATGGGATAGTCTAGCAACAATGAGTCAGGGTTTCTGGGGAACCCTTCGACCAAAACGATGCGCCCTTTGGAAATCAATTTTATTCATCTGTTTGTTGGTCATTTTAAGATTATGTTTCATGAAATCCTTCACCTTTTCTTCTGTTGCCAGAATTTCCATTCTCCTTCACTCCCAGTATTAAAATATATATTTTTCATGCTTCTGCTTTTTAGGTGAAGTAGCTCCGCTTTCATTTTAGTGTTATCACTCAGGAGTTTCTCTGTCGTTGAGTGTAGGGAGTCTACTGTCGCTTTCAATATTTTGTTTTCAGTCCTTATTTCTTCCATTCATTTGTTGCTGTAATCCATTCCTACCTTGAGGGCTTCAATGTCCTCTATTACTCCGGGCAATAGATCAAGCTTTTGTAGCTGTATGTTCATTCTTGCCAGCAATGCGCTGTCCTTCTTTGACATTGTTGTAACCGCCTCCTCTTCCATTGTTTTGTTTGATTCATTGGAAGGACATTTCTCCTCCTGTGCTTCATTGGATGATTTATTTGATTGCTGTTCAAGCATATCAAAATGAGGATCTTTTGAACGTTTGAGGTTTTCTATTTATCCAGAGTGTAGTTATCTCTTTCCCCACTTACTTCAAGATGTCCACCATTGTTCCTAAACCCAAGAAAGTGAAGGTAACTGAACAAAATGATTATCCCCCCACAGAACTCACTTCTGTCATCATGAAGTGCTTTGAGAGGCTTGTTAAGGATTATATCACCTCCACCTTACCCTAAACCCACTACAATTTGCATACCGCCCCAAAAGATCCATGGACGACGCAATCACAATTGCACTGCACACTGCCCTATGCCACCTGGACAAGAGGAATACCTACTGTATGCGAGAATGCTGTTCATCGACTACAGCTCAACCTTCAACACTATAGTGCCCTCCAAGACCGTCACTAAGCTCAGGGTCTGTACCCCTCCCTGTATAACTGGGTCCTAGACTTCCTGACGGGCCAACCCCAGGTTGTGAAGGTAGGCAACAACACCTATGCCACACTGGTCCTCAACACGGGGGCCCCACAGGGGTCCGTGCTTAGCCCCCTCCTGTACTCCCTGTTCACCCATGACTGCGTATGCTAAACACGTCTCCAATGCAATCATCAAGTTTGCTGACAACACAACAGTGGTACTGTAGGCCTGATTACCAACAATGACGAGCCAGCCTACAGGGAGGAGGTGAGAGCCCTGGCAGGGTGCTGGGAAGAAAATAACCTCTGCCTCAACGTCACAAAATGAAAGAGCTGATCGTGGACTACGTGAGACAGAGAGAGCACGCCACCATCCATATCGACGGGGCCGCCATGGAGAGGGTCAATAGCTTCAAGCTCCTTGGCATGCACATCACTGAAGACCTGAAATGGTCCCTCCAAACTGACAGCGTAGTGAAAAAGGTGCAACAGCACCTCTTCAACCTCAGTAGGCTAAAGAAATTTGGCTTGGCCCCTAAGAACATCCCAAACTTCTACAGATGCACCATCAAGAGCATTCTGTCGGGCCGTATCACTGCCAGTGGGTGGTGCGGTCACCCCAACACATCACCAGGGGCACACTGCCTGCCCTCTAGGACATCTATATCCCCAGGTGTCACAGGAAGGACAAGAAAATAAGGACCTCAACCACCTGTGCCATGGCCTGTTCACCCTGCTACCATCTAGAAGTCAGAGACAGTACAGGTGTATCAAAGCTGGGACACAGAGACTGAAAAACAGCTGCTATCTCCAGTCCATCAGACTGTTAAACAGTCATCACTAGCCGGCCTACGCCCGGTACCCTGCCCTGAACCTTAGTGACTGCTGCCCAATGTACTGTACATAGTCATTGAACACTGGTCACTTTAATAATGTTTACATACTGTTTTACCCACTTTATATGTATATACCGTATTCTAGTCATGGTTCATCCAACAGAACTACTGCTGTATACACCAGTTCTATTAATTTACTGTCCATACTGTCTGTACATACCAGATGTATACTGAGCATACAAAACATTAGGAACATGCTCTTTCCATGACATAGACTGACTAGGTGCATCCAAGTGAATTCTATGATCCCTTATTGATGTCACTTCAATCATTTCAAATTGTATTTGTCATATGTGCCGTTATATGTGTAGACTTTACTGTGAAATGCTTACTTACGAGCCCTTTCCCAACAATGTACTTAAAAACTAAGCAAATGAACAAATAGATACAAATATAATTGTAACACAATAAAATAACAATAACGAGGCACTATACAGGTTATATACAAAGAGTACCGATACTGAGTCAGTGTTGTGGGGTAGGAGATAGGTGGGTGATTGATTGAGTTAAGGGTGAAGAGGCATTGTCGTGCCCTCTTCATGACTGTGTTGGTGTGTTAGGACCATTGGTGTGTATTGGGTATATGTTGTGTAATTTGTTAGATATTACTGCACTGTCGGAGCTAGAAGCACAAGCATTTTGCTACACCCGCAATAACATCTGCTAATCATGTGTATGTGACCAATAAAATTTGATTGGATTTAGTGATGTGGACACAGAGGAACTTGAAGCTCTCGACCGTCTCCTCTACAGCCCCGTCGATGTGAATGGGGACGTGTTCAGCCTCCGTTTCCTGTAGTCCATGATCAGCTCCTTTCTCTTGCTGACGTTGAGGGAGAGGTTGTTGTCCTTGCACCACACTGCCAGGTCTCTGACCTCCTCCCTGTAGCCTGTCTCAACGTTGGTGATCAGGCCTACCACTGTCATGTTGTCAGCAAAATTAATGATGGTATTGGAGTCGTGTGCGGCCACACATTTGTGGGTGAACAGGGAGTACAGGAGGAGGCTAAGCATGCACCTCTGAGGGGTCCCCGTGTTGAGGGTCAGAGTGGCGGATGTGTTGTTGCATACCTTCACCACCTGGGGGCGGCCCATCAGAAAGTCCAGTATCCAATTGCAGAGGGAGGTGTATTAATCCCCTGGTCCTTAGCTTAGTGATAAGCTTGAAGGGCGCTATGGTCAATGAACCTCAACTAACCTTTACCCCCGCACGTTGACTTGGTAATGGTATTTTCTACTTAAGTTTATTTTGTAAATGTTTTCTTAACTCTATTTCTTGAACTACATTGTTGGTTAAGGGCTTGTAAGTAAGCATTTCACGGTAAGGTCAACACCTGTTGTATTTGGCGCATGTGACAAATAAAATGTGATTTGATTTGATTTGAACAGCATCCTCACGTAGGTGTTCCTTTTGTCCAGAAGGGAGAGGGTAGTGTGGAATGCAATAGAGATCGCAACATCTGTGGCTCTGTTGGGGGCGGTATGCTAATTGGATTGGGCCCAGGGTGTCTGGGATGATGTTGTTGATGTGAGCCATGACCAGCCTTTCAAAGCATTTCATGGCTACAGAGCTGAGTGCTACGTGGAGAAAGTAATTTAGACAAGTTACCTAGGTATTCTTGGGCACAGGGACTGTGGTGGCATAGCCGCGGGAAGTAGGGGTGCTGAGGGTGCTGCAGCACCCCCTAAAAAATCAGACATAAATAAATAATACAAAATGAATAATAAGTAGTGCACTGGGCCTTTACTCTTTCTGTATTAGCAGACTGATATAGCAGTGTGTAACCCTCTCCTTCTTCCAGCGGCTATGTATGGTGGTCTGCTTGAAACGTGGGTTTTACAGACTGGGTCAGGGAAATGTTAGTGAAGACACTTGCTAGCTGGTAAGCACATGCTCTGAGTACGCATCCTGGTAATCAATCTTTAAAAAAATCTTACATCAGCTACGGAGTGCGTGATCACACAATTGTCCGGAACAGCTGGTGCTCTCATGTGTAGTTCTGTGTTGCTTGCGTTGAAGCGAGCGTAGAAGGCATTTAGCTTATCTGGGAGGCATCACTGGACAGCTCGTGGCTGGGTTTCCCTTTGTAATCCGTGATAGTTTGCAGAGCGTCAGAGCCGGTGTCGTAGGATTCGATCTCAGTCCTGTATTGATGCTTTGCCTGTTTGATGGTTCGTTGGAGAGCTAAAGGGATTTCTTATAAGCGTCCGTATTGTGTCCCACTCCTTGAAAGCGGCAGCTGTAGCCTTTAGCTCAGTGCGGCTGTGGCCTGTAATCCATTGCTTCTGGTTAGGACATGTACGTACGATCACTGTGGGGACTACGTTGTCAATGCACTTATTAATGAAGCCGGTGACTGATGTAGTAAACTCCTCAATGTCATCAGATGAATCCCAGAACATATTCCAATCTGTGTTGGCGAAACTGTCTTGTAGCTTAGGGTCCGCTTCATTGGACAACTTCCATATTGAGCACATCACTGGTACTTCCTATTTTAGTTTTTGCTTGTAAGCAGAAATTAAGAGGATGGAGTTATGGTCAGGTTTGCCAAATGGAGGGCGAGGGAGAGCTTTGTATGCATCTGTGTATGTAGAGTAGAGGTGATCTAGAGTTTTTTAAGCCTCAAGTTAGAAATGAGGTAAAACAGATTTCAGTTTCTCTGCATTAAAATCCCCGGCTAATAGGAGCGCCACATCTGGGTGAAAATGTTCTTGTTTGCTTATGGCCTTATATGGCTGGTTGAGTGCGGTCTTTGTGTCAGCATCAGTTTGTGCTGGTCGATTTACAGCTTTGAAAAATATAGATGAAATCACTCTTGGTAAATACTGTGGTCTATAGTTTCATGAGGTATTCTAACTCAGGCGAGCAGAACCTCAAGACTTCCTTAATATTAGGGATCTCGTTCGATATCCCCAACGCGGACCTCTGTATCGCCGCTTCCACCTCTTCCAGGTGACGGGGATATGGGTCTGGTCTGGGGGGAGCATTATGGTCCTTCACCTCCAATTTGTTGAAATAAAAGTCTTCATCCAAATCGAGGTTAGTAATCGCTGTTTTGATGTCCAGAAGGTTTGTTCAGTCATATGAAACGATGACCAAAACATTCTGAACAAAAAAACGTAGGATCAATCCACCGCATCCGCCAGTGTCGCACTTCCGCACCTGCGGTGAAATGTGGTAGAAGTAGAACGTTATTTGTCAGACCGTGAGACATCCCAAAAATTGCTCTTCTCACGAGAACGTCTGTAGTGTCCGCACGGTTTGACCTACAAACTATTATGAACACTCTATGGAAAGGGGAGACTCTCACAATGGTCATCTCCGTTTTTCTCTACGACCCTCACAAGTGTCAGGAGACTCGTCTGAAGTCAGTACCGGTGATGTGCCAACTTCTGTTTGGTAACGTTCGAACCGTTTGGGCTACAAACTAATGGGATAATGTTCCATGCCACAAGGCTAGGATTGTAATGGTTTCACAGACATGACAGTGAATTCAGCTTACTGCAGTGGCCTGCCCAGTCACCAGATCTCAATCCAATTGAGCATCTGTGGGATGAGTTGGGACGAGCTATTCGGAGTAGAGATCCACTACAAGCCAACTGTGGGAAGCATTGGAGTCAACATGGGCCAGCATCCCTGTGGAATGCTTTCGACACCTTGTAGAGTCCATGCCCCGATGAATTGAGGCTGTTCTGAAGGTGTTCCTAATGTTTTATATGTAAATATACATTCCAGACTCTGATATTGCTGGTTCTGATATTTCTTAATCTCTTGTTTGTTTTTTGATATTTTTAGTTTTATTGCATTGCTAGATATTACTGCATTGTTGGAGCTAAAAACATAAGCAGTTTTCTGCACCTGCACTATCATCTGTTATGCAAATCTGTGTACACAACCAATAAGCTTTGATTTGATTAGATTTTGTTACTGAAATCCACACAAACAACTGAAGAGCATCTGCATGATGTGAAAATTCCCTGACCAAAACCCACACTGGCGTCATACCAGAAATAATCACAGAAAATGTACTATATGATGGTGATGGGAATGATCATGCCCGGACATTTTCAATTTTGCAACCCATGCACTTCCCACCTGGGTGGCTAGTGGAAATCTATTAAAAACACCTTCCTTCCCCCCTGCTCTGCAATTCCCCCTCGTCACACGGACTGCAGTTATCACCAGGAAAGGTAATTCAATTCCTCAGGTTTAAACGACTTTAATGGCAATTACTAGGCAAAGGTTGAGGACTGTCTGGCTCTCTGTGATATGGGAATGGAGGGAGACAGAAATAGAGAGAAAGAAAGAGTTGTCTGCCAGAGGGTTTCCCATCCCTTTAATCCTACACATGGGGTATCAGTGAGTGTTAAACGTCACTCACACACAAGGGGACCTTCGGACACGTCTGACGAACACTACACAAAAACATTGAGCTGGAATGCCACCAAGTAAGACCATAACTGAGCTATTGGGTTGGACGCAAAATGGCTATGACAAAGCCAGCATTTTTGCATGACCTTTCTGGGGACTGTAGTGTTTGGAGTTTACTGGTTGATTTGAGAGAAAAAATGGCCACCCAGTACAGACCAGGTGGATTATGGGTGTTGTAGTGTTCTAGGGTCTGACTGTTGGTCTAAATGTTCAACATTGGAGCCTTGAGACACACCATGACTCAAAGGTAGTTTCTCTGTCACGGCCTAAAAGGGATTAAATGTAGCATTTTAGTGGACATTAAGGAGGCCATCACACTCGTACCCCTAAACCGTTGGCATTTTAAAGAGTGTGCACAAAGTAGCTTTATGATTTAAAGATACTGTTACCTAGATTAACATTGCAGAAGGATTTCTGGTGGATTTTCAGTGGAATCTAAAAGTGTTGTCTGTTTTCTCAAGGTTTATTGGTCCTGTGTGATGAGATGTGGCGGTGGTGAGCGACTGGACTCGATTCAAGTCCCTGCCTTCCTGAAGTGTATTTCACTTTCAGATATAACTTACTGCTGTTCAAACACAGCCATAACTCCTGTGAACATTGTGCATTATCAACAATTGACCTCATTTGTGTAAATGGTGGTTTTATACCACCTTCAATGTGACAGTTCCTTTGACCTGTTAATTGAAAACTGACATCCACTATTCTCGGTAAGGGAGATGGGTTGAATGACATACCTCTTATCTTATTATCTGAAGGAATATAAGTAGTTACCCACTGGGCACAGACGTCTAGTTTTGATTTACATTTGGTTGAGTTGCCAACTAATGTGAATTCAACGTGAAATCAACACAAAATGTCACCATGTCATTGGATCACGGTTAATCGTAAATTCATAATTTGCTCAAACTGAGCTGTAATTTAAGATTTTTTTACACAAAAATAATTACAAGAATATTGCCGTTTAGATTTTGTCCAAAGTAACGCTGAGCAAAACCAGGTAAATTGATAAACTTGTCTTGTCATCGCATTGTTGTTTTTAACTGTATAGATGATGTATTTTCTTTTTTTTCCCAGTGTATTCTGAACGTTTTCAGACAATGCAATGAAAAAATTGTGCACTAAAATTCCAAAAAGCTAATTTGAGTTAACTGATTAACTCTAACAACGCAGTTCTTTCCAGACACTCAATCTCATTCTAATGTAGAAGAGTAGTTAAGTGTTCAATGCCTAAAATAGCTCTATATTTAAAAAAAAACAAGATAAATATGGAAACATGGAGCGTTAACTTCTGTTCTTTTCACTGGACTTCTTCCAACGGTCACTGACCAGCATATGAAGAAGAGAGGCATGCGTCTGCAGCAGTAACACTCAGGAATGGATGTCTCAGAAATAACAACAAATTATTTTTAACACACTTGAATTATTATACTCAAGTAGGCTGTTACCTTTTTAGAGAATGACATTACAGAATTTTCAATTCCATATGTGAAAACATTACTATTGGAATAAGTTAACACTACCTTCTCACGTGTGTCGAATACCACTATTTCACCACCACATGTGAACTTGCAATTTTACATGTGAAAGTTAGATATTTGTACGTGTGAATTTTTATTACATGTGAAAATGCAAATTAGATGTACACTAGAATGGTTTTGCAATTCCACATTTGAAAGTTTTTAACATGCATTTCATGTAACTGCATTTCACATGTGAGGTAAAAACATGTTTTTCTACTCATGTGAAAAGGGGGAGTTAACATATGAACTCTAAACATCTATTTCACATATGACAATTGTGATTTTCACATGTGAAAATGCTAATTGTATGTGTTTTTTTAAGGGAACACATGCAGAAAACTCCTATAATGAAAGCTTTACAACACTATCATTCATGACTTCTTAGATGGGGCTTCAAAGGTTAGGACATTTTTCATTGTCACAGGATTTTTTTTTTGTATTCATGAGTCGAAATGGGAAAGACCTTCAAAATATCTTCCCAAAGGATCTCTCTGTTTCTCACTTTTTCAAATATTCACACAGGAAGACCTCCACAACACACAAAAACAGATCCTTCCAAAGCATCCCTTTCTCTCTCTCTTCTTCAAGCACTCAAACAATATGTACAAAGTGTTTGAATGAGCTTTTTTCTGTTTCATAGCACCTGAAGATTACCCCACAGGACAAGAGAGTCGTGAGATAGACCAGTTAATAACATTGTAGTATCGGCTGTTTTGATCATTTAGGATGTTTTCAAACTTTGCTCCAATATTTTATTGGTGTCTGCATACAATTAACTGAAGAAAGAGACACAAAAATAGATGGAGAGGCCATAAAACTTTAGACATTTTACAAAACTACAAAATATCAGATTTCAGAACAGAATAGAGTCTTTCACACCAATATTTTTCCTGAATTACCCCTTCATAAGCCTGTTATGGCTAGGGTAATATTGGGTGAGACGAACCAGGTTTTAATCCCTGCTAGGGTGTTACTCACTTCCGCCATTCACTACAGTATCTTTGACTGATTCTTCCCTATGCCCTATCCACCTCTATTGCCTGGAAGGCTTAAGGGAAGATGAATGAACCCTTTTAGCTAGACTCTGCACAAACTTCACCATGCTCCCACATTCTGCACAGCATACACCTACACAATACATCTGTCATATTCAGGGCAGACAGGGCCATGCAGAAAATGTGTGAATGGCTCACCCAGAGCGTTTTGAAAGATGAGGAAATGTTGATGTTTGCAACATTCAGCATTGTGGTGAATGCTTTTACTGAACTCTGAGTATAGTTTGGGAACTTTGACGGTGAACCTTGGGACATGTAGATTTATTCTGTCTAACTTGAATTCATTTGGGAATACTCTGGCCTTGAAGTAGAATCCATCTCATCGAGCCACAAGATGTCAAACAGAAAAGATGCATGCCTTTATGCAAGGTCCTGTGTGTGTGTGTGTGTGTGTTTGTGTGTGTGTGTGTATATGTTTGTGTGTGTGTGTTACCGCACGTAGAGTACTTACCTCTCCCTGTTGAATTTAAGCGAGTGCAGAATGGCTGGGCGTCTCTGGCGAAGGTTCCACAGGTGTAGCGTGTCGTCTGCACATGCCGTAACCAGCGCCCCCTGAAGGTGAGACAAACAAACAGAACACAGACAGTCAGTACACTTGATTGGGGTCAATTCAGGAAGTAAACAGAAATAATAACTAAGTTATGGAAAACATTTATTTTATATTTTTTTATGACTTCTCAATAAACTGAAAAGTAGACACTATTTATTTCAAAAACATTTTTCAATTTCTGAATTTTAAATATAAATCACTTCCTGAATGAACTGCCTTCAATTTGACCCCAACCCTGGTACACTGACTCCATCATTACTATGCTGATCACTGCTATGTAAACCGTGAACTAATGCAGCTCATAATGAACTCTGATTCTCGAACATACCCCTGAGCAACTGCATATTCCTGCCAAGGAACGGTACTTATAATAACTGCAAATCAGTTTCAAAAGGTGGGAGGAAGACTGAACCGTTATGGAAAAACAACATGAATTTCAAATGTAAACATGTGATCTCATGTGATCACATGTGATTTAACGTGAAGCTAATGTGAAAACATGTGGCAACTTGTTAAGCAACATGTGACACGTGAAACAACATGTAATAACACAAAACTACACGTGACTGAGAACATATCTATCAGAATATGATTTTATGTGAAATTAATGTGCAATAAATGTGACAACATGGGGATGCAAAATTTCAACATGTGATAACATGAAACTACACGTGACAACATTTGAGCACATAAGAAAACCCAGGTGTCAAATGTAATTTTGAATATTTTACTTTTAAAGACATAATTGACATTAATAACATTTAAATAGTCATGGTCCCCTGGATGTTTCGGTCTAATTACAGTCAAAATATGGTAAATCTACAAGTATACTGAACAAAAATATATGAACGCAACATGTAAAGTGTTGGTCCCATGTTTCATTATCTGAAATAAAAGGTCACAGAAATGTTCCACATGCCAAACAAGCTTATTTCTTTCAAATTCTGTGCACAAATTTGTTAGTGACCATTTCTCCTTTGCCAAGATAATCCATCCACTTGACAGGTGTGGCATATCAAGAAGCTGATTAAACAGCATGATCATTACACAGGTGCACCTTGTGCTGGGGACAATAAAAGGTCACTCTAAAATGTGCAGTTGTCACACAACACAATGCCACAGATGTCTCCAGTTTTGAAGGAGCATGCAATTGGCATGCTGACTGCAGGAATGTCCACCAGAGCTGTTGCCAGATAATTGAATGTTAATTTCTCTACCATAAGCCGTTTTAGAGAATTTGGAGGTACATCCAACCGGCCTCACAACCGCAGACGACCTATAACCACACCAGCCCAGGACTTCCACATCCAGCTTCTTCACCTGCAGGATCGTCTGAGACCAGCCACTCAGACAGCTGATGAAACTGTGGGTTTGCACAACCAAAGAATTTCTGCACAAACTGTCAGAACCGTCTTAGGGAAGCTCATCTGCGTGCTCGTCGTCCTCACCAGGGTCTTGACTTGACAGCTGTTCGACGGCGTAACCGTCTTCAGTTGGAAAATGCTCACCTTCGATGGCCACAGGCATGCTGGAGAAGTGTGTTCTTCACGGATGAATCCCAGTTTCAATTGTACTGTACAAGGTAGATGGTGTTGTGTGGGCGAGCGGTTTGTTGATGTCAACTTTGTGAACAGAGTGACCCATAGTGGCTGTGGGGTTATGGTACAGTATGGGCAGGCATAAGCTACGGACAACAAACATAATTGCATTTTATCTATGGCAATTTGAATGCACAGAGAGACATTGACAAGATCCTGAGGCCCAGTGTCGTGCCATTCATCCACAGCCATCACCTTATGTTTCAGCATGATAATGCATGGCCCCATGGCCCCAAGGATCTGTAACCAATTTCTGGAGGCTGAAAATGTCCCAATTCTTCCCTGGCCTGAATACTAACCAGACATGTCATCCATTGAGCATGTTTGGGATGCTCTGGATCAACATGTATGACAGCGTGTTCCAGTTCCCACCAATATCCCGCAACTTCGTGCACCCATTAAAGGAGTGGTACAACATTCCGCAGGCCACAATCAGCCTGATCAACTCTATGCGAAGGAGATGTGTTGGGTTGTATGAGGCAAATGGTGGTCACACCAGATACTGACTGGTTTTCTGATCCCGGCCCCTAAAAAAAAAAAAAGGTATCTGTGAACAAGAGATGCATATCTCTATTCACAGTCATATGAAATCCATGGATTAGGGCCTTTTGAATTTATTTCAATTGACTGATTTCCTTATGAGCGATAAGACAGTAAAATCTTTGAAATTGTTGCATGTTGCATTTATATTTTTGTTCAGTGTAGTTACTGTATGTTTATAGATGAATTCAGGTGTTAATGTTAAAGGACAGTATGCTGCTGTACTTAGGACTCGACCTCACAACTCAACCTCACAACAGATTGGCAATAATATATTTCTGCACTTTGCTAAAGTTACAGTATAAATAAATATATAAAACAACTTGAAGGTGTTATTTCTATAACATTACAGTATACTGCTATATAAGAATCTTGTATAATTGTTTACTGTGACCACACTTGGGGCTTAAATGGGATTTGAACTCATAAGCTCTTGGTTGCTACCCAATATTTTGAAAATAAGGTACCATCACTGGGCTTTGATAGGTGGTGGCAATATACTGGTGGGTCTCATTAGCATATCTGAGGGGCGTGGTCAAATATATGTGTACAACCGTTAGTGGAAGTGTTGTAGCTGTTTAAGTGTTTGATGGTTATGCTAATGCTGGGAAAGAACCTTTTCTTTGATACTGTCTTTCAGTAAACTTCATAAGAGAATGTGTCAGTAATGAGCTAAAGTGTGAAGAGGTTATTGTGCATATTCCAGTAACTTAATGGAAACTTGTTGTCAGAAGTTACTGGAAACTAATTGTCAGTAAGTTAATGTAAAAGTCACAATAACTTTGTTAATGTTGTCTGTTCATAAACATTAAGCTTGTACACTCAGTTCTCCAGCCCTAATATACACTGACTGTTCAAAACATTAGGAACACATTCCTAATAGTTGCCCTCAGAACAGCCTCAACTACTCTACAAGGTGTCGAAAGCGTTCCACAGGGATGCTGACCCATGTTGACTCAAATGCTTCCCGCAGTTGTGTTAAGTTGGCTGAATGTCCTTTGGGTGGTGGACCATTCTTGATACACACAGGACATTTTTGAGTGTGAAAAACCCAGCCGTGTTGCAGTTCTTGACAGACTCAAACCAGTGCGCCTGACACCTACCACCAAACCCCGTTCAAAGGCACTTAAATATTCCATGTCTCAATTGTCTCAAGGCTTAAAAATCCTTCGTTAACCTGTCTCCACCCCTTCATCTACACTGATTGAAGTGGATTTAACAGGTGACATCAATAAGAGATAATAGCTTTCACCTGGTCAGTCTGTCATGGAAAGAGCAAGTGTTCCAAATGATTTGTACCCTCAGTGCATATATAAATATATATAAACATATACACACAGTGCATTCTGAAAGCATTCAGACCCCTTGACTTTATCCTCATTTTGATACGTTACAGCCTTATTCTAAAATTGATTAAGTAATGATTTTCCCCACATCAATCGACACTCAATACACCATGATGACAAAGAGAAACCTTTTTTTTTGTTTTTGTAAATGTATTAAACATAAAAAACATAAATACCTTATTTACATTAGTATTCAGAAACTTTACTCAGTACTTTGTTGAAGAACCTTTGGCAGTGATTACAGCCTCGAGTCTTCTTGGGTATAACGCTACCAGCTTGGCACGCCTGTATTTGGGGAGTTTATCCCATTCTTCTCTGCAGGTCCTCTCAAGCTCTGTCGGGTTGGATGGGGAGCATCGCTATATTTATTTATTTATTTATTTATTTATTTATTTATTTATCAGTGTATTAGACACCAAAGCATCCAAATATATTTCATTTTTTAGCTAGTCACCATGCAATTGTAATACTCACTTTCCTACCAGACCTTTAGGTCAGTGAGTGTGATGCATTAGGTAGAGTAAGTGTGAATTTCACAATAACCCACTTGTAACTAATTGACAGTAAGCTATTGAACATTAACTTCTCGTGAACCAGGTTCTACTGGAAAATGCACGCTAACCTTTTAACAGTGTCACACATTCTGACAAAGATTGCATAACAAACAATGTCAAAAGCCTTGCTCAACCTTGTTCAACATAATGATAAAAGCACTTAAACTGTATTTCCACTGACAGTTGGCACAAATACTAAATATTTAGACCATGCTACAAAATATGCTAATGAGCCCCCACCAGCACATTTTCCCCACCTACATTTCAAAGTGCAGTAATGGTTGCATCTAATGGCTGCGTTTGTTACCAAGTGGGAAGTGGGAATTTACAACTGGGAAAAATCAGCTTGAACAACCCTCCAACTGGTAATTTCTAGTGGGAAATGCGTCTATCATCCCTGATCTTCAACTTCTCCCACATCACTGACTAATGAAATTAGCTCAATAACTGTATTTTTTCGGCAGTTAACTGGAACGACAAAACATTATGCTAAAAAGCAATCTATTAATATGGCTTTTGAACTCTATACATTTTTGACAAGCATGATAGCTGTACTTTTAGTTCATGGTTGACACAGCTTGTTGGCCATTAGTCAATTGACGGTTCACAATGGTTTCCAAGCACGTTAATGCATCCAACAGGTATTTACTTCACAACTGGTAAATTCACAACTGGTAAATTCCCACCTCCCTCATGGTTAAGAATGCAGCTTGATATTCATATATTGTGGAGATTTTTTTCTTCCTTATACTAGATCAACCACACATGTACCCTAAAAGGTACCAATCAGAACCATGTGAGTTCCTATGTATACCTCTAAAAGGTACCTAATGTGTACCTTTTGACCTTGTTGTACATCAGGGAACAACACTGTACTGTAACCTTACTCTTATTTTTCAGAGTGTGTGGAGATACTGTATGCTCTTGGTAACAAACAACCATCGACTGCTGAAACATTAATACATTCCGACCATAAGGTTGAAAGTTCAAATCCTCAGAGTATTTATGCACACTATCAGATCTGTGCTGGCGGACAACCGCATGGCGGTTGTTTTGTCAGAGGTGGAATTGCATTTGAGCTGTCAAATCCACAAGCGTCTCCTGGCATTATGCCAGCGGTACCAATGCACCAAGTCTGGACCCAACAGGACCATAAACAGCTTCTACCCCCAAGCCATAAGACTACTAAATAGTTAAACAAATAACTATGTAAGTCAGTTAAGAACAAATTATTATTTTCAATGACGGCCTAGGAACAGTGGGTTAACTGCCTTTTTCAGGGGCAGAACGACAGATTTTTACCTTGTCAGCTCGGGGATTTAATCTAGCAAACTTTCGGTTACTGGCCCAACGCTCTAACCACTAGGCTACCTGCCGCCCCAAATAAATACCCGGACTATCTGTATTGACCCTCTTTGCACTAACTCTTTTGACTCATCAATACCCTTCAGCAACTGTTTATTATCTATCCTGATGCCTAGTGTGGTGGAAGAATCAGAATTAGCTCGGTAACATAGATAATTAAGATGTCTTATCTGCATAATGCGCTTATATGATTGAACTGTTGAACTCTTGTTATTAGAATGTATCCCTTCGGACTCTGGTGTTGGCAGTTGCACTTCCTCCCTCATATGGGCCTCAGTCACCTGGGGCCCAGAGAGGGGAGAGGACAGGCTTGTCTATCACATGTCCCTGTTGCTATGCAGAATATCAGAAAGAGAAGAGGACAGGAGGGAACATTGTCTTCATATGTAGATATGTATCTTTACCTATTACAAACCATGTGGGGAACCAATTACTTGTCTCCACAATGTCTGTGCGCCAGTCACTCCCTCCTTCGGCCTTGGGGGAGATAAGGTCTGAGACAGGATGTGTGGGATAGTGTCTGGAATCATTGTATGTCATCTTTTGTGTTGCACCTATCCTGGGATAGTGTATCTTAGAGGCTCACTCCCCTCAGTGAGCTCGTCCAGCCGTGTGGTCAAGGACATGGGTTTTACTTGAGATAAGGGTATCTGGAGTTGACAATTGATTTATGCCATAGAATGAGTTGGTGATTCTGTGCTGTGAAGTACCATGGACGGGCAGGGCCGTGCCTTAGGGGCCAAACTCTGTACAATAAGAACAGTCTTCATAGCAAATGCTATCTGGCTGGGGGATACTCATTTCTCATATATCAAATCCTAACCTTGTGATCCATTCCACACATCTGTTGTTTGTCATTTAGACTAAAGGGGTGTATCTTTGCTATAAAAGGTGTTTGTATTAATTGTCTCAGGGCTCTCAACGAATCATCTAAGTGTGGTTTGTCGAACAGCAATCGTTATTGCAGAGCACTCACATCATTCACTTCTGTCTGTGGTGTGACCTGCTTTCCTTATTAAGTGAATAAAGATTTAGTTTAAGCATAACTCTGACTTGTGTAATAAGTTTGTCTCTCTTCATTTGATACCAAAGAAATTAACCACCACACAAGTCAATTTACCCTTACCTATATGTACATATCTACCTCAATTACCTCGTACTTCTGCACATTGACTCGGTAATGGTACCCCATGTGTATAGCCAAGTTATCGTTACTCACTGTGTATTTATTCCTTGTGTTATAATTTTTGCAATATTTTTTCCTCTGCATTGTATTTCACTGTTAGTCTACACCTGTTTTTTTTACTAAGCATGTGACACACACAATTGTATTTTATTTTAATTTACCTGAAGTGGAAATTTGACTTTGGCTTTATGGAGCATCATTAAGTTAAATCCCATGCAGCCTTGTTTACAAGTTCGAACATTGGATTGTGATATGTAATCTACACCTCAATAAGGCTGATAGAAATCCTCTAACGCGAGTAGAACGATGTGGATTCATGACAATGACAAAACGATTTGCCGCTCACCGATTTGACAGCTCTCATGTCCCTGCTACACTACAGCCATCGGGCATCCGGCATTGTCATCCACCATCAGCCATTGAGGGAACGCTTCCTCTGAAGTCAATGCAAGCTGCTATACTGCCCATGTTGCGTCATGTCCAATGGCAAGCTCAAGAATGGTTGACACGCGCTTTCATTCTATTTTGTGAATGGAAATAATGACAAAAAAAGATTTCAGTTGTTTTTCAGGTGTAGCAGGTACAACGTCACATTAAACTCCAGCTATGCGGGTGTCGGCTATTGCATGTTTATGCTTGATCTGATTGAATCTAGGCCTTAATGTCAAGTGTCCCTGAGCACTGCTACTTTTTATTTGGTGGTGTCAGATATTCACACAATTATTGACTTGAATCCGGGTAACTTTTAGTAAAGTGCAGAAATGCATTCTTGCTAATAAATCTCTGGCCAATTTCTGTCATGGCCACAGACCTGGTGGCAAAGCAGCAAATTCAGGTTGCTGTTACTTAAGAGACTGTCATTTAAAATCTCAGGTGTGGTTGTGTCCCAAGTGTGCTAACCAATGAGGAGGTCAATTCCATTTAAGTTCCAGTCAGTTCAGAAAGTAAACCAAATATTCCAGTATTGAAAATATAAAAATTTGAATTTCTGTGTACTACTTCCTGAATACAATTTGTTGTTGTATATTTATTGACAAATAAATACAGTTCAGCTGTAGAAATACATTAAAAGGTGTTTCCACTATTTTCACTGCAACTCAGTAGCTGGTAACTTACTATTAAAAAAATACAGGAAAGGTTTGTAATAGCTTGTGCAATAAGCGCAATTGAAAGTGAGGATTTTTCACGTGGAAAATCACATGAAAACATGTTTTTGGAACACTTCACGTGACATTTCCCATATGAAAACATGTGTTTTTGGAACACTTCACATTTGACATTTCACAAGTGAAAACGTGTTTTGGAACACTTCAAATTAGAAATTGTGTAGTTGTCATATGTTTTGATGTTACTCCTGAATCATACTGATGAATACAGTATAATAGTTTTTTCTTAAGTATATTTTTTTAACAAAACTGAGATTTACTTTGAAGTCCAAAGTGTAGAAAAGGAGGGGAAATCAGTTACTGACACAGACATGGTAGCGTAGCAAGAATATCGGAATGAAATAAACCAAGAGTTTGTGAGATCAAATCCCAGGTAAGAACATGTTGAATAATAAATACTGAATAAAAACGCATACACAATGTAGTCATGTATGTTAAAGTGAGTCAAATATAAGTTGAAAATAAATGCGCTGTGTATGACAGTTGAAGTCGGAAGTTTACATACACCTTAGCCAACTACATTTAAACTCAGTTTTTCACAATTCCTGACATTTAATCCTAGTAAAAATTCCCTGTCTTAGGTCAGTTAGGATCACAACTTATTTAAAGAATGTGAAATGTCCAAAAAATAGTAGAGAGAATTATTTATTTCAGCTTTTATTTCTTTCATCACATTCCCAGTGGGTCAGAAGTTTACATACACTCAATTAGTATTTGGTAGCATTGCCTTTAAATTGTTTAACTTGAGTCAAACGTTTCAGGTAGCCTTCCACAAGCTTCCCACAATAAGTTGGGTGAATTTTGGCCCATTCGTCCTGACAGAGCTGGTGTAACTGAGTCAGGTTTGTAAGCCTCCTTCCTCGCACATGCTTTTTCAGTTCTGCCCACAAATTTTCTATGGGATTGAGGTCAGGGCTTTGTGATGGCCACTCCAATACCTTGACTTTGTTGTCCTTAAGCCTTTCTGCCACAACTTTGGAAGACCCTTTTGCGACCAAGCTTTAACTTCCTGACTGATGTCTTGAGATGTTGCTTCAATATATCCACATCATTTTCCTACCTCATGATGCTATCTATTTTGTGAAGTGCACCAGTCCCTCCTGCAGCAAAGCACCCCCACAACATGATGCTGCCACCCCCTTGCTTCACGGTTGGGATGGTGTTCTTCGGCTTACAAGCCTCCCCCTTTTTCCTGCAAACATAACGATGGTCATTATGGCCAAACAGTTCTATTTTTGTTTCATCAGACCAGAGGACATTTCTCCAAAAAGTATGATCTTTGTCCCCATGTGCAGTTGCAAACCGTAGTCTGGCTTTTTATGGCGGTTTTGGAGCAGTGGCTTCTTCCTTGCTGAGCGGCCTTTCATGTTATGTCGAGATAGGACTTGTTTTACTGTGGATATAGATACTTTTGTACCTGTTTTCTCCAGCATCTTCACAAGGTCCTTTGCTGTTGTTCTGGGAGTGATTTGCACTTTTCGCACCAAAGTACGTTCATCTCTAGGAGACAGAACGCGTCTCTTTCCTGAGCGGTATGACGGCTGCGTGGTCCCATGGTGTTGATACTTGCGTACTATTGTTTGTACAGATGAACGTGGTACATTCAGGCGTTTGGAAATTGCTCCCAAGAATGAACCAGACTTTCTTTTCTGAGATCTTGGCTGATTTCTTTTGATTTTCCCATGATATCAAGCAAAGAGGCACTGAGTTTGAAGGTAGGCCTTGAAATACATCCACAGGTACACCTCCAATTGACTCAAATGATGTCAATTAGCCTATCAGAAGCTTCTAAAGCCATGACATCATTTTCTGGAATTTTCCAAGCTTTTTATAGGCATAGTCAACTTAGTGTATGTAAACTTCTGACCCACTCAAATTATGATACAGTGAATTATAAGTGAAATAATCTGTCTGTAAACAATTGTTGGAAAAATGACTTGTGTCATGCAGAAAGTAGATGTCCTAACCGACTTGCCAAAACTATAGTTTGTTAGCAAGAAATTTGTAGAGTGGTTGAAAAACTAGTTTTAATGACTCCAACCTAAGTGTATGTAAACTTCCGACTTCAACTGTATCATAACAACTCATTTTTGCTTGCAGGGCATCACCTGTGAAGTCTCGACAATGTGAATCCACATGTGAACGTTATGTGATCACGTGAAAATCCACATGTGAAGTGTTCCAAAAACACATGGTTTGAGATGATTTCACATGTGGAAATGTCACGTGAAATCATGTGATTTTTCCATAAGGGAAGTGGAGAAAGAGAGAGATCTCTTCTTCTAGCCATGGTAGCCAAAAAAATGGGCAACTGTGCATTTTAATACATGACCCGAAGCATGATGAGATGTTAATTGCTTAATTAACTCAGGAACCGCAGCTGTGTGGAAGCACCTGCTTTCAATTTCAATTTGAATCCCTCATTTACACAAGTGTTTCCTTTATTTTGGCAGTTTCCTGTATGTGTGTGGGTGTGAATATGCATTGTAAAGCGTATGTGTCTGTATGTGTGAATGCATGTGTTGACAGTAAGCCTAATCAGCGGTTATGCCCAAGTACAGCGAGTAGACACCACCAGAATGCATCTGTATACGTCTCTGGAGACAGGAGCTGCATGTGCAGAAACATACAGGTGAGAAATGAGGTCCCAAGACACAGAGGCTGACATTTACTCCTTGGAAATGCAGGCCTATGACAGAGAATCATTATTTGTGTGTCTACATCGTGTACAAACACACGGACAAACCAAAAATTGCACACAGGCAGCGCACGAACGCACGAACGCACACACACACACACACACACACACACACACACACACACACACACACACACACACACACACACACACACACACACACACACACACACACACACACACACACACACACACACACACACACTACACATACACACACACTGGGGCCATAGTTCAGACCTGTGAGAGTGAGTGAACGGGACACAATGACTTGGTCCCAAATGGCACCCTATTCCCCATGTAGTGCATTACCTTTGACTGGGGCCCATAGGCTGCCATTTGGGACGCAGAAAATGAGAACTGAGAGGAGAGGGGTCTCTCCCTTACTCGCTGTCATTTTTCACTGAGTGGATGTTGAATGAGGTGTTGAATCAGACTTGTTCCTATAGCCCTGTGGATGTATGTGTCTGAACTAGCATTAGCATACTCTGAAGTAAACGATGACCTGAATATGGTGGATGTTTAAAAAAAATATGCATTTAATGTCTGAGAAACATATTGTAAATAGTGTCAAGGAACTACAGAGCTCCAGGAGGCTGTCCAACAGGATGTATAGTGTCATTTTTATGAAATAAGTAATCTCTTGTAGACAGACGCACGTAACATAAATGGTAGTAATGTCTGTCAACAGACTGTGGATTTGTGACGACTAATGAGGAACTTTGTTCCTGTATGCTGATTTTCCGTCAATGATCATTTGGACAAAGCACGATCTCACAGGTGCCCATATCTTTCGAATTCCGTTTACGTTTAGGGGGTGGAGACTTCACAAGTCATGTTAATATCTTTCTCTTAACATCTCCCCTCAGAATTTAACCGAGCATCTGACACAATTATGCAAGATTTTAGTTCTGAGTTTCCGAGATTATGAAATATATTTAATTTCTTTCCTCTCTGTGTGAAGGGGGATTATGAGTGAGTGATAACATGAATTCCCAGTACGGTGCAGTAACTGGTGCTGTGGGAAGGCTGCGGGGAGGATGGGACCCAGGGGAACCACGGGGGGATTAGCTCCAGATTAAGGGCTCAATCATGGGAGGAAATTACTCCACATCTCATAGAACATCATATCCCCATGGAACATGCATACAGGCACTAATCCACTGAGATTCCCATCTGGGTAAACATCTTTTCATGATTGTCTTCAGTTGTATTCTGGGACTGTGTGTGTGTGTGTGTGTGTGTGTGTGTGTGTGTGTGTGTGTGTGTGTGTGTGTGTGTGTGTGTGTGTGTGTGTGTGTGTGTGTGTGTGTGTGTGTGTGTGTGTGTGTGTGTGTGTGTGTGTGTGTGTGTGTGTGTGTGTGTGTGTGTGTGTGTGTGTGTGTGTGTGTGTGTGCGTCTTCTATATGCATGTATATCTCCCTGTTTTCAATGTCAGGTACATCATGTTCTACCCAATTAGCTGAAGCGCTAGTTTGAGGTGCTCTGGTTTGGAATACCAATGATTTTAACATTTTGGAGCTAAGTGAAAGTGTTCTTCTAACTAAGCAGTATACTCTTAGAAAGCAGCAGATACCCATAGACTTCCAGTCATTACGCTAACGCTAGTTAGTATCGTCTCAGGAAACTACCTCCAACTTCCTTCATACCGGACACAGACACATAATGATATCCACGAGTTCATCTGACTCAGGAGAAGTAGATCAAGGGGCCCCATTGCCAAAATCCTGTAATATCCCTTTAAATGTGAGAGCTCAAACCTTGCTGTGTATCTTCCTGGTTCCTCCTCCATCTCAGTTAAAAACATGGCAGCTACTTCATAACACCATATTAGCATATGAGGGATAGGAGGTTGGTATGAACCACAATAAATTAATCTCCACAAAATAATTAAGCAGCCTGGAAAATAATGAACGATATAATTGCTTGTGTTTTTCCACCCTCTGTCTGTTTTGGTGTCAGTGAACTCTTATCCTGTTTCAGTGAGCTCTGGTTTTGTTGGCTGGCTAATAGCATTAACTTGGATATGCTCAACTAATCCATGTCAAATTTGACTGATGGAGTACACAGCGATGATTAGCTAGCACCTTCAGGAGATTAAGAGATCTGATATCGCCCTTCATTCTGTTTGCTTCACTGCCTCTCTCACGTTCTTCTCACTCTCTCACGTTCTCTCACTCTCACAATCAAATCAAATCAAAACCAAATCAAAGTTTAGCAGATGTTATAGTGGGTGCAGAAAAATGCTTATGTTACTAGCTCCTAACAGTGCAGTAAAATGTCAAACAAGTACACAAATAATAAGAAAGTATAAATAAAAAACATATAATCTTGAAATGTCAGAACGAATCTAAGTAATCCAAATACAATCTATACGTATACACCTCTCTCGCTCTTTCTGTCCTCAATTGTTCGCTCTCAAACTTCCTCTGTGTCTAGCAATCCTTTGTGTGCGCTTGTCAATCACGATCCTGTCACCCAGGCTAGTAGACAGAAAGGAAAAACAGCGCGCTTATTGTGTTTACAGAAACATGCTCTCTGTCGCCTTTCTTCAAAGACATGCAACAGAGCGCAGGAACGAAACGAGGATGCTATGAGTTGCAAGGGGGGGGGGGATAAAGGGGAGGAGAGCAGCAATTAATGAACCATAGGTTCAGAGATACTGTGTAAAGTCATAAATAGCACTCACCTCATTTATTTACACCACATTGTTAGAGAGGACTGCATTTGTATGTGTTCAGGTAAAACCAAGCCATAAAACTGTCAGCCATTAGCTGTTTGCACATTCATCCATATAATGCCTGTTCTGCTCCTCTAAAATGTCATTATTTCCTGGTCAGAAGTTAATATCCTTGATCTCCCCAGGTGGCTGTTTACCTGGATGCTCTGCTTCACTTGTGTCCTCTAGAGCACTCTACTCTGCTCCAGCTCCCCCTGAAACCCAACAGTCTGGTCTACAGATGCCCTGACAACCTCTCTTACAGTACTATCCATATTAAAAAGAACTATTCTAATAATATATGCCATTTAGCAGACACTTTTATCCAAAGCAACTTCAGTCATGCACTTCACATATGGGTGATCATGGGAATCAAAATCACTATCGTGGCGTAGGAAACGCTATGCTTTACCAACTGAGCTACAGAGGGCCCTCTGATCCGCCGAGCCCATTTACTAATCAGATGTATAATTCATGGAACAAATCATTCACATTAGCAAACAAACAATCTAATTAGCCTTTAGTCGCACTCTGACATAAAGAGCAAGCCTTTGTCCTCTGGAGTGAATAAGTCCAGCTTTATGGGATCAAACCTGAACAGGGACACTGTGGCTATAATTATGAGAGGTGACCCAATGCAAAGCTGAATGACAGCAGAGGTGAATGACAGAAGAGGTGAATGACAGCAGGGCTCTGGCATGCAACAAAATCAGGGCAATAACAAGGGCATGGGCATATTAATAAAGAGTGAAAATAATATCCATGTTGGTCCACCACACCAACAATACAGCATCCCCAAGTACCATGACCCAGTGTCTGTGTTTGCTGAGAGCTGTATTTGAATGTAAAGTAGCTGGGCTCTCATTAACCAGAGGCTTATTATTGACTGGGTGTGTGAGGGAGGCAGAGGCATGCAGGTCAGGAGTGGCCCTCCAGGGCCCCAGCAGCTAATCAGCCTGTTGAATGTCAAGGGGCTGCTAGCTGGGCTGTATGTGTGTCTAACATCAGTATTCCATACTAGACAACCCACACACCACCGCATCAGAGTCATCAGAACTGTGTCAAGATCAGTGCTGTGAGTCACTGGAGGATAAGAGAGGTCAGTGTTTTTCCCTGTGAGCGTAGAATATAATAATATAAGCCATTTAGCAGATGCTTTTATCCAAAGCAACTTGTGCATATATTTGAAGTATGCTTGGCCCCAGGAATCGAACCCACAATACTGGCGTCGCAAGCGCCATGCTCTGCCAACTGAGCCACACAAGAGCGCAGTGTGAGAGTTTGAGTCCGAGAGAGACAGAGAAAATTAAAGTCCATATCCTGTATTTGTGTACATGTCTGTGTCAACAGGTACAGTGCCTTCAGAAAATATTCACACCCCTTGACCTTTTCCACATTTTGTTGTGTTACAGCCTGAATTTAAAATGGATTACATTTAGATTTTGTGTCACTAGCCTACACACAATACCCCATAATGTCAAAGTGGAAATATGTTTTTAGAAATGTCTACAAATTAATAAAAAAATGAAAAGCTGAAATGTCTTGAGTCAATAAGTATTCAACCCCTTTGTTATGGCAAGCCTAAGTTCAGGAGTACACATGTGCTTAACAAGTCACCTAATAAGTTGCATGGACTTGTGTCTAATAATAATTGTGTCTAACATCATTTTTGAATGACTACCTCATCTCTGTACCCTACACATTCAATTATCTGTAAGGTCCTTCAGTTGAGCAACGAATCTCAAACACAGGTCCAACCACAAAGACAAGGAAGGTTTTTTCAATGCCTCACAAAGAAATGCACCTATTGGTAGATGGGGAGGAAAAAGCATACATTGAAAATCCCTTTCAACATGGTGAAGTTATGTATTACACTTTGGATGGTGTATCAACACACCCAGTAACTACAAAGATACAGACATCCAGAAACCACTCAGGGTATTTCACCATGAGGCCAATAGTGACTTTATAACAGTTAGAGTTTAATGGCTATTATAGCAGAAAACGGAGGATGGATCAACAACATTGTAGTTACTCTACAATACTATCCTAAATGACATAGTTAAACGAAGGAAGCCTGTACAGAATACAAATGGTCTTCCCTGTGGCTCAGTTGGTAGAGCATGGTGTTTGCAACGCCAGCATGGTGTGTGCAACGCCAGGGTTGTGGGTTTGATTCCCACGGGGGGCCAGTACAACAACAAAAAAAATGCATGAAAAGAAATGTATGAAATGTATGCACTCACTACTGTAAGTAGCTCTGGATAAGAGCGTCTGCTAAATGACTAAAATGTAAATATTCCAAAACATGCATCCTGTTTGCAATAAGGCACTTAAGTAAAACTTCAAAAAATGTGGCAGAAAATGTACTTTATGTCCGGAATACAAAGCGTTATGTTTGGGGCGAATCCAACACAGCACATCAATGAGTACCACTCTTAATATTTTCAAGCATTGTGGTGGCTGCATCATGTTATGGGTGTGCTTGTCATTGGCAAGGACAAGTGAGTTTTTTGGGGATGAAAATAAATGGAATTGTCACGTCCTGACCCTAGTAAGACGTCATTTTCTATAGTAGAGTAGGTCAGGGCATGACAAGGGGTGTTTAGTCTATGTTTTCTATATCTATGTTTTGTTCTAGTATTCTATTTTTATGTTGGAGGTTTTTTGGATGATCTCCAATTAGAGGCAGCTGGTTCGCGTTCTCTCTAATTGGAGATCATATTTATGTTGGGGTTTTTTCTAGTGTGTTTGTGGGCAGTTGTATTCTGTTTAGTTGTGTTCTGTGTAGTCTTCAGTACCTGACAGAACTGTTAGCTGATCGTTTTCTCTTTGTTATTTTCTTTAGTGTTCTGAGTTTAAATAAACAGTAATTATGAGCACTCAACACGCTGCACCTTGGTCCCCTCTATACGACAACCGTTACAGGAATAGAGCTAAGCACAGGCAAAATCCTATAGGAAAACCTGTCTCTGTCTGCTTTCCAACAGACTATGGGAGACAAGTTCACCTTTCAGCAGAACAATAGCCTAAAACACCTGGCCAAATATACACTGGAGTTGCTTACCAAGATGACATTCAATGTTCCTGAGTGGCCTAGTTACAGTTTTGACTTAAATTGACTTGAGAATCTATGGCAAGACATGAAAATGGCTGTCTAGCAATGATCAACAACCAACTTGACAAAACTTGAAGAGTTAAAAAAAATATTGTACAATCCAGGTGTGCAAAGCTTTTAAAGACTCACAGCTGTAATCGCGCCAAAGCTAATTCTAACATGTATTGACCCAGGGGTGTGAATACTTATGTAAATTAGATATTTTGTCACGTCTTTCGTAGGTAATGGACCAAGGTGCAGCGGGTTGAGTGCTCATATTTCACTTTTATTGAACACTAAAACAAGAAAACGTACGAATGAACAGGATGCAGGCTAAACACAAAGCTATGCAACTACAACTACCCACAATACCCCCATACAAAACAACCCCTATACATAGGACCTTCAATCAGAGGCAACGAGGAACAGCTGCCTCCAATTGAAGGTCAAATCAATAAACTGAACATAGACGTAAACAACCTAGAACTAACATAGAATACACTAACCTAGAACCTAAACCTAAAACCCCGGTACACTCTAAACCAACACCCCTTCTACATAAACACATAGCCCAATAAACCCCGAAACACTCTAAACAAATACCCCTTCTACATAAACACATAATATAACAAACCCCTAAACACTCTAAACAAATACCCCCTGCCACGTCCTGACCAAACTACAATAACAAATAAGCCCTTTACTGGTCAGGACGTGACATATTTCTGTATTTAAATGAGATATTTCTGTGTTTTCAACTTGTCATCATGGGGTATTGTGTGTAGATGGGTGAGAGAAAACATATATTCAATCCATTTTGAATTCAGGCTGTAACACAACATGTTTAATAAGTCAAGGGGTATGAATACTTTCTAAAGCACTGTATTTGTGTACATGTCTGTGTCAATGTACGGTACACAGTATTACATGTGTGGAACTAGTATATACATACGAGAAAATGTGATTATCAGACATTGATTTGATGTGTGGAGTATACAGTACATCAGAATTTTTTTACATTGGTTTTGAATAAAACATTCTGCTCTGCTTTCGATAGTTGTGTTTTCATCAGTACACTAAACTATGGGGGTTTGAAATAATTTCACTATTCGATTAGCATCATTAATATTTGACGGATATTCGAAATACTTGTGTTTTTTTTGTTACATACGTTTTTAATCTGATCACTGCTGTGTAAGGGAGAGAGGCTGGAGCTCTATTGCCAAACTAGCTAGGCTTTGAGGCCACATGCTGCACTTTCTCCCCAACCCCATTCAGATAAAACAACAGCCTATCTGTTGGTAGCCTATTAAACTCAACTCTACGATTGGCGGTGGAGTTGAGCGGCGACTAGTGTGGGCAGACTGTAGCTCGTAAATCGTGGAGTTGAGTTGAGTCGTCTAACCCGTTGGTTGCTCGATGTAGCCTAATCCTTTTTATTTCACTAACTTTTAATTCCGTCCTTTTATTCCATATTTTGTGAACTCTCACTCCACTCACTACTGCTGCTTTGTTTGGCCAACATAAACAACAAGCTACACACGTACGGGTCGGCTACTGGCCTTTTTATGGGCTTTTCATGGAGTGCAAGTGATAAACACTACATTGAGAAGTTTGTTGTTTTATTAAATTAATAATTTGACATGTCATGATATCCTTGTGTGAAACAATGTCACATGGATATTTTAATTTCATTTAGAAAAATACATTTCAGTGGTAGAATATGCCTAAAATTCATATTTTCTTCCTCACAAAAACAAATACTCACAAGTATTTGAATACTAATGTCTGTTTTGGATATTTGAATATTCAAATAACCACGCACATCCCTACACTACACATAGTGATTATATTATCCACATTCTGAAGGGAAAATATGCTTCTTGCTTCACATGAATGGGTATGAAAAGAGCCAACTCTAACATCTATCAATATCTCTCCACTCTCTCTCTCCCTGTCTTTCTCTCCTTTCCCTCTCTGTACCTCTCCCCTCTCTTTCCTATATCACACTCTCCCTCCACACAGGATAAAGACATTAATGACCCCCTTCCTTCCTTCTTGTCACAGTAATTAGCCACCCCCTCACACACATGAAGAACTACTACACTGCTGCAGCTGTGCTTACCCCCCCACCCCACCACACACACACACCCAATTACTAAGGGGGGCGTATTACGGAAAGTGACAGTGAGTGGAGGGAGACGAACTCGTGATGCTCGTAGTCGAAGTCTGCTGCTCAGACCACTGAGCCACCACAGTTCAAAATGCTCTAGCTCGCCGTGAGAATACTTGATGGTAATAGCCAGTTGTTTTTTAATTATTTTGTTTTAAGAATTTATTTTGTTTTATTTTGTTTTAAGAATGAATGCCTAAACTGTTAGCCTTTCAGTTCTTTTTTCTGTTTTAACCCTGTAACCACGCGGAATTAACCCTGTAACTGCGCAGAATTAATGTGTCAAAAACAGACGTTCATCCCACAATACGTCGAATTTGGAAGGGAAACGATGAGATCTTGTTGGAGCGAGAGTGTGTGGGTTGAGAGAGGAGAGATGTCAAGAGGTCATAGCCAATGACAGCCATGTTCCAGCAGCCTTCCTCTCCGCAGGACCCTCCATCTCGCCCCACTCATCCACCCCTCCCATCTCCCCCACCCATCTACCTCTCCACCCGTCCACAAACCCCATCTCCCTCCCCACCCACCCACCCCTCATAAAGCCCCATCTTCTCCCACCAAACCCCCCTCCATATCCCCCATCTCCCACCACCCATCCACCCATCCATCTCCCCTGCTCTACACCCCTCATAGTTGCTAAATAACAGTGCTACCATTAGTCATAACCATCCTAAAAGAGTGTCGAGTCAAGGTTTGAAATCAATAGTGAGTCTGTGAACTGTGAATGTATCTGCCCAGAACAAGATTTAGAACAGAGCTAAATTCAAAGTATGAAGAGGAATGGTAGAACTCTTAGCTTCTATTACAGATGATGTGTTCTCAGATGGGTGAACTGGAGATGCACTTCATGTTTGTTGGCCATATTGCCTTCACCCATACTATATTTTCAGATGAGAGGCAAGGAGAAGAGACCTGTCGACCAGTGTTTCCCATTTTTGTTGTAGACCAGGACAAGCACACCTGAATCAACGTGTCAACTAATCATCAAGCCCTCAATGAGTTGAATCGGGTGAGTTTGTCCAGGGTAACAACATAAATGTGTGCTGTTGGGGATACTCGAGGACTGGAAATGGGAAACACTGCTTGTAGACTACTGAGAAGATTGTTATATGAAGGTACCAGGGAGGGAATCTTACCTTGAATAGAATATAATTAGTCTTACCTCGTTGATGAGGAACTGTAGCTGGAGGACAGCGGCTCCACTTTCATGCTGGCTATAGCAGTCCACACCAGGCCGTCCCAGGCTGATGACATCACAGAGTCAAGGAAATAACCAGGAAGTAGAATGCATTGGCATAGCACAGGACAATGTCTAGCGCACACACACACGTTTGCACACACACACACACACACACACACACACACACACACACACACACACACACACACACACACACACACACACACACACACACACACACACACACACACACATGCACGCATTGGCAGACACAGAAAAATACACACACACAGCAGGATGCATTGGCATAGGACAGGACCATCTCTAGCACCGACTGTATGAGCAGGATAAAACATGAAAAACACTGAACGAACCAGTGGAGACTCCTCAGAGGAGGAAGGGGAGGACCCTCCTCCTCAGTGAATTCAATAAAAATAAAAACAGTGAAACGTTTAAAAAGTTACCCTTTTTAGATAAAACTATACTAAATATATTCACGTCACCAAATAATTGTTTTGCAATGAAGGTCTACAGTAGCCTCAACAGCACTCTGTAGGGTAGCACAATGGTGTAGCCGGAGGACAGCTAGTTTCCGTTCTTCTCTTGGTACATTGACTTCAATATAAATCCTAGGAGGCTCATGGTTCTCACCCCCTTCCATAGAATTACACCGTAATTATGACAACTTCCGGAGGACGTCCTCTTACCTATGAGAGGTCTGGCAGCATGAACTGAAATGTTGTCCACCCAATCAAAGGATAAGAAAATCAATCTAATACTGAAAGGATAAGCTACAGCTAGCTTGAATGGCCGTGCATCAAATGTGGTGAGTTGTTGACTCAAAGAGAGAGAAAGACAATAGTTGAACCATTTTGAACAAATTAATTTCTTCAAAAATAAAGGAGAAGCAAGAGAGAGAGAGCTAGCTATATTTTGTTATATTCTTTTCACTTTCACTGAGCTAGCAAATGCAGCTAGCTAGTTTAGCCTACTCAAACACCCGGCTGAAACAGAGAGAGATGCTATTTTAGCTAGATGGCTATGGCTATCCAACACCGTAACTCTTACAAGTCAAGGTAAGCTTTTAGTTTTATGAATTTATCGCAACTGTGGCCCGCCGGTGTAAATGCTTGCTGACTGTACACTGCACTGCATGATTGTAGCGAGTTTACTAACGCGTTATTTCTAGTAGCTATGTTGAGTATGACGTTAGCTAATATGGTGACCACAACAATGTAGGCTGTTTGTAGCGGTTATTGGTTATGATATGAAGGTTTGGCTTGGAAAGATTTTTTCCTGGTCACAGACAGCTGATGTGTTGTGCACTGAAGTCCACAAGCGAAGGGAAAAGGTGAGACGAGGAGAGCATATAGATGCGAATAGGAATTATACGAGCAAAGTGATCATGCTGTTTGTATGTGGCTGCTATGAAAGAGTGTGCAGGCAAGAGTGTGCAAGGCGGTATTAAATGTGTCACTGTCTGCCACCTTTATTACTCTAAGTTTTCTCCCGACCTGTGTGCGCCTACGTTCTAAACTTTCATTCATAGACTAGGTTGTAGCAACCTCATGATGGGTACAGGGAAAATTAGAGAATCATGTAGTAGCCTAAACCTATCGACGTTACTCTGAGCAGGGAGAGCGGAATATGAATGACAGTCATCCAATAGGCTGTAGTAGAAATAAGGACATGCTCATTAAAAAAAATATTGTCCTCCCTCATCTGAAACAGCACTGACCGCCACTGGAACAGCTGAATATTTAGAAATGATATAACAGTCGTAGGCTGCAGGGCAGGACACTGAAAACATTATTTCTCCTGGTTAGGTGTAATAAAATATGGAATGAAATGAACTCTCTAGGTCAGTAACATTCCTTTATTAACACTGAATTCCGGAGTGAAGTGAATCAAGTACATTAGTAGTCTTGTAAAGCCACACTTACACCCATTCTGTCATCTCTTTCCCCAGATAATATGCCTAACCTTCCAGAGTAGCCTCTCTTAAACAACGAGTCATATGATTGGAGAAACGGAGGGTGGAGTGTGTGTGTGTGTGTGTGTGTGTGTGTGTGTGTGTGTGTGTGTGTGTGTGTGTGTGTGTGTGTGTGTGTGTGTGTGTGTGTGTGTGTGTGTGTGTGGGGGGGGGGTGGGGGCAGCTTTCTTACTGGGCACGGATTTCAGTTCAACGTTTAGTTTTGACTTACATTTGGTTTGAGTTTTCAACTAACGTGAATTCAACGTGAAACGAACACGTTTTTGGGGGATTTAGGTTCAAAGTTGGGTGAAAAAAAGACAAAATTCCCTTATGTTGATGACTTTTTGCAAATCCAATCAGTTTTCCACATTGATTCAACGTCATCACAATTGTATATTTTTTTTAATGATGATTCACTCAGTTTTTGCCCAGTGGGTTGTTATTGTTGTGGAAGTTCTCTCTCTCTGTGTTAAAAAGAACATGCCTGAGGGATGGAGTAATGAAGGGACCCCAAGAGAGGATATCAGGTCACTTTGAGACACACAGTGGCCTGCATCCCAAATTGCGCCCTATTCCCTATTTAGCGGTGGGGGTGGACATAACATTTATATCTCTATAAGAATCATATCTCCAGAGCAATTATATCTCCAGAACAATTATATCTCAAAGCAAAGCAAATGATAGCCAAAAACAATTTCCCACATCCCAGTGGAAACCAAAGTGCTATTTGATTATGTTTGTTTCTACACAAACCCCCCCCCCCTCATACACACACTAATGAACGATGCCAACCCAACCAGTGTTCAGCCAGTACAGTATGTTTGATGCCCTGCTCTCCATCTGCAGTAGAACAGAGGTGTGTGGCTGTAGAGACAGGGTTCTGGTTGACTACATAAGGGGACAGAGGCGAGCACCAGGTGGTAAGGACAGGGCACTACATCTGTGGACCAGCAGGAGGTGTGCCTACGTCGCGCCGGTTTTTCCGGTGGGCAGCCGACCCGGGGTGGCACTGCCAGCCACACACACACACACACACACACACACACACACACACACACACACACACACACACACACACACACACACACACACACACACACACACACACACACGACAAGGACAAGGTCATGGGACCTCTAATTTTAGTCCCAGACATGATAAACAGTGTGATATAAAACAGCTAAACATGTAGGCACTGTGCTTGTCAAACAGCAGGTCAATACCTAATACATGCTATGGCTAACACCACGGCAACAACGTTGAGCAATTCGGAGTAAAATTGAGTGGACAGGGCCTTCCATGTTCAGAGGAGGAAGAGTAGATGGCGAAAGATCTGTTTCCAGGCCCAGCCAATATGTTAAGTACAGCTGTGGCTGTCCACTTGAATTGAGATTGGCTGGGCATCTCTTTTTTCTCTCTAGTTAGGGAGGCACTTCTAATCAAAATCAATACTGCAGGTAATCACAATCCCAAAAGCCTTTATACAAGCCCATTTCAAGAACATTAGCAAGAATGGCCTCTTTTGTGTGTGTGTGTGTGTGTGTGTGTATGCCTACCTTTGAAACTCACTGTGTGTCTAGCTGTGTCAGCCTCTATGCTCCCTCCATGTGTATTCTCCATGCACATTATCACCAGTGAGGGAGCGTGCAAGGCATGCAGACAGGCGTGCTGTGCTGTGCGGGGAATGGGTGGGGGGGGGTGGGGGGGGGTTCGGCTGAGCAGGGCTCGTGGGCGGCGGGGGACCGGCAGAATTAACAATCCGTGACCGTACCATTTCCCATTCGTTCCCCAGGAGGGAGGAGGTGGTTGATGAGGGAGAAGGGGGTGACAAGCGAGGGGGGACCGTAAACTCATTCTTCTCATCCCTCTTTCCCTGGCGCCCCGTCTACCACTCATCCTTCTTTCCCTCCAGTCTCCCTCTCTCCGTAATGACTGGACAGCCACTGAACATGTTACATGCCACTGAAAGGTGTGACAAAACTCGGAACAATGACATAAGAAACACAACTCATGAAAACATTCTGGGACTGTTGCTCCAACCAGCGACACCATGCCAAGGGGTCTGTATTTAGTTTTATGAAGGAGGAGAAGAGAAGAGGGAGGGAATGAAAGGAGAAAAGAGAGAGAAGGGATGGTACGAGGGAAAAGAGAGAGAAGGGAGGGTACGAGGGAAAAGAGAGAGAAGGGAGGGTACGAGGGAAAAGAGAGAGAAGGGAGGGTACGAGGGAAAAGAGAGAGAAGGGAGGGTACGAGGGAAAAGAGAGAGAAGGGAGGGTACGAGGGAAAAGAGAGAGAAGGGAGGGTACGAGGGAAAAGAGAGAGAAGGGAGGGTACGAGGGAAAAGAGAGAGAAGGGATGGTATGAAGGAAAAGAGAGAGAAGGGATGGTATGAAAGGGAGAGAGAAGGATGGATGGTATAAGGGAAAAGAGAGAGAAGGGATGGTATGAAAGGGAGAGAGAAGGATGGATGGTATAAGGGAAAAGAGAGAGAAGGGATGGTATGAAAGGGAGAGAGAAGGATGGATGGTATAAGGGAAAAGAGAGAGAAGGGATGGTATGAAAGGGAGAGAGAAGGATGGATGGTATAAGGGAAAAGAGAGAGAAGGGATGGTATGAAAGGGAGAGAGAAGGATGGATGGTATGGGTCTTAGGTCTAATTGTGCTCTCTGCATGGTTGCCTGTTAATTGGTCCTGGTTTAATTAGTTTGATAAACACACACATGGGATCCAGACTGCATGGGAGCCACTACAGAGACACACACACAGCCAGGACAGGAGATGCCAGAATGGCTGCTGCTGTCTAAGATGGATCATTACCTCTGTGCCAGCCTGCTCGCACTGCTTGTATCCCAAATGGCACCGTATGCCCTATATAGTGCACTACTGTTGACCAGGGCCTATAGGGCACTATGTAGGCAATAGAGTGTCATTTGGGATGCACTCACTTACAGTATGGTTGTTAATACACAGCAGCCTGGGCTGTGCCCTTGTGTATGCTACCCAGAGACATAGGAGAGGTTGGCCAACTGGGGTTGAGATTGAGTTTTGATCGGGTGCCAACTTGGCACTAAAAGCTTATAGTATAGGAGTTTGTTAAACCAAGCAAATGATCCCATTCCTAGTGAATCAGTTAGTGTACAGATATAGCTGGGTTGTGGATGCATACAAAAATAAGATAGCACCCACATAGTGAAATCGCATGAGTTAATTCAACTCCTATGGAGTCAAATGTAACACTATTTTGGTCATGAGGTTGGTATTTTTGGAGTTAAAATGACACTAAATGGAGTAAATATCAAACTCAGAGTTTCTTGAATTGAACTCCAATTGCCATTTTACTAATTTCAGTATCATTTTTAATCAACTCCCTTGCCATTTTACACTTTTCTGTGTTGTTTTTAAATCAACAATCAACTGCAGCAGAGTACATTTTTCTTTCAGTTGATTTCCTTTGAGTAATAAGTGTGTAAAGCTGTCACGTCCTGACCCCAGTAAGATGTCATTTTCTATAGTAGTGTAGGGCAGGGCGTGACAGGGGGTGTTTTCTGTTTAGTGTAGTTCACCTGACGGAACTGTTGTCGGTCGTTTTGTATAAAAGTATATTCATTAAAAGGAAATATGAGGACTCTACACGCTGCGCCTTGTTCCCCTTTAAATGACCCATGCTACAAAAGCCTTATTTGAATACTTCTGAATGTTTCACATTATGGTGTTTTGCAATAAGATATCCAATTTCTGTTGGAAGTCATCTTACAGGAAGATATCCGGCACTTTCACATCACCCCTAACTTGCATTCAGAACACCTGTCAGAGTAGGGAAGACAATACAGTCCATGGAGACTACCTACGTCAAACTGGAACAACTATCTCACTAACAGTTGCTATGAATCCAACCACTTCCAGATTGGATTAGTTGCATGTATCGTATCTTTGTGTAGCATCAGATAAAAAGAAACATTCAATGTACAAGAGAAAACACAGATCTTGAAAAATGTTTTAAAATCAACCTGCAACAGAGTGTAGTGGACATGAGTCGGTCACGGTCAGTCCAAAAGGCATTTTCTTGTTAGCCTAACGCTCTAAGACGGTGGTTGCTCCCATGGGAGACACAGGTTCATATCCAGAGTGTTACATTGGCGCCAAATGTGCTGCGGACTCTCGTGGGGGAGGGGTCAAAGGGGGGTGAATGTGTCGGACAAGGTTGCGTGACGAAGTAGACCCGCCTGTGAACTTCAAAACCAGTGTCTGCCCTCAGCCCAAAAGGACATTTCCTCTTGGTCTAAGACATTGGTTGCTCCCCTGGGAGACCGGAGTTCATATCCCGCGCGTTACAAGAGCATGCTGGGAATTATTTTTACATATTTAACTGTCCCTGGTTACTCTTAAAGGGAAACTTCAAAAATGTTCTACATATTCCTCATCTCCAGCACCACCCCAACATCTACATGTGAAAATGGTGCATTTCTATGTTTTGTTGTAAAAAAGACAGAAGAAGATAGGTGTTTATAATGACATCATCGGTGTTCATCGTGTGAATTTGGCATTAGTAATTGTCTGCTAACTGGTTGATGATGTCATTGAAAATGATCTTTCTCTGTCTTTTTTACTACAAAACATAGAAACGCACCATTTTCACATATGTTGATATTGGGCTGATGCTGAAGATGCTGAATATGACGTTGAAAAATCGTGACGTTTCCCTTTCATTGAGTTAAAAGTACTCCTTCCCAATGAACTCAGTTATCAACACTAACTGCAGGGAGCGTATCAGTCTCTCGAGGGTTAAGATAACTCCCAGTAGAGTCAATTTAAACCAAATTTCAACTATCCTTGAATTATTTAATTTGGTGTAATGAGTCAATAGGATTTCAGCAGGCAGTGAGAGGGATATTGAGATAGAAATAGAGGGGTAAGAATAGGAAGAGGTGACTCACCGAAATAAAATAGAGATGGAGAGAGAGAGAGGGAGAGAGAGAGAGAGAGAGAGAGAGAGAGAGAGAGATTGTTTACTACACTTTTGTTTATTATCTACTTCACTTGCGTTAACATATGTTTCCTATGCAATAAAGCCCCTTGAATTGAATTGAGGAAGAGAGAGACTGAGACAGAGAGAGAGAGAGAGAAAGAGGAGAAAAGTTAGAAAGTGGTGACTCAGAGATAGGGAAAGCTAAACAGCAAATTGCCGAGTTTTATCTAGTATTGATTTTTCAGTGTAACATTTCTAGTGTTGATTCAGCTGTTAAATTAACACTCATTGGTTTAAAAGAACCCCAGTGTTTGTGTTAAGAAACAGTGTTTAACCAAAACCACACCTATCATTATCATGTTTCCCAGCATGCTCTATTGCAGGTTGACTTTTAGAATTATTTGTTTCAATATCTATGTTTTGATTGATTAATTAATCTTATGCTACTCAAATATAAATAACATACATTTTTCTAAACTATTCCAATCTGTTACTTGGACTTATTGCACCTGTTACCGAAATGGTTGTTCCAGTTTAGATGGTTTAGGTAGTCTCATAGCTTAATCTCATTCTGGGGGGGGGTTCGGCTGAACAGTCATTCCTAATGCAGGTTGTGGCTGAATACAAATTCAAAATGTTGAATATCCACACTGTGGCTGGATTCTAATAGGAATTACACATCATTTCGCAAGCCATCATAATGTGACTTGCAGGTTTATAAAACATGAGTTTCAGACCACTGTATTGAGTAAAACTAGGCCCTCAAAATAAGGCCTTATTAAATACTTGTTGTATTGTGTTAAATAATTTAATTTAAATGATTAAATATTGACTTGGAATATCAATTGGTGAAGGCCACAGGGCTGAAAATGGATGACTGCAACGAGCATGTCTCTATCACAAACAAATACAGTCATGGGTGGTTAATCAACAAAACAGCAAAAAAGAAACCACAGGATACTGCAGAATCAGACACACCAGATCTAAACACAAATAAACCACCAAAACACGTGCAAACCTTCGTGAATTCATCCCTCATCAGTGTTCTAAACTGCCCTATTGGCACCAAGGATTCAACATTTAATGAAGTTTGTAAATTATTCGAAAACGAGGGGGGCATTAAAACTAAAGGCTGATTTACAAAGCAAAAACAGGTATTTAGAAATGTTTGCTAATTTATAAAAAAAGATCTGTTTTGTATATATATATATATATATATATATATATTACATTTACATAACATTTACATGAACCACTTTTGGCGGTGATTACAGCCTCCAGTCTTCTTGGGTATGGCGCTACCAGCTTGGCACACCTGTATTTGGGGAGTTCCTCCCATTCTTCCTTACAGATCCTCTCAAGCTCTGTCGGGTTGGATGGAGAGCGGCACTGCACAGCTATTTTCAGGTCTCTCCAGAGATGTTCAGGTCTGGGCTCTGGCTGGGCCACTCAAGGACATTCAGAGACTTGTCCCGAAGCCACTACTCCTGGCTGTGTGCTTAAGGTCGTTGTCTAGTTGGAAGACAACTCTTCTCCCCAGTCTGAGGAGCAGGTTTTCATCAAAGATCTCGCTGTACTTTGCTCTGTTCATCTTTCCCTCGATCCTGACTAGTCTCCCAGTCCTTGCCGCTGAAAAACACCCTCACGGCATGATGCTGCAACACCAGGCTTCACCGTAGGGATTAATGCCAGGTTTCCTCCAGATGTGACGCTTTGCATTCAGGCCAAAGAGTTCAATCTTGGTTTCATCAGACCAGAGAATCTTGTTTCTCATGGTCTGAGAGTCTTTTTGTGCTTTTTGGCAAACTCCAAGCAGGCTGTCATGTGCCTTTTACTGAGTGGCTTCCGTCTGGCCACTCTACCATAAAAGCCTGATTGGTGGAGTGCTGCAGAGATGGTTGTCATTCTGGAAGGTTCTCCCATCTCCACAGAGAAGCTCTGTCAGAGGGACCATTGGGTTCATGGTCACCTCCCTGACCAAGGAACTGCTCAGTTTGGCCAGGCGGCCAGCTCTAGGAAGGTTCTTTGTGGTTCCAAACTTCTTCCATTTAAGAATTATGGAGGCCACTGTGTTCTTGGGGACCTTCAATGTTGCATACATTTTTTGGTACTCTGCCCCATATCTGTGCCTCGACACAATCCTGTCTCGGAGCTCTATGGACAATTCCTTCAACCTCATGGCTTGGTTTTTCCTCTGACATTCACTGTCAACTGTGGGACATTAAATAGTCAGGTGTGTGCCTTTCCAAATCATGTCCAATCACTTTAATTTACAACAGGTGGACTCCAATCAAGTTGTAGAATCATCTCAAGGATGATCAATGGAAACAGGTTGCACCTGAGCTCAATTTAGAGTCTCATAGCAAAGGGTCTGAATACATATGTAAATAAGGAATTTCTGTTTAAAAAAAATGTATAAAGGTGCAAATATTTCTAAAAACCTGTTTTCACTTTGTCATTATGGGGTATCGTGTGTAGATTGAAGAGGAAAAACGATAATTCAATCAATTTTAGAGTAAGGCTGTAACGTAACAAAATGTGGAAAAACTCAAGGGGTCTGAATACTTTCCGAATGCACTGTATAATTAGTGAAGAGGACAGGTCCCAAAATCAACCCATGCGGGACAACTTTAGTAACGCTAAGGTAACTTGACACCATCAGAAATGGTCGAGGCCCATTTCAGACAACCTCTGAATGAGTAGGGGATGGTCGACAGTATCAAAGCCCTTGAATAGGTCTATAAATATAGCATTACAGTGAGTCCTAGGATCTCAGCAATTTAACACATCATTTAAGACGGGCGTAGCTGCTGAAACGGTGCTATGTCCAGGTAAAGACAGACTGGTGAACATTAAGAATATCGTTCTTGAAGTTCTTAGCTGAGAGATTGCAAATGATTCTAATATTTTTGCAAGGCAAGATAGATTAGAAATTGGGCAGTAGTTATCAAGGTCAGAAGGATTCCAACATTTGTGAAGGGGGAGGACCTGCACTGCCTTCCATATCTTAAGGATAGCACCAGAAGCAATTGTTAAATAAAAATGTGGGTCAAAGGTTCTACAATGAGGGAGGCAGAAAAATGGAGTAGAAAGGGATCAAGCGAATGAGCTCCAATAGATTTTTTTGACATACATTTTGCCAGGCATTTGGTTCATCATTGACCTAAAATAGTTCAAATTAAAAAAAGAGTGAGTTCCTGGAAGAGCATCGTTCTCTGCTATCTGTTTAGAGGTGAATAAAGGACTCCCTCTAGTGGAGCTTTAAGTATTTTCAGAAACCATTCTTTCAAATAGGGGGCCAGCTTAGGCAAAATGGTTATTAAAAGCACCTCAAATGTCATTTTTGTCTTTTATGGGACCAGAGGTTATCATAACCTGCTGGGGCAATGAGGGGATGAAGTATTGTTTCAAAGATTTGACCACTCAAGAATTTGGCTGGATTTCCACCACTCTCAGATACACATTTCAAGAGGTATGTTGACTTTGCTTTTCTAACCAGAGTAACACATCTATTTCTCAAATGTCTGAAGGACTGCCAGTCACAGCTAGAATCAGTCAATCTAGCCTTAGCCCAAGCTACATTTGTTTCATGAAACCATGGGTTAGACCTGTTCCTTACCTTACATTTCTTCTATGGGTCATGCTTATCTGCCACAGAGTAAAACATTCAAGGGCCTGATCCAAATCAGAGATAGAGGATAGACCCTCCCAATTGTAGAACACCAGGTCATACAGAAAATGTTGCTCATTAAAAGGGATGAAATGTCTCTTTGTAATAACGCATGGACGCGATTTAGGTAGCTTAGTATCTCTAATGCAAGCAATGGGAGAACGGTCACTGAGCTCGTTAGCAAAGATTCCATTGGCTGTACAGTATACTGTACCTATGAGGGGCGTTGGTTCAGATATCAGTTGAGTAAATAAAATGTTCAGTACAAAATATTTCAGTCTATCTGATACTGGCATCAACCAATCCAGGTTAAGATCACCCAATCTTAACCTTAGTTGGGTATTATTACCAAGACCCACATTTAGGACAAGACGTTCAAATTGCTTGGGGACAGAGGTGGTGATACACACAGCAACATTCAAGTTGTTCTTTCTGAATATGGCGACACCCCCTCCTCTGCCAGATCTATTCACATGATTTCCATTCAGAGACACATCAGTCTGGCACATACTTTTTTTAACCAAGTCTATAAATTATATAAACGATCTAAACTTGTGATATTTACATGAATCAATCCAACAGCTGCAGGATTTCAGATGCGACAGTCTCTAACACAAACATGCTATGATCAGAGAGAGAAGACGAAAGAGAGAGAGACACGGAGAGAGGAAGAAAGAGAGAGAGAGAGAGGGGGAAGAGAAAGAGAGAGAGGGAGGAAGAGCGAGAGAGGAAGAAAGAAACAGAGAGGGGGGGGAAGAGAGAGAGAGAGAGAGAGAGAGATAGAGGTTAGACAGAGGCGATTACATTAGTAGGATGTATAGCCAGGGCCACAGGAAGAATGGAATAGTTTCGATGTTAGAAAGCCACACTGACTAATACAAACATGCATGGGCACGCATGGTGTATGACATGTATTAATTGACCATTGTATCAGGTGGTTCAGCAGCTGGTGTCTGTCTGTCTGTCTGTCTGTCTGTCTGTCTGTCTGTCTGTCTGTCTGTCTGTCTGTCTGTCTGTCTGTCTGTCTGTCTGTCTGTCTGTCTGTCTGTCTGTCTGTCTGTCTGTCTGTCTGTCTGTCTGTCTGTCTGTCTGTCTTTGCCACAATGCCAGCTCCCGTCTGCTCCAATACCAAACCCACCATGACCAGCAAGTTATTAGCATAATCCATCACGAAGACAAGATGATGACAAAACAAGATGATTACCTCAGAAGTGCAGAAAACCCAATTAAACATCACCACTCCAATCTCTCATTTGCTAATTCAACTCTAGCAGGCTCCTTTATTGAAAAGCAAAATTTTTGCGACAGGCTAAATTGCAGAGCAATCTGGAGTACGTGGTGGAAGGGAAGGCCCCTAGTCAGAAGTAAACAGTTTCTGTTTGTTTGTCTGTCTGGTGATGCTGTTTGACAGGCGCTCAGAGCCTGATTACTGGCTGTGACATTTCACCAAGTGACCAGCCTGCTGATTTATGTTAACCCTGTCATCCTCTCCAGCCTGCTAGTTACTTTAACCCTGTCATCATCTCCAGCCTGCTAGTTACTTTAACCCTGTCATCCTCTCCAGCCTGCTAGTTACTTTAACCCTGTCATCATCTCCAGCCTGCTAGTTACTTTAACCCTGTCATCATCTCCAGCCTGCTAGTTACTTTAACCCTGTCATCATCTCCAGCCTGCTAGTTACTTTAACCCTGTCATCATCTCCAGCCTGCTAGTTACTTTAACCCTGTCATCATCTCCAGCCTGCTAGTTACTTTAACCCTGTCATCATCTCCAGCCTGCTAGTTACTTTAACCCTGTCATCATCTCCAGCCTGCTAGTTACTTTAACCCTGTCATCATCTCCAGCCTGCTAGTTACTTTAACCCTGTCATCATCTCCAGCCTGCTAGTTACTTTAACCCTGTTATCATCTCCAGCCTGCTAGTTACTTTAACCCTGTTATCATCTCCAGCCTGCTAGTTACTTTAACCCTGTCATCCTCTCCAGCCTGCTAGTTACTTTAACCCTGTCATCCTCTCCAGCCTGCTAGTTACTTTAACCCTGTCATCCTCTCCAGCCTGCTAGTTACTTTAACCCTGTCATCCTCTCCAGCCTGCTAGTTACTTTAACCCTGTCATCCTCTCCAGCCTGCTAGTTACTTTAACCCTGTCATCATCTCCAGCCTGCTAGTTACTTTAACCCTGTCATCCTCTCCAGCCTGCTAGTTACTTTAACCCTGTCATCCTCTCCAGCCTGCTAGTTACTTTAACCCTGTCATCCTCTCCAGCCTGCTAGTTACTTTAACCCTGTCATCATCTCCAGCCTGCTAGTTACTTTTACCCTGTCATCCTCTCCAGCCTGCTAGTTACTTTAACCCTGTCATCCTCTCCAGCCTGCTAGTTACTTTAACCCTGTCATCATCTCCAGCCTGCTAGTTACTTTAACCCTGTCATCCTCTCCAGCCTGCTAGTTACTTTAACCCTGTCATCATCTCCAGCCTGCTAGTTACTTTAACCCTGTCATCCTCTCCAGCCTGCTAGTTACTTTAACCCTGTCATCCTCTCCAGCCTGCTAGTTACTTTAACCCTGTCATCCTCTCCAGCCTGCTAGTTACTTTAACCCTGTCATCCTCTCCAGCCTGCTAGTTACTTTAACCCTGTCATCATCTCCAGCCTGCTAGTTACTTTAACCCTGTCATCCTCTCCAGCCTGCTAGTTACTTTAACCCTGTCATCATCTCCAGCCTGCTAGTTACTTTAACCCTGTCATCCTCTCCAGCCTGCTAGTTACTTTAACCCTGTCATCATCTCCAGCCTGCTAGTTACTTTAACCCTGTCATCCTCTCCAGCCTGTTCTCCTTAATCTTCATCTACACTGGAGAAGGACAGTGTGAAGGACAGTATGGATCAGACTCAGGACTTAATATGTGTCGTTGCTGAATAGTCATGGCTTTCTGGTAACCAAGACAATGTTAACAGATCTATGTCGAAATGAGCCCAAAGATTCATCAAAACTATTTTGTCTCATTAACTACTGTATATGAGAAGTCAAATAATTGGCAAAATGAATCAAATTGCAACGTGGTCAACAACACAGTACATGAGGCAGGAGGAAGCTGTGTCTACCAGTAGATGTGACTGACAGGGGAGATAATGGCAGGCGAGGAGCTCCACAGACTGCTGATTTGACACCGGGTAGAATAGATATCCATCGCTGTTGGATTAGTGTATGTTCCCCCCTAGGAGGAGGTGGGGAGGAGGAAGTGGGGAGGAGGAGGAGGAGGAGGAGGGGGAGGTGAAAAGGGGGAGGAGAGATACGTCAACATAGAACATAGACAGTGAACGTGGTGCCATGTAAATCTGACTGCAATGTTTTTAAAACACGTCATGAAGCTGTTAGATGGATGAAAACTGGCAGAGATGACTATGTGTGTGTGCGTTGGTGAGTGTGTGTGTGGACGTGTGTGGACATGTTTAACTGTGTGTGTGAGTGTGTGTGTGGACGTGTGTGGACATGTTTAACTGTGTGTGTGTGTGTGTGTGTGTGTGTGTGTGTGTGTGTGTGTGACATGTTTAACTGTGTGTGTGTGTGTGTGTGTGTGTGTGTGTGTGTGTGTGTGTGTGTGTGTGTGTGTGTGTGTGTGTGTGTGTGTGTGTGTGTGTGTGTGTGTGTGTGTGTGTGTGTGTGTGTGTGTGTGTGTGTGTGTGTGTGTGTGTGCACGGCCCCTGGCTGTATCTGTGGATGTTAATCAGTAATATGTTGAGGTGTGATATCCCTGGCTTAGCCTAATGTAGCCCTCATTATGAAGATTATCACTACTTATTAGCGTTCCCTGCCTGGGGCTAAAGGCTTATCCTACCTTATTTTCCACACACTGTGGTAATAACAAAAAAAGATTCAAATATATGCCATTTAGCAGATGCTTTTATCCAAAGCAACTTACAGTCATGCGTGCATAGATTGTACGTGCGGGTGATCCTGGGAATCGAACCCACTATCCCGGCAGTGCAATGTTCTACCAACTGAGCTACAGAGGACCACATTCTGAGCCAATGCTGGGATGATCAAACTGCCTAGTCTCCTAGTTAACATGATCAATCAGGGAGTCGTGTTAGTTTACGGATAAATATATGGATTATAGACGTTATGCTCCATGTTTCATATGCTCTTCGTGCTGTGTTTCAGAATTCCACACATAAAGTAGAATAAAAATCCTCTGTGTTTTCATGAGGAGCTCAACTCTGATGAAAGTCGTTTGAATAATTCAGAGCAGGAAGCAGAACGCATGGAGCTTTGTACCGAACGACTAAAGGACAACTACAGCCGGACATGTTTCCCCCTCACTGGAAAAGAGAGGCAACTGCAAAGTTCTCCGAATCTGAGTGGACTCTGAAAACCTGCACACAAACTACTGTTTGCCTCGTCTATGCTATAGTCCAGTGGTTCCTAACCAGGGGTAGTAGGATCCCTGGGGGCACTTGATGTATCCACAGGGGGTACTTGAGAAGACTCATGAGACCATTGGCCTAATGTTAAAATACACATGAGGGGGTACTTCAGGGGTACTCTGGGCAGAGTAAAATTCAGTTGGTGGAACAATAACCAAAAAACGTTAGGAACCACTGCATAGGCTAAGACTGGTATGTACAGGATGAGTTCAATACATCAAAATCTTGTGTTGTACACGATACAATTTTCCTCCATGTTTGGAACATTTAACTTCATCCTCACATGGCTCCAGGAATTCTGTAGTATACGAGGAGTGTCCTTACGGAATAGCAGGTTGGTTTGAGGTGCTACTGAGTCCCAGTACAATGATGAGTGCATCGCTCCACCACTCCAGGTTTCCGCTGCCTCCAAGCCGACCGTCTGTCTGTCTGGCATCCTATCACTTTTAATTATCTTTTCTAACTGTGTTTTGGCCTGACCAGGGAGGACTGGGAATCTGCTGGCCAGATCATGCAGGTGTAAGCTCTCATCCCCCTCTCTATTGCTGAAGGGACAGTAATTAACAGTGTTTGTTTGCCACGCTCCATTTAATGATGAAGGGATCAAACTGAGAAATGATCATGACCACTCGCACAGTGATCCCTGGCTACCGAGCCGAGCACGACAGGAGAGGACTGAAGGAGAGAGGGAACGAGGGACGAGAAAAGAGCAGAACGGGGTGGGATGAAATGAAGGTAAAGGGTTCAACGTGCACTGGACCTGGCTGTTCCAAATAATTGTCATGTTCAGAGAAAGAACACCACTCATCTTTCGCCCTCTCCTCCTGTTGTGTTCTGCTGCACTACCCAAGTGCATTATAACATACCTATTAAATACAGAACTGAAGTGCCTACTGAGATGATGTCGGGATGTGTAGAAGAAGAGTATGCATGTGGTGATGGAGTGCTAATCTCGCCGAGTAAACGTACACTTAATTATACCTATCGTGTCCTTCTGTTACTGAGCCTACTACACGACACCTCCTCTCCTCTCTTCCTCCTCTTTCCGCCCTGCCACAGCTGTGTGTCCTCATCTGTGGAGAGATCAGGCTGGCACACTGTCACCCTGCTTGTCACAGCGGACACCAGGAACGAAGGGACACGATGGGCTACAATTACCAGAGATGGCATGGCAGCCATTACACAGCTTAGCAGGCCATGACTCATCAACCTCCTCCACCCTCCATTTCCATCCTCCATTTCCACCTTCAATCTGAGGGCTGAGGGAGACAGCCTCTCATTTCAAGAGGCCTGTAGGATGGCACACTGGAGGGGGAAATGGAGAAGAGGAGAAAAGAGGGAGATGTATTTTTTTTTTTTTACAGAGAAGAAGAAGCTGGCAAAAAGGCAAAGGAGTCGATTGGCTCTAGAGAGAGTTCTAACAGGAAAGAGGCAGGCTGGAAATTATGCTCTGGCACTTCCTAAATTAAAGTGGGTAGGGATTCTGGGTAATCTGGACCTGAGGAAATAGGGTCCTTGGCCACCGCAGGGAGGGAGGATAGACTTGTGAACATAATTTAGGTTTTTATCCTCCTCCCGCCTATATTCTTCTGGTTTTGGCATACTGTAGTCCTGTGAATCGTGTGCAAAATTGACACATTTGTTCTGTCTGCAGGCAAATCATTTATTAAAGGGATACTGTGAGAATTCGAGATTTAGGTCGTGTTTCTACTGACCCAGAGTCAGATGAACTCATGGATACCACTTTTATGTCTCTGCGTGCAGTTTGGAGATGATAGAATTTAGCATATCGTTAGCTTAGCGCAAGTCTCCAGGTACAGTATCCTCTCAAAAGCAGGGAAATATACTTTCTAATAACTCCAATGCTGGGTGGTTGGTCAGTCTTTTCCAAGCTATACATTGTAATCAATATTTGACAAATTTGTTAATTTTACCAAAGATGGTCTACTATATTGACAAGATAGTCGATTGACAGCTCTAACAATGGAAATACTGTACATGTCCACAAAGATGGAAGGAGGCTAGATCAGATGGGACCATTCTAGCCAATGAGAGGGACAGATAGGTGTCAACAACAAGCCATAGAGAACATTGTATGTGTCCAAATGGCATTAACTGGGAATCGAACCCACAATCCTGGCATTGCAAGCGCCATGCTCTACCAACTGAGCAATTGAAGACCCCTAGCTTGCTTAGCAGCAGTCCAGCCAGCGGTAATAGAAGAAAAATAACACATTTCTGTGTTCTCTCGTTAAAATGCAAGAAACAAACCTGATCTGGCAGACACACTACCACACGTGTCACGCTATATTGGGTCCTTCCTGAAAAGACTCACTGGTCTGTCTTCCTGGGAAACTGGAGGAAAAATAGGGTCATTAAAAGGCATGGTTCACGCTGCCCTCATTCCCCACCTCCCCATCTCATCTCATCTCTGTCTCTTTCCCGCCAAGTAAAGGGTGGGGGGGTGGCAGGTGGGAGGACCCACTGGGACACCTTGCTGTCTCTCTGTCACACTGGTCTCACACAGGGACTTCAGGTAAGTAGGTAAGGGCGTGCGTGTGAATGGGTGTGTGTATACAGCTTGACGACTGTATGTTTGCATTACATGCACTAGGGTGTGTGTATCTGTCTGGGTGGGTGTGCTTACAGCACGTGCGTAAGTGTGTAGGTGTAGGTGTGCACATCTATAGTATGCATTCCATGTCCTTGAAACAGAGGTAAATACAAGTCAGTTGGAGGGGTTGTGTGCTCTTCCCTTCAGTACCCTTCTCTCCCCCTTCTCTTCAGTACCCCCTGTCAGCCCACTGCCTGCATGCGGACCACTGCACACTCGGAGGTGCCAGACCATAATCATTCTGGACAGCACAGAGGAGCCACCGCGTCAACTGCCTACCACCTCCCCAGATCTCTCTCTCTCCTGTACAGGCAACAATGTGTGTGTGTGTGTGTGTGTGATAGAGAGAGAGAGAGAGAGAGGTCATGTGTGAAATGGGTGGACCTGTGATAGATAAGTGGATTTGCTGTCCATCCAAGAGGAAAGCAAGCAAGATAAATTGACTGTCAAAAAACACAGACACACAGGCAGGTGGGACTGAACAGACTGGGGTGTGGTCTCTAGTGTGTGTGTGTCTGAACTGGCACTATTTACTGCAGTGTCTCATGGTTCACTGCCTTGCATGCACTGCCAATAACGACTCGACCACAAAGGACACGCACACACATTTTTTTGAAAGAGTGTGAGGCACAGTTCCATTTTTTCCACAGCTGAGTGAGCAAGGTACTTAACCTGGATAGCTAGGGTGGGCGCTAACTGCGTTCTGCCTGGCCATGCAGCTGTAGCCACAGATAGTATGTTAAACAAGCCTGGGTGCCCTGGCTACCACGCTGAGGAGACCTTCATTATCATAAATGACACTGGAAACACACACACACATACACACTAACACACACACACACACACACACACACACACACACACACACACACACACACACACACACCGGGTAACAGTCAGAGGCGTCTGTCTGCTACAGCCACCCGCCTTCATCATCATAAACTCCATAAACAAAAATCCATACTCAATTCATTCCACTCACAGAGTTATCATGGGAGACTCTTAATCCAGAAGTGACAGCGCTAACCCAATACCATAGCCTACCGCCCATAACATAATAATAAATGCATTGACTTGACTGTACTTCAACTTGTTACGTCGAGCTGCGGTGAACTAAAATGCGGTATCACCTGTCTGGCAGCTTCTAGACCAGGGCTCTCCAGTCCAACCCTGTTCGTGGAGAGCCACCTTCCTGTAGGTTATCAATCCAACCTGCTGTCACTGACCTGATTCAGTTCATCAACCAGCAAGTTATTAGAATCTGGTGCACTAGATTAGCGCTGGAGCCCTGTTCTATAAAACAAAACAGACAAATGGATTGAAATGTTGTCATCAGCTTAGAACCTGTTAGTTAGTCACAGCCAACCGCAGTACAGAAGACGTAATAGAATGAAACAGACTAGCCAATAAGAGTGCAGAACCCTTAATAAGGCAATTAACAGTCAGGACATGCAATTTGGCAATTACTGCACGATAAAGAAAGACATGATTAGAAATATGCCTGAATAGAAACGTAAATACACAACATAATCTCTGGTTCATGTGAGGCAAAGTTCAAAGCTCTTGCTCGTGTCACTTGTCATGTGAAGCATGAATGAAATCAAAGGTGAATGAAATCAAATGACGAAGCACTCAAAAAGCTACTATCACCGCAGCTATTATCACTGCTATTACCACCTGTTCAGTTTAAGATTGAGGCAATTGGAATAAGATCTAGCATAATGTGTAGTAATTGTGTCATACATTTATACAGTAGTAATACTCTGTATTCAGGCATAAGTACACTATATATACAAAAGTATGTGGACGCGCCTTCAAATTCAGACACAACTGTTGGCGCCAGGTGTATAAAATCGACAGCACAGCCATGCAATCTCCACAGTTAAACATTGGCATAAGATTTGCCAGTACTGAAGAGCTCAATGACTTTTATCACGGCACCGTCATAGGATGCCACCTTTCCAGCAAGTAAGTTCGGAACATTTCTGATGTGGTAGGCCACATAAGCTCACAGAATGGGACCGCTAAGTACTGAAGCGCGTAGCATATAAAAATCCTTTGTCCTCAGTTGCAACGCTCACTACCGAGTTCCAAACCGCCTTCGGAAGCAACGTCAGCACAATAACTGTTCGTTGGGAGCTACATAAAATGGGTTTCAATGGCCGAGCAGCCGCACACAAGCTTAAGATCACCATGTGCAATGCCAAGCGTTGGCTGGAGCAGTTGAAACGCGTTCTCTAGAATTATGAATCACGCTTCACCATCTGGAAGTCTGATGGACAAACCTGGGTTTGGCGGATGCCAGGAGCACGCTACGTGCCCAAATGCATAGTGCCAACTGTAATGTTTGAGGGAGGAGGAATAATGATCTGAGGCTGTTTTTCATGGTTTGGGCTAGACCCCTAAGTTCCAGCGAAGGGAAATCTTTATGCTACAGCATACAATGACATTCTAGACGATTCTGTGGTTCCAACTTTGGGAAAGGCCCTTTCCTGTTTCAGCATGACAATGCCCCCGTGCACAAAGCAAGGTCCATATAGAAATGGTTTGTCGAGATTGGTGTGGAAGAACTTGACTGGCCTGCACAGAACACCTGACCTTAACCTCATCGAACAACTTTGGGATGAATTGGAACGGCGATTGCTAGCCAAGCCTAACTGCCCAACATCAGTGCCCACTAATATGCTCTTGTGGATGAATGAAAGCAAGTCCCCGCAGCAATGTTCCAACATCTAGTGGAATTCCTTCCCAGAATAGTGGAGGCTGTTATAGCAGCAAGGGGGGACCAACTCCATATTAATGCCCATGATTTTGTAATGAGATATTCGAGCAGGTGTCCACAAACTTATGGTCATGTAGTGTATGATATACAGTCGGAAGTTTACATACACTTAGGTTGGAGTCATTAAAACTCGTTTTTCAACCACTCCACAAATTTCTTGTTAACAAACTATAGTTTTGGCAAGTCGGTTAGGACATCTACTTTGTGCATGACACAAGTCATTTTTCCAACAATTGTTTACAGACAGATTATTTCACTTATAATTCACTGTATCACAATTCCAGTGGGTCAGAAGTTTACATACACTAAGTTGACTGTGCCTTTAAACAGCTTGGAAAATTCCAGAAAATGATGTCATGGCTTTAGAAGCTTCTGATAGGCTAATTGACATAATTTCAGTCAATTGGAGGTGTACCTGTGGATGTAGTTCAAGGCCTACCTTCAAACTCAGTGCCTCTTTGCTTGACATCATGGGAAAATCAAAAGAAATCAGCCAAGACCTCAGAAAAAAAATTGTAGACCTTCTCAAGTCTCATTCATCCTTGGGAGCAATTTCCAAACATCTGAAGGTACCACGTTCATCTGTACAAACAACAGTACGCAAGTATAAACATCATGGGGCCATGCAGCCGTCATACTGCTCAGGAAGGAGATGCTTTCTGTCTCCTAGAGATGAACGTACTTTGGTGCGAAAAGTGCAAATCACTCCCAGAACAACATCAAAGGACCTTGTGAAGATGCTGGAGGAAACAGGTACAAAAGTATCTATATCCACAGTAAAATGAGTCCTATATCGACATAACCGAAAGGCCGCTCAGCAAGGAAGAAGCCACTGCTCCAAAACCGCCATAAAAAAGCCAGACTACGGTTTGCAACTGCACATGGGGACAAAGATCGTACTTTTTGGAGAATTGTCCTCTCTGGTCTGATGAAATAAAAATAGAACTGTTTGGCCATAATGACCATCGTTATGTTTGGAGGGAAAAGGGGGAAGCTTGCAAGCCGAAGAACACCATCCCAACCGTGAAGCATCGGGGTGGCAGCATCATGTTGTGGGGGTGCTTTGCTGCAGGAGGGACTATGCACTTCACAAAATAGATGGCATCATGAGGCAGGAACATTATGTGGATATATTGAAGCAACATCTCAAGACATCAGTCAGGAAGTTGAAGCTTGGTCGCAAATGGGTCTTCCAAATGGACAATGACCCCAAGCATCCTTCCAAAGTTGTAGCAAAATGGACAACAAAGGACAACAAAGTCAAGGTATTGGAGTGGCCATCACAAAGTCCTGACCTCAATCCTATAGAAAATGTGTGGGCAGAACTGAAAAAACTTGTGCGAGCAAGGAGGCCTACAAACCTGACTCAGTTACACCAGCTCTATCAGGAGGAATGGGCCAAAATTGTGGGAAGCTTGTGGATGGCTGCCCGAAACGTTTCACCCAAGTTAAACAATTTAAAGGCAATGCTACCACATACTAATTGAGTGTATGTGAACTTCTGACCCACTGGGAATGTGATGAAAGAAATAAAAGCTGAAATAAATCATTCTCTCTACTATTATTCTGACATTTCACATTCTTAAAATAAAGTGGTGATCCTAACTGACCTAAGACAGGGGATTTTTACTAGGATTAAATGTCAGGAATTGTCCAAAACAGAGTTTAAATGTATTTGGCTAAGGTGTATGTAAACTTCTGACTTCAACTGTAAATGCTAAGATGGTGTTGGTACTGCATGGTATTATGAATGTGGTGTACGTACATTATTTTGATGGTGTTGGTACTATATGGGTGTATGAGTGTGGTGTAGGTACAGTGTTACTATTCTGATGGTGTTGTTGCATTGGCCCTAATCCTCTGCAGAGCTGGCTGTGTTGCAACACTCTCCCCTGCCTACACACACAAAGACAAGCCCTGCTAGATTTTCTGCTCCACAGAATTAGGTGCAGCTAGCTAATAACAACATCCCGCTGTGACCAAGCCTGCCAGGGCTCACATACACACACACATAATTGGACACACACACACACACACACACACACACACACACACACACACACACACACACACACACACACACACACACACACACACACACACACACACACACACACACACACACACACACACACACACACACACACACACACACACACACACCCAAATGCACATGGAAATCCACTCCAACACACAGAGACAGAGAAAGACACACACATCTGCACACATATTCGTAAACAGACTCACACAAACAAATGTACACACACATACACACACATTCACACACGTTGCTCTGTGCTGCAGCCAGTAAGAAGGTTCAGGTCCCTCCCTGCTAGGCTGTCCCCCACCCTGCCTCCAACTGCCTCTCTGTGCAAGGCTCAATTTGCCATCAGGAGATATCGATTCTGCTGCCTGCAGGCTTTTTATAGCAACCAGCACCATCATTAGGGCCCAGCCCAAACACTGCCTGCCTGCCTCCCTGCCCATCTGAGAGAGACAGGGTGTAGAGAAAGATGGAGAGTAGAGAAAGACGGAGAGAGAGAGTGAGAGCGAGCGAGACATATACAGTAGAAGGAGAGATAGCTAGAGGGGGGGCGAGAGAGAGAGAGAGAGAGAGAGAGAGAGAGAGAGAGGATTTGGAAATAGAGAGGGAGAGATGGCAAGGAATCAGGAAGACAGAGAGTCAGAGGAATGAGGAAGACAGAGAGTCAGAGGACTGAGGAAGACAGAGAGTCAGAGGATTGAGGAAGACAGAGAGTCAGAGGAATGAGGAAGACAGAGAGTCAGAGGCTTGAGGAAGACAGAGAGTCAGAGGAATGAGGAAGACAGAGAGTCAGAGGAATGAGGAAGACAGAGAGTCAGGGGAATGAGGAAGACTGAGAGTCAGGGGAATGAGGAAGGGAAAGGGAGAGTGAAAGAGAAAGAGAGAGGAAGAGGTACTGCAGAGTGAAGAGAGAGGGAGAAACAGAGAGAGAAGGAGAGAGAGACATGGAAAAAAAACTCAGAAATACTGGTGCCTTGTTATTTATCACTAATTACACATGTACTTTATATTCCATATGCTAATGTAAGTGCAGTCACACTGTGATATGTGCTGTAGCATAAGAAACAGCCTAAGTAGGATTTACTGCCTAATGTTAGGTAACATCTTGGTAATCACTTCATTTCCCTGGCTTCTATTACATAGGCATTCAATTAATATGTATCCTAAGTAGCTTTCAAAACAGAGCTGAGGGGGTGTTGTCGCTATCTTAATTAGGGTAGATATTCCTAAATCATAAACATACACACATAGTGTGATTGAAAGAAATCATGGTTGACTATATTACCAAATCATAAACATATAAGACATGCTTTCATTTGTGTGCGTGTGTCCTTACTTGCATGTGCATGTGTGTGCATACGTACATGAGTGTGTGTGTGCTTGTGTGTGCGTGTGTGTGTGTGTGAGAGAGTGTACATGCGTGTGTGAGTGTACATGCGTGTGTATGTGTTTGTGTGTATTTTCAGTACCCCCTGCCCTAGGGTGCAACATTAATCTGTAATTTGCTGTCTGGTGTGATACACAGCAGTGTAAAACCTGTTCTTATCTCTCTACTAAAGCACTACTAGGTGTTCAAACAACCTACACTACACACACTAACCAATATGCAACACAGACAGAGAGAGAGGGAGAAAGAGAGAGAGACCAAAATAAAGAGAGAGCTGGCTAACCTTTCTCTAACTCTGTCCCCAACACATTAACCCTCTCTCCCTCTCTCCCTCCATTCCTCCCTCCCAGACATCTTCCACTGCTCCAGTGTCCTCCTGACTCCAGTCTAATTGCTCTTTGATTGGTGAATTTATGTGCCCCACCTATGTATGTCCATTACTATACACTTCTCAGTATTGGTCACAACAACAACAACAAGAACAACACCAGCCAGCAGCCAGGTCCATACATGCCCATTTAGCATGTCCACCCCACTCGCCCGCTCCCCTCCGACTGGAACTTATCCTCCAGCTCTGAATCAATGATTACGATGCAGAGGGAATTGCTCTCTCTCTCTCTCTCTCTCTTTCATTCAGCGCCACCACCACTCCACCCAGCCGGCAGATTGAATAACACAATCAAATTATAGTGGTAGAGTATAAACAGCTTTCAGCTTTCAGGGCATAAACAGCTTTCAGGGCATGAAAAGCATTCAGCTTTCAGGGCATAAACAGCATTCAGCCCAATGGAGGGGGTTTCAGCAGCATGAGATGGTGTGGCATGCAGGCCAAGCAGGATAGGGTCGTTTGAAACTCCCGAGAGGCCCAATCATGGGCCTGTCACTTATGAAAATGCCGCATAATGCCGTTCTATTGGGGGACATTACATTAAGTGTCCTCGGGCTGTTGTGTCAAGTTGACAAGCCACAGTGGAGGAAATTGGAAAAGACATCAACACACGGAAACACACAAATAACCTATACACAATTATATACAATAGACATAGATACACAGAAACGTAAATGCCCTATTGTAATCATAAACACTTGGAAAGAGAAATACACCTATTTTGTGCTCACAAAGGCAGTCATATAAACACTCCCTTCAAAATATACTGACTTTTACAGTACATGCATGCACATACATTTGACACCATTCATACTGTACACTAAAGCTGTACATGTTCAACTGCAGGCTTATCTCACAAGACATTTCCCGTCTTCTATACCCAATGGGTAAGTGCGCTGTAAGAAAAATCGTGTTGTTTTTACGATAACTTACTGGCATCCAGTTACCTGTAAGTTACGGTAAAAAAAGGTACAGTTTGTTACCGTAAATTCAAAATACACTATGATTTAACAGTACATTACTATAAACTGTATATTAATGTACTGTTTAACCAAAGTTTATTTGGAATTTATGGTAACATACTGTACCTTTTTTTTACAGTAACTTACAGGTAACTGGTCGCCAGTAAGTTACCGTAAAAGCAACAGGATTTTTTTTGACAGTGTGTGCTAAAACATTTAAATTGAAATCGATATGCTGACATCTCCTACAGGGCTTACACATTCAGATTGTTCAGATCGTTATTACTAAACTGAGAATTTTTGTCAGGCAATGAAGCCTCAACTAGCCTTGGGACAGCATCCTCATCCCTCCTTGCTCCCGTCGCCTCCTACTCCACACATGTAGCTCAACATTGAGGTATAATCTAATACATCATCCGGTTTGTGATCGTCTCAAGACCATGGCAACACGTGGAAACCCATGGCTGGATCTATGAAGGGTTTATACCTCTATTTGTAGAAGATTGACTTCTAGAAGTTTCTGGATCAATGAAATGAGAACTTCAGATTGTGTATGGTTTCGATATCTCTGGGCCAAAAATGCAACTACCGGATGCATCACAAGAACTGATGTGGATGATGTTAACCCATTGTGGGAAATGATGCTAAACTCTTATAAGAGCTTTCAGAGGACTCAGGTCTGTGTTCAGACATCCAGAATTCAGTATCTCTAAAGGAGAAAACTCACCAGACCGATTGTCGGTAAGTACAGCACAGAGCCGTTTGTTTGCAGTTCGTTAGCTTGCAATCGGCGTGTTTTTTTTTATACTGTAGGTGCCACCCACCGGCGGTGGCTGACGGACGTCATTTCCGCCTGCTTCTACATGTAGAATCGGTTTAAGCTCGGTTTGCAAATTACAGCCGCCAACTTTTTCAGAGATCCTAAGTACTATCAGTCGGCAAACGCTCGACAATCCTATTGGTCTGTCTGTGCCTTAAGCAACAGGTGTGGGGTTGGGACTAGTTCAACCAGGTCACCCGTGATACAAGTCAGTATCCGACGCCCATCAATGTCTGACGACATTGGGAGATGACGTGTAAACCGGCCACTACGGGCAACAGTAAGCGCTATTACCTTCAAGTAGGTTTCGGATTTGCTAGGGCATTGTGGACGGGGAGAGCAGATTGGTGTAAGCATCTCCCTCTGATTCCAAAGGTTGCATGTTTGAATCCAGCAACAGAACGTTGTTTTTGAGATATTTGTTTTAAGCCTATCCCAAACCTTAACCCTTAACTTAACCATTCGGAGTTAATGCCTAAACTTAACCTTAAAAATGTGGGGTTAAGGCCTAAACTTAACCTTAAACACGTTGAAATTTGACGTTTGCAACAACGAAATATGATGTTTGAGAAACATCGATGATGTGAGACAGAGCTAGAGCTAGCATGGGACTTCTGAGTATGCCTTCTTTATTAAGTGGTCTGCTACTCTGTCTGACTCCCTCTCTAACAGGGACAATTTACACAAACACAGAGCAGATAGCTGTCATAGGATGGATGATTTGTATCCCATTAAGTCTCTCCATTTCCTCTCTCTCTCTCTCTCCATCTATCCATCTATCCATCCATCTCTTCACTTTTATCGCTCTCTCGCTCTCTATCCATTCATCTCTCTCCCCTTTTCTCTCTCTCGCTCTCTCCATCCATCCATCCATCCATCTCTCTCTCTATATCTACTGTAATTCTCTCCTTTGATATGAACTGCATATACTGAAACAGTGAGTCACTCTGTGGGAAGATAAATAATCCTGCTGTCACTTCAGGGCTGGCCTTATGAAATAGAAGAGGCTGTACACACTCTTATGCCGTAACATCACTAACACTCCACACATACTGTACAGTACCAGCCAAACGTTTGGACACACCGACTCCTTCAAGGGTTTTTCTTTTTTTAAACTATTTTCTACATTGTAGAATAATTGTGAAGACATCAAAACTATGAAATAACACATATGGAATCATGTAGTAACCACAAAAGTGTGAAACAAATCAAAATATATTTTATATTGGAGATTCTTCAAAGTAGCCCCCTTGCCGATGACAGCTTCACTCTGCGGTCCAACTCATCCCAAACCATCTTAATTAGGTTGAGGTTGGGTGATTGTGGAGGCCAGGTCATCTGATGCAGCACTCCATAACTCTCCTTCTTGTTGAAATAGCCCTTACACAGCCTGGAGGTGTGTTGGGTCATTGTCCTGTTGAAAAAAAAGATAGTCCCACTAAGCGCAAACCAGATGGAATGGCGTGTCGCTGCAGAACGCAGCAGTAGACCTGCTGGTTAAATGTGCCTTGAATTCTAAATAAATCACTGACAGTGTCACCAGCAAAGCACAATCACATCTCCTCCTCCATGCTTCACGGTGGGAACCACACATGCAGGGATCATCCGTTCACTTACTATGCGTCTCACAAAGACACAGCGGTTGGAATCAAAAATCTCAAATTTGGACTCATCAGACCAAAGGACAGATTTCCACCGGTCTAATGTCCATTGCTCGTGTTTCTTGGCCCAAACTAGTCTCTTATTCTTATTGGTGGACTTTAGTAGTGGTTTCTTTGCAGCAATTCGACCACAAATGCCTGATTTACGCAGTCTCCTCTGAACAGTTGATGTTGAGATGTGTCTGTTACTTATTCTCTGTAGCAGAGGTAACTCTGGGTCTTCCTTTCCTGTGGCAGTCCTCATGAGTGGTAGTTTCATCATAGTGCTTGATGGTTTTTCGACTGCACTGACCTTCTTGTCTTAAAGTAATAATGGACTGTCATTTCTCTTTGCTTATTTGAGCTGTTCTTGCCATAATATGGACTTGGTCTTTTACCAAATAGGGCTATCTTCTGTATACCACCCCAACCTTGTCACAACACAACGGATTGTCTCAAACACATTAAGAAGGAAAGAAATTCCACAAATTAACTTTTAACAAGGCACACCTGTTAATTGAAATGCATTCCAGGTTACTACCTCATTAAGCTGGTTGAGAGAATGCCCAGTGTGTGCAAAGCTGTCATCAGGCAAAGGGTGGCTATTTGAAGAATCTCAAATATAAAATATATTTGATTTGTTTAAAACTTTTTTGGTTACTACATGATTGTATGTGTTATTTCAGTGTTTTGATGTCTTCACTATTATTCTACAATGTAGAAAATAGTATAAATAAAGAAAACCCCCGAATGAGTAGGTGTGTCCAAACATGATCATACACACATGTATACAAATACTTATATAGACACACACAACTATATACAGTGCCTTCAGAAAGTATTCATACCCCTTGACTAATTCCCTATTTTGTTGTGTTACAGCCTGAATTCAAAAGGGATAAAAAAAGAAAAAAAAATTCTCACACATTTACGCACAATACCAACAATGACAAAGTGAAAGCATGTTTTTAGAAAATGTAGCAAATATATTGAATATAAAATACTGAAATATCTAATTTACATAAGTATTCACACCCCTGAGTCAATGCTTTGTAGAAGCCCCTTTGGCACCTATTACAGCTGTGAGTCTTTCTGGGTAAGTCTCTAAGAGCTTTCTACACCTGGATTGAGCAACATTTGACCAGTATTCTTTTCATAATTCTTTAAGCTCTTTCAAATTGGTTGTTGATTATTACTAAGCAACCATTTTCAGTTCTTGCCAAAGATTTCCAGGTAGATTTAAGTCAACTCTGTAACTCGGCCACTCAGGAACATTCACTGTCTTCTTGGTAATCGACTCCAGTTTAGATTTGGTCTTGTATTTGGTCTTGTCAGAGTGACCATCGGGTTCGTGGTCACCCCCTTGACCAAGGCCTTTCTCCCCCGATTGCTCAGTTTGGCCAGGCGGCCAGCTGTAGGAAGAGTCTTTGTGGTTCCAAACTTCTTCCATTTAAGAATGATGGAGGCCACTATGTTCTTGAGGACCTTCAATGCTGCAGAAATGTGCTGGTACCCTTCCCCAGATCTGTGCCTCAACACAATCCTGTCTCGGAGATCTACGGACAATTTCTTCGACCTCATTTAATATATATATATATATATATATATATATATATATTATATATATATATATATATATATATACATTTTCATTTAATTAACTAGGCAAGTCAGTTAAGAACTAATTCTTATATACAATGAGAGCCTACACTGGCCAAACCTGGACGATGCTGGGCCAATTGTACACCGCCATATGGGACTCCCAATCACAGCCGGTTGGGATACAGCCTGTATTCAAACCAGGGTGTCTGTAGTGACGCCTCTAGCACTAAGGCCTTATACCACTGCGCCACTCGGGAGCAGTCTTTGGGAGCCCATAGCTTGGTGTTTGCTCTGACATGTACTGTCAACTGTGGGACCTTACATACACAAGTGTGTGTCTTTTGAAATCATGTCCAATCAATTGAATTTACCACAGGCGGACTCCAATCAAGGATGATCAATGGAAACAGGATGCACCTGAGCTCATTTTTGCGTCTCATAGCAAAGGGTCTGAATACTTAAGTAAATAAGGTATTTCTGTTTTTATTTTGTCATCATTTGCAAACATTTCTAAAAACCTGTTTTCACTTCATCATTATGGGGTTCAATTCTTTAGGCTCTAATCTATGGATTTCACATGACTGGGCAGGGGTGCATCCCCCCTCTGGGGAGCCAGGCGTAGCCAATCAGAATGAGAAATACTACTCCTCATCAAGTTTGATGGGTTCCGTTGGTGTACAGCAATCTTTAAGTCATACCACAGATTCTCAAATGGATTGAGGTCTGGGATTTTACTAGGCCATTCCAAGACATTTAAATGTTTACCCTTAAACCACTTGAGTGTTGCTTTAGCAGTATGCCTAGGGTCATTGTCCTGCTGGAAGGTGAACCTCCATCCCAGTCTCAAATCTCTGAAAGACTGAAACAGGTTTCCCTCAAGAATTTCCCTGCATTTAGAGCCATCCATCATTCCTTCAATTCTGACCAGTTTCCCAGTTCCTGCCGATGGAAAAACATCCCACAGCATGATGCTGCCAACACCATGCTTCACTGTGGGGATGGTGTTCTCGGGGTGATGAGAGGTGTTGGGTTTGCACTAGACATAGCGTTTTCCTTGATGGCCAAAAAGCTCAATTTTAGTCTCATCTGACCAGAGTACATTCTCCATATATTTGGGGAGTCTCCCACATGCATTTTGGCAAACACCAAACGTGTTTTCTTATTTTTTTCTTTAAGCAATGGATTTTTTCCAGCCACTCTTCCGTAAAGCCCAGCTTTGTGGAGTGTACGGCTTAAAGTGGTCCTATGGACAGATACTCCAATCTTCCGCTGTGGAGCTTTGCAGCTCCTTCAGGCCATGCTCAAGGTCCTAAACGATATCATAACCGCCATCGATAAAAGACAATAATGTGCAGCCGTATTCATCGACCTGGCCAAGGCTTTCGACTCTGTCAATCACCACATTCTTATCGGCAGACTCAACAGCCTCAACTACTTCTCAGAGTTCAGTGTGTCAAATCGGAGGACCTGTTGTCCGGACCTCTGGAAGTCTCTATGGGGGTGCCACAGGGTTCAATTCTCGGGCCAACTCTTTCCTCTGTATACATCAATGATGTCGCTCTTGCTGCTGGTGATTCTCTGATCCACCTATATGCAGACAACACCATTCTATACACTTCTGGCCCTTCTTTGGACACTGTGTTAACTAACCTCCAGACGAGCTTCAATGCCATACAACTCTCCTTCCGTGGCCTCCAATGGCTCTTAAATGCAAGTAAAACTAAATGCATGCTCTTCAACCGATCGCTGCCCGCACCTGCCCGCCCATCCAGCATCACTACTCTGGACGGTTCTGAATTTGAATATGTGGACAACTACAAATACCTAGGTGTCTAGATAGACTGTAAACTCTCCTTCCAGACTCACATTAAGCATCTCCAATCCAAAATTAAATCTAGAATCGGCTTCCTATTTCGCAACAAAGCATCCTTCACTCATGCTGCCAAACATACCTTCGTAAAACTGACTATCCTACCGATCCTCGACTTCGGCGATGTCATTTACAAAATAGCCTCCAACACTCTACTCAGCAAATTGGATGCAGTCTATGACAGTGCCATCCATTTTTTCACCAAAGCCCCATATACTACTACCCACCACTGTGACCTTTATGTTCTCGTTGGCTGGCCCTCACTTCATATTCGTCGCCAAACCCACTGGCTCCAGGTCATCTATAAGTCTCTGCTAGGTAAAGCCCCACCGTATCTCAGCTCACTGGTCACCATAACAACACCCACCTGTAGCATGTGCTCCAGCAGGTATATTTCACTGGACTCATATCTCCCTCACTAACTTTAAGCATCAGCTGTCAGAGCAGCTCACAGATCATTGCACTTGCACATAGCCCTACCTGTAAATAGCCCATCCAACTACCTCATCCCTATATTGTTATTTATTTTAAAAAAATTGCTCCTTTGCACCCCGGGTATCTCTACTTGCACATTCATCTTCTGCACATCTATCACTCCAGTGTTCAATTGCTAAATTGTAATTACTTCGCCACTACGGCCTATTTATTGCCTTTCCTCCCTCACCTCATTTGCACACACTGTATATAGACTTTTCTATTGTGTTATTGACTGTACGTTTGTTTATTCCATGTGTAACTCTGTGTTGTTGTTTGTGTCACACTGCTTTGCTTTATCTTGGCCAGGTCGCAACTTGTTCTCAACTGGCCTACCTGGTTAAATAAAGGTGAAATAAAAAAATTCAAAAAGGGTTATCTTTGGTCTCTTTGTTGCCTCTCTGATTAATGCCCTCTCTTGGTGTCAAAACTTCCGCCGAAGTCGGTCCCTCTCCTTGTTCGGGCGGCGCTCGGCGGTCGACGTCACCGGTCTTTTAGCCATCGCCAATCCACTTTTCATTTTCCATTTGTTTTGTCTTTGTTTTCTACACACCTGGTTTCTATTCCCCAATTACATGTTCATTATTTAACCCTCTGTTTCCCACATGTTAGTGTGCGTGTTTATTGATTGTTCATGGCGGTACTTGTCAGCTGGTTATGTTTGCCGGGTTATGCATTTACGCCCGTTATTTTCGAGTGACCGGTATTTCTCCGCACTTTGAGTATTGTCTGTATACTGGTGCTGTCGTGGAATTAAAAACCTTGTACACTAATTTCTACTCTCCTGCGCCTGATTCACTGCACCAGTTAACCACCGCCTGGCACTTGGCAGGTTTGTTGTGGTGCCATATTCGTTCCATTATTTAACAATGGATTTAATGGTGCTTCGTGGGATGTTCAAAGTTTTGGATATTTTTTATAACCCAACCCTGATCTGTACTTCTCCACAACTTTGTCCCTGACCTGTTTGGAGAGCTCCTTGGTCTTCATGCTGCCGCTTGCTTAGTGGTGTTGCAGACTCTGTGTCCTTTTAGAACAGGTGTATATATACTGAGATTATGTGACAGATCATGTGACACTTAAATAAAGACCGCCTGTGTGCAATCTAACTAATTATGTGATTTCTGAAGGTAATTGGTTACACCAGATCTTATATAGGGGCTTCATAGCAAAGGGGGTGAATACATACAGTATGCACGCACCGCTTTTCCGTTATAAATTTGTATTTATTTTTTGAAACAAGTGATTTCTTTCATTTCACTTCCCCAATTTGGACTATTTGTGTATGTTCATTACATGAAATCCAAATAAAAATCAATTTAAATTACAGGTTGTAATGCAACAAAATAGGAAAAACGCCAAGGTGGAATTAATACTTTTGCAAGGCACTGTATTTCAGCTCATGAAACATGGGACAAACACTTTATATGTTACATTTTATATTTTTTTTTATATTGTTTTCGGGACAAAAAGTTAATTAGTTTGCCACATTTTCTGCAGTATTCATTTAGTGCATTGTTGCCAACAGGATGCATACTTTGGAATATTTTTATTCTGTACAGGCATCCTTCTTTTCACTCTTTAGTGTTGTGAAGTTACTACAATGTTGTTGATCCATCCTCAGTTCTCTTATCACAGCCTTATCACAGTTCTCTTATATCTTATCACAACATGTTAACTCCTGAAATTATTTAGGCTTGCCATAACAAAGGGTTTGAATACTTATTGACTCAAATTTGGAAAAACCTGATTTTACTTTGATGTTATGGGGAATTGTGTGTAGGACAGTGAAACAAAATATCAATTTAATCCATTTTAAATTCAGGCTGTAACACAACAAAATGTGAAAAAAGTCAAGGAGTCTGAATACTTTCTGAGGGCACAGTAAGTCATGATAAACTCAAGTTTACAAGTACACGCACACACACGCACGCACGCACGCACGCACACCCTAGTGCTGTAGGAGCTGATTATACGGAGCGAAGGTTCTGGGCTTTTAAAAGCTAAGAACTGCTTTGAGGAAAGGTTATGGAGCTTGTGCATTGAGACATGACTCACTCACCCTCTGCTGTCTAAATACCAGATGCAAAAGGATCAGACAGCCACATTCATCTCATATCTGCTGTAACGCAGCGGGAAGGAGAGAGAGGATGGAGGGAGACTGAGAGAGAGGGGCGGGAGGGAGAAAGGTGTGGAGAGATGGATATAAATAGAGAGAAACAGAGGGAGAGACAGGTGAAGGCATGAAGGAAGAGGGGGAGAGAATCAAATCAAATGTTATTTGTCACATGCGCCGAATGCAACAAGTGTAGACTCTACCCTGCAATGCTTACTTACGAGCCATTTCCCAACAATGCAGTTAAAAAGTAATAACATTTACAAATAGATTAAAAGAAAATAGTAACACAATAAAATAATAATAACGAGGCTATACAACAGGCTATATACAAGCAGTACCTGTACTGGGGTACGAGGTACTTGGGGTAAATTATTGAGGTAATATGTACATGTAGGTTTGGTTAGGTGATTGATTTAAGTACTATGTACATGTAGGTAGGGGGTTAAAAGCAGAAAGTCCAGGTAGCCATTTCATTAACTGTTCAGCAGTGTTATGGCTGTTCAGTAGCCTTTTGGTCTCAGACTTGGTGCTCCGGTACCGCTTGCTGTGCGGTAGCAGAGAGAACAGACAGTGACTTAGGTGGCTGGATTCTTTGACCATTTTTAGGGCCTTCCTATGTTACCGCCTGGTATATAGGTCCTGGATGACAGGCAGCTCAGCCCAAGTGATGTACTGTGCCGTACGCACTACCCTCTGTAGCGCATTGCGGTCAGATGTCGAGCAGTTGCCATACCAGGCGGTGATGCAGCCAGTCAAGATGTTCTCAATGGTGCAGATGTAGAACTTTCTGAGGGCCCATGCCAACATTTTTCAGCTTCTCCAGGGGGAAGAGGCGTTGTCATGTCCTCTTCACAACTGTGTTGGTGTGTTTGGACCATGATAAGTCCTTAGTGATGTGGACACTGTGGAAGCTCTTGCCTACGTTGAGGGAGAGATTGTTGTCCTGGCACCACCCTGCCAGGTCTCTAACCTCCTCCCTGTAGAAGAAAGAGATGTGGAGCTCGAGCGAAACATGGAAGGAGGCTAAGGGAAGCACAGCAAAATAGACAGAGAAAAGGTAGGGAGAACCAGAGGTGGAGAAAAGGGAGGTCACACCTCTTGACACATAATCCATCAGCACTAAGCATTAGAGCCAGAAAAAGCCCAGGGACAGTAACACACACACACACACACACACACACACACACACACACACACACACACACACACACACACACACACACACACACACACACACACACACACACACACACACACACACACACACACACACACACACACACACACACACACACACACACACACACACACACACACACAGAACAGGCCAGGGATAGCAAAACATGACTTAAATTGAACAAGTAAGGCCAGGACAGACATGAAAACCCACTGCTCTGCACTCGGCCAGCATCTCACTGCAGTTCTCATTCCGGTATGAGCCACATGTACCGAATAGGTGTTCTCTGTAAGTGACTTCATGTAATTGACCCCACCCTTAACAATACTGTAATTACGGACGGAGCCAAAGCGATAATCTGCAGTTCAGTAATCTGCATGCAGCTGGGATCTGTTCAATAGACAAGGTCTTATACACTCCTCGTATTTATACACTGTGTGTGTGTGTGTGTGTGTCCTCCACCAAGGGTAGAAAGCCTTATACCCCCTCAATCAAATCAAATCAAATCAAAACAGCACACCACTTAGCAAGCACACCCTGCCTAACACAATCCAATTTAGAGGAATTCACTATGGGCCTAGCTTAATCTTTCTCTCTCTCTCTCGATTGACTTTATTTGACATTTAAAAAAATATATCCATGTACACACAGTACATACATTTTAAAACATGTGAGGGATAGCACAGTAAAGTCAATTACTTATTTCATTGTGGTCCCTTCAGTTCATATCAGACCAGAGTCGTTCAGCTGTCCCCTCCACATCCACTGTAAATCCCTTGACAAACCTTTTCTAATTCTCCTTCTTGCTTTTTCCCCTTAAGGGGATAGTTTACCCAAATTACTAAATTTGTTTTTAGTTTTTCAAATGCACATTTTTTAGCAATTGTGGCACAAATCCAATGCAAGCCAATTATACCTATTAGCATTTCCGCGCTCCATATCCAAATCCCCCCTGTAATTTGGGTGAACTATCCCTTTAAGGCTCTAAACAATGGTGTTTATCTCCATCCCACACCTGGACATGCTGTTTCAGCCAGGGGCAGGGTGACAGACTGTACATCTAAACAGATGCACAAGGGAAACAGAAACAAACAGCTCCAATAGAAGTATATTGCCTAGACAGGGTAAGGTGATAATGTCAATTAGCAAGAGGGGCATCTTGGTAACAAAACAACTATGAATAACTGTCTAGGGAAAGAAGGAGACTGAATGACGTGATGTTTACCCTAGCACCATTCTCTTACACCTTGTTAGATCGTTTCCAAGATTGGTGACCTTTGCTGTCATTAGACACTCTATAGAAACCTGCATAGGTCACAGGTCAAAGTTATTCACGGAGGTTATTACATGACTATCAAATAACTTCATGGACTAGAACCCACTCATTAACATGAACAACATAACCCTTTATTTTTTTATATAAGTCGTGGAAGTGGCTTTGTAGTCCAGATTTGAATGCGAAGGAACTAGAGCTTTATACATACAGCCTTTAGTTCAGCAGGTTAACACTGTCTTCACTGGCGGATGATCCACACCCAGGTTCTATTCATTACGTAGCCTACACACTACAGTCATTCCATGCCATTACAGACTTCAGGCACACACTATGGCAAATAAAGGCACATTACCTTTCCACATTTAGAAAATACACCCACTATTTAATGACCCAGTGCCTCTTCAGTTTAAGTAGCATAGGCCTCTTCAAGAGACCGATCTGTCCTGGATCCGCTATGGCTCAAACTCATTCAACACCCACTGTGACCCACATAACAAAGAGAGCCATGGCTTAGTCTAAGTGATGATTAGTACTATGCTCCCACGCATTTCACTACTGTATGCTACAGTAAACTACAAATGGCAAACAGACACACACACACACACACACACACACACACACACACACACAAACACCCAACACACATCATGCCCCTGCATCCCTGTGTCTGTGTGTGTTCAGATGACAAGGCGTTAGACGTGGCTGGGAACCACCATCCTACAAACACGACGCAGAAATGCAATCAAACCACCCATAGATATAGGCCAATGTTCACAGTGTCTTGATGGTTACCTTCACACACACACACACTTTATTCATACATACTGTACACACCTACTCATTCAAGGGTTTTTTATACATTGTAGAATAATAGTGAAGACATCAAAACACTGAAATAACACATATGGAATCTGTAGTAACCCCAAAAGAGTATATTTGAGATTCTTCATAGTAGCCACCCTTTTCCTTGATGACAGCTTTGCACACTCTTTGCATTCTCTCAACCAGCTTCACCTGGATTTTTTTGGTTACTACATGATTCCATTTGTGTTATTTCATAGTTTTGATGTCTTCACTATTATTCTACAATGTAGAAAACCCTTGAATGAGTAGTTGTGTCCAAACTTTTGGCTGGTACTGTATGTACAGTATGCATGTAGAGGGGATGACCGCGGCAGCCTTCCAATCTTTAGTGATATCAGATGATATGAAAGAGAGGTTGAACAGGCTAGTAATATGGGTTGCAAAAATTGCGGTGGATAATTTTAGAAAGAGAGGGTCCAGATTGTCTAGCCCAGCTGATTTGTAGGGGTCCAGATTCTGCAGCTCTTTCAGAACATCAGCTATCTGGATTTGGGTGAAGGAGAAGTAGCGGAGGCTTTCGCAAGTTGCTGTGGGGGGTGCAGAGCTGTTAACTGGGGTAGGCGTAGCCAGGTGGAAAGCATGGCCAGCCGTAGAAAAATGCTTATTGAAATTCGTGATTATCGTATATTTATCGGTGGTGACAGTGTTTCCTAGCCTCAGTGCAGTGGGCAGCTGGGAGGAGGTGCTCTTATTCTCCATGGACTTTACAGTGTCCCAGAACTTTTTGGAGTTTATGCTACATGATGCAAATTTCTGTTTGAAAAAGCTAGCCTTTGCTTTCCGAACTGCCTGTGTATATTGGTTCCTAACTTCCCTGAAAAGTTGTATATCGCGGGGGCTATTCGATGCTAATGCAGTACGCCACAGGATGTTTTTGTGCTGGTCAAGGGCAGTCAAGTCTGGAGTGATTTGGAGATAGAGCACTTGCATGCCCCATTTTTTGAAGCACTTTTAAAGAGGCATCCTCTACTGACGGAATGAGGTCAATATCCTTTTAGGATACCCGGGCCAGGTCGATTAGAAAGGCCTGCTCGCTGAAGTGTTTTAGGGAGCGTTTGACAGTGATGACGGGTGGTTGTTTGACCGCGGACCCATTACGGACGCAGGCAATGAGGCCCTGGTTGAAGACAGCAGAGGTGTATTTGGAGGGCAGGTTGGTCAGGGGATATCTATGAGGGTGCTTGTGTTTACAGATTTAGGGTTGTACCTGGTAGGTTCCTTGATCATTTGTTTGAGATTGAGGGCAACTAACTTAGATTGTAGGATGGCCGGGGTGTTATGCATAGCCCAGTTTAGGTCACCTAACAGTACAAACTCTGAATGAAGATAAATGGGGGGCAATTAATTCACATATGGTGTCCAGGGCACAGCTAGGGGCTGAGGGGGGTCTATAACAAGCGGCAGCAGTGAGAGACTTATTTCTAGAAAGGTGGATTTTTAAAAGTAGAAGCTCCAACTGTTTGGGCACAGACCTGGATAGCATGACAGAACTCTGCAGACTATCTCTGCAGTAGATTGCAACTCTGCCCCCTTTGGCAGTTCTATCTTGGTGGAAAATGTTGTAGTTGGGGATGGAAATTTCTGAATTTTTTGTGGCCTTCCTAAGCCAGGATTCAGACACGGCTAGGACATCCGGGTTGGCAGAGTGTGCTAAAGCAGTGAAAAAAACTAACTTAGGGAGGAGGCTTCTGTCACGTCCTGACCAGCAGATGGAGCTGGTGTAGTAGTTTGGGGGTCAGGACGTGGCAGTCTGGTGTGTGTCTTGTGACTCCTGATCAGGAACAGCTGGGAATCGTTGTTCCTGATTGGGAGTCACATATGTAGGAGTTGTTTGTCACTGGGGTTTGTGGGTAATTGTTTCTTGTTTAGTGTGGTTGCACCTGACAGGACTATTTGGCTGTCAGTTTCCTTGTTTTTGTTTTGTATAGTGTTCTTTCCAATTAAATTGAAGGATGAATACTAACTCCGCTGCATTTTGGTCCATTCCTGAAGACAGCCCTTACAGAATTACCCACCAACAAAGGACCAAGCAGCGGAGGAAGGCTGGCGAGGTAAGGGAGACCGGGAGGCACCCCCAATAAATTTTTAGGGGGGGGCACAAGGGGAGTTTTGCGGGGCAAGAATGGAGCCCCAGGCCAGCTCCCCGCACTAGCATGGAGGTGTGTGTTCGCAATCTGGTACGCCCAGCACCACGCACCAGGAGTCTAGTGTGTCAACCCAGCCTCGCCAGTCAACAGTCGTCATCAGAGCTGCCCGCCAGTCAACAGTCGTCATCAGAGCTGCCCGCCAGTCAACAGTCGTCATCAGAGCTGCCCGCCAGTCAACAGTCGTCGTCAGAGCTGCCCGCCAGTCAACAGTCGTCGTCAGAGCTGCCCGCCAGTCAACAGTCGTCGTCAGAGCTGCCCGCCAGTCAACAGTCGTCAGAGCTGCCCGCCAGTCAACAGTCGTCAGAGCTGCCCGCCAGTCAACAGTCGTCAGAGCTGCCCGCCAGTCAACAGTCGTCAGAGCTGCCCGCCAGTCAACAGTCGTCAGAGCTGCCCGCCAGTCAACAGTCGTCAGAGCTGCCCGCCAGTCAACAGTCGCCAGAGAGGCCAGACTGCGCTGAACTGCCGGAGTGGCCAGACTGCGCTGAACTGCCGGAGTGGCCAGACTGCGCTGAACTGCCGGAGTGGCCAGACTGCCCTGAACTGCCGGAGTGGCCAGACTGCCCTGAACTGCCGGAGTGGCCAGACTGCCCTGAACTGCCGGAGTGGCCAGACTGCCCTGAACTGCCGGAGTGGCCAGACTGCCCTGAACTGCCGGAGTGGCCAGACTGCCCTGAACTGCCCCGAGCTGCCAGACTGCCCTGAACTGCCCCGAGCTGCCAGACTGCCCCGAGCTGCCAGACTGCCCTGAACTGCCCCGAGCTGCCAGACTGCCCTGAACTGCCCCGAGCTGCCAGACTGCCCTGAACTGCCCCGAGCTGCCAGACTGCCCTGAACTGCTACGCCATCTTTGAAAAAAATACATACGTACATGCATACAGTACATACATACACTGTGCATGGGTCTTTCTAGAAAATAGTGAGGATTTCATATATTGTACAACTTGTTACATCTTTTGATAAGTCATTGATAATAACCGGATTGTTTCATTACGTTAAGATAAGGGGTTTCATAGCTATATTCAATAAAGTTCACGAGTTGAATTAAAACCTAGGTTGAACCTTTATCATGGTTGGCGTCTTGACGGATTTGTCCGAAATCGTGTGACATAAAACATTACTTTCCTGTCCTTGCATTTACGGCTGTGTAAGTTGTCGTTATATCATTCATTAAAGATGAATCAGTTAAATTAGACATTGAACTTGAACTCTGTAAGAATTCTGGATCTAGCTGTCGGACAGTGTTTTGTATAAAGATCTCAGAATTGCAGTGTTAACTATGTAACATTTCAGATCTCCTTATGTTATGGGGTGATAACATTTTTCATGAGCACACAAATCCAAAATGGTATATGCTATTGCAAAATTGAATGCTTCTAACACAAATATTCCCCTTACATTGATATTTCAAACCTAAATCGATACTGTCATCAACGTGGTTCTTCAATAATAATGCATTTGGTGTCCAGCTGATTAGTTACGCCCTGATATTTTCACACATCATCATCTGGTCCAGGAAGGAATTTTCCTAGGGATAGTTAAGTGATGAACTGCCCCGAGCTGCCAGACTGCCCTGAACTGCCCCGAGCTGCTAGACTGCCCTGAACTGCCCTGAGCTGCCAGACTGCCCCGAGCTGCCAGACTGCCCCGAGCTGCCAGACTGCCCCGAGCTGCCAGACTGCCCCGAGCTGCCAGACTGCCCCGAGCTGCCAGACTGCCCCGAGCTGCCAGACTGCCTGGAACGGCCAGAGCCTGAGCCGCCTCCAGGATAGGTGGGTTGGGGAGGGAGGGTGTAGCACAGTGCCGTCGTTCACGGCAGCCACCCTCCCTTCCCTCCCTTATTGTTTAGGGTTACTGTTTTAGGGTTTTGTTGGGGATTTTGTTTGTTGGTGGTTTTTTGTTGTTGTGGTTAGGTGCATTCTGGGGTCTGCACCTTGAGGGGGGGTACTGTCACGTCCTGACCAGCAGATGGAGCTGGTGTAGTAGTTTGGGGGTCAGGACGTGGCAGTCTGGTGTGTGTCTTGTGACTCCTGATCAGGAACAGCTGGGAATCGTTGTTCCTGATTGGGAGTCACATATGTAGGAGTTGTTTGTCACTGGGGTTTGTGGGTAATTGTTTCTTGTTTAGTGTGGTTGCACCTGACAGGACTATTTGGCTGTCAGTTTCCTTGTTTTTGTTTTGTATAGTGTTCTTTCCAATTAAATTGAAGGATGAATACTAACTCCGCTGCATTTTGGTCCATTCCTGAAGACAGCCCTTACAGCTTCTGATGTTAACATGCATGAAACCAAGGCTTTTCCGGTTACAGAAGTCAACAAATGATAGCGCCTGGGGAATAGGAGTAGAACTGGGGGTACAGGGCTTGGGTTAACCTCTACATCACCAGAGGAACCGAGGAGGAGTAGGATAAGGGTACGGCTAAAGGCTATAAGAACTGATCGTCTAGTGCGTTGGGAACAGAGAATAAAAGGAGCAGATTTCTGGGCGTGGTAGAATAGATTCAGGGCATAATGTACAGACAATGGTATGGTAGGATGTGAGAACAATGGTTTAGTTTCTGGAGGCACCAGTTAAGCCAGGTGAGGTCTCCGCATGTGTGTGGGGTGGGACAAAAGGGCTATCTAAGGCATGTTGAGCGGGACTGAGGGCTCTACAGTGAAATAAAACAATAAGAACTAGCCAAGACAGCAGTAGACATTAGAGAGAGGCATAAAGCAATCACAGGTGTAGATCAGGAGAGCTAAGACAACAATGGGTAAATGGCGATGAATTGGCAGAGCGGGTCACTTAGGTATATACAGGACCTGAGTTCGAGGCTGGGGCCGACAGGTAAACAAAATGAGGTACCGTGTTATTAAAACAGTCCAGGGGGAATCAGCTGTGTAGCCGAGATATCATAGGGTCAAAAGAGTAGCAATAGGTGAGTCAGGGTGCCGTTCAGTGGTCACTACTACGCTAGTCGAGCAGGGGACACAGCGTTCAGAAAAGCTAGCGGGTCGGGGCTAGTAGATGGTTCTTCGGCAACATCGTAACAGAATAGCCTGTTGAGACCACATCGGACGATCACGTCGGCAGTCCAGTCATGATGGATCGGCGGGGCTCCGTGTCGACAATGAAGGGTCCAGGCCAATTGGCAAAAGAGGTATTGTAGCCCTAGAATTAACTGGTATATGGGCCTAGCTCGAGGCTAGCTCAAGGCTAGCTGGTGGTTGCTTCGGGACAGAGGCGTTAGCTAACAGTAGCCACTCGTTTGCAGCTAGCTAGCTGCAATGATCCTGTGTAATGATCCAGAGCGGCAGGAATCCGGTGATGTGGTAGAGAGAAGCAGTCCGATATGCTCTGCGTTGATATCGCGCTGTGCAGACTGGCAGGTATTGTCCGAGCTTAGGCTAGCTGGTGACCGAGAAAAAGGTGAAGACTGCTAGACGTAGCTAACAAAGACTAGTAGCTAGTTAACTGGCTAGCTCCTGATGGAAGTTCCAGTTATAAGGAATAAAAATAGCAGATCTGTACCACATTGGGTGAGGCGGGTTGCAGGAAAGTATATTTAGTCCGTAGATAGAAAGTGAGATTAAGATATATATGAAAAAGACTGGCTACTTACACGGGTTAAGACACAGGATAAGACAAAGACAAACACACACGTCCGACTGCTACGCCATCTTTGAAAAAAATACATACGTACATGCATACAGTACATACATACACTGTGCATGGGTCTTTCTAGAAAATAGTGAGGATTTCATATATTGTACAACTTGTTACATCTTTTGATAAGTCATTGATAATAACCGGATTGTTTCATTACGTTAAGATAAGGGGTTTCATAGCTATATTCAATAAAGTTCACGAGTTGAATTAAAACCTAGGTTGAACCTTTATCATGGTTGGCGTCTTGACGGATTTGTCCGAAATCGTGTGACATAAAACATTACTTTCCTGTCCTTGCATTTACGGCTGTGTAAGTTGTCGTTATATCATTCATTAAAGATGAATCAGTTAAATTAGACATTGAACTTGAACTCTGTAAGAATTCTGGATCTAGCTGTCGGACAGTGTTTTGTATAAAGATCTCAGAATTGCAGTGTTAACTATGTAACATTTCAGATCTCCTTATGTTATGGGGTGATAACATTTTTCATGAGCACACAAATCCAAAATGGTATATGCTATTGCAAAATTGAATGCTTCTAACACAAATATTCCCCTTACATTGATATTTCAAACCTAAATCGATACTGTCATCAACGTGGTTCTTCAATAATAATGCATTTGGTGTCCAGCTGATTAGTTACGCCCTGATATTTTCACACATCATCATCTGGTCCAGGAAGGAATTTTCCTAGGGATAGTTAAGTGATGAACAGCTGTTGTGATAGTGCATGCCATGCAACAACAGCTCAAGTGCTGGAGGAAAAAAAAGTTGCGAGGAATGTCCAGAATATTTTTGGTGTCCTTACGCTGGTGAAGACAGTTGTGCCTGGATCCACGTTGGATCTAATATCCCTAGCGAATTGACGATGATCATCTGTTGTTGTCTGCTTAACTTCCAGCAGGGTCTCGTTAGGATCTAACATCACCCAACGCGCTTCCTATGAATTATTCTGGATATAATGACAACAAATGGCGTAGCCTAGTGGGCTTATTGACAGTATCATCTGGCAATGAAATAACATGGCAAATACATGTTGTTTTCCTTGTTACACCGGCAATTTTAAACAACACAAGGGGCTTGAAGTAGCCTACTTGAACTTGAATTTCCACAATTTGATGCTTGAAAAGTTTTAGCCAATTTATAAGTTCTGCTGCTCTCATAATTATCCATGGTTTCATTTTTGATTTGTTTTTGTGAGAAATGTGGCCACTTTCGTTTGTTTGTTTCCTGCCGCTTCGATTGAAGTGTTTTGCTCTACTCTGTTGTAGTAAAGCCGTGCACGGTTGTTATGAGGAAGACAACATGTAATATTGGCTTCAACTTGACTTTCCATACAAATCCTTCCATTAAAAAAGCAACCTGGTTTTGTGTCACTTTCTCATTACAAAAACAGTGATAGTGAGATCCAAATGGTGAGATTAATACTACCGCTATTCATGGGTTTATTATGTGTGCCTGCGTCTGTCACATAGGCCACAGAAAGTCTCCAGGCATGCATCCAATCTATTTAGTCAGGCAAGTACACATTATTCTCACATATTTTAGAATGAAATAATGATGTGAATATCAAGGACAAAAAATGCATAATTGTTAGTGTTCATTTCCTTTTTTGCATGCTTTTTTTCAGGGGGAGGGGTTCTATATTTGGCCCTATATGTACAATTATATAAATTATACAACTGTATAACATTGAGGTCCTTGAAAATTAAGTGCTTGAAAAAGTGCTTGAAAAAGTCCCTGAAAGTCCTTGAATTTCACTTGAAAATGTCTGTATGAACCCTGCTTAAAGGATGTATAGTCTATGTATGAACCCTGCTTAAAGGATGTATAGGCCTATGTTGTTCTATAGGTGGAGTTAAGGGCCAATTTGCATACATTCATGTTAATTCCTCTAAGCACAAAAATAAATCATTCATATTTTTGTTACAAACCATTTTGAAATGTTGATCCCAATGTCACACATTGGCCCCATTATTTCAAGACCCAAATTCACTTTGTCTTCTGAAAACTGGGTGCATCTACTCATGTGATGTGCACTTAGACTTTCTCTCTCTGTCCATTGAGGTCATTATTGTCTGCATTTAGATGTCCATCAAAGGTAAAAGCTTTTTGTATTGCCTATCCTCCCAGCAGTCCCCCTCGTTGCTCTTTCACTCTCTCCCTCACTCTCTCATCTCATGTCTTTTCATCATCATGGCACGTAAATGCAGCTAAGTAAAGGAAAAAAAAGGGTGCTTTGTAGTGCTTTACCAAACATATTTTTATATGCCCTCGAAAGGAAACTCACTGGTTATGTGAAACACATGCCCATAATACTTTATCACCCAATATGAATGTTTGATTCCAGTGTTTCATCGATGCCCCACCACCACAGTCTCAGAATGGTCATCTTCCACTCTCCAACACCCAAGTGAAATCAGATAGCTAGTCCTTGTCAGGGCGTCGATAGGTCAGTTCTCATCTCCACCAACAGAGAGGCAGAGCCAGGAAACCCAACAAGTGCTCTATCTCCACCTCTGATCTGACAATGCCATGGCGACAACAATAATTTCCCCCAATCCACATTTATCACATCCCAGCCCATTGTTCTCCACTGTAATTGCAATCCCACTATCTGAGAAGGATGAATAAGTTCATGTATCTTTCTTGCATCTCTTTTCTTTCTCTCCATCCCTCTTCCCCACTCCCTCCACTGTCCCACGCTCCACCTCCTCCCCTTTCATCTTGTTGCCGCGGGGACATGCACCGATGAAATGTACTCCACCAGACGCAATCAAATGAGTCAATCAGTGAGGAGTTGACTATAGCAGGGAGGTTAACAGGTTAACTGGAGGCTGAAGAGAGAAGGAGAATGAGCGTCTCCATCTACAGGTGAAGTCAGAAGTTTACATACACTTAGGTTGGAGTCATTAAAACTCGTTTTTCAACCACTCCACAAATGTCTTGTTAACAAAACATAATTTTGGCAAGTTGGTTAGGACATCTACTTTGTGCATGACACAAGTCATTTTTCCAAGAATTCTTTACAGACAGATTATTTCACTCATAATTCACTGTATCACAATTCCGGTGGGTCAGAAGTTTACATACATTAAGTTGACTGTGCCTTCAAACAGCTTGGAAAATTCCAGAAAATGATGTCATGACTTTAGAAGCTTCTGGTAGGCTAATTGACATAATTTGAGTCAATTGGAGGTGTACCTGTGGATGTATTTCAAGGCCTACCTTCATACTCAGTGTCTCTTTGCTTGACTTCATGGGAAAATCTAAAGAAATCAGCCAAGACTTCAGATAAAAAATTGTAGACCTTCACAAGTCTGGTTCATCCTTGGGAGCAATTTCCAAACACCTGAAGGTACAACGTTCGTCTGTTCAAACAATAGTATGCAAGTGTAAACACCATGTGACCACGTAGCCGTCATACCGCTCAGGAAGGAGACATGTTCTGTCTTCTAGAGATGAAAGTACTTTGGTGCGAAAAGTGCAAATCAATCCAAGAACAACAGCAAAGGACCTTGTGAAGATGCTGGAGGAAACAGGTACAAAAGTATCTATATCTCCAGTAAAACGAGTCCTATATTGACATAACCTGAAAGGCCGCTCAGCCAGGAAGAAGCCACTGCTCCAACACCGCCATAAAAAAAGACAGACTACGGTTTGCAACTGCACATGGGGACAAAGATCGTACTTTTTGGAGAAATGTCCTCTGATCTGATAAAACAAAAAACTGTTTGGCCATAATGACCATCATTATGTTTGGAGGAAAAAGGGGGAGGCTTGCAAACCGAAGAACACCATCCCAAACGTGAAGCATGGGGGTGGCAGCATCATGTTGTGGGGGTGCTTTGCTGCAGAAGGGACTGGTGCACTTCACAAAATAGATGGCATCATGAGGAAGGAAAATTATGTGGATATATTGAAGCAATATCTCAAGACATCAGTCAGGAAGTTGAAGCTTGGTCGCAAATGGGTCTTCCAAATGGACAATGACCCCAAGCAAACTTCCATAGTTGTGGCAAAATGGCTGAAGAACAAAGTCCTGACCTCAATCCTATAGACAATTTGTGGGCAGAACTGAAAAAGCGTGTGCGAGCAAGGAGGCCTACAAACCTCACTCAGTTACACCAGCTCTGTCAGGAGGAATGGGCCAAAATTTACCCAACTTATTGTGGGAAGCTTGTGGAAGGCTACCTGAAACGTTTGACCGAAGTTAAACAATTTATAGACAATGCTACCAAATACTAATTGAGTATATGTAAACTTTTGACCCACTGGGAATGTGATGAAAGAAATAAAAGCTGAAATAAATCACTCTACTATTATTCTGACATTTCACATTCTTAAAATAAAGTGGTGATCCTAACTGACCTAAGACAGGGAGTTTTTGCTTGGATTAAAGGTCAGGAATTAAAAAAAACTGAGTTTAAATGCATTTGGCTAAGGTGTATGTAAACCTCTGACTTCAACTGTACATGGACTACTCACCCACACCTCTATGTTCCACTATGTTGTTGTGTTTTGTAAGACTGATGCTTCAATGATTTCCCTGGAGATTACAATGTCTAGCATCCAGGGGTTTAAAGTACTTAAGTAAAAATACTTCAAAGTACTTCATGCACTTATCAAGAGAACATCCCTGGTCATCCCTATGGCCTCTGATCTGTCGGACTCACAAAACACAAATGCTTTGTTTGTAAATTATATCTGAGATTTGGAGTGTGCCCCTGGCTATCCGTAAATTTAAAAAACTATAAAACTGTGCCGTCTGGTTTGCTTCATATAAGGAATTTGAAATGATTCATACTTTTACTTTGATACTTAAGTATTTTAGCAATTACATCTACTTTTGATACTTCAGTATATTTAAAACCAAATCCTTTTAGACTTTTACTCAAGTAGTATTTTACTGGGTCACTATCACTTTTACTTGAGTAATTTTCTATTAAGGTATCTTAATTAACTTTTAATCAAGTATGCCATTTGGGTATTTTTCCACCATTGCTAACATCCGCATGTTGCATATTCTATCTCTCCTCTCCTCTCCTCTCCTCTCCTCTCCTCTCCTCTCCTCTCCTCTCCTCTCCTCTCCTCTCCTCTCCTCTCCTCTCCTCTCCTCTGCCTGCCTGCCCGCCTGTCTCCTTCCTTCCTCTCCTCTGCTGTCCTCTCCTCTCCTCCTCTGCCTGCCTACCTCCCTACCTCCCTATCTCCCTCCCTCCTGGAGGATAGTGAGTGATTCACTTCTCACAGACAGGTCACTGACCTCATTCGTCACAATTACCGCTCAGACTGCCATGGTAAGAGCTCCCACGAACTGCACAGTGAGTGAGTGAGTGAGTGAGTGAGTGTGTGTGTGTGTGTGTGTGTGTGTGTGTGGTGTGTGTGTGTGTGTGTGTGTGTGTGTGTGTGTGTGTGTGTGTGTGTGTGTGTGTGTGTGTGTGTGTGTGTGTGTGTGTGTGTGTGTGTGCGCTGACAGAACAGGACAGGACAGGAGATAGAATACAGAACTCAAATATCCACTAACCCCCCACCCCCCTCCACAGGAAAGGACGGCAAACATTATTGAGCCCGTCTCAGACTGCTAGAGCTAACTTCATCATGTTACACATCTGGCCCTTCCCTCCTCCTTCTCATCCCCTGTTCTATTTATCCTCCACGGACTCTTACACCCCAAACAACCTTAAGACTGTTCCCTCTAGGCACTGTGGCCATTGTAGTCCAGAGACAGTTCATTTCTAAAGATTTGACTCAAAGATTTGAATAAACACAACCCTTTACAGTTGAAAGTCTGCCTTCCCGTCTTTTTAGTCAGATCTCAGCAGCTGTGGAAATGTCCCTTTTCTAATTATAGCCGAAATGCTCACTTCAGTATATGTCCCTACGCTGTTTATATTATGCATTGGGTTTGCATGGCAGAGCTGCCTCTCTCTCTCTCTCGCTCTCTCTAATTCTCTTTCTTTTTTCATCTCTTTTTCCTGCAGCAGTCCTTCCCCTGCGTAAAGGATTGAATAACTCACGCTATTACGCAACACGTTTACACAGAGGAGATGGTGAGGTGGAGATAATAATGTATACACTGCACACACACACACACACACACACACACACACACACACACACACACACACACACACACACACACACACACACACACACACACACACACACACACACCAAACAAAATCCTGTGGTTTTTACGGTTACTTACGGACAGCCAGTTACCTGTAAGTTACTGTAAAAAGAGGTACAGTAAGTTACCGTATTCCAAATAAACTTTAGATTAACAGTACATTACCGGAACCTTTACAATAATGCACTGTTAAACCAACATTTCTTTGGAATTTACAGTAATCTACTGTTCCTTTTTTTTCTTACCGTGGCAGTCTGAGCGGTAATTGTAACGAATAGTGATTTAACCAGGCAAGCCAGTCAGTTGATTATTGAGAAGTTTTTCAAACACTTTTGATTAACAGGGCAAAATAGAAATAGGCCTACAACAGTTAGGATCAGCTTGATCTCTCCATTTAAATAAAGGACGCACCGTGGCTGCCTTCCAAGCAATGGGGACCTCCCCAGAGGGGAGAGACAGGCTTGGTGATGATAGTGGCTGCAACCTTAAAGAAGAAAAGATCTAAACCATCTGACCCAGATGTTTTTTTGGGGGGTCAAGTTTAAGGAGCTCCTTTAGCACCTCAGACTCAGTGACTGCCTGCAGGGAGAAACTTTGTAGCGGGGCAGGGGAAAAAGAGGGAGGAGCATCAGGGTTAGTCGCATTAGAAGGGGTGGGAGATGAGAAAATGTTGGACGGGCAATGAGGCATGGCTGAGTCAAATAGGAATCCTGACTTAATGAAGTGGTGATTTAAGAGCTCAGCCATGTGCTCCTTGTCAGTAACAACCACATCATCAACATTAAGGGACATGGGCAGCTGTGAGGAGGTTTTATTCTCCAGGTCTTTAATTGTTTTCCAGAACTTCTTGGGGTTAGACCCACAGAGAGAGACCTGCTCCTTAAGTAACTAACGTTGGTCTTCTGGATAGCCTGAGTGCACTTATTTCTCATTTGCCTGAACGAGAGCCAGTCAGCCTGAGTATGCGTGTGCCGAGCCTTTCGCCAAATGCAATTCTTGAGGTGGAGTAACTTTGCAAGATCACAGTCGAACCAGGAGCTGAACCTGTTTTTAATTCTCATTTTCTTTATGGGGAAGTGTTTGTTCAAAATACCACTGAAAATATTAAAAAAGAAGGTCCAAGTGTCTTCGACAGAGGGGATCAAGCTGATTCTATACCATTTTACAGACGCCAGGTCATGAAGGAAGGCTTGCTCATTCAAGTTTTTTAGCAAGCGTCTATGAAGAATCAGGACAGGTCGTTTCACTGAGCAGCCATAACGAACACAGGCTGTAAAACAGTGATCACTAAGGTGATTACAGAAAACACCAGACTGATGCTTAACATCAAGGAGAGTAGGCTTTTCTGGGTGTTTGTGGAGTCATACCTTGTGGGATTGGTAACAATCTGAGAACGATTTAGGGAGTCCCATTGTTTTATGACTTGGTCAGGTGGTTTAAGCATGTCCCACATAGACTACTGTAAACCCTATACTTATGGAATGTATGGATTAGTTGATGTACTGTGTGATTGAGCTGGCTTCAGTAGTGTAACAGAGTAAATATGTGTCAGAGAGAGAGAGGGGACAGAGAGAGAGAGAGCGACAGAGCGAGAGAGAGGGAGAGGGGGGACAGAGCGAGAGAGAGAGAGAGAGAGCAACAGAGAGAGAGAGAGGGGGGGGGGGAGAGAGCGAGAGAGACAGAGAATCTCTACTTCACATGCTTTGGCAATGTTAACATATGTTTCCCATGCCAATAAAGCCCCTTGAATTGAATTGAAAGAGGGGGAGAGAGGACAGGAAAGAGACAGACATGGAGAGAAACACAGAGACAGAAAGCGAAAAAGAGACAAGAGTGATGACATTTCTGTTAACAGTCACTTCTATTCTATTCCCTGAAGACTGTGATAAGATACCAGATAAGAACTGCCTGGGGGGGGGGGGGGGGGGATCTTATAGACACAAAATAACATGTGTGTCTATACACCAGACGTGATAATGCATACACACACACAACACTCACCTTCACAACTACACTGCAACTCTGTCTCACACACTCACGCAAAACACTCCCTTCACAACTACACACCAACTGTCCGTGTCTCACACACACACACACACACACACACACACACACACACACACACACACACACACACACACACACACACACACACACACACACACACACACACACACACACACACTGTGAGGCCAACAAGTTATGTTACTCTGTCATGTGGCCATAACATCAACCAAGCCTTGCATCAATTCTTTTAATATCCCAGTCTGCTTGAAAACAATGGCAATACAGATAAGGACATACTAAGTCTAAAATCAGGACCGAGACATATACTGTATTCACCCTACATCTAGTCATGTGACAAGAGCTATGCTAGAATTAAAGATGTTTCTCTAGAATGTTACATTGCATTGAATTAGGCAATAACACTGTTGTTTAAGGTAATACCTCTGTGACCTCATTTCAACAGCAACTCCATTAGCATCCCAGTGTGTGTGTGTGTGTGTGTGTGTGTGTGTGTGTGTGTGTGTGTGTGTGTGTGTGTGGGTGTGTGTGTGTGTGTGTGTGTGTGTTCGAGTGTTTATCATCGTTGAATCTAACGCTATCTTTCTTTTCCTTTTTTTCTTTTTTTCTCTCTCAACCTCTTCCAACCCTCTCTATACCCATATATACACGGTTGTCACCTACAGTATCACTGAAGTGCTATTTCTTATTTCTCTCTCTTTTTCTGTCACTCTCTGGGTCCTCTCGCCATTGCGTGAAAAGAACGCGCTTAGGAAATGTTCATGTTTTCTCGTTATCAATTCAATTCAAAGGGCTTTATTGGCATTGGAAACATATTATGTTTACATTGTCAAAGCAAGTGAAATAGATAATAAACAAAAGTGAAATAATCAATCAGAAATTAACAGTAAACATTACACTCACAAAATATTAAAATGTCATATTATGGCTATATATAGTGTTGTAATGATGTGCAAATAGTTAAAGTACAAAAGGGAAAATAAATAAAGATAAATATGGGTTGTATTTGCAATGGTTTTTGTTCTTCACTGGTTTCCTTTTTCTTGTGGCAACAGGTCACACATCTTGCTGCTGTGATGGCACACTGTATTTCACCCAATAGATATGGGAGTTTATCACAATTGGATTTGTTTTCAAATTCTTTGTGGGTCTGAGGGAAATATGGGTCTCTAACATGGTCATACATTTGGCAGGATGTTAGGAAGTGCAGCTCAGTTTCCACATCCGCCTGTCTTCTCTTAAGAACCAGGTAAGCCTACGGCGGACTCTCTCAATAGCAAGGCTATGCTCACTGAGTCTGTACATAGTCAACGCTTTCCTTCATTTTGGGTCAGTCACAGTGGTCAGGTATTCTGCCACTGTGTACTCTGTTTAGGGCCAAATAGCATTCCAGTTTGCTCTGTTTTTTGGTTAATTCTTCCCAGTGTGTCAAGTAATTATCTTTTTGTTTTCTCATGATTTGGTTGGGTCTAATTGTGTTGCTGTCCTGGGGCTCTGTGGGGTCTGTTTGTGTTTGAACAGAGCCCCAGGGCCAGCTTGCTTAGGGGACTCTTCTCCAGATGAATCTCTTTGTAGGTGATGGCTTTGTTATGGAAGGTTTGGGTATCGTCCTTATTCTGTTCTGCATGCATTATTTGGTGTTTTACGTTGTACACAGAGGACGTTTGTCCCATTTTCTGAATTATTGGTTGGTGAACGGACCCCAGACCTCACAACCATAAAGAGCAATGGGTTCTATAACTGATCTTTAGTATCTTTGGCCAGATCCTAATTGGGATGTCAAATTTTATGTTCCTTTTGATAGCGTAGAAGGCCCATCTTGCCTTGTCACTCAGATCGTTGACAGCTTTCTGGAAGTTACCTATGGTGCTGATGTTTAGGCCGAGGTCTGTATAGTTTTTTTGTGCGGTCTAGGGCAACGGTGTCTAGATGGAAGTTGTGGTCCTGGAAACTCAACCTTTTTTTGTGACACCATTATTTATCTTACTGATATTTACTGTCAGGGCCCAGGTCTGACAGAATCTGTGCAGAAGATCTAGGTGCTGCTGTAGGCCCTCCTTGGTTGGTGACATAAGCACCAGATCATCAGCAAACAGTAGACATTTGACTTCAGATTCTAGTAGGGTGAGGCTGGGTGCTGCAGACTGTTCTAGTGCCCTCGCCAATTCGTTGATATACAGTATACTGTTGTGGTTTTCTGCTGCCAAAGTTTACACCTTCACTACTGCAGTGAAACGTTTTGTCCAGGAAGTTGTCTGGAAGGGACTGTTGTTGCCAAATCGTTTTTTGGTAGGTTCCTACACTACTTTACTTCCATCTATAGCATTTCTTAATATTATGCATTTCCTTTGGCTTTGATGCCTTATGATTGTGCGTGTGACAGAGCTGCTGTTGTGACCAATTTTTGTTGGTTGTTTTGTCAGAGCTGTGTCTTGGGGGGCATATTTTGGAGGGAATGCTGTCTCTCCAGGTAGGTGTTTTTCCCCCATGTGTGCTGAGAGTGTCAGGTTCTTGTCCAGTTCTGGTATTTAGGTCGCCACAGACTAGTACATGTCCCTGGGCCTGGAAATGTTTGATCTCCCCCACTAGGATGGAAATGCTATCATTGTTAAAGTATGGGGATTCTATTGGGGGGGGGATATAGGTAGGACACGCACGGGCATTTTTCTCTGTTGAGATAATTTCCCCATTAATTTCAAATCAGATGTAAAATGTTCATTTTTTGACTAATTTAATAGAGTGGGTTAGGTCTGCACTATACCAAATTAGCATACCCTGTGAGTCTCTTCCCTGTTTCACAGCTGGTAGTTTAGTGGAAGGGACTACCAGCTCTCTATAACCTAGAGCAGGGTTCCCCAAACTCGGTCCTGGGGCCCCCCCTTGGTGCACATTTAGTTTTTTTGCCCTTGCACCACACAGCTGATTCAAATAACCAACTATGTGAGCAGAACATTTTGAGCGTCTGAGCATCTGATACATGCCTCTTAGTTGGGCCTGTTGCTCTGCTCACTGCTCACGGCCTGAGCATAGACGAGCTAAATCACTTCTATCCTCGCTTCGAAGGCAAGCAACACTGAGGCATGCATGAGCGCATCAGCTGTTCCGGACGACTGTGTGATCACGCTCTCCGTAGCCGATGTGAGTAAGACCCTTAAACAGGTCAACATACACAAGGCTGTGTGGCCAGACGGATTACCAGGACGTGTGCTCCGGGCATGTGCTGACCAACTGGCAGGTGTCTTCACTGACATTTTCAACATGTCCCTGATGGAGTCCGTAATACCAACATGTTTCAAGCAGACCACCATAATCCCTGTGCCCAAGAACACAAAGGCAACCTGCCTAAATGATTACAGACCCGTAGCACTCACGTCCGCAGCCATGAAGTGCTTTGAAAGGTTGGTAATGGCTCACAACACCATTATCCCAGAAACCCTAGACCCACTCCAATTTGCATACCGCCCAAACAGATCCACAGATGATGCAATCTCTATTGCACTCCACACTGCCCTTTCCCACCTGGACAAAAGGAACACTTATGTGAGAATGCTATTCATTGACTACAGCTCAGCGTTCAACACCATAGTACCCTCAAAGCTCATCACTAAGCTAAGGATCCTGGGACTAAACACGTCCCTCTGCTACTGGATCCTGGACTTCCAGCTCCCCAGGTGGTGAGGGTAGGTAGCAACACATCTGCCATGCTGATCCTCAACACTGGAGCTCCCCAGGGGTGCGTGCTCAGTCCCCTCCTGTACTCCCTGTTCACCCACAACTGCATGGCCAGGCACGACTCCAACACCATCCTTAAGTTTGCAGACGACACAACAGTGGTAGGCCTGATCACCGACAATGACGAGACAGCCTATAGGTAGGAGGTCAGAGACCTGGCTGGGTGGTGCCAACCTATAGCTCAACGTAACCAAGACTAAGGAGATGATTGTGGACCACAGGAAAAGGATGACCGAGCACGCCCCCATTCTCATCGACGGGGCTGTAGTGGAGAAGGTTGAGAGCTTCAAGTTCCTTGGTGTCCACATCAACAACAAACTAGAATGGTCCAAACACACCAAGACAGTCGTGAAGAGGGCACGACAAAGCCTATTCCCCCTCAGGAAACTAAAAAGATTTGGCATGGGTCCTGAGATCCTCAAAAGGTTCTACAGCTGCAACATCGAGAGCATCCTGACTGGTTGCATCACTGCCTGGTACGGCAATTGCTCGGCCTCTGACCGCAAGGCACTACAAAGGATAGTGCGTACGGCCCAGTACATCACTGGGGCTAAGCTGCCTGCCATCCAGGACCTCTACACCAGGCAGTGTCAGAGGAAGGCCCTAAAAATAGTCTAAGACCCCAGCCACCCCAGTCATAGACTGTTCTCTCTACTACTGCATGGCAAGTGGTACCGGAGTGCCAAGTCTAGGACAAAAAGGCTTCTCAACAGTTTTTTACCCCAAGCCATAAGACTCCTGAACAGGTAATCAAATGGTTACCCAGACTATTTGCATTGTGAGCACCCCCGCTCTTTGAGCTCCACCATCTCTCTCTCCAGCTCTGTGATTTTCTCTCTCTCAACAATGGAGGAGCAGTGCATTTGTGGGAACTGGGTCTGTTCAGTGCTGGGGGGATGGCTCTCCTCTTGGGGCTGCTCGTCTGCAGGGCAGTTTGAGGATGAGGTTCTCTCTCTCTCTCTCTCTCTCTCTCTAGTTCTCTCTCTCTCTCTAGTTCTCTCTCTCTCTCTAGTTCTCGTTCTCTTTGTTTATCTTTACCCTTCTATCTGCTGTACATTCAGTCCACTCAAGATCCACTCCAGCGATGCATCCAGCCTCCATATCAAAGGCCTTCACAGAGAGAAGCCTTCCACTATCACATAGCCAAACACACTGGTCCTTTTTGAACCTCTAGAGCTCCGGTCTTCAGAGTTTCACCCAGATGTGAGAGGAGGATGTATGGCCATTAGTTTGAGACACAACACAGCTGTATGTTAAAATTCACCTCAGCTACTATCACACATAACCAAAACACGTTTTTAGCATGTTAGCCTTGGGTAGTCAGCCCACATTTATTAATTGAAAGATATGAAAGCTATTCTAGCATGATGTTAAGCTAAGATTACTTTACATTTAGGACATTTGCGGGGTTCCAGTTTGGGTTTCCACACATGCTCTACATTTTTCAATGTTGAGTGAGTCTCTGTGCTGAAAATAGGTTAAAATGTAGTTTTACTAGAGGGTACAGCTAGTCATTAACTATTTAGAACACATACACTGTTAACCTAAAAAAAAAAACAGACACACATTTCAAACCAACCCCCATCGTTTTCTATTCATCCTTTCTCTCACTTTTCTCTCTGAATACTCCACTTTCTCTCACTTTTCTCTCTGAATACTCCACTTTCTCTCACTTTTCTCTGTGAAAACTCCACCCTTTTCTTCTTTCTCTCTTTCTCCTTTTTTACTCTTTTGCCTGTCCTCCTGTCCCACATTGTTTTACCCATCCTCGATAAATGACTAGAAAAGCACTCGATTTGATCACTGTTTCCTCTCCTCTTCGGAAGAAAAAATCCTGGGGAAGAAAAAAAGATGTACTACTTGAAATTACCCTGTGAATCTTACAAAATGACAATAAAAACAAGAAAGGAGTGACTCTTCATGACCTTTCTGCTTTAAAGGTCGAACGAGTGTTTTTCTGACAGTCTCCGTCAAACAACGTTTCCATCATCACCCTATTCCGACGCACACCTAGGCTCGTAAAAAAAAATACAAGAGTGGAATAAATACACGGGGAAACATGCAAACATTCGGATAAAGCAGAAGTAGATGTTTTGGTTTTGTGTGAAACAATGTTGTTTACCTTCCTTTTCCTTTTCTCCTCCTCTCCTGTATTTTCCTCCCTCTCACAGATTAAAGGCGTCACCATAAAATCAAATCATTTGGATGTATTTATCCGTTATCTATTCAAGAAACTCTGTAAAGAACAGCTACCTGTGAATAGAACCGGCTAGGTGTTTGACGGACATTGATCAGTTTTACCTGTCCAATGTCCAACAGTCATCCCATGTCTTTCGGCAGATACGACTGCAGCAGTCAACCTTTTTATTTGACATTTATTTGACATTTATTTAACCAGGTACCTAAGTCAGAGAGACTTGAGAACACTTTCTCTTTTACAATAACGACCTGAGCAGAATAAGTGACAGACACCGTGCAGCAAAGCAGAACGTTCCTAAATCAAGCCAAACCTAATCAATAGGAATAGGTTCATCAATTGTAATAGTTGTTGTTCTCTTCGACGTGCCTCTACCTGTCAATCACAGAGCTTCGTCTGTGATGAAGGGCATCTCTGTAGCTGCTGCAGACCTTTTGGACTAACAACTTAAGAGTTGGACCAGACTGTCGGCCTTCCGCATTCAGTCTACTGTTGAATATTGATTGATTGATTCATTTTCTTTCAGTGTCACACACCAATTGGTACCCAGCCCGTGTGGTCTTATAAGACACTCTTTCTTTAAGTATTGTATCATTGTTGATTATTCAGAGAACACCGACACTGTCTAAAGATGATTTCTTTCCATAAATCTGCCTCATTCTGCGACTCTGACCTACATTAAGCATGTTTTTCTCCTACAGCCTTTGTTGGCTGTACTTCGACCTTTGTGCGTCTGAATACAAGCAACATTGAATACAAGCAACATTGATTAGAACCACAAGGTCTTTTCAGAGTACAAGAATGAAGTTCTATACAGCAATGTGGCTTTTACCAAAGCCAGCAGGTCAGAATCAGTAATAGAAATGTCGAATGTGTACTGTAGAGCAGAAAGAAAATAAGAAATATTGTAGATCTCTCTCTCCCTCCCTCCCTCCCCTCTCTCTCTCTCTCACATGTACAATGCACGCACATACAGACTATATACCCCAGTGACATTTCCCCTTACTTCTTCCAGTGTGCCTATTTATATCTTGCTGACCTTTCATTAGTTCAGGGTATCTCTCTAGCACTCCGCTCAGCCCTCTGCCCTCAGGAGGAGACAGGACCAAGCATGAACAGACAACAAACGTAAGACCAAGATGAGGAGGAGGAAGGAAGGAAGGAAAGGAATTTGCAACTTGAGCTGATGCATGCTATACATCGGAGGTAGCTGGATGAGGTGAGTCCCCACCCTAGGGTAACCTAACGTCCCTGATTTCCGGGGACAGTCCCCGGTTTTGGTGGCCTGTCCCCGGCTAGAGCCGTCATCAAAAAAATAAAAATAAAATAAAAAAAGTCAACTCTGAAGTTAAAATTAGGCTGATATTTCAATAGTCAAATGCTGTATCTAATCAGATTTGTATGGGAAAATGTATGTCTCTCCTGTACCAAACTCGTTTGACTTTTTATGTCATGAGAACAGGATCCCTGATTACATTATACCTGTAACGTCTGCTTCCAACTCACACTCTCCAACACCTAGATCCCCTGAACGCAGCTCACTCTCCAGCTCACACTCTCAAACACCTAGATCCCCTGAACGCAGCTCACTCTCCAGCTCACACTCTCAAACACCTAGATCCCCTGAAAGCAGCTTACTCTCCAGATCCCAATCACCTGAATTCTGATCACCTGTTCACACACCTGTATGTCATTATTACACACTATTTAGTTCAGTTCTTTGCACCCCATCACTGTGAGGTATTGTTTGCTTTGTGACACATGTATTTCAGAGAGCTGGGTTTCCCGTGATTTACTCCTGCCGTGTATGACAGTTTTTGCCTGCCTCACTAACGACACCTTTTTGCCTATTCCCTGCCTGTTCTTTAGCCTCGGATTTCCTGTTATCTTCCTATTGCCTGATCTCCCGGACTACGTTACTAGCCTTTTCCCTGCCTGTACTGTTGCCCTTTTGGAACCCCTGTGTATGACCTTCTGCCTGCTCCTGGACCCAGCTACCTGCCTCCTCCTGTGGTCCTTTGCAACAAACACCCGCTGCGCCCTGCGCTTGAAACCAGCACTCTGTCTCCCACTGTGTTCTTTACAACACCCTTATACTGTAAACATCCAATCCATTATCATCCTTAACTGATTAAACGATCTGCTGTCTACGAGTAACAGCAACAAGAAGAGCATCAACAGTAACATAAACAGCTGTGACAATAATGCAAAGCAGCGATGGTTACGACAACCACCAACAACCAGTTGCAATCAAAAGGGAGTCATTTCAGTGTAACTACTCTCCATTACAGCCCGATGGCCCTGCATCCAGACACACAGCCTGTCACAACATGACCCCAAATCAAAAGACAGAAGTCTATAAGCAGAGGTCTGTATGCCAAGGCTTTGGTGAAATGTTTTACTATCAGAGTGAAGGGCCTTATCCCTCTCTGTCTCTCTCTCTCTCCCTGCCACACCCACCTCCCCCCTCTCTCTTTCTCTCTGGTAGGGCGTTCATACTGTATGCTCTTTATATTATGAATGAAATTAAGCTTGACACAGAGACACACACCATGCAGTCTCAATGACTAGAGGCAGGGCAGCAAAGAGGACAGACTCACAAACACACACACACATACCCACATTCACACTGCTTTCATCTGCCAGAGAAACTGGGGATGCTCTGGCATACTGTGTGGAAAAAACACTAGGAAAAATAACTGATATATCTTGTCTGGGCTTTGTGTGTGTGTGTGTGTGTGTGTGTGTGTGTGTGTGTGTGTGTGTGTGTGTGTGTGTGTGTGTGTGTGTGTGTGTGTGTGTGTGTGTGTGTGTGTGTGTGTGTGTGTGTGTGACAGCGAGAGAGAAGGAGAGCGGAGAGAGAGGGAAGGGAACTCAGCTTCTCTTGACCGAGGCCAAGACTGTAGTTGCATAAATAAAATCAGCATATTGCAAGAGAGACATTACTGAGAGAACGAGAGAGAGAGCGAGAGAGAGCAGGGGGAGAGAGTGAGAGAGAGAGAGCAAGAGAGAACGAGAGGGAGAGCGAGAGAGAGCAGGGGGAGAGAGTGAGAGAGAGAGAGAGCGAGAGAACGAGAGGGAGAGCAAGAGAGAGCAGGGGGAGAGAGAGAGAGAGCAAGAGAGAACGAGAGGGAGAGCAAGAGAGAGCAGGGGGAGAGAGTGAGAGAGAGAGAGAGAGAGCGAGAGAACGAGAGGGAGAGCGAGAGAGAGCAGGGGGAGAGAGTGAGAGAGCGAGAGCGAGAGAGAGAGAGAGAGAGAGAGCAGGGGGAGAGAGTGAGAGAGAGAGAGCGAGAGAGAGCGAGAGAGAGCAGGGGGAGAGAGTGAGAGAGAGAGAGCGAGAGAGAGCCAGAGAGAGCCAGCAGCCCTTCCTACTTCCTTCAGCTGGACAGACCAGATTGATGGAAGACAAAGAGAAGGAGAAAAAAAGGAAAGAGAGGAGAGAGAAACAACAGAGCGGCATGGCGCACTGGACAGCGTGGCAGGCTAGCGGGACGGGTCGATTGGGATCGAAAAACAGCGCTACATGGCAGGAACGAATGAGCTTGCTCTCAAACGAAAAGGGCAGACTTGATCGAACCCCTAAGGATGGATAAAGATGAATGAAAAGAGATGGAGAGAGCAAGAGCGGGACTACACAGACGAGAGCTACCTAACAGCTAGCACCACAGGGTGGGGCTACATTGAAACAGTGGGATTATATTGTTTAGTGATTATGAGCTCGTACACACCATAGAAGTTTCCAGCGCACCTCGTTGAATTGAAAGTCTCTGACATCCAAAGCACCAGATAATCTTGTGTATTCAGTCATCACCATGCATTACAAATACACTGTATGAATTCCTATTCTATTTCAGCAGAGGTTCCATTCCAGTCCTAGTGTATGCTTCACTCACCTTGCAATGATAAAACTGTCATTACACTAATTAGTCATAGGGGCTGCGAATCATAGTACATCTAATTCAATCGGTCCCCTTGTATCGGTTGTGTATAAAGAGACAAAGACAGAGAGGACAAGAGAGAGAGAGAGAGAGATAAGCACACATCTGCTCGTTTCCATTTAGAAACTGAGTGGTTCGAGCCCTGAATGCTGATTGGCTGACAGCCGTGGTTTATCCGACCGTATACCACGTGTACGACAAAACAGTTATTTGAACAGCTCTATTTACGTTGGTAAACAGTTTATAATAGCAATAAGGCACCTCGGGTGTTTGCGATACATCTATATTTTTTATTTAACTAGGCAAGTCAGTTAAGAACAAATTGTTATTTACAATGACGGCCTACAAAAGGCCAATGAGCCGCGTTGCGTCGTGCCTAAGAACAGCGCTTAGCCGTGGTATATTGGCCATATACCACACCTCTCTGGCCTTATTGCTTTAAATACAGGCCCAGTCTTATTCCCATGCTTTGCTGCGGTGGAGCACAACAGAGCCATCCATACGTTCCCGGTAACGCAGTCGCTCAGTGAGCGAAGGTCAAAACATAGTGCGACTATGAATATGGAAGTAGACGTCCATCATGTCGTGGTTTGGCCCTCCACTGGACTGACCAGAAGTGTGTAGCCTCTAATATCCGGCGGTAGGAGTGTATCATATTGCTCAGTGTTGCTGTATCACAGATGACTAGCCCTGTATACCCTCCAGTATCAGGAACCTAGAGAGTATCGTATTGCTCAGTATTGCTGAACGGGGTATGGTAGTAAGTGCCAGGAGCACCGGTTTGAGTGTGTCAAGAACTGCAAAGCTGATGGGTTTTTTCACTCTCAACAGTTTCCTGTGTGTATAAACAATGGTCCAGCCAACTTGACACAACTGTGAGAAGCACTGGAGTCAATATGAGGCCAGCATCCTTGTGGAACGCTTTCGACACCTTGTAGAGTCCATACCCTGATGAATTGAGACTGTTCTGAGGGCAGCTCAATATTAAGAAGCTGTTCTTAATGTTTCGCACACTATACAAATAAAAATAATAACTTCAAGAGTTGAGGAGTTTGATGGAATAAAATTATTAGTTGCCATTTTAGATTTGTATACCAGAGATCTATATCTTTGCCCATAAGGTAGGGGGCTATACTGGTCATGGAGTGTGTGCGTCATTTTTTTTATTTAACTAGGCAAGTCAGTTAAGAACAAATTCTTATTTACAATGATGGCCTAAGAACAGTGGGTTAACTGCCTTGTTCAGGGGCAGAACGACAGATTTTTACCTTGTCAGCTCAGGGATCCGTTCTAGCAACCATTCGGTTACTGGCCCAACTCTCTAACCACTAGGAAACCTGCCGCCCCTGTCCAAGCCTATTTGTTCCCCTTTTCCTCACTCATTTTTTTTTTAGAGATGTCACTGAAGGGTTCATGGCTTTCTTCAATGACCTTCCTACTGATTTTTATTATCTCGTTCATTGGGTTCTGACTAGTGTTCCCTAGAGCACCAAACCCCCCCTCAATATTAAAAGATAGGATGGTTGCTATGAAGAATTTATTAAATGCTTGGAGGATGGATGGGTGTACATTAAAACGTCCTCAATTTCTGTAAAAAGAACAGCCGTTGTTGACCGAGTGAATCTGTTCTGTGTTCCTCTTTGAAGGCTTGTTGTCGATGATGGTTGCTAAGTATTTATAGTCCTCCACTCACTCACTGACCTGGCCGTTAATCTCCAGCGCTGAGTTGGGAGGTGGGTCTCTTCTGAAGTCAATGACCAGGTATCTTGTTTGAGTTGAGATCCAGGTAGTTCTGGCTACACCAGAGGGAAAACCTGTAGATTGCAGCCTGGAGGTCTCTGAGTTACATGTGTCCATTATAACTGTATCCTCCAAGTACTTAATCAACGTCATATCTGGGTCCGAGCTCCTACAGTCGTCTGTGTAGAGGGGGAATAACACCAGCGAGATGACATAGCATTGTGGTGATCCTGTACAGATGGTTCTGGATGAGCTGCAGCGACTGTTGAATCTGACCGGCTGGTGTCTATTTGTCAGGAAGGAGAGGACCCAGAGAATCAGATGTGGATTGAAATTCATGTTCTGGAGCTTTTGACCCGTTAAGTTAAGCTGTACTGTATTGAAGGCACTAGAGAAATCCACAAATACCATCCTGGCAGTTTTGGGCTTCTCCATGTGGGTGTAGGCACTGTGCAGTAGGGATAGGAGTGAATCATCAACACCTCTGTGCTGCTTGTAGGCAAACTGGAGTGGGTCTGTGTTAAGAGCATACCTCCTTTTGTAGCTGGCGAAGAATCACATCAAATCAACTTTATTTGTCACATGCGCCGAATAGAACAGGTGTAGACCTTACAGTGAAATGCTTACTTACAAGCCCTTAACCAACAATGCAGTTTGAAGAAAATACCCCCCACCCCCCCAAAAAAGTAAGAGATAAGAATAACAAATAATTAAAGAGTAGTAGTAAATAACAATAGCGGGGCTCTATACAGGGTGTACCAGTACAGAGTCAATGTGTTAATGTGTGGGAGGCACCGGTGTCGAGGTAGTAGAGGAAATGATGTACATGCAGGTAGGGGTTATTAAAGTGGCAATGCATAGATGAGTAGAGAGAGTGGTAGTAGAATAAGCCTTTCGATGGTCTTCATCACTAAATGTTAAAGCTACAGGGGCGGTAGTCACTGTTGCAGGAGGGGTTCATCTGTTTAGGTACTGGGCATTCGGTGGAAGATTTCTATATTGTTGGGATCGAATTTTCTAATTAAAATCGTGAGCTGGAGCACCCCCAGAGAACATTACTTAGCGTGGAGGTGCTGACCAACGGAGAATAAACTGGAAGATAGAAAAATAAAAAGAGAGTCGCACGCTCCATATATATCTACAGTACCAGTCAAAAGTTTGGACACAGCTACTCATTCAAGGGTTTTTCTTTATATTTACTATTTTCTACATTGCAGAATAATAGTGAAGACATCAAAACGATGAAATAACACATACGCCAAAGCTGCCCCGGTTCACTGTAAGTGCTGTTATTGTGACGTGGAAACGTCTAGGAGCAACAACGGATCAGCCGCGAAATGACAGGCCACACAAGCTCACGGTGCAGGACCGCCGAGTGCCGAAGCGCGTAAAAATCATCTGTCCTCGGTTGCAACACTCACAACCGAGTTCCATACTGCCTCTGGAAGCAACGTCAGCACAAGAACTGTTCATCAGGAGCTTCATAAAATGGGTTTCCATGGCCGAGGAGCCGTACACAAGCCTAAGATCACCATGTGTAATGACAAACGCCAGCTGGAGTGGTGTAAAGCTCGCCACCATTGTGTTCTCTAAAATGATGAATGACCCTTCACCATCTGCCAGTCCGACGGACGAATCTGGGTTTGTCGGATGCCAGGACAATGCTACCTGTCCAACTGCATAGTGTGAACTGTAAAGTTTGGTGGAGGAGGAATAATGGTCTGGGGCTGTTTTTCATGGTTCAGGCTAGGGCCCTTAGTTCCAGTGAAGGGAAATCTTAATGCTTCAGCATACAATGACATGACATTGTAGATGATTATGTACTTCCAACTTTGTGGCAACAGTGTGGGGACGGCCCTTTCCTGTTTCAGCATGACAGTGCCCCCATGCACAAAGCAAGGTCCATACAGAAATGGTTTGTCGAGATCGGTGTGGAAGAACTTGACTAGCCTGCACAGAGCCTCAACCTCAACCCTATCAAACACCTTTGGGATGAATTGGAACGCCCGACTACGAGCCAGGCCTAATCGCCAACATCATTGCTCGACCACACTAATACTTTTGTGAATGAATGGAAGCAAGTCCCCGCAGCAATTTTCCAACATCTAGTGGAAAACCTTCCCAGAAGAGTGGAGGCTGTTATAGCAGCAAAGGAGGGACCAACTCCATATTAATGACTATGATTTTGGAATGAGATGTTCGACGAGCAGGTGTCCATATACTTTTAGTCGTGTAGTGTACTGTATATACCACTATGTAGATCATATACCAGCTCCACGTAGTTGCTAAACAACAGAGAGTATCATATAGCCAGTAGATTACAATAATATTGCTGACGTCCTAGAGGACGTATCATGTCATCCACAGAAGCTGATAGCATTGTGTGGATAAATCAAATCGCTCAGTGACACTCAGGCCTACCACAGACCGTGTTTCACGTATCCTGCCAGTATTTCTGCTATCATGGTGTACTGTAGCCACATTTATCCCTGTACCGATGTGACTGCACGGTGGGTCTAACGTGTGGATACATTAAATAGCCCAGTGGCACTCTACCATACCAAAGAAGACAATATTGCTAGCAAATATATCGACATTATCTCTCCGTACAGATACGACGCCACGGTGAGTCTATCATATAGCCAGTGAATAGAACAGACGTCCCGGCTATAGGACTGGAGTCAGCAGAGAGAGGCAGAGAAGCGAGGTGGCTATTATTGTCATTGTCATCGTCATCGTCCCTATTCAGCCTGGCTGTACTGCTGTACTGTCACAAAGTGCTGTGACAGGACGAGTATGGCAGCTGTCACTGCAACCACTGTGGGATGTCTCGTTGTGTCTATACTGCTGCTGCTGTGTGTTGTTGGAAATACCTTTCTGGAAGCATTGTGATGACTCAATGGTGGGCTACAGAGCTGACAGCAAACACAGCACACTATGTATACTGTAGATATACACACACACACACACACACACACACACACACACACACACACACACACACACACACACACACACACACACACACACACACACACACACACACACACACACACACACACACACACACTGCCTGGCTGATGTCTGACAGTTGTGTGTGTGTGTGTGTGTGTGTGTGTGTGTGTGTGTGTGTGTGTGTGTGTGTGTGTGTGTGTGTGTGTGTGTGTGTGTGTGTGTGTGTGTGTGTGTGTGTGTGTGTGTGTGTGTGTGTGTGTGTGTGTGTGTGTGTGTGTGTGTGTGTGTGTGTGTGTGTGTGTGTGTCCATGTCCACACGGGTACCAGAACCATTATTAGGACATTACTTTGATGGGAGAGAGGAGCTGCAGTGAATCCAGCACGTGCCACGCCTGCAAACGACGAGGCAGACCACTGCTACAAAACACTTCATCAGACACACACGCAGGCAGGCAGGCAGGCACACACACACACACAAACACACACAATAACCACCAGGCACATAACTGCTACATGTCTATGTCCTACAATACTGGTGTTACTCAAATCACAGCCCAGCAACGGCCCTATCATCAGGGTAGACTGAAATTGACTTTCTTCATCCTTCTGCTTACCATTCTTTTATTTCCTCCTCTTCCTCCTCCTATTCCCTCCTTCTCAGGCACCCCTTTCTACCCTTCATCCTCTCATCTGAACCCCTTGCCTCCGTCTTCTCCTCAGTTCCCTTCTTCCGTCCTTGTGTATTTGCTTCTCTTTTTTTCTCATCCTCTTATACCCTCCACTCTTTCCTTCCTTTCCCCTTCCTGCAGCTCCCCTTTCTCTATTTCTCTCCCTCCTCTCCTCCCATCCTCTCTCTCCCATTAGGTTGTGTGAGAACGGTCGGTTGGCTGGTCAATGCATCTGTTGATTTGTTGTGATGAGAAGTGACTGTCAGGTCGGTCGGTGTGTCTGTTGATAGGCTGTGATGAGAAGTGACTGTCAGGTCGGTCGGTGTGTCTGTTGATAGGCTGTGATGAGAAGTGACTGTCCATCAGACAGAAGAGGATTCTATTACCTGGCCTTTATTGAAAAGCCTTTTTCCAATCCAGCATGACACGGCAGGATAACAGGAATGTCAAACACTCATACACTCAGACGCACAGACAGACAGACGACAGACAGACAGACAGACAGACAGACAGACAGACAGACAGACAGACAGACAGACAGACAGACAGACAGACAGACAGACAGACAGACAGACAGACAGACAGTCAGACAGACAGACAGACAGACAGCTACACACACAGATGCAGTGACAGACAGATACATACAAAGACACAGAGACAGATATATAGACACACACACACACATAGAATTCGAACAAAATGTGAATGCACTGCATAGCACATTAAACAAATTGGCTGTTTCAGTTCTGCTGAAGATGACACACAAGTTATTGTATGATTGTAGGGTCTTTCAACCACACACACCACGTCAATCACATAGGGTCTGTGCCAGATCTCAGTAACTGTCTGGGATCTATTCACTGGGTGGTCCCACTGCAGAGTGACAGTCTGCCAGCCAGCAGCTCTCTGGGATCTAGTCACTGGGTGGTCCCACTGCAGAGTGACAGTCTGCCAGCCAGCAGCTCTCTGGGATCTAGTCACTGGGTGGTCCCACTGCAGAGTGACAGTCTGCCAGCCAGCAGCTCTCTGGGATCTAGTCACTGGGTGGTCCCACTGCAGAGTGACAGTCTGCCAGCCAGCAGCTCTCTGGGATCTAGTCACTGGGTGGTCCCACTGCAGAGTGACAGTCTGCCAGCCAGCAGCTCACTGGGATCTAGTCACTGGGTGGTCCCACTGCAGAGTGACAGTCTGCCAGCCAGCAGCTCTCTGGGATCTAGTCACTGGGTGGTCCCACTGCAGAGTGACAGTCTGCAGCTCTCTGGGATCTAGTCACTGGGTGGTCACATTGCAGAGTGACAGTCCAGCATCGATGACATCATCATTATGCACCACTCACAGACACCACAGTTGGGCCTGTGCCATTTCTACAGCAGCACTACCAGTAGGATTTTCACAATGGACCCAGGATGTACAGGGAAGCATTATGATATATAATATTACTTTTATGTAGCGCAACTTACAGTCATGTACGCATACATTTTTTACATATGGGTGGTCCCGGGAATTGAACCCACTATCATGGCATTGCAAGCGCCATGCTTTACCTACTGAGCTATAGATTTAAAGTCCTCTATTTGGGGAACTCTGAGCGGTTCTGGACCAGTTCCGAACTACATTTTTGGTGTACAGAGCACTCTGTGAATGGCACAACATTAATTGCTGTCAGCTGACATGCAGCCTGTGAAATCTGACACCTCATTTGCCTAGGGAGTGCCTCGTCACATCTTCTGACCTACCCAGACAAAGGATCGATTTTCTCTGCCTGCGAGAGTCACAGACCCACGTGGTTTACATTTCCTCAAAATGCCAGACCAGCGCGCGCCTATTGACATCTCACTGTGATGTTCGCAGATGAATTTAGAGCGCTGAACATAAACCATTACAAATCATTTTGTAGAACTGAAACAAGACCAAACAAAACAAGACTTGGTCACAGAGGGACGAAATCACCTCACGCTTAAAACTGAAGTCGTAACGAGTCAACAGGCATTTGAATGGAGGCTCTGCTTCACTCAGAGGACGCTTGGCAGAACATTCTCCGTCGTCAGGTATATGAAATGTTATTCATTTGTACTGTCACTATGTATGATCATCTTTATTTTACGGTTATAAGAAAGGTGAAATGTTACAGTAAGTCGTTTATAATTTGATTGTTACTGTATTTAACATCTTTCGGGATGGGATGTTAAATGTGTGTCCAGGCTCTCTGTGGTCACTAAAGATCACATGGCACATATCGTAAGAGTAGGGGTGTTAACCCCGGTGTCCTGGCTAAATTCCTAATCTGGCCCTCATACCATCATGGCCACCAAATCATCCCCAGCTTCCAATTGGCTCATTCATCCCCCCCTCCTCTCCCCTGTAACTATTCCCCAGATCGTTGCTTTAAATGAGAATGTGTTCTCAGTCAACTTACCTGGTAAAATAAGGGTTAAAAAAAATACATTAATTAGAAAGCAGTTTAAATATTTCAAGCCCTATTCCCCCACTTTGCTGAATAGGAAAAACAAATCAAATAAATGTATAATTTGTACTGTGTTCTATTTACCAGAAATGTGAGATTTGAATCTTTCTGGCAGAACTAGGTATTATGTATGAGCCTCTCATGATAAACAATTACTTTTAAACGGAAATCTAGATTCTGAACTTGATCACCAGATTCACTAATCAATTTGGATTATCTAACCAATCATGATCAATGTATTGATCATTCCTTCAGCCACGGATAGGGTGACAGGGCTTTCTGACTCTGTGGGAGTTCATGTGAGGGATTTGGTCCAGAAATCAGCAACAATATTGATCACACACACACACACACACACACACACACACACACACACACACACGAGCGTCCTTGAAATGAATTACATGGGGAGGGTACCGGCACGGTGCACACAGACACACACAATCAATACTCTCATCTGAATGTTTAACTTCGGAGCTCTGGAGATCAATGAGGATTTTTTTAACAGGAAGAAAATATATATTTCTACCTGGTGCCAATGTGCTGCTATAGCAGGCAGGGGAAATCACCATCTGAAGACATGGGTCAGAGAGATTGGAAATAAATAGAGATGCAGCAAAATGAGGGAGGGAGGGAGGGAGGGAGGGAGGGAGGGAGGGAGGGAGGGAGGGAGGGAGGGAGGGAGGGAGGGAGGGAGGGAGGGAGGGAGGGAGGGAGGGAGGGAGGGAGGGAGGGAGGGAGAGCAGGAGGGAGGGAGAATGAAAGGGAGTAAAGAAAATAAGGCTGATTGCAAGTAACAGTTGATAAGGTGTAACAACACGTCTGAAAATCACACCCCCTTGTCCAATTACCATCCAATCACAACCATCAAAACTCTAAACCACACCCACTTCTGTCCGACCTACTATCAGATGATGAATAATACAATGCACCTGTAATGATGGGACTGTTTTCAATGTCATCATGTCATCTGGAGAAGACGATAGTGTTTGTATAGAGCAGGGTGTGTGTGTGTGTGTGTGTGTGTGGTGTGTGTGTGTTGTGTGTGTGTGTGTGTGTGTGTGTGTGTGTGTGTGTGTGTGTGTGTGTGTGAGAGGAGAGACTCCATGGACACAACAAAGACAGAGAGAAAAGAGGGATCCAATATGGACCTAGACAAAGAACAGCCACGTTAGGTGTTGACATCTATCCTCTAGTCTATACCCAGACACTTTCAAAGCACAGGAAGAACAGAGAAAGAAGGGAGAGAGAGGAGAGCAAGAGGGGTAGAGAAAAAAGAAAGAGAAATGGAGAGAGAGAGAGAGAATGAAAGAGGGAGGGAAAGAATGGAAGGAATAGAGAGATGGACTGAATGACAGGCCACATGAGAGAGAGCAGTGGTATTTGTGTTTAGCCTTTCAATGCTAATGCTAATTCCGTCACGCGTCTCCATCATACAGAAACCTGAGCTCTCCCTCCAGTCAGTGCTTCATCAAAGCCTCTGCTGCAGGTCCAGAGAGAGAGAGAGGCAGAGGAAGAGAGGAAGTGAGTGAGTGAGTGAGTGAGTGAGTGAGTGAGTGAGTGAGTGAGTGAGTGAGTGAGTGAGTGAGTGAGTGAGTGAGTGAGTGAGTGAGTGAGTGAGTGAGTGAGTGAGTGAGTGAGTGAGTGAGTGAGTGAGTGAGTGAGTGAGTGAGTGAGTGAGTGAGTGAGTGAGTGAGTGAGTGAGTGAGTGAGTGAGACAGGTAGAGAGCGAGAGATCTAATTTTGGCCCAGCCAATAATTTAATCAAATCACATTTAATTTTTTCATTAGCTATTCTCTGTACCATCACAAATCTCTCTCTCTCTCTCTCTCTTCCCCTCTCTCTATCTCTCACACAAACACACTCTCTCTCTTCCAAGCACACACATACACACTTTTCTCTCCCTCAGTAGCTAGTCAGATTTGCTGGTGTCTATCACTGACGTTATTGTCAGGCCCATCCACCTGGCTCCGTGCCGATCCCCAGTGGCTGATGGGTATGAGCAGAATGAGGCTGGATGTGTGAGAGTATAATCTCCTACCTGAGGCGCTACACGTCCACGTCCACCACATCCTCCCCGGCCCAGGTGCCTCCTGGGAGCCGGCTAACGGACAGGTTTGACTCTGTGAAATGACAGCCATGACAGCAGCGCAACACAGAACGACAAGTCAGGGGAGGGAGGGATGAAGAGAAAGGAAAGGATACATCCGTATGCCTCCTGTTCTGGAGCCGATGGCCAGGATCTTCTGGACTGGATCAAAGGCCAGGCAGGTGGGCTGGTACGGGAAGCCATGGCGCACCGTCTGGAATAGGAAAAACACAAACACACTTTAATTACCATTCCCATTCAATAGACATTTTTAGAGTTAGAAATTGGTAAATATGTACATATGTTACGGAATTGTAATCAGTATGCAGGAAAACTATTTTTATTTTATTACTAAAATAGATAAATAGATTAATCAGAGACAAACAAACACCAAACGATATACTGAAATTGAAGTAATGAATCAGGAGCAAGAGCCCATAAGAGATCAGAAAACAGAAGGAAGAAGGGGCTTCTAGAATAGGTAAACAGCAACAGTCTACACTGAGCTGCTGTCCATGGTGCTGAAATATTCAGCAGCTCTTTCCCCAGTCAACTAAGACTGGTGTTTAAATCTGCATGGGCGCTGTCCGCTAGCAGTGGTGCTGAAATCAATGCTGTCACTGCCCAGAATCTATACTGGTAATCATACCCGAGCTGTCCAAACAGGCTGGTGCTGAAATCCATATAGGCGACAACAACTGAGCTGTGTGTTATCCAATGGCCTCCCAGGAAACCCAGCAGTGGCCCTGTTCATCTGTTTCCATTCAGACAAGCTCCTGTGTTTGGCTGAATTATGACAACACCGTCTCTGTCCTCTCATCTTTAATTCATAGACATGAAATTGGAGCGGGGCTACCAAACAACCGGCTGAATGAATGAGATAGAGTGGTCATAAAAACTGTGTGTGAGAGAGAGAGAGAGAGAGGTCATACAAGCTGAGAGAGAGGTCATGAGAGAGAGTCATGAGAGAGAGAGGTCATACAAGCTGAGAGAGAGAGAGAGGCTGAGAGAGAGAGAGAGGCTGAGAGAGAGAGAGAGGCTGAGAGAGAGAGAGGTCATACAAGCTGAGAGAGAGAGAGAGGTCATACAAGCTGAGAGAGAGAGAGAGAGAGAGAGAGAGAGAGAGAGAGAGAGAGAGAGAGAGAGAGAGGTGTGAATCCTGCCTTAAAAGGGAATATGTGTGTGTGTTTGCATCCGGTATGTTTACATGTGGCATCTGCTCCACTACTCACACTCGTGCTAATGAAGGACTTTATAGCCTATAGATTTTCATTTAGGGGCCTGTTTTATTGCCCACTATTAAAACCCCCAGCAGCCTCCAGACTCCTACTGTAACCCTGCTCCTTCTGTGTCTGTCCACCCCAAAACAAGCGGCTTTCCAACGCCCACTATCTCAACTTGCATACAGACAGTTTTCAGAGGAGAGGGAGTGCTATGTGGATACACTGTCAAATATTTACTAGTCATAGAAAAACTAGGGAAAGCAAATCAAATATGCCTTGGCATAATCAATGGAACAGCTGAAAAAAATCAAACGAATATCAGCGTACACCTGTTCTGTTTTTGTGCTCTGCTGTGTCTCTGATACCACGTACGAAAAGAAAATGGGAAAAAATATCAAGGTTTTGATCGCACGGATAATTCACAGCAGGCTGCTATCAAAGGATAGCAGCATCACACGTTGGAATAGGAGGAAGCAACAGAGGTATTGTGTTCGTTGAGAAGAGCAAATAGCTTGCATTTTGATTTCTTCCTATTCTCGGTGCATATGTTGTTTTGCCAACACCTTTGAAAAGAGAGATATGTGTTTATGCTTCTCAAAAGGCTGAGAACGTAACATTCAATCATCCAACATTAATCTGCATACAGACATTGTGTAAGTGCAGGGTTGGGGAGATGGGTTAACAGTAATGAAATTCATGAGTGACACACGCGCACACGCACACGCACACACACACACACACACACACACACCACACACACACACACACACACACACACACACCTGTAGGTGTGGTGGGCAGAGGGTCTCTGGCAATGATCCACACTGTACAGAAGGAACCTTTCAATCAGGAGTAGAACAGGCCTGGCTGGGGTGAACTGCTGCTGCTGTGTGGACCTGACCTCTTAACTAACCACCAGTTGCTATTGACTTCTTTGGGATAGGGGGCAGTATTTTGACGTCCGGATGAAAACCGTGCCCAAAGTAAACTGTCTGCTACTCAGGCCCAGAAGCTAGCATATAATAATAGAAAACACTCTAACGTTTCTAAAACTGTTAAAATTATGTCTGTGAGTATAACAGAACTTATTTGGCAGGCGAAACCCCGAGGACAAACCATCCAGGATTTTAGTTTTTTTGAGGTGACAGTATTTGTAATGTATTTTTCTGTGTGGATCTAGATTTCTAAGGCACTTGCTTGCAGTTCCTATCGCTTCCACTGGATGCCAACAGTCTTTAGAAATTGGTTGATGTTTTTCTTTTGAGTAATGAAGAAGTATGAACGTTCAGAACGTGGCTCGAGTCTAGTGTACTGTTGTGGTGTGGGCGCGTAACCTGAAAGCTCGCTCCACTTTCTTTTCATCCTGTATTGAACACAGTTTATCCCGTCTTAAATTGTATCGATTATTTACGTTAAAAAATACCTAAAGTTGTATTAGGAAAGTTGTTTTAAATGTTTGGATCAAGATTACAGGTAACTTATAAGATATTTTGTAGTCGTGTTGCACGAGTTGGAACTGGTGTTTGTTTTTATCAAATGAGCCAAATAAATGGACATTTTGGAGATATAACGACGGAATTAAAGGACCATTTGTGATGTTTATGGGACATATTGGAGTGCCATCAGAAGAAATCCTTCAAAGATAAGGCATGAATTAAATCGTTATTTCTGACTTTTGTGTCGCGCCTACAGGTTGAAATCCGATTTTCATGTGTTGGTATGCTGGGCGCTGTCCTCAGGTTATCGTATGGTTTGCTTTCGCCTTAAAGCCTTTTTGAAATCTGACATGGTGGCTAGATTAACAAGAAGTTCAGCTTTAATTTGGTGTATTGCACTTGTGAAAGTATGAAAGTTAAATATTTTTATAATTTTGGGGGAATTTGGCGCTCTGCCATTTCACCGGATGTCCCACCTATCCCAAAGAAGTTAACTTGTGACGACCTGGAGAGGAGGGAGATAAGGGAGATATGGGGAACCAAGCCCAGCTCGGTGCACTCTGCTCAGGCAACTGATGGGGCCAATAGAGACCCACCCGGAGGGAAGAACCATTAAATATACACATCACAGACATGAAGTGGATGAAAAATGCATTTACCCTGGTGAATCTCAGAGCTGCTCATGCATATTTCACAACTTCTAAAGCCATTTTTTTCTGTGCGTGTGTATGCGTGCGTGTGTGTGCGTGTGTCTGCTCTGGGTCCATCTCTATGGTTGCTCTTACACTCTGTTCTCATTCTATTTCTCCCTCTCTTTCTCTCACTACATACTGAAACAGTATTTGTCTGTATTATGGATGTGTGGGGCTCCACATGCAGCTGAGTAATCTATGTGTCGTAGCTATAACTCCTCATTGTGTTTCAGTACTGGCTCTGTGTCGGACTCCTACTGTAGCAGACAGGCAGTGTTTGATGATAACACCCCTTCCTCTCTCCTCCTCTTGGGAGACTGTCGTTATCTTGCCACGTTATAAGATCTGCTCTCTTTTTATGTCAGAGGCCTGTCAGAGGAATCTTCAGAGGGTGTCAAGATATCAAGCTATACCCGTATTGCTCCTTCTCTCGCTCCCTCCTTCTCGCTGTCTCCCTGTCTGCCTCCCTCCCCCAGCTCTGTCCCACATCCTCTCTCTGCCACCTTCTGTCTATCTCTCACTCTCGATCTCGCTCGCCACTTTCTCTGCTAATCCTAGTGGACAAGACGAGCCTAATCTAAATATCTTCTAACAGAAGTGTTGTGACTCCATCCTCATGTCGCTCTCAGCTACAGTGAACTATAGGCCACGACGGAGACAGACCAGTCATTGTCAACACAGAGCTTCGTCAACTCAGCCTCATACCCAAGACTTCATCAGCTGCTCATAATCAAACACTGGAACCTGGCGTTTCTGGTGAAACCACAGCGAACATGTCTCCTCATACGTTTCAATCCAATAAAAGAAAAACAAAAGTTTTGCTACTGTAACTCTGAGAAAGATCTCTGAAGTCAAATATAAAACGTGCTTGAATCACATCCAAAGAAATATTTTGTTTTGCCATTACTACCTGAACGTTCTTATACTGTACCAGCTTGGATGAATACAAATACGTTATAGCAGGAGAGGTCTAGAGCATTGAACACAAACAACAGACCCAAGCATTACAGAGAAAAAAACAGCACATATTGTTTTATACATTAATACACACAGCAAAATATGTAGAACTCAAATATACATTTACATTTTACATTTGAGTCCTTTAGCAGACACTCTTATCCAGAGTGACTTACAGTAGTGAGTGCATACATTTAAACCAAAGATAAAGTAACAACTGGGGAGAGATTCAGAAGGCAACAGTGATGCACAACCTGAGGCACAAATACTGACTAGGCATGAATAACGCATTGTGGGGGGGGTGTGTGTGTGTGTCTGGAGGGGGAGGTTGTGTGTGTGAGGGAGGGTGGGTGGGGGTTGTGTGTGTGTGTGTGGGGAGGGGGGAGGTTGTGTGTATGAGGGAGGGTGGGGGGTGTGTGTGTGTGTGTGTGTGTGTGTGTGTGTGTGTGTGTGTGTGTGTGTGTGTGTGTGTGTGTGTGTGTGTGTGTGTGAGAGAGAGAGAGAGACCCAAGAATGTACACAAACACAGACATACGCACACGTTCAACATCACACTAAACATGCATCACCTGCAGCAGGGGGCCCACTGATACATACTACGGTCTGTGCATGCGTGTGTGTGATTGTGGTTCTGCCGTGTGTGATTGTGGTTCTGTGCATCCATCCACACTCCATTGCCTCATTGGGTGATGGTAGCCTCAGAGAAGACACAGTAGTTGAAGGAAAATGGAAATAACTTCCTACGCTAAGAATACCTATCTAACCTCGCTTCATAGAATTATGAGCTGTTTCCATCAGTCAAAAGAAGGTGAAGATAGACAGAAGGAGAACTCCACTGAACCTCCTCACCAACAGTGAAGGGGGAGATATTTTGAGGCTACTCGAAAATTCCTTTGATGTGCAGAGGACTAAAAATAAAAAGACAGATCTGAACACTGGTACTGTAGGAGAGAGGTATGAAAGGAGGAGTGGAGGAGAGGGGGACAGGCTAGACGGGGTCTCTCCATAGTTAGAGACGTAAAAAATAGAACTAGGAGGGAGTAGGAGTCAGCACATCGAAGTACATCATTGTGTCAGTTGAGAACAATTCCGGTTGCCTGATTGTGGATTACAGTGAAATATTTTAAGTGAGAAAAGGCGATAGGAAAAAGGGAGGATCCTGAGTATTGGTTTGGCTGGTCTGGTGTAATGTTTGAGGAAGCCAGAAAGCTGTAAGTCCTTCCTTCAGTAGAGAGACAGCAGCTTACAGATTCTCACAGAACGGGAGGAAGCCATTCTTATCCACATCCAGATATAAGTGCTTCCCAAGCACAAACACACACACACACGCATGCCCAGTTGAGCGAGCAGGGAGAGAGGGCAGTATGAGACCAGAGTGAAGGGATGGAAATAAATGAATGAGCTGGGATGACCTCCTCTTCGCTAATGGGTGCTAGCTACACTCTTACAAATTAAGGGTTCATTGGGGTTCTATGTAGAACCTTTTGGTTCTTTGGTCAAAATGTAAGAACCCTTTTCAGAGAAAGGTTCAATCCTTGAGAAAGTGGTTTCCATAATTCAAAAACTGTCAACACCAACTGCCATTTATCCAGTGTGACGACTCAATAACACAATTGTTTAAGTTAATCAATGTTTATTTTTCCATTCAAATAAATGAAGCCATAATGATAAGATAAAATATAGGGCGAGATAGATAGCATTGTTTCAAATTTTGTGCACTATATTAGGCTACCGTTTGTTATCTAGCAAGCTAGCTAGCTAAGCCTATGGGGGGGAAAACACTTTAATTAGCTAGCTAGCCACTTTACAAGCTAGCTAGCTAAGCCTATAGGGGAAAAAACACTTTAATTAGCTAGCTAGCCACTTTACAAGCTAGCTAACTCTTACGAATAAACGTTCATTTTACTTATTGAAATGTGCCAAACAGAGCTGCAGACCCAGCCTGACATTGGCAACTAGCTAATTGTTACTTTTATCTCAGTATTTCAGGGTGGAGTCAGATGGGGGGGTCTAGCCATGTAGGCCCCTGAACAAAACTACCAGGCGGAAAAAGGATCAATCTTTTGGCTGCTGTTGATGGCAACAACTGCATGTAAGTTGGTCTTCTACATTATAATAATGATATATCTGCGTACCAGTTTGTCTACATTCTTGCAGGTATAAGATATAACACCAATTATGTTCCTTTTTTCTTTCTCTAGGAAACCAGGTAGGCAATAACACATATTGTACTGTTCCATAAAGAAGGCATAACCCCTCGGAAGGCATAACCCCTCCGAAGGCATAACCCCTCCGAAGACATAACCCCTCCGAAGACATAACCCCTCTGAAGGCATAACCCCTTGGAAGGCATAACCCCTCAGAAGGCATAACCCCTCTGAAGGCATCCAGAATTGACATTGGGCCATCATTCAAACATCATTCAAACAAAGAGCCTTCCTGTCTACCGATCTGTGCATATTTCCAAACAATGTTTGCATTACCTAAACTGTTTGTGTTTGAGAGTGACTATAATGACAATAACATCTTCAAAATATATTGGTATTCTCTCATTATTTATGATATTATTTTCTTTGTAATACTATTTTATTAGCGGTAGCCATAATGGAGCAAATTGGGGTTAGGTGCCTTGCTCAAGAAAACATTAACAGATTTTTCACCTTGCCGGCTCGGGTATTTGAACCAGCGACCTTTTGGTTACTAGCCCAACACTGTAACTGCTAGGCTACCTGCCACCCTAGGGGTTCCATATACTGTATGAAGTGTACAGTGGTTCTTCCTTTAAAAGTTGTGTAATACTGCAGCACACCTTGCGGGATACCGCAGAATTCTATGGCATGTTATTTAATTGTCAGCCATTGTTGCCATTAATGCTAGTTAGTGCTAGTTTGACCACCAGAGGGCATCTTTGAGAAGCATTTTACTTTTTGTAATATTGGCTGTACTAGAAAATGCAAAACCTTTTTTGTAAGAACATAGTATATGGGATGGATTTTAAATGTAGCTTAATTAATTTGATTAATATTATGGTGTTTCTATTCCAAGAAAAACAAAATACAAAACCCTCACGGTTTCACTATACAACGTGACCGTTTCCACACCCTTATTGTAGTCTAACCAATACCCAAATGGAGATTCAGTGAAAATAAAAATCTCATTGATTTATCAATACCAGTCCCCATGTATGTCTCAGAGCAGCGCGAAACGGTGCTGAAATAGTTGACCACACCCGGGTTGGCTATTACTGAAAATCCTATTATAACAATTGGACAATGGCGGGCCAGAACATAATAAGTATGACCGTAATTATTAGCACAATTAATTGGCCTACACTACAAATGTAGCATATTTTACACATATGATATGTACATAATTAACACTGTCTCTATTCAATGATTATTTGTGTATATTTCTCTGTGTGTTGATTGGTGGGGAAAAACAGGTCTACATAGCCTACAGTAGTCTACACAGGGGCGAAAATCTGATATCAACTTTGGAGGGGACAATTACATGAAATTTTCTCAAGAGCAATTCCTGAGGGGGACACCAAAAGTAGTGCTGTAACACATAGCCTACATTGTAATATGGTAAATGTATATTGAGGAACCAAAGAAATAAGGTGTTTGCCGTACTCCTAACTACCGGTACCCAAAACTACACAACTAATCACAACAGCAATACCATTGCCTTTAACAAATCTTAGTTCAGTCACCAGTTTAAGTTGAGAGTGGGGGTATCCATGGCATTTTCCAATTATGTTCCTATTTTACAAGTCAAAAAAATTGAGAACCTTTCATAATTTTGCCAAACAAAGACTCAACAAACTTACCTGAGACTCCCTGTCTCTGCCAGTCTGTCCCTGCATATCTGTCCCCAACTCTGCTGTCTGTGTGCCATCTGTTGCCTGCTCTGCCTAATGACATCATTGTGAAACATTTCCATTAGAATTTCATTTCTTTCTTATGAACATTTTATCAACTAGTCTTTGGGATATTAGGCTACTAGGGTTCTTACTATGCGTTTTGGTGTATTGAAAAATACTCTGATGTCCGTCTTTTATTTTTCTGCCATTTTTCTACCTGGCTGGCTGGCTGGCTGGCTACACACACAGTGTGTAGGTTATTTACAGTAGCAGATGGGCTTCTATCATCTTCAATCATTCTATTTGGGCTTCAATCGAAAAGGTAGCTAGCAAATGTGAAACGGATTAAAATGACAAGAGTTGACAGCTGTATGAGTTCACCATTTACACAACATATGCTGCAACCTTTTGTAATTTTAATAGTTTGTTTCATATTGGCTGGCTTCCAACAATAGCTGACTTTGCAAAGCTAGCGAGCACCAATTCAGTTTCAGTGGTGTTTGCTATAATCTTTGCTACCCGGGTTAAATAAAGGTGAAATAAAATAAAGAAATAAAAGTTCACTTGCGACAATTTAGCTTTTGCAACGAGACCATTAAATATATTTAAGACAATGGTAGAAGAGAGTGAAGTTCTGTTCAGTTTGGATTTCAGTTTATCGCTAACCTAATCACAGGGACTTTGAAGCACTAACTTACATCATCTGCATGCTGATTCCATCTTTGACGACGCCACATAAATGGAATAGGTACTAGCTAGCTTAATAGTTAATATTTGCGCGCTAGCTCTGCATATTCAGCTAGTGTGTGTGCGCGATTGACTGGATTAACCTCACGTCAGTTACGTGCATTGAGTGCCTTTCAGACAGTAGATACGACCTCTCTGTTACCAAGCAAGCTAAGGAACTGGCAGTGGATCAAACCATTGTGAGGCAAAGGGTGGGGGGGTTGCAATCTTTTGAAACTTAAAAACGCGCTATTAAGTGTCTATAATCAGCACAATTGCTTTCATTGCGTATTATTAATATTATTTAAATTACATAGTTATGTTTCAGTGATATATTGGGGGGACAAATCATATTTTTCCCAGGATGAGGGGGTCGTGTCCCCCCCCGTCCCCCCCGGGATTTCCGCCCCTGAGTCTACACTACTTTTTTTAACGTCAACATTTGTTCCGAATAATTTGCTTGATAGCAAGATAAAATGTCGCTCTCAAAACAAATCAAGAAGAAAGGTGGATAATGAAAATCGAAGTTTCAGAGAAGGTACAGAGAGATATGAGTTCATCTCTCCATCTTTTCCCAGTGCCAAGCCAGAGTGTCTTATTTGCAATGAAAATATTGCTGTTTGCAAATAATTCAATCTTAGACTAATTATGGAGTGAATCTAAGCACAGAACTTTCAGTGACCTTCCTGTCCAATATAGAGGGCCGACACAGAAATATTGAACCGTTAACCGCAAGCTGCCCACACAGCTTTTTTTTGCTGACATACAGTTGAAGTCGGAAGTTTACATACACCTTAGCCAAATACATTTAAACTCAGTTTTTCACAATTCCTGACATTTAATCCTAGTAAAAATTCCCTGTCTTAGGTCAGTTAGGATCACCACTTTATTTTAAGAATGTGAAATTTCAGAATAACAGTAGAGAGAATGATTTATTTCAGCTTTTATTTCTTTCATCACATTCCCAGTGGGTCAGAAGTTTACATACACTCAATTAGTATTTGGTAGCATTGCCTTTAAATTGTTTAACTTGGGTCAAACATTTTGGGTAGCGTTCCACAAGCTTCCCACAATAAGTTGGGTGAATTTTGGCCCATTCCTTCTGACAGAGCTGGGGTAACTGAGTCAGGTTTGTAGGCCTCCTTGCTCGCACAAGCTTTTTTAGTTCTGCCCACAAATTTTCTATGGGATTGAGGTCAGGGCTTTGTGATGGCCACTCCAAAACCTTCCCTTTGTTGTCCTTAAGCCATTTTGCCACAACTTTGGAAGTATGCTTGGGGTCATTGTCCATTTGGAAGACTCATTTGCGACCAAGCTTCAACTTCCTGACTGATGTCTTGAGATATATCTTCAATATATCCACATAATTTTCCTTCCTCATGCTGCCATCTATTTTGTGAAGTGCACCAGTCCCTCCTGCAGCAAAGCACCCCCACAACATGATGCTGCTACCCCTGTGCTTCACGGTTGGCATGGTGTTCTTCGGCTTGCAAACCTCCCCCTTTTCACTCCAAACATAACGATGGTCATTATGGCCAAACAGTTCTATTTTTGTTTCATCAGACCAGAGGACATTTCTCCAAAAAGTACGATCTTTGTCCCCATGTGCAGTTGCAAACCATATTCTGGCTTTTTTATGTCGGTTTTGGAGCAGTGGCTTCTTCCTTGCTGAGCGGGCTTTCAGGTATTTTTGTATTTATTTCACCTTTATTTAACCAGGTAGGCTAGTTGAGAACAAGTTCTCAATTACAACTGCAACCTGGCCAAGATAAAGCAAAGCAGTTTGACACATACAGCAACACAGAGCTACACATGGAAGAAAAAAAACATACCGTCAATAATACAGTATAAAAAGCCAATATACAGTGTGTGCAAATGAGGTAAGATAAGGGAGGTAATGCAATAAATAGGCCATGGTGGCGAAGTAATTACAATAGCAATTAAACACTGGAATGGTAGATGTGCAGAAGATGAATGTTTTGAGAGAATCACCAGCAGTAAGAGCGACATCATTGAAGTATACAGAGAAAAGAGTCGGCCTGAGAAATGAACCCTGTGGCACCCCCATAGAGACTGCCAGAGGTCCGGACAACAGGCCCTCCGATTTGACACGTCGAGATAGGACTCGTTTTACTGTGGATATAGATACTTTTGTACCTGTTTCCTCCAGCATCTTCACAAGGTCCTTTGCTGTTGTTCTGGGATTCATTTGCACTTTTCGCACTGAAGTACGTTCATCTCTAGGAGACAGAACACGTCTCCTTCCTGAGCGGTATGACGGCTGCGTGGTCCCATGGTGTTTATACTTGCGTACTACTGTTTGTACAGATGAACGTGGTACCTTCAGGCATTTGGAAATTGTTCCCAAGGATGAACCAGACTTGTGGAGGTCTACAATATTTTTTCTGAGGTCTTGGCTGATTTCTTTTGATTTTCCCATGATGTCAATCAAAGAGGCACTGAGTTTGAAGGTAGGCCTTGAAATACATCCACAGATACATCTCCAATTGACTCAAATTATGTCAATTAGCCTATCAGAAGCTTCTAAAGCTATGACATAATTTTCTGGAATTTTCCAAGCTGTTTAAAGGCACAGTCAACTTAGTGTATGTAAACTTCTGACCCATTGGAATTGTGATACAGTGAATTATAAGTGAAATAATCTGTCTGTAAACAATTGTTGGGAAAATGACTTGTGTCATGCACAAAGTGGATGTCCTAACTGACTTGCCAAAACAATAGTTTGTTATCAAGAAATTGGTGGAGTGGTTGAAAAACGAGTTTTAATGACTCCAACCTAAGTGTATGTAAACTTCCGACTTCAACCGTATTCTGTAACTTAAACAGGTTAAATCTGCAGTTACAAGGAAGAGGGAAACAGTCGCAGACAAGGTGGAGAAATTTGAGGAAATATTTACACTTACAGAATTACTATTTAACTATTTACGGGGCAACAGTCCAGTTATTGGTCAAAATGGTCTTCTGACTTATTGTTGTAATAACTCTATAAGAGTAGAATTAGAAAAACAGTAAGGTCTGAACTCTTTGACAATCATTTGGAGATCTTTACCAGAATAACAAGACAAACAAAATTGATTTATACAATCAACATTTATCAACACTCATCCAAATAGTTACAAACATAATGAGAATGATCGGGAAATGGAAAGAAAGTTAAGAAGTGAAGAACCAGAGATCCTGAACTTTAAATGATGTTAAACTCAGTCTGTGATCCAAGTCTGTTTTGGTTTCCTGTTTGTTCAGGCAGCATAGAGGAGAACAAAGGAAGAAGATGGCTGTGTGTCCTTTCTGGTTCAGTTGGTTGGTTTCCTCCTTCAGGTTTTTCCTTTGGTCCTGAATTGATATCCTTATGCTTGTTGCGCTTCTTCGTTGAGTTGCACAGGCTGAGCTCTAATTGTCTACTCCTTCTGTCCTTGAAGAAGATTTGGCTGACGTGTACTGTTCAGACAACACTAGCTCTTTAAAGTATTCTGTCTTCTTCTGAGCCTGTTTAGTGCATGGGCACTTCCGTCCCTATTTCTGTACTGGATTACAGGTACTATTCCCTAAAAGGTACTTTTCCCCTAATGTATCGGTTCTGACCGTTAAAGGCAAAGGTCCAGGGCCTATGGTCGGGGCCTGCTGAAGATGAAGGTCCTACTCCCTCCTTCAGGTCCACAGTTAAAGAGAGTACGAGAGAGGGGAGCAGTACTTGTATATTCTGCTAGGTCACATGGTATCACATCTAGGTGTCAAAAAAGTATTTTGGGGAGAAAACCTAAAGTTGTTTCAGGTCAAATCAACATAATGTTCAGCATTGTTCAACATGTGACATTCAAAAGGACACATCGCTACAGAAGCAAGCGATAGAACCCTTTTTGGTTCTACATGGAACCTTGTTTCTAAGAGTGTAGGGTCTCATTGGTATGTGCGTATACTATATTTTTGTTTATACAATGCGTGTGTGTTTGTGTGTGTCTATGTGTGTGTGAGTGTTTCTGTGTACTGTGCGTGCGAGTGTGTGTGTGTAGCGGGATGTTCGTGTGGGTGTGCAATTGTCTTGCATCTTCCATCTTCACAGGTGAACACACAAGCATGTCTTCACATACACACTGTATTCTAGAAGATATCTATGGTTCCATGCTTGCCTTCCGGCAACAGTGAGCCTGTCTCTCTGTGTGGGTGTGACATGCTTTACGTATTCGTATGATGGGGGCTAAAGCCTGTTAGCCTGTGATTAAAGGCATAGTTCACCCGAATTACAAAATGACACATTGATTTCCTTACCCTGTAAGCGGGCTATGTACAAAGGTATGGCAGCAAATCATGCTTTGGGTTAGTTCCCCTGGCAATGGCTAGAATTGTTTCCAAAAATGTTAACATTTGGAAACAGTGCCATTGAACTAAACCAAAGCATAGAATGCTGTCATACCTTGTCCATAGACTGCGTACAGTGTAAGGAAACTAATATGTCATTTCATAATTTGGGTGAACTATGCCTTTAACCACGGGTAATTGTGGCCACTGGGTTCCAAGGTGTTCCATGTGCACGCGTGTTTAACCCCCTTGGCGACTTGTCATGGCGAAAGAGAATCGAGCATGTCAACAGCGGGCCAATTGCATCATCCATTAGACTCCGTGGGCTAGGCCTGGGCGATGATGTAATCTCTTGGGGACCAGCGAGACTGGTGGGGCCATCATTCCAGCTATAGGACTGATTGATTCCTTGTGACACAAGGTGGCTAAACAGCAAAGGCAATGCATCGCCACAGGGATGCTGAGGCTCAGAACATCAAGGAGAGGGGGAGGGGTGAGGAGGAGGGGTGGGCGCTCCTGCGAATGACGTCTGACCTTAAGAAACGCAACAACAAATGATATCAACCACGTCAGATGATGTCTTAAGTTTGATTTGGAGTTTACGTTAAAAAATAAGAAGTAAAAAAAATAGCACCCTTTGTTGCACCACCAGTAATACTGTATAACTCAAGATGGCACAGGCACGGTATGAAAGTATGAAAATCTGGATACCGCCCAGCTCTAACACACACACACACACACACACACACACACACACACACACACACACACACACACACACACACACACACACACACACACACACACACACACATACCACCAGAGGCATCATGCCCATAAGGGCACAAGGGCACGGACCCCCTCAGATTCGTCCAGTTTTTACATTTTTTTAGGTGTTGAATGACTTACTCAACTTTATTTTTAACACCCTAGAGTCAAAATCTAATTAGCATAAAGACATCACGAAAATTATTTATAAAAAGATCTGTCAGCAGTATTTTGCGTAGAGGGCACACTGGCTGGACCAGGCAAAGAGTGCCCCCCCCCCACCACCTCCCCCATTCTCCCTAGTAAGTGGTTCCTTCCAAGGTGCACCACGGAGCAAAGATATACTAGGATGCTAGATAGTCCAGTAGTGGGTGCAGACAGTATTGTCAGTGGAGGACAGAGAGTGTGACACAGCGTTTGATTTGATTTTAGATGCCGGTGATAGGCAGGACTCGCAGGAGGTATGTTTGTCATTTAATCAAGCTATGTAGCCTATTGATTTCTTTATTGATGAATAAATAAATACAAATATGTTTTGTTGTTTCTCTGTAATACTAGCCACCTAGATAGGTTCCGAAATTCCCAACATCATAACTAGCTACCAAGCCATTTCAGGCTACCAATCAAGTTAGAGTAGGTTGTTACCAGGCAGGCTAAAACTCCATCCCACCAAAACAGTAACATTTAAGGCTCTCTATTCACACAGCTCTTACATTAGAAGGGCATTATCATCATTTTCACAATATTATTCCAACCTCATAGTGTGGAAATATATATAAAACACAAAAACAATCTAGTTTTTGACTGCAATGGCCGTTTAACTCTTGGGCTATGATACTATCTACCAGTGTGGGAGTTTTACTAAACTCCTAAGACATAAAAGTTCTTAAAGAATCAACGTGCATCGTTCATTAAAACGACAATTGAACAGGTAAAGAGGTATGCTTAGATAACCTATGCAGATAAATATCATGCTTTTTTTTAAATAGAATTACCCATGATTATAGCTCTATATTGCATGAAAACACTGTTTCAGGTATTTGAAAAATGCTAAATCCACCAACTTCCATCGGAGCAGAGCCCCTCCAGACCACCCAATCTCCATCCTCACGTACATCCCACTAAAAGGAGTGGCTGAGGGGAGTAGTACAAGTAGCTGTGTCTCAGAATAGGCAGAAGCCTGGCGTTTCATTGGACAGACAATCCTCAAGAGACAAGACTGTCAGAGGGTCCCTCCTATAGATACGATCATAAATGCATGGGCATGCACGTAATTGCACACACACAAACACACACAAACACACACACACTCTAAGTTGCAGTATACAGTATGTCTACACAATTTACCACTGCCTTTGATCAAAGGACAGAGAGAAGAAAATAGACTTTCCAAAAGAGAGATGAAGCAATACTTAGCGAGATCATGGGATGATTGAAAAGTTCACTTAATTTAAAGACAATTATGTGTTGCACCGCATGAGGTACTGAGGCGGTGGGCAATCTGCCAGGCTTGCCAGGAATGGCATCATCACCCAGAGAGTAAGTGGACCAACCTCTCCAATAAGGACATAAAACCTGCTCCTAGAGAGTTACACAATGCTCCACCAGCCCAGTAACCAAGAGGATTTGTGAATAATCACACACACACACACACACACACACACACACACACACACACACACCACACACACACACACACACACACACACACACACACACACACACACACACACACACACACACAGTACAGCCCCCGGATCCATTTCCCTCCCCTCCTCCCCCTTCTCTTCTCTGCCTCCACACACACCCACACCTCCCTATTTTATCTCACTCTAACACTTCACAGGCAGGCAGTGAAACAATGAGTCATCAGACTCGGGATGGAGGCCAGCGATCGCAGAAAGTTTGAAGGGTCGTAGATGAGGTTGACGTCATCTCATCTCCTCCTCTACCCACACATCTATGCCCGAAGAGTGATGAGGAGGAGACATGGGAGATAAAGGCTCCTCCCACTGACCTTTGACCCTGACTGAGACAGAAACTGCCTGTAGTCACAGATCTGAGATCAGTCTTCTCGCCCCAAATGCTGACCATAACTATTACGGGGGAAACAAATGCAAAACGGACTTTAGCTAAGCAAGTAGGGCCAACTTCAAGAATCCTAGACATTTCATTCTGGTAGTAGAGGTAAATGTCTCATTTGGTACACTGCTATCTAGAACCTAAAAAGGTTATTTGGCTGTCCCCATAGGAGAACCCTTTGAAGAACCAGGTAAAACCCTTTTGAGTTCCATGTAGAACCCTTTACACAGAGCGTTCTACATGGAACCCAAAAGAGTTCTACCTGGAACCAAAAAGCGTTCTCTTTTGGAACCCTTTTTTTCTAAGAGTGTAAGACTGTAGAGCATGGCGCATGCAACGCCAGGGTTTTTGGTTCAATTCCCACGGGGAACCAGCACGAAAAAGTATGAAAATGTATGCACTCACTACTGTAAGTCCTTTTGGATAAGAGCGTCTGTTAAATGACTCAAATGTCAAATTTAAAGGTAATGATAAAAAGCCAAATGCAATGATTGAGTGTCAAATGTGGGTCCTGATGTAAAACCAGAATTCAACAGTCCTCTTGCTGACTGATTGATTAGCTACAGCTGTTGGGCGCTGCAATTGAATGGTGGAGGGTGTGACCTCCATACAATAGCAAAGCACTTTTGAGTAGAGAAAACCGCTTTATGAATTGTGAATAGATTATTATGCTGATCATTATAATGGGTCATGGGGAGGTTGAGGCTTGTCGCCGGAGGTTCACACTACTCAGTAATCACATGTTTGATTAGTATGCATGAATAGCATGGCAGAGATTGTTTTTATCACGCGGACTGGGAAATGTTCTGGATTGCCTCTGAAAATAGTATAGAAATATAAACTGACTCGGTGACTGAGTTCATCAGGAAGTGCATAGAGGATGTTGTTCCCACTGTGACGATTAGAACTTAACCAAACCAAAAACCATGGATCGATGGCAGCATTTGCGCAAAACTGAAAGTGCGAACCACGACAAGGTGACTGAGACCATGGACATGTACAAACAGACCAGCTATGCTATCCGTATGGCAATCAAAGTGGTAAAACGTTGGTACAGGGACAAAGTGGAGTCACAATTCAACAGCTAAAGACACAAGCATGTGGCAGGGACTCCACAGCCGCTCAGGAGGACTGGGAGCTCCCGCTCTCCGTGTCCGACGTGAGAGTAAGACATTTAAAGTGTTAAACCTCGCAAGGCTTCGCTAGTCTTCAGAGGATGTGTAGACCAGATGGCTGGAGTGTTTACTTGGTATTTAGTATTTGGGTATTTTATTAGGATCCCCATTAACTGTTGCAAAAGCAGCAGCTACTCTTCCTGGGGTCCTCACAAAACATGAGACATGACATAATACAGAACATCAATAGACAAGAACAGCTCAAGGACAGAACTACATACATATTTAAAAAGGCACACGTAGCCTACAGTACATGTCAATACATACACAAACTATCTAGGTCAAATAGGGGAGAGGCATTGTGCCATGAGGTGTTGCTTTATCTGTTTTTTGAAACCAGGTTTGCTGTTAATTTGAGCAATATAAGATGGAGTTCAATCCAATAATGGCTCTCTATAATACTGTACACATTTTTGAATTTGTTCTGGATTTGGGGAAAACTGTGAAAAGAGCCCTGTTCGCATGTCTGGTAGGGTAAGTGTGTGTGTCAGAGCTGTGTGGAAGTTGGCTATACAAACAATTTGGAATTTTAAACGCATTAATGTTTCTAATTAAAAGAAGAAGTGATGCAGTCAGTCTCTCCTCAACTCTTAGCCAAGAGAGGCTGGCATGCATAGTATTTATATTAGCCCTCTGATTACAGAGACGTGTCGTTCTGTTTTGGGCCAGCTGCTGCTTAACTAGGTATTTCCTTGCAGCACTGAACCACACGACTAGACAATAATCAAGATAAGACAAAACTAGAGCCTGCCGGACTTGATTTTTGGAGTGTGGTGTCAATGTGGTGTTTAGGGACATATTCAATCTCTCCCTATCCCAGTCTGTTGTCCCCACTTGCTTCAAGATGTCCATCATTGATCCTGTACCCAAGAAAGTGAAGGTAACTGAACTAAATGACTGTCGCCCCGTAGCACTCACTTCAGTCATCATGAAGTGCTTTGAGAGGATATCAACTCAACCTTACCCGACACCCTAGAAATTTACATTTTAATCATTTAGCAGACGCTCTTATCCAGAGACCATACATATTCATACTTTTTTGTAATAGACCCACTACAATTTGCATATCGCCCCACGGGGGGGGGGGGGGGGGGGGGGGGGGGCACTGGTGGAGAGGTGACAGGAAAATAAAAATGAAATCCCTGAGCGGTTTCCTTCCTCTCCAGCAACTGAGTAAGGAAGGACGGTGTATTGATACACCGTCCCAAGTGTAATTAATAAGCTCAAAGGGATATTCAATATGTGCCTTTTGAATGTTTACCCATCTACCAATAGGTTCCCTTCTTTGCAAGGAATTGGAAAACCTCCATGGTCTTTGTGGTTGAACCTGTGTACGAAGTTCACTGTTCGACTGAGGGACCTTACAGAAAATTGTATGTGTGGGGAACAGAGATGAGGTATTCATTCAAAAATCATGTTACCACTATTATTGCACAAAGAGTGAGTACATGTGACTTATTACCTGATTTATAGTGTATTCAAACCCACTACCAGTCAAATGTTTGGACACACCTACTAATTCCAGGGTCTTTCATTATTTTTACTATTTTCTACATTGTAAAACAATACTGAAGACATCAAAACTATGAAATAACACACATGAAATCATGTAGTAACCAAAAAAGTGATAAACAAATCAAAATATATTTTAGATTTGAGATTCTTCAAAGTAGCCACCCTTTGCCTTGCTGACAGCTTTGTGCACTCTTGCCATTGTCTCAACCAGCTTCATGAGGTAGTCACCTGGAATGCATTTCAATTAACAGGTGTGCCTTGTTAAAAGTTAATTTGTGGAATTTCTTTCCTTCATAATGCGTTTGAGCCAATCAGTTAGTTGTGTTGTGACAAGGTAGGGGTGGTATAAGGAAGATAGCACTATTTGCTAAAAGACCAAGTCCATATTATGGCAAGAACAGCTCAAATAACCAAAGAGAAACGACAGTCCATCATTACTTTAAGACATGAAGGTCAGACAATGCGGAAAATTTCAAGAACTTAAAAAAAAAAAAATCAAGTGCAGTCGCAACATCCATCAAGCGCTATGATGAAACTGGCTCTCATGAGGACCGCCAAAGGAAAGAAAGACCCAGAGTTACCTCTGCTGCAGAGGATAAGTTCATTAGAGTTACCAGTCTCAGAGATTGGCAAATACTGTAACTGCACCTCAGATTGCAGCCCAAAGAAATGCTTCACAGAGTTCAAGTAACAGACAAAGTCAACTATTCAGAGGAGACTGCGTGAATCATCCCATCTGGTTTGCGCTTAGCGGGACCATAGTGGTTAAGAGCGTTGGGCCAGTAACCGTGCAAAATGTGCAAATATTTATAAAAACCTGTTTTTGCAGAATAACGTAGCAAAATGTGGAAAAAGTCAAGGCATCTGAATACTTTCCGAATGCACTGTAGGTGTTCAATTGACTTTTTCCACATTTTGTTATGCTACAGCCTTATTCTAAAAGTGATGAAATTGTTTTTTTCCCCTCATTAATCTACACACAATACCCCATTAGGACAAAGCAAAAACAGATTTTTATACGTTTGCACATTTTGCACGGTTACTGGCCCAACGCTTTTAACCACTATGCTACCTGCAATTACCTGCAGCCATGACCTCACTTTGCTCCCTCTCTCTTTCTCTTCACATCCATGCCTATTCTAGCTAAGCTCCATCCACATATCACGCTCCCTCTATCACACACACGAACACACACCCACACACACAATTCCCCATGCAACCCTGCTCTCAACTTTTGGATGAGGCACGCTCACAGCTGGGTCACCCCATGGTACCTCTATCTGCTCTACTGAATAAGTTGACCAATATCTGTAGTCTGACAGAGAGCTTTCATGACAAACTCATATCACGCACTTGTTCACGCGTCATCACCGACATTAATAGTGGCCAAAGCCATAAAAAGAAGAGCGGTAAGACACGTGTGCTATCTTCCCACACACTAGAGAGAAGAATAAATGTCATGACTAAGAAAGTTAGTAAATGTATGGAACCCCCCCCCCCCACACACACACACACACACACACCTGGAATCTCTGGTATGTGACACCATTAACAAACTAAGTATTTTATCCTCTGAAGCGTATACCAAAGATACTAATGAATGAGTAAAAGGTTAGGGTAGTGACCGCCTTTCATTCATCAAACGGGCACAATTCCCTATAGGTGTGAGTGTGTGTGTGTGTGTGTGCGCGTACGTGTTCCTCCTTCGGGATCCTTTTGACGACTGACCTCCAGGACACTCCCACCCTCATTACCCCCAGAAAAGGTGTGCTGCCTCTGGGAGAGGATTTCCTCTGCACGCTGTCTCATTTATCCATTCCCCTCTTCCACATCCCCATTCATAGATTTTTATTCCAGGCTTACTGTTAAATAGAAAGCATTACAAAATGCACATGCAAAGCTATAATAGCTCTATCTGTTACTGGTAGAACCAACATTTTAAAATCAATACAAACATTAGCGTGTAGCTCCGCTCACACTCCCGCCCTTCCGTACTGTCTGCTACAGTGGGCAGGGAACAGTGTGAGGGTTGTGACAACACCACCGGTGCCAGAGATGCTGCTAACACAGTAAGTGCACTCTGTATTTAACGTTTAACGTTTGGGCGTGCGTATGGCTCTTAAGCCATCACCTCTGTGCCCAACTTGACCGGAGGCACACCTCGTCTTTTACCTCGAATTTCCTGCCTGTTGTGGTCACAGCAAGGTTCAATGAATGATGCCAAACAACAGCTGCGCGTATCTGTCACTTGAACCATTACCGTAGAAGAAATGTTGATGTTCGGTAATAGGTAGCCTAGGCCAGTGTTTCCACACTCCAGTCCTCAAGTACCCTCAACGGCTCATCTTTTTGTTGTAGCCCAGGACAAGCACACCTTGTTCCACTAATCATCAAGGCCTCAATGAGTGGAATCAGGTGAGTTGCGTGCTGGTGTGGGTCCTCGAGATGTTGGGAAACACCAATGACAGGTTAGCTCAGGTGATTTGTGGGCAAGTTGTAGGCTATTCATAAGTTATGAACGTTTAGTCTTGAGTAGCTGAGACTGCAGTGGGGAAAATACTGTGTAATTACTAATACAGACACAATAAGAATGTATAGTCTCTGCAGGGATTTGCCCAGCCTACCACGTGGTTATTTCTAGCACTTTCTCCAGTATGCAGAATCCGATGCTCTGCAGCATCCACCTCCTCGGTTTGGGAGTCAACTGCCTGCCTGCCTCTCCTTATCTTCCCATTGTTCATTTTATCCCCCCCCCCCCCCCCCCCCCCCATACTCTCTCATCTGCTTGAGCTACAATGTTATACCGGTCTTGCTCGCTCCTCAATTAATTATTTACAGTGAGATCCAAAATCCCTCCCTCTTTGGGGCAAGGAATAATCGCGTCAGTCAGCTCCAAATACATCAGCGGGGCTGCAATGGGCGCGGAGCGTTCTAAAAATAGCTCCCCGAAAATCACATCAGCCGGATAGTACCGCAGGGTCGCTCCGCGCGCTCGCTCACTTTTTATGGGCTATAAAAAAGGGGAGGAATGAACAGCCGTTATGTCATCGATTCTACAACACTAAATAACTGTCTGCGGAGAAGACAACAACCACCACCACTTACAAGCCATTCTTTCTTACCACTTGTGTTTAGCCTACTAAATGCACATCGCCCCAGAAATGCACATACATTTGCTGGGACCGAGAGAGAAAGAGAGAGAGAGAGAGAAGGAGAGAGAGAGAGAAGGAGAGCGGTGGGAGCTATAGGCGAACGGTCGGAGCACGGCGGGACCGGTAATTGAATGAATACATGCAGCATGATGCGGTCGTCATCAGCGTGCACACCATTGACGGAAGAGGAAGCGAAATGAAAGTCACAGAACTAAGTAGACCAGACCCAGCTGCTATTGCATTGGTACCTATGGGAGACACACCCAGTTAAATAGACCAGAACTGACCATTTTTTTTCAATGCTAAACGGTCTGAGTGAACCATCTTAATTTATCCACCATCTTTGGCACACACCCTGCGTTGACGGTAATACCCAAAGTCAATGAGCAGCCAGCTGTGCACACATACAACCGCCCATGGCGCCATGCTTTTCAAGGCATAATTGTGTACTGCCTCCTCCCAAGAAGTGGACACACAACAATAGCCTACTAGAAATGATAAGCTATAGGATATACAGGCCTACACCTCATTGAAAGTATTGTGTCACAGATAAGGGAGAGGGGTAATGTGTTGGTCACTAGCCAAATCAGTACCTCTGCACAAGTGTTACAGCGTTATATCCATTCAATAAGCACACAACATATACAAACCAGACTGAGTTAGGTTTGAATACAGGCAGCGTCTAAAATGGTAAACTCGGATAAGATGACTGATTGAAAAGCACCCGTGTGAACCGACAACATGACAGTCTGTTAGTCTGGTAGGTTCTATTCTATTGGCTACTCAATACCACACAAAACACTATACTCTATTCCATAAAAACAATGCGTTTGTACGTCAACATTTCACCACCATTGTTGGTAAATTGATATACTGTAGCCTATAGCCACTAGCCAGCATGTACATTTGGCCCTTGTAACATTTGGCCCTTGTTCCCTTGTAATAAAACCGTAGATTTGGCGGTTTTATTCTCGGTCCATTTGAGAAACATAACTGTGGAGAACTAGACACACACACACACACACACACACACACACACACACACACACACACACACACACACACACACACACACACACACACACACACACACACACACACACACACACACACACACACACACACACACACACACACAACTCACCTTGCATATCTGAAAGTTTTCCGAGACTAGCGTCTCCTGGACGTGGATATCCTGGGGAGTGGGCGCATGAGCGGTCGGGGTACCAGCTGCACTGCCGCACGACGGGGACGCGACACCCCCCGGGGAGGAGGATGACAGGCCGTCCAGTACCTTTCGAAACTTCTTCATCTTGCTTTATTTTAGCGAGAAAAACTTCTATTTCTATATATTCTATCAACCTATCAAGAGTTGTCTCCGTTTCAAACGCTAAGATGACGCGAGAGTCTGTTTGATGTAGGAACCCCTGAGGGTTGGCAGGCGTCGCTTCCTGCAGCCTTTCTCTCGCCCTCTCGCTCCCTCTTCTTTTTAAGTGCAATTGAAAAAGTCGTGGAGGGACCTCATTGTGCACTTAGGCTTCTGTCCACAAAACTGTTTATCTTGGTTTGAGGAGGATACTTAGGTAAAAGAGAATCGCCAATTGCAAATGGATGTATATTGCGCATCAAAAGAGCATGCCCCAGCAAAGATTTAAACTAAGAAACGTCATGTTTCTTTAACCTGCATCACTATTAAGCATGAAGGCAAAACACAAACTACAATAGAATAACCTAATCAACCACTGCAGCAGTTATGAGAGACTAACTAGATAGATAGATAGATAACAAGCTAAAGTTCAAAGACTTACCAATGCACTACCTAAACAATGCTTCAAAATAAATCGCACTTTTTGACTGGATGGAGAGTGAAGCAGGTCTTTGCAGAGAGACAATGCAGCTAAATGCAGCTCGCTTCCACTCGCTGGTATTACAACTAGAAATTAAAGTAAACCCTTGCACGAACTGAGGAGAGGAACAGGTAAACGAGAATGGAATCAGTCAAATTAAGTTTAAAACCGAATTGTCGCGGTTCCAGCGTTTGTATGCAGCCCTCTCCCCTTGAGCTGATTCTCTGCAGTCTAGCGCGAGTTGCTGTCCATGGTACTGAAAGACTCCACTCGGGCACCGCCTCTCTCTTCGTTCCTCTCCCCGCCCTTTCTCGGTAGCGATTGGATTACGGTTTCCAGCCAATACCTACTGAATAGGCAGTATTGTGAATAAAAGCAACGGGGAAATAATCAACTTTGCCTGGCTTGTGGAACAGCACCATCTGTGAAACGTGCGTTTGTGTGAACATAGGACTGCTTATTCACAATCTATTCATGACGCTTCCACACGTGACAAACTGAACTTGACTCCTTGTAAATGTGGATGGGGATAACGCTAAGGTGTAGGCCCAAGGTTGCTGCTTGGTTAGTTAGAACCTTCCCCAGCTGTTTGCATTTGACAGCTGTGCAATTTGTCAATGTCATGTGCGGGAACAAAAGTGAACCGCCAAAAACCAATCACTGGGAACAATCAATAATTTAATTAAACATGGGTAAACCAGACCGTTAAACTAGTCAAGGCGCATGTGCATCATTCACACCTCCTTATAAAGGTTAAAACAGATTCACGGATATGTGGCGCCGCGGTATATATATATATATACGTACACTATAAGCAGCAGATTGGTATAAAATCGGCCCCACTGAGACGCTGAATTGAATTGCAAGCGCTTACATCACCAGGCAGCCTCTCTCCAAGTTTTGGTTAATGTCTCAGTAGTATAAACATTTCAGCATAAGTATAATACAGGAAGACACAATTTATATCCAATATTTACACGTATTTTGAGGAGGGGAGATTGGGGGGCAATTATTTAAATTGTGCAGTATTTAGTAATCATAATACGAGTCTGGTAGCAGCAGTTATGATGTCTGTGTAGCGTGTGTGAGTGAGTGAGTGAGTGAGTGAGTGCATGTGTTCTAAGGTGCAGAGAATCAGAGCAGATGGTCAGTCCAGTTCAAGTGTTCAGCATTCTGATGGCTTTTAGGTAGACACTGTCATGCTCCGATACAGTCTGCACAACAGGAAGCTCGTGGCTGGGGTGTGTGGGGTCCTTGATGATTGCTCCCGAGTGGTCTAAGGCACTGCATCTCAGTGCTAGAGTCATCACTACAGACCCTGGTTCGATCCCGGGTGTGATCAGGAGTCCCATATGGCGGCGCACAATTGGCCCAGCGTTGTTGGGGTAAGGGAAGGGTTTGGCCGGGGTAGGCCGTCATTGTCCAATAAGAATTTGTTCTCAACTGACTTGCCTAGTTAAATAAAGGTTAAATTAAAAAAATGATGCTTTAGTCCTTCCTCAGGCACTGTTTTGAGTAGATGTCCTGGATGGGTGGAAGCACGGCCCCAGTAATGTACTGGGCCGTCTTCACCACCCACTGGAGGGCCTTGTGGTCTTAGACGGAGCAATTCCCATACCAGGCCATGATTCAACCTGGCAGGACACTCTTGATGGTGCAGCTGTAGTGTTTGGAGAGGACCCAGGGTTGCATGCCGAAGATCTTCAGCCGTCTTGGGAAGTAGAGACGCTGTTGCGCCCTCTTGCCAAGAGTGGTGGTTCATGTCAAGTTCTCAGTTATGTGGAGGCAGAGGAACTTAGAACTGCTGACTCTCTCTACTGCAGACAGTTGATGTGGATCGGGGCATGTTCCCTCCTCTGCTTCCTGAAGTCAACAATCAACTCCTTTCTTTTGCTGACGTTGAGACACGAGATTGTTGTCCTGGCACCACAATGTCAGCTCACTTACTTCCTTCCTGCAGGCTGACTCGTCGTTGTTAGTTATCAGGCCTTTCAGGGTGGCCCTGTGTTAAGAGTCAGTGTGGAGGAGGTGTTGTTGCCAATCCTCACAGCCTATGGTGTGCCCTTTAGGAAGTCCAGGATCCAGTTGCAGAAGGTGGTGTCCAGACCTTGGGCAAAAATTATTTTGAATGCTGAAATGTAGTCAATTAACAGCATTCTCACATACAGCGATTTGGGAAGTATTCAGACCCCTTGACACTTTCCACATTTTGTTACGTTACAGCCATATTCTAAAATTGATTTTTTTTATCCTCATCAATCTACACACAATACCCTATGATGACAAAGTGAAAACATGTTTTTAGAAATCTTTGCACATTTATATATTAAAAAAAAGATATTTTTAAATAGCTTATTTACACATGTATTCAGACTCCTTGCTATGAGACTCGAAATTGCGCTCAGGTGCATCCTGTTTCCATTGATAATCCTTGAGATGTTTGTACAATTTGATTGGAGCCCAGCAAAAAGGCACACACCTGTCTATATAAGGTCCCACAGTTGACAGTGCATGTCAGAGCAAAAACCAAGCCATGAGGTTGAAGGAATTGTTTGTAGCGCTCCGAGACAGGATTGTGTTGTGACACAAAATCTGGAGAAGGGTACCAAAACATTTCTGAAGCATTGAAGGTCCTCAAGAACAAAGTGTCCTTCATCATTCTTAATTGGAGGAAGTTTGGAACCACCAAGACTCTTCCTATAGCTAGCTGCCTGGCCAAACTGAGCAATCGGGAGAGAAGGGCCTTGGTCAAGGAGGTGACCACGAACCCGATGGTCACTCTGACAGAGCTCCAGAGATCCTCTGTGGAGATGGGTGAACCTTCCAGAAGGACAACCACCTCTGCAGCACTCCATCAATCAGGTCTTTATGGTAGAGTGACCAGACGGAAGCCACTCCTCAGTAAAAGGCACATGACAGCCTGCTTGGAGTTTTCCAAAAGGCATCTAAAGACTCTCAGACCATGAGAAACAAGATTATTTGGTCTGATGAAACCAAGATTGAACTCTTTGCCAAGCACCACATCTGAAGGAAACCTGCAATTAATCCCTACGGTGAGGCATGGTGGTGGCAGCATCATGCCGTGGGGATGTTTTTCAGTGTCAGGGACTGGGAGACTAGTCAGGATCGAGGGAAAGATCAACAGAGCAAAGTACAGAGAGATCGTTGATGAAAACCTGCTCCAGAGCACTCAGGACCTCAGACTGGGGTGAAGGTTCACCTTCCAACAGGACAACAACCCTAAGCACACAGCCAAGACAATGCAGGAGTGGCTTCGGGACAAGTCTCTGAATGTCCTTGAGTGGCCTAGCCAGAGCCAGGACTTGATCCCAATCTAACATCTCTGGGGAATTCTGAAAATAGCTGTGCATCGACGCTCCCCATCCAACCTGACAGAGCTTGAGAGGATCTGCAGAGAAGAACGGGAGAAATTCCCCAAATACAGGTATGCCAAGCTTGTAGAGTCATACCCAAGGAGATGCGAGACTGTAATCACTGCCAAACATGCTTCAACAAAGTACTGAGTAAAGGGTCTGAATACTTATGTAAATGTGACATTTTGTTTTTTATTTTTAGTCAATTGTGCACAAATTTATATAAAACCGTTTTTGCTATAATGAGGTATTCTGCGTAGATTGAACGAAGGGGGAAAAAATGATTTCATAAATTTTAGAATAAGGATGTAACGTAGCAAAATGTGGAAAAAGTCAAGTGGTCTGAATACTTTCCGAATGCACTGTAGGTGTTCCTCCTGTCCACATGTGTTACGGCTGTGTGAATAGCGATGGAAATGACATCTTCCATGGATCTGTTGGAGCAGTAGGCAAAATGGAGTGGGCCTGGCTGACCTTGATATGGGCCATGCCCCGCCTCTCAAAGCACTTCATGATGACCGGGGTGAGTGCAACAGGGCGATAGTAATTTGGGATGGTGGTCTCCTTGAAGCAGGTGAGGACTACTGCCTGGGACAGGGGCAGGTTGAAGATGTCTGAGAAGATGCCCACGAGCTAGCTGGTCAGCACCCACTCTGAGGAAACAGCCGGCGACTTTGTGAGTAATCACCTTTTTGAGAGTTTTCCTCACGTCAGCTATGGAGAGCGAAAGCACCTGGTCGTCCGTACCAGCGAGGGCCTTCCTGGATGGCTTGGTGTTGTTTGCCTTCGAAGCAATCACAGAATGTGTTAAGCTCGTCTGGGAGGGAGGTTTCGGTGGGCATCACACAGCTGGATTTGCCTTTGTAGTCTGTGATAGTCTGTAGTCCTTTCTACATGTGTCGCGAGTCTGAGTTGTCGAACATCAATTCCAATTTAAGTCTGAATTTTCTTTTTGCATCTCTAATGGATTTGGATACGCGTTGCGCGCCACCGAGTCATCGCGGTTTCTTCTGCATTGAATGATGCAGAAGGAACCGCGATGACTCGGTGGCACGCCGTACGGTTCTTCTGCTGCTCGGGATGCTGTAGGACCCCAGCAAGAGGAGTGGAAAGTCAAGGAAAACGCTGGACAAGGGTGTTTTGTATCAAATATTTGCTCATCTGAAGATAAACCCTATAGATTGTTGTTCATGATGATCATAAAGATAAAGATGATTATGAGTAGCTATTACTTTCAGCATATTATATGAATATGTAGTAGCAGTAGAAGTAGTAGTAGGCTAGTATCATCCTCATCATCACTATCGTAATATCTGTCATCATTATCACAAGCCCTAGGCTTACATATAGGAAAGTAAGCAGACATTCCCTATCAAGAACAATATTTGCCTGGGAGCTATAGGTAGGCCAAAATTAAAACAAATCAATGGCTCTTTTTGCCTTTCACATCTTGGTTGTACTGCAGATTAAATCCATTCTTTAAATGTATGGGGGACAATAAAATGCAAAATAATCCTCTTCATTGCTCTCTGAGGGTGAGCGGCATCCACTAAAATACTTCTGGCAAGACAACACCAGTGAAGCGCACAAAATCACGGTGGAGGATACGGTTAATCTTCACCGCTAAAACCTGCCGACACGGATTAAGACCCAGAGCACGTTAGGGGCCCCAGTGCGAGCCCAAACTACAGAGTTGCGTGACAACCAACAGAAACTCTTGAACCGTGCAAACTTTACCAAGGTCCTCCTCTGTGTTTGCCATGCATGGCTTGTTTGATTTAAGCAGTGTGTTTTTTTATCCCAGTAATTTCACGGAACACGCCGTGTGTGGTCATCTCAATGACCTGCGATATGGTGGGTGGGTAGATGATTAAAATCCTTAGTCATCCTTTTCAGTAAACTACTGGGACTTGAGGATCAGTTTAGACCATAGGATTGCAGTATTGAAGGCCCAAGAGAGGCTTTTATCAATACAGATGCATTTTTAACATCTTGCAGGTCTGCTGAAAAGGGGAAGGCCTGCAAAAACATATCTGTGGGCCTATTCCCATGGCCCATTTGTCCAAGCAAACTAACCTCATGACCGTACAGTACCAGTCCAAAAGATTGGACACACGGGCTTATTCAAGGGTTTTCCTTTATTTTTTTATTATTTTCTACATGTAGAATAATAGTGAAGACATCAAAACTATGATATAACAAAGATGGAATCATGTAGTAACCAAAAAGGTGTTAAACAAATCAAAATATATTTTATACTTGATGACAGCTTTGTACACTCTTGGCATTGTCTCAACCAGCTTCATGAGGTAGTCACCTGGAATGCATTTCAATTAACAGGTGTGCCTGGTTAAAAGTTCACTTCTGGAATTTCTTTCCTTTGTAATGTGTTTGAGCCAATCAGTTGTGTTATGACAAGGTAGAGGTGGTATACAGCAGACAGTCCTATTTGGTAAAAGACCAAGTCCATATTATGGCAAGAACAGCTCTAATAATCAAAGAGAAACGACAGTCTATCATTACTTTAAGACATAAAGGTCAGTCAATTTGGAAAATTTGAAGAACTTTAAAAGTTTCTTCAAGTGCAGTCACATAAACCATCAAGCGCTAGGATGAATCTGGCTCTCATGAGGACCGCCACAGGAAAGGAAGACCCAGAGTTACATCTGCTGCAGAGGATACGTTCATTAGAGTTACCAGCCTCAGAAATGCCATGAGTTGGCCGAGGCCCTTGTAATAGAAGAGAAAATACTAAACAAACGCACCAGCCCATTACCCCTGGTACTAATGCATTCCTCGACGCACTTAACTGCACCTCAGATTGCAGTCCAAATAAATGCTTCAAAGAGTCCAAGTAACAGACATATCTCAACATCAACTGTTCAGAGGAGACTGTGTGAATCAGGCCTTCATGGTTGAATTGCGGCAAAGAAACCACTACTGAAGGACACCAATAATAAGAAGAGACTTGCTTGGGCCAATAAAGACAAGCAATGAACATTAGACTGATGGAAATCTGTTCTTTGGTCTGATGAGTCCAAATTTGAGATTTTTGGTTCCCAAACGCCGTGGCTTTGTGAGACACAGAGTAGGTGAACGGATGATCTCCGCATGTGTGGTTACAACCATGAAGCAGAGAGGAGGAGGTTTGATGGTGTGGGGGTGCTTTGCTGGTGACACTGTTTGTGATTTATTTAGAATTCAAGGCACACTTAACCAGCATGGCTACCACAGCATTCTGCAGCAATATACCATCACATCTGGTTTGCGCTTAATGAGAAAATAATTTGCTTTTCAACAGGACAATGACCCAACACACCTCCAGGCTGTGTAAAAAGGTGAGAAATGGAGTGCTGCATCAGATAGCCATGCCTCCATAATCACCTGACCTCAACCCAATTGAGATGGTTTGGGATAAGTTGGACCGGAGAGTGAAGAAAAAGCAGCCAACAAGTGCTCATTATATGTGGGAATTCCTTCAAGACTGTTGGAAAAACATTCTAGGTGAAGCTGGTTGAGATAATGCCAAGAGTGTGCAAAGCTGTCGTCAAAAGAGTGGCTACTTTGAAGATACTCAAATATAAAATATATTTGGATTTATTTTAACACTTCTTTGGTTACTACATGATTCCAAATGTGTTATTTCATGGTTTTGATGTCTTCACTATTATTCTACAATGTAGAAAATTGTAAAAAAAAAAGAAAGAAAAACCATTGAATTAAATATCAATCATGGCTGCATGGACTACAAAATACATGACTGTGCATGGCATAGCATCTATGTTGAATAACTTCTGAATTTCTCTCACAGAGTGCTATATGAAGAGCGGAGCACTCAGTACCTCATTCATTACGGCTCTAAGAATATATGGTGTGATGGGTGGCTGCCATGAGTTGGCCGAGGCCCTTGTAATAGAAGAGAAAATACTAAACAAACACACCAGCCCATTACCCCTGGTACTAATGCATTCCTCGACGCACTAGGACACAACCCGGGGGGGGGGGGGGGGGATTTCACATAGGATGTTCAGAGCTGTCTGGTGAACACAACACTAAACTGTGCTCAAAGGTCCTTACTTCATCATCGTTTGATCTTTGTGTGTAGGAGACATGGAGAGAGAGAGAGATACCCCTGGGGCCTAGGCTATACACAACAATTAGAGAGTGTGTGTGTGTGTGTGTGTGTGCGCATATTTCCAACGAACATGACACATAAACACATGCAGCTACACACTCGTTTGCTTGAGCACATTCACACATTGTTCCGGAAGGTTTTGGATAATTGGTCATTGTTGAATATTCAATGGTCGACGGAGAATTCTTAATTTATCCATGGCCTCCATGATCACACAATGCCTTGCTGTCACTTGAGGAATTAAAAAGCAGAAATATTTAACTTTCTCTCAAGAACACGCGCAGCGCATGTCAGCCATGGGTCATAAATCCAGTCACATTCCGTTTGGCTGAATAGCATTATTAAAACTTAATTGTCACTTCTCAGAAAGCGGCCTTCATCTTTTCTATTGTGCGCCTGTCCTTTTCCTTTTGCCATGGAGCAACAATCAGGCTGCCGTATGCAATCAAGGATTTATAAAGGGCAGCGGTGTAATAATTAAAGCTCATTGGTGTAAGGGAGATATTTGTAGTCATGGTCTGTTCTGTGATTAATCTCACCATGAGTTGTGCTGATTAGGAGGCTAGGTGGCCATAGGCATGGAATACAACAGGCCTTTCGATGAATAGGATCCGAAGTGGGATTAACCCTTTGCTTGGACTAAATGTCACACACACACACACACACACACACACACACACACACACACACACACACACACACACACACACACACACACACACACACGATCCACCTTGTTACCATGAATGTCAGGAGAAAAACTCATTTTCAATACGCATGTCCAAGCACAATACCATAATGACTACAGATTAAATTAACAGAGGGTGTGAATGAGGATTGCTGAGTTACGGCCAGGGAAGAGCCAGCCTATCAGCAGCCTTCTGTCTGCACTGTTAACTCTTATCACTTATGGAAAAACCACATGATTTCATGTTTCGGACATGTAAAGTTGTATGTGGTGTCGTGACTTTACGTGACTGTTATTTATTTAATCCACTTACTATGTTTAATTGTTACCCGATTAAATGAATAATGTCACAATTAACTCAGTAGGATTTGGGGCACCACGGAAGAGGTTGTTTAAAAAGTTACCATCTCCCGAATTAAGCTCTATAAGGTATATATCTATTTCATCGATAAGCAGTAATCTTATTAATCACTCGGGCTCCCGAGTGGCGCAGTGGTCTAAGGCACTGTCGCTCAGTGCAAGAGGGCGTCACTACAGTCCCTGGCTCAAATCCAGGCTGTATCACATCAGGCTGTGATTGGGAGTCCCATACAGCGGCGCACAATTGGCCCAGCGTTTGGCCAGGGTAGGCTGTCATTGTTAATAAGAATTTGTTCTTAAATGACTTGTCTAGTTAAATAAAGGTTAAATAAAAAATGCATTTAAAAAATGTACCTCTATTCATGTCCTCATTCTGAACAATCGTAACCTCATGCATCTGCAAAAACCCCAGCCGTACTCATGATTCAGTACTACACAAATTGGTTTAATTATTTATTCACTAGCTAACTAAATAATAACAGGATAACATACACAGGATAACTTAATACATGAGACAAAGGTCCCAAGCGGACTTTTACAATATCGTGGCTTTCTACACAACGACATGGAGAGAGAGAGCGAAAAAGACACATCGTTGATATGTTGCATAACTATTCTCACAGTAATCATATAGTTTGCGCACGAACCACCGCCCTTTTGGAATAAGAAATCATAAATGTTTTTACGTGTGAGTGCCTTTGATCGCCATTTATCTCTGTCGGAACCAACCCTCCTTAGGAAGGTTGTTGGCCTTTTAGCGGCAAGCTGTATGGCTCTGATTGTCCAAAAGGGGTCTCCCCTTTCCCGTCTCTTACTGTTGTTCACTCTGAAAGATAGCTAGCCAGCCGAGCGTAGTAGGATAGTCTCACTTAGAATCGCTTTTCTAGATATTTGACTCAAGACAGCTGTCTCAGTGATTGTCTGAGAGGAGTTTGTTTTCCCCCTTGTGTTGGTATTCAGGATTCAGACCACGATGGACATGAGCTGCAGCTCGCCGTCTCTCTGGTCTAAAGGAAGGTGAGTTTATTACTTCACCTCGTGTTGAGTTTTAAAGTTCCAACCATTTCAAAAATGTAGCTCCTGCCTCACATTTCCTGGTCTAATGTTAATCTCTGTTGGCAATCCTTTTATACACTCTGGCCAAAGGGGACCGTTCCGGCAGTATGACACACTCACTGACCTCACTCGGGGTGTGGCTACTTACTTGTACAAAGTTATGTAAAACTATTATCTCTTATGGCTCTTAAAATCACACTCCTATCTTAACAAAAATACTTTCATACTTTTTCATTATCCACACACAACGTTAAGGATAGAGACCACATACCTACTGGTGTAAATAACTTTCAAATTACAGTATTTTGTCCATACCAATTTTTATGACATCACAAAATAAAAACCAATATTACATCATTTTTCTATAGCTCCCCACTGACCATTCCCCATGTTCTTATGTTGGAAATATTGTTCCAGTATTCACTTTTTCTGAACGTGTTACAGTTCGGCAGTAAACAGTCTGTTAACAAAGACAATTCCTTTCGCCAATACTGGAGGGGAAAAGAGAATCCTCTTCTACTTAAATTTACGACAGGGCATGAGGTGTCAAAACCCCCACACCAGTTCCCTCCTCCCCTCTCCTGTGGTTGAGAGAAGGTCTGGTTACTGTCAGCCATTGCCAAGCATATCTGACCCATTCTGATCCTCACAGGACAGTCATGATAGTGTTTTTGGAACACTTCACATGTGAAGATATTTGACATGAAATTTCAATTTTGACATATGATTGCATTGTGTATGTTTATTTATACAGTAATTATTACTCAACCTGGGAATTGAACTCACCTCTTGGTTTACTGCATTCCAAACTTCCTGCTATGCCACCATGTCTGCATCAATGATTGATTTGACCTGCATTCTGACACTTGGAACATGAAAAACAACATCAGCTTTGTATAATACACTCAAGGAAAAGTGTTATATTTATCATAGTGATTCAGGTGTAACATTAAAGCAGAATAATATGCTCCAATAACAGACAACTATACAGATTACCTTAAAATTGTTGAAATAAGTACATGTAATCAATGAGAGAAAAGTCAGAATAACTTATAATTAAATTAGCAGTCTAAATGGCACTCTTTTGCTAAGTGCAGAGATGTACTATAGGTAATGAATCCAGGGGCGCAACTTACACTGGGGAAAGTTGCCCCCACATTCTGAAATTACATTTTTGTCCCCCCCCCCCCCCCCAGTTTTATCATTGGAATGTGATACAAAAGGTGGGCAAAGGTATGCTTTAGGACCACACAGACGCCTCCTAACGGTCGGGTAGGCTGTTGGAGTGCTTTATCCGAACGGATGTAAAAAAAAATAAAAAAAAGTTGCGACCCTGAATGAATCTGTTCGTGATGCAGCAGAAAGATCGGTGTACCCCAAATCCAGTGGTTGTGAGTTTAAATCCCAGATGGGGTCATATTGAAAGTCATCACTAAGTGATCATGTCAAATGTATTCACATTGATTTAAGATGTTTACACTATTTTAACTGTACAAGCATACCACTTACCTTATTAAAAACCCCAAACCATTTCACTACTAATGTGAAATTCCTGGACTAACCTCTCTTCTTCTCACATGAACGAATGATTAAGCGAAGTAATGTTTCTCTAAAACAGCCAGTGATTGCTATTAATATATTTCATTGTCTGAGATGTCACTCCCTAAAAACACACCACTATGGAACAATCCTTGGATAGCTTTTCAGAATTCACAGACATATTGGCTCACATGGAAAACTAAAGGAATTGAAACCGTAAATGACTTGGTAATAGGAAATACAGTTATTTCCATGACTGAATTTAAAAGCCATTTTGGACTGACCAGTGTAGACATTTTTCAAATGCATGCAACTTAAATGTTTAATATAACGAAATTTCAATCTGAAATATTTTGGACATCAGAGCAATGTTGAGGGAATTCTATTTGAGACCGTAAAGGATACTCATACGATAGGCAAGATGCACAAAACCTTACAGAAAGCCTATCCAACTAACAATCTCTTAGACAAAAATATTAACTATTCGAACCAAGACTTAAAAAGAACTGATATTGGCACAAGATGGAAGGAGTGTTGGAATATAACTAAACAAAAATGCATGCTTAATCCATTATTAACTAAAGTACAGAATGTATTATGCAAAAGACAAAATTCTGAAATTCTATAGCACAATGGCAGAGTCATGTCTTAAGTGTAAAACTAACAATGACTCGATAATTAATGCCTTCTGGGAGTGCTATAAAGTCAGAAAGTTACGGGTGGAGTTGGAAAGTTGGCTGTCAGAGGTTTTACAATGTCAGTTTACTATTGATCTGTCTATCTGCATATTTCAAGACATGGCATATGAGGGTGCAGTGAGATACCCAATAGGTTGGACCATACTTTTCTCATCAATCATTTTGAAAAAACTTTTACTTAAAAAACTGGAAGTGATCAAGTGATCCTCCATCGTTAAGAAAGTGGATGAATCAAATGCATTCTAATTTAAATATAGAAAAATGTGGGCTGAAGAGAAAAAGTAAATAGTGCAAGTTGAAGCCATATGGCAAAAATGGTTACAAGCACTGGAGATATCCAAAAGACGAGAAATAGGAAGGGATGTTATTTTGAGATGTTCAGGATGGGTATGAATACGGTAAGAGCATGAGGGTCTGAGCAAGTGCGACATAATTCATGTTTGTTGAAATTTATGTGCGTCTGAGTTGGTGTTTTTGTCTTTATTTGTATTTTTTTTCTTTATGTTAAAGAAAGATATTTAGACAGGTGGGTGCCTTTCCAAATCATGTCCAAGCAATTGGATTTACCACAGCTGGCTCCAATCAAGTTGTCAAAACATTTCAAAGACGATCAATGGAAACAGGATGCACTTGAGTTCAATTTCGATTTTCATAGCAAAGGGTCTGAATATTTATGTAAATAAGGCATTTCTGTTCTTGTTTTTTTATACATTTGCACAAATTTCTCAAAACATGTTTTTGTTTTGTCATTAAGGGGTATTGTGTGTAGATTGCTGGGGATTTTTTAAAATTCATTTTAGAATAAGCTGTAACCTAACAAAATGTGGAAAACGTCAAGGGGTCTGAATACTTTTCAAAGGCACTGTATGCATCTCTTGGTTATAAATACCTTTAAAAAAAACAATCAATTCAGAAAATGTCAAGAACTTTTAGTTTCTTCATGTGCAGTCTCAAAAACCATCAAGCGCTATGAGGAAACTGTGTCTCATGAGGACCGCAACAGGAAAGGAAGACCCAGAGTTACCTCTGCTGCAGAATATAAGTTCATTACAGTTAGCAGCCTCAGAAATTGCAGCCCAAATAAATGCTTCAGAGTTCAAGTAATAGACACATCAACATAAATTGTTCAGAGGAGACTGCGTGAACCAGTCTCCTCTGAAGAGACTTGCTTGAGCCAAGAAACACGAGCAATGGACATTGGACCGGTGGAAATCTGTCCTTTGCTCTGATGAGTCCAAATTTGAGATTTCTGGTTACAATCGCCGTGTCTTTGTGAGACGCAGAGTAGGTGAATTGATATTCTCTGCGTGTGGTTACAACCGTGAAGCATGGAGGAGAAGGTTTGATGGTGTGAGGGTGCTTTGCTGGTAAAACTGTCGGTGTGTCCAAACTTTTGACTGGTACTGTATACAAGAGCGTGCAAAGCTGTCATCAAGGCAAAGGGTGGCTACTTTGAAGAATCTCAATTATGAAATATATTTCGAGTTATTTAACACTTTTTGGTTACTACATGATTCCATATTTGTTATTTCATATTTTTGATATCTTCACTATTATTGTACAATGTAGAAAATAGTAAAAATAAAGAAAAACCCTTGAATGAATAGGCGTGTCCAAACTTTTGACTGGTACTGTATATATGGGATGTATAGACATTATGGACAGTATGTGGATAGAATATTTAGTATATCTGTAGAATATATAGGATAGAATAGTATATATAAGCAATAGTTGAATAGGATGGCATTGACTAGAATACAATATATACATATGAAATGAGTAAAACCGTATGTGAACATTATTAAAGTGACCAGTGTTGCATTATTAAAGTGACCAGTGATTCCATGTCTATGTACATAGGGCAGCAGACTCTAAGGTGCAGGGTTGAGTAACCGGGTGGCAACCGGCTAGTGACAGGGACTAAGTTCAGGGCAGGGTACTGGGTGGAGGCCGGGTAGTGATGACTGTTTAACAGTCTGATGGCCTTGAGATTGAAAAACAGCTTCTGTCTCTCATACCCAGTTTTACTGAACTTGCCTTCTGGATGATAGCGGGATGAACAGTCCATGGCTTGGGTGGTTGATGTCCTTGTTGATCTTTTTGGCCTTCCTGTGACATTGGGTGCTGTAGGTGTCCTGGAGGGAAGGCAGTGTGCCCCCGGTGATGCGTTGGGTAGACCACACCACCCTCTGGAGAGCCCTGCGGTTGCAGGCGTTGCAGTTGCCGTACCAGGCGGTGATACATCCCGACAGGATGCTCTCAATGGTGCATCTGTAAAAGTTTTTGGGGGTCTTAGGGGCCAAGCCCAATTTCTTCAGCCTCCTGAGGTTGAAGAGGCGGTGTTGCACCTTCTTCATCACACTGTCTGTGTGGGTGGACCATTTCAGGTTGTCAGTATGTGTACGCCGAGGAAATGTAAGCTTTTCGCCTTGTCCACTGCGTCCCCGTCGATGTGGATGGGGGCATGCTCCCTCTGCTGTCTCCTGAAGTCCACAATCAGGTCAGTTTTGTTGACATTGAGGGAGAGGTTATTTTCCTGGCACCACTCCGCCAGGGCCCTCATCTCCTCCCTGTAGACTGTCTTCGTTGGTAATCAGGCCTACTACTGTTGTGTCGACTGCAAACTTGATGATTGAATTAGAGGCGTGCGTGACCACGCAGTCATGGGTGAACAGGGAGTACAGCAGGGGGCTGAGCACACACCCTTGTGGGCCCCAATGTCAAGGATCAGCGTAGTGGAGGTGTTGTTTCCTACCTTCACCACCTGGAGGCGGCCCGTCAGGAAATCCAGGACCCAGTTGCACAGGGTGGGATTAGAGGGGCCCTGAGCTTAATGATGACCTTGGAGGGTACTATGGTGTTGAATGCTGCACTATAGTCAATGAACAGCACTCTTACATAGGTGTTCCTCTTGTACAGATGAGTGGAGCAATGCAATGGCGATTACATCCTCTGTGAATCTTTTGCGGCGGTATGCAAATTGAAAGGGGTCTAGGGTGTCAGGTAAGGTGGAGGTGAGATGATCCTTGACTAGTCTCTCAAAGCACTTCATGATGACAGAATTGAGTGCTACGGGGCGGTAGTCATTAAGTTAAGTTACCTTTGTCTTCTTGAGAACAGGAACAATGGTGGCCCTCTTGAAGCATGTGGGAACAGCAGACTGGGATAGGGAGAGATTGAATATGTCCGTAAACACACCAGGCAGCTGGTCTGCGCATGCCCTGAGGACGCTGCTAGGGATGCCGTCTGAGCCAGCAACCTTGTGAGGGTTAACACGATTAAATGTTTTACTCACGTCAGCCAGGGAGAACGAGAGCAGCCGTGTCTGTGGCACTGTGTTATCCTCAAAGCGGGCGAAGAAGGTGTTTAGCTTGTCTGGGAGCAAGACATCAGTGTCGGCGACATGGCAGGTTTTCCCTTTGTAATCCGTGATTGTCTGGAGTCCCTGCTACATATGTCTCGTGTCTGAGCCGTTGAATTGCGACTCCACTTTGTCTCTGTACTGACTTTTGCCTGTTATTTTTTTACCTTTATTTAACTAGGCAAGTCAGTTAAGAACAAATTCTTATTTATAATGACGGCCTACCCCGGCCAACACTGGGCGCTGCCCTATGGGACTCCCAATCACGGCTGGATGTGATGCAGCCTGGATTCAAACCAGGGACTGCAGTGACACCTCTTGCACTGAGATGCAGTGCCTTAGACCACTGTGCCACTCGTGAGCCTTAGAGAAGGAATAACTGCACTGTTTGTATTCAACTATGTTCCCAGTCACCTTGCCATGGTCAAATGCGGTGGTTTTTGCTTTCATTTTCGCGTGTATTCTGCCATTTATCCACTGTTTTTGGTTTGGGTAGGTTTTAATAGTCACAGTAGGAACAACATCCCCTATACACTTCCTGATGAACTTGTGTCAGTGTATACGTCAATGTTATTCTCAGAGGCAACGCAGAACAAAGTCCTCTAATCAATAGTGGCATTTATTTTCAATTAACTCTGCAACTCTTACAACTATTGACTTTTTCACAACTGCCAAACAAAGACATAGTAAAATATATAAAAGTGAATAAAATATATATATATAAAGGGTATTTCATGCTGAAACCCTCATATTAAACACAAATGGTATTCACTGCATTGTTTTATATTTATGATAGTGTTTTACAGCTTTGTTGTTACATTTTTTATTTTATTATTTTATATATTTGAAATGTGATAAGGCTGAAGTAATCTGAAGTACCCAAAAGGGCCACTAGATGTCTTGTGATAAATTACATACAATTCTTGTAGTTTACTAGTAAACTTTGACAGTTTCCAGTAATTTACCCTCCCTTTGCAACCATATCTGTGCCTAAGGGTGGAATTCAGACAATCATCTCTATCCATTCTTGTGCAAAAGGCAGTTAAAAAGCATATTCTCAAATCACTAGAGGTCGACGCTACAGACTTCCTAAGAACATGAGCCAAGCCATAGATCCAGTGATCGATGAATACAGAGAGAGCTGTCCTCATGGCTCAAGTCACTAACAGCCACTGGTACCAATGGCAGTCAGGGAATTCCTCTCTAAACCAGGGATTTACAGGGGCGAAAGAGGAGAGAAAGAGAGAGAAAAGAGAAGAGCCCAAAAGGCAAAGAGTATAAAGACTCTGTGGGAGTCGTTGGTGAGGGATCAGATAAGACATTACCTTTCACCTAGCGGCCCTTGACCTTGACTGTGAAGAGACACGAGAGGTGTTGCGTCTACTCCAAGAGCAGACACACACACACACACACACACACACACACACACACACACACACACACACACACACACACACACACGGCACACACAAATTAACACACACACACACACACACACACCGCGTGTGCTTCAATCTGTCATTACATCCATGGCCACCCTATAAAATGAAATAGCTCGTTGTGAGGTTCTCCAATAAATATCTAATAACAGAGAGCTCCCCGTTTTGTGAATCCATCTCCTTACAACCCATTTCCATGTGTTTCCCTCCGATACAAGTCCAGAATCAAGCCTATAAATCTACCGGACATGAGGCTTCTCACTGTTCAGCAGTGGTGTAAAAATGCTTTAAAGTACTACTTAAGTATTTTTGGGTGGGGTATCTATACTTTACTTGGCTATTTATATTTTTGACCACTTTTACTTCACCCAAAAGTACTCATTATATTTTGAATTCTTAACAGGACAGGAAATTCACACACATCCCTCGTCATCTCTACTGACTCTGGTCTGGCGGACAAGGAGACGAGGAAGATGGTGTGTGTGTGTGTGTGTGTGTGTGAGAGAGAGACAGAGAGAGAGAGAGAGAGAGAGAACAGTGTCCTACCTGACATTAGCCAGTAGAATAGAGTTGACAGTGAGGTGATGGGAGTCAGTAGACAGACCAGCAGTACAGATATATTTATCCACTCATTAGAGCCTCTTCACTGGTCAGATACTGTATAACACCCTGCCCACTGCAATACATCCACAGCTAACATCTGTCAAAAGTCTCCACTTGGTATAATACAAGACTAGTAGGGGGTGAAAAGTACCTTCTCAGTCTAGACAGACATTGTATTACAGGTTTCCAGACAGTACAGTTGATATGCAATAACAGTTAGGATGTTGTTGTGACAGCCTATAGGCTGTATAGATTTTTTCTGTATTATGTAAAACATGTCTATTGATATTTGAAGGATCATCATTACCCCAAACATGACATTGTCAACCAGCTGAGATGTAATGTATTTTCTCACCACAATGTATCAAATGAAATCCCACCCATTGTTCAGAGACTAGGCTACAATAGGAAAAAGCAATGTTTGACAACCCATTGTTAAGCAATGTCTTGAATCATCACAGTCATCGGCTATTCACACTGAAGTCGGAACCAACTGGGTTCGACCCCAGGTAGCCCGCTGAGCTAAAGCCTAGTCATCAGATACAGGAGCCAAGTTAGAGGTCTCAGTCAAGGTGACTCATCCAAGTTAGCGTGGTTTGTCGAACCACCTCTGTTTCTCTCCCTCCCTGCACTTCAACAGCGGTCAGGATTTATGAGCCAAGGTGCTTGGCTACAGTAAGAGAGGACGTAGTCACTGTCACCACGGAATTAGTCTGGCTTTCTCACCCAACGTCTGCCATGCATAGCAATGACTCACCGTTCAGGATAATGATACGTGGCGCCACAGCGCAGTTCCACACCGCGACGCTCCAGTGGTGGGAAAAGTGCTCGCTCCTCCTGACTCTCCACCATGTGTGGAAAAAGTGCAATTAAATATGCCAAAGTTGCTGTAGTTTGTTTTGGAGGAGAATGACCTGGACTGCCCTCTGATGCCTGTAAAAGTCAACATCACAGAGGAAATCGGATAATATCACTGGGGATAGAGGAAGCAGTGCTGTATTAGGATAATTGAATATGTGAGGAGACTGAAAGCATAAAAAGACAGACAGAGAAGGAAAGAGTGGGGAAGAGGAGAAGAGGCGTGAAAGAGACTAACCAGAACACCGTACAGCTTTCCATACCATCAGCAGGATGCTTGGTGAGTCTGAACTCATCGTTTGATCCCACCTCTCCCTTGGTCACACATACTGTCAGCTCCATGTTTAGCATCTTTAATTACATCTGCTTGTGCATGTTTAACAGTACACCCCTACTGGGTTGATTACCATTGACCGGGACCATTCCTCTCATCTCTTCAGTCACTCTGGACCATTTAGCACCATCGAGATTTGATAGATGCACAAGAGCCTGAGTTAGAGGCAGGTTACAGCCACAAAGGAAAGAGTTTTAATCAGTTCCAGATTCAGATTGGCGCCGCGAGACCCGCACTAATTGAGTAACAGTGGCGGGAGTGCGTGGTTGGTGAAAATGGGGGTCGTGGGAGAGGGAGGTGGACACATCCGTTGGGGATAGCAAATTTACATATAAATGGGCTGGTAAATACGCTCCTGCACATACAGCGCTGTACGTTATTGGCTGAAAGTCGAGTATAATGAATATCTTCTTTCGATCAGAAGAATCGCAAGAGCAGGTTCTCTCATTTTGTGAATGAAAAACAACCTATCACGGGGGATGGTGCGGATGCTACATTTTCAATTACCAAGGTCCATGCACAACACAGGGTTAGTCATTACCCCTGAGCAGCAACTCTGTTCTAAGGGGCCTTCTGGATGAGAGGGGGAGGGCTTCGGGTCGTCTGAGAGGGAAATTAATCAGAGTGGGTATTATGTCATTTCCTGCAGAACAACCCCTCTTGAATCAAAGTGTCAATACCACTAGAGCAAGAGGATCGTATACGTTCACAATACATCCCCAGCGCAACCTCTTATAGGGGTTTTCACTGTGAATGAACTGGGAAATGGCCTATTGGAAAATAAGTTGAAAGATGAGCTATTAAAAAGAAATGATATTTCATATTACTTGGGTGAAAAGGCGGTTACATTCTGTATTAATATATTCCTAGGAGAATAAAGGCTAATTGGATTAGTATTGTTTTGATGTGGTCTAAAGGAGATTTGGTCATAGGAGGTTTCTGATATCACCCGCTATCTCATTCACTTCCAGATCACCGAGGTAAAGCTCATACATGCCATAAACCCCCACACAAAGGGGCTAAAAGTAGAGTGCAGAGCGCACCTACTGTCCAATAAAGAGGCAGATTTACTCTCTCTCGTTGATCCACTGAGGTTTATTGGCAATTAATCTTCGCAATCAACAGTAGCCTAGGCTGTCTCTCTCTCCTCAGCAGCAGCCACACGTGAGGTGAGCAGCCGGAACCAGTTTCAGCTGGACATAAGTGATACGTTTTATTGAGTTGCAATTGGCTGACACAGATAACAAGCTTGCGCTGTTCTTCTCAACCACACATGAAATTAACTGAGAACGGGTCCAATAGGGCACAGTCTGTAAAGAGATTTTAACTGCACATTCCCGAGACACGTGGAAATTGTGTCAGACCCGACCCAGATCACAGATCAGAGACAAAACTCTGAATTTTGAACCCGGACCCTCTCTGGTCCCGGGTCGTATCTTGGAATTTCGGTTCTTTTGGACCTGCGAAGACTTATACATTGCAGCCACCCATATGTTCATCGACAAAAACATGTTATCATAAGCATATTATGTAGTATCGATTGTTCATTGTATTTATTACCTATCTTATGCAGGTACTGTAGTGAGACGACAAGTTCAGTTTGTGTTACTGTTCCATATCCTCCTGTCCTGGCTGACGCCACTCATTTGGTACGCAGCCGAGAGAGAGAGCTGTGACACATTGGTCGTGACAAGATTCTGTTGTAAATGCAGCATTAGCACAGCAAGGGGCTAAGTTTTGATTGGTTCTCTGAACGTTTTGGTTTCTTTCCTGGGGGGTTTGAGACCTCACGTTGTTTGTATTGGAAGTGGCTGGCGCTCAGGGGCCGTGTGTGGTTGTCCACGTGGGTGTTTAAGTGAGAAAGACAAAGAGGAGAACCAATCAGTAAAAAAAAACAAATTAAAAAAAAGCACAGCCCCCCTTCATTATCAACGCCTCGTGCCGAGAACATCAAAAGAGCCTTTCCAGATTGTGAAGTCAGGAGGACGTCGGGTTAGGTGTTAGCCAGACTATCATCCTCCACCCTCAGTTTAAAAACAACACTGTATCGCACGCCTGAATCATATCTTTCTGTTATGTAACTCACATCAGGCCCTGGATGTAACACCTCATGTAATTTGTTCTTCTTCCTCCTTCCAAACATGTGATTTTAGAATTAGCTGACAACGGCAATCAGCATGACAGTAAATAGTGAAATCGGGCCACGCGGCACCAAATCTCTCCATTCCTCCCTCCTTCTCTCGCTCCCTTGACTCTTTCTCTCCTGTGAAGAACATCCCTGTTTGTTCTCCTAATCCTGCAGGCCTCCATTGTCTGCTAAGCCCGGTGTGAAACAGGATAAGGCTGATAGACAGACAGCATCAGCCCCACAGAGGAGAGGAATAGGAGACACAGCTCTGAGTATTCAGGCCTAAGACTTAACGCTACAGTACTGAGCGCACCTCTGCACGGAATGCTGTGTGTGTGCTGCACTGAAATGTGCTCCGGCGTGAGTGAGTGAGTGAGTGTGTATTTTCTGGACAGGTTCCCAGATCTACAACTTCTGTTCCTGTTTAATAATGGGTACAGGAGGTAGAGACAGGATGAGTGGGGAGGCAGTGTGTGTGTGTATATGAGTGTGGGTTTGCACTGTTGTGCCTGTGTGTCTTGGTCAGTAGCCGTCCTGTCATCCAAACCCCTCAACACCCCTAAGGAGACGTGACCCATGATTGAGCGGAGAAAGGTGCATGGCTTTGCCCTGTTGGCCTTGTTGCTGATAGCCTGTCCATTCAGCTTAATACAGGTTTGTCTGTTCATTCGTGGGAATACAAGACTGCTCCTCTCCTCTGAGCTGAGACCCTGAGCTCTGCTCTCCTCTGCTGCTTGGCCATCACAATCACGCCAGCCAGTCTGACAACAACCAGATGTTCACCTTGGTCTATATCACACACCGCACCGCTGGTTGCTCAGCATCAAGGCTACAACGTTATATGAGCGATGGCCTTGTGAGGACCTCGACTAAAAATGAACTGACCAACCGATGGACCGACCAACCAGTGAAGCTGGGCAGGGGTGCAGCCATGGGTGGACCTGGGAGTGCATAGGCCAACCCACTGGGGAGCCAGGCCCAGCAAATCAGAATTTGTTTTTCCCCATAAAAGGGCTGTATTACAGACAGAAATACTCTTTCGTTTCATCAACTGTCTGGGTGGCTGGTCTCAAATGATCCTGCTGGTGAAGAAGCCAGATGTGGAGGTCCTGGGCTGGCATGGTTACACGTGGTCTGCGGTTGTGAAGCCGGTTGGACGTACTGCCAAATTCTCTAAAATGACGTTGAAATGAAATTCTTTGGTGGACATTCCTGCAGTTAGTCAGCATGCCAATTGCACGCTCCCTCGAAACTTGAGACATCTGTGGCATTGTGTTGTGTGACAAAACTGCTCATTTTAGAGTGGCCTTTTATTGTCCCCAGCACAAGGTGCACCTGTGTAATGACCATGCTGTTTAATCAACTTGCTGATATGCCACCCCTGTCAGGTAGATGGATTATCTTGGCAAAGGAGAAATGCTCACTAACAGGGATGTAAACAAATGTGTGCACAAATTTCAGAAAAATAAGCTTTTTGTGCATATGGACAATTTCTGCCATCTTCTATTTCCCATGAAACGTGGGACCAACAATTTACTTTTATATTTTTGTTCAGTATAATTCCAGTCTGAATGGCCATTGATTTCCACTGTGGCAGACTCACCACACGTGAAGCAAAGTGACGGGCTTCAGTGCACTCAGAGCAGACTGGTGCTTTGTTTGTTTTGCTCAAGCTATTCTCATCACATAAGAGCCAGTCGAAAGTTGAAAATAAAGTGAATGAAAAAAAAGAACACAATGTTTCAGGAAACACGAGAGCCATTTGAATGTCAATTATTATTTATTTTTGGGGGGGCAGAAATGCCTTCTGAAAAATGTGAACTTTCACCTGCCTTAATAACAAACTTGCATGCCATCTGTAAATACGAATAAAATTATTAAATTACGAGCCTAGTTGGTTTAGCCACAGAAAAAGTAAGCAACCTTCCCGCTGGCCATGAATGTCTGAGATAATGAGTGGGCTGGACATGCCGAGAGATGGGTTTGGATTGGTCTGCCATGTAGCACGCTTCTCTCTATTTGAGCTGGTCAGTATGTGTAGGTAATCCTGTCTAACGTGGCTTTAAAAATATATATATATCGCGTAGTTGAACTACATAAGTGTTGCTCTCCACTTTCTGGAGGACCGAGTTTTGAAATCAGTGGAATTAGAGTCTGATAGCTAAGGAGATGGAGAAAACATCGGTCTCTGGATTATATCTTCAAACTAAGTAAGGGCAACCATGGCATCCATGACAGGGAGAAGCGACCATTCCATGTATATGGGTAAGATAGTCTAGCTAACTACATTTTCAAATTTTACGCGCCGGGGTCAGCTTTGTTATTGTGTGAACTGCATATAGCCCCTATAAGACCAATGTACTGTACCAGTCCCTGTTGTTGTCCTCTATATTTACATTTCGTCGTGTTTGACATAATCATCTGTCTGTATTACATCAACCCTCGTTCTTTCCTTCATGCTTTATTCACTAAAAGATGGGATACTCCCACTGCCTTTCCTTTTATCTTACTTCTGCCTAGAGGTATACTATATGTCTCATGGTATTACTGATTTTCATGGAGAAAAATATATTTAGCATTCAAAATTCATCGGTTTAACCCTTCTGGCTGAGTTACCAGCCTGGTCTCATAGACCAGATGTAACATAGTAAACTAAAATCCGGGACACTCAAATTAATATGACATGTAACGTTTGGTACATAAGACAGAAGGTTACATTAAGGCAAAAGGAGGGTGTAATGTAAACTCCTAACACCCCAAAGTTTATGTGCTCGAATCTCATCACTGACAACTTTCGCATTTTAGAAAACATGCATCTACTTACTACATTTTAGCTACTTTGAAACTACTTAGCATGTTAGCTAACCGTTCACCTAACATTAACACTTTAAGCTAACTCCTAACCTTAACCATAACCCCTAGCCTAGCAAACATTAGCCACCAAGCTAACATTAGTGTTAGCCACCTAGCTAAAGTTAGCCACAACAAATTGCACATTCGTAACATATAAGGATTGTAAATCGTAACATATTATACGGATTGTAATTCATAACATATCATACAAGATGGATTATCGGCATCCACAAATTAATACATACCATACCAACCATATCATCCAGGATTTAAATTGACTATGTCACATCTACTCCTGAGTCCAGGTTGGAGTTAGGCATACAGCATGGAATCACCATAGCCCACAATCACAAGCTAATATAATAAAACACAGTATATCCTGCCAGAGTAATGGAGGTTTTATGAAACTTGCTCACGTGATGAGTAGGGTTGAAAAATTCTGGTAACTTTCCCCAAATTCCCAAGTTTTCCATAAGTGCTATGGGAAAATTACCAGAATTTTGAAACCTAGTGATGAGTAACCCTGCCTGAGAAGAGAAGAATTGCAGCATTTCCCTGATCTTAGACTTTAGCTCAACGGGCCAACACAGTTCTGTGGCTCTATTTGGTTTGAGGCAGTTGGTTACGTCAGTCTATGTCACTGCAGTCTCTAGCGCCGATAATGTACTGTATAATTTATCAACTTCAGCAGCCTGCACACTAATGTGTCCTATTTTCAACCTGTATGGCAACATGCTATCAGCATATTTTAACCCCTGTTGTGCTCCGACTACTCACTTCCCAAGGAAAAAGAAAACACTTTACACATTTAAAAGAGTCATTCATCATAATGCCATGAGCCACACATGGGACCCCACATAATTTTGTTTGACTCCAGCAAACGATCCCCTCCCAGGCATGTAATCTGTACAGCTAACAAACTGTCCAGGTAGTATCAGCTCACCCATGGCGAGTAATACCCTCTTAGCATACTTATCCAACCATGCTTGATCACCTCGAGGGGAGAGTGGGGTATGTTGAGCCATTTGTTTTACAAATCAGCATCCCTCTGTCAAGGGAAATGTAGTATTCTTTCTAACAAAGACATCTACATATATTTCTGAATGTTGTGTTTCCCTGGAAATAATCACAATTCATCTAAACATCACAGTTTTGAAAACATAACTTTGTCTCGACACAACTTACCCCGGGGGTAAGTTGAGTAGCTTTGGAGTAAGTGGGTGCTGGTGTCCTGTGACAGTGGGTGATGGTGCTGATAGGTCAAAGTTAAATTTATGGAACGGGGGTGTGGTATATTGTATATCTTACATGTATGCCAACATTCACATATAGATCTCTGTTCAATATCACTTACCCTTCAACTTCATGACCAGTTGTCCGAGACAGGGATGTTGTTTCAATGTGCCAATGCATAGGCTAGTTCTCCGCATTTGAAGTCCATGAGACTGGTCCGAAAGATTCTTTATATGTTTAGCGAGCTCAGACTCCATGTCATCAGATAGGACCTTGTGTGTCTCTGCTACTCCATCATAGCCTCTCTTTCTCACAGGTACAAGTTGAAGTCGGACGTTTACATACACTTAGGTTGGAGTCATTAACTTGTTTTTCAACCACTCCACAAATTTCTTGTTAACAAACTATAGTTTTGGCAAGTCGGTTAGGACATCTACTTTGTGCATGACACAAGTCCTTTTTCCAGCAATTGTTTACAGACAGATTATTTCACTTATTATTCACTGTATCACAATTCCAGTGGTTCAGAAGTTTACACACACTAAGTTGACCGGGCCTTTAAACAGCTTGGAAAATTCCAGAAAATGTTGTCATGGCTTTAGAAGCTTCTGATAAATGATGTCAGTAAGCCCGAGTGAATTGGAGGTGTACCTGTGGATGTATTTCAAGGCCTACCTTCAAACTCAGTGCCTCTTTGCTTAACATTATGGGGAAATCAGCCAAGACCTCAGAAAAAAAATTGTAGACCTCCACAAGTCTGGTTCATCCGTGGGAGCAATTTCCTAACGCCTGAAGGTACCACGTTCATCTGTACAAACAATAGTATGCAAGTATAAACACCATGGGAACATGCAGCCGTCATACCGCTCAGGAAGGAGACATGTTCTGTCTCCTAGAGATGAAAGTACTTTGGTGCGAAAAGTGCAAATGAATCCCAGAACAACAGCAAAGGACCTTGTGAAGATACTGGAGGAAACAGTTACACCAGCTCTGTCAGGAGGAATGAGCCAAACTTCACTCAATTTATTGTGGGAAGCTTGTGGAAGGCTACCCGAAACGTTTGACACAAGATAAACAATTTAAAGGCAATGCTAACAAATACTAATTGAGTGTATTTAAACTTCTGACCCACTGGGAATGTGATGAAAGAAATAAAAGCTGAAATAAACCATTCTCTCTACTATTATTCTGACATTTCACATTCTTAAAATAAAGTGGTGATCCTAACTGACCTAAGACAGGGAATTTTTACTAGGATGAAATGTCAGGAATTGTGAAAAACTGAGTTTAAATGTATTTGGCTAAGGTGTATGTAAACTTCAGACTTCAACTCTACCTGTTCCTTTTCTTTTTCATCAAATTACCTCTTCAGTGTCATTTAGTAAATTTTTTCATCCCTTCTCTCACTTCCTTGGCTGCTCTCTCAAGAATTTCGAGGGGGGCTCCGTTTGTATACACGGGGCATGATGATGTCTGGAGTTCATATGCATGGTACATTGCAAAAATACTGTGCATAAAACAGACACAATTGCATCATCATCATTTGTATGGGGTAAGTTGACATTTTGACTATATTAGCCCAAACAGCTACAAGGATGCAATTTCATGCTAAGTTTAGGACCTCATAGTGGAGCTTATAGAAACCCCAACTGACGTATAAAACAATCTTAACACTATTTACTTTGGTCTAGAGACAATCGTCATAAAACCTATAACGCAATAAATGAATTTGACTTGCTTACCACTTTTTTCCATGTGGCATCTTCCTTCACAGACCTCTTTCTAAATATTTGGTCACATGATTCATTTTGTGTATTGTGTCCTAGAAATAAGGGTTGTCTCAACTAACCTTTTGGCTCAATTTACCAAACTCTGTCCTACTGGTCCTGTGTGGCTCAGTCTGTAGCACATGGCACTTGCAATACCAAATGTTGTGGGTTTAATTCCTGCTGGGGCCACCCATATGTAAAAAGAATGACTAAATTGCTTTTCAATAAACATGCCTGCAGAATGGCATATTATACAGTATATTATAACACCTACCACTATTAACAGGAGTCAACATTCAACTTCCTTGTCCTCTATGAGCTAACCAAGTATCCACATCATAATGATATCTGAGTGGGATGAAAGCACTACCCTCATCCTGCACGTGACCACAACATGGGCTGTCCTTACCTCGTGTCAACTTGAGGTCAGTGAAAAAGGCAATATCCTGCCGTGACCGTTCAGCCATCAGGATCGATGGCAAAACGCTGGATCGTACTTGGCTCAGATGAATCATGAGTGTCGCCATACACCCATGTCATAAATCAGGATACAGTCTATCCTCAGCGCGCACGCCAACATGCACATACGTTTCATAAATCTGATGTAACGTGATACACACGCATGTGATGGAGGTGATCAATAACGACGGGTAGAGAGAGACCCTGACTTGTCCGTCCCCCGTCTGTCCTGGACTGACATAATTTAACTACGGTTAACTACGGTTTAACCTCTCAACCTCACTCTTAATCAACGTCTGCTTACCACTGGATCCAACTAGTCCCTTCAGGTTAGAATGGTGTGATAAAGGGCCTCCCGACTGGCGCAGTGGTCTAAGGCAGTGCTAGCTGTGCCACTAGAGATTCTGGGTTCGAGTCCAGGCTCTGTCGCAGCTGGCTGTGACCGGGAGACCCATTGGGCGGCACACAACTGACCCAGCGTCGTCCGGGTTAGGGGAACGTTTGGCCGGCAGGAATGTACTTGTCCCCTTGCGCACTAGCGTCTCCTGTGGTGGGCCGGGCGCAGTGCATGCAGTGTTTCCTCTGACACATTGGTGCGGCTAGGTTGTGGCCATTGTGTCAAGAAGCAGTGCGGCTCGGTTGGGTTGGGTTTCGGAGGACGTACGCCTCTCCAGAGTCCGTACGGGAGTCGCAGCGATGAGACAAGACTGTAACTACCAATTGGATACCACGAAAAAGTGAGTTAAGATCTGCTACAGTTGAATGTCTATTGTTTCTCAAACACACACACAGTTACTTCATAGTAGGAGGACATCATTTATCTAGTTTGATGTTGATACAGGGTCTTGATTCATTGATGTGATCATTGATCGTTCTGGATGGGCAGCTGGTGGTTTAATTGATTGATTACATACGACACCTGTCCAATCAAATCCAATACTCCTAATTTCCACATCTAATTCATAGTAACCTTATTTAGCTACTCAGACCTCAATCCCTCACATTGTATATCGAATCAAAAATTAAAATAATTTATATGATTTCTTTTAATGTGCTAGTTAGAATTGAAACTGCTTTTTAACAAAGTGTTTCGGGTTTTTTTCCGCCTCAGTTTTACGTACTGAACCTGACTCTACATTACTACTCCTGGTAATGATGATGAGATCTGCTAATAGCCATGTCTGCCTTTGTAGTGGGCGGATGGTGGTGTTCCTGCCAGCAGTGTTCTGTCCCTGGGGTCCCAGGGAGCAGCCATGTGGCAGAGCCGCTGGGAAGGGTTTGTCTCCAGCCTGTCTCTTGTCATTTCCCACCAGTCTGACTTTGGCTCTAGTCATCCACAGATAAGCAGGGAGGAGCGGCCCAGCCCTCGCCCAGAGGAGGGGACCTGTAGAGGGGATAGGAGAAGGGAGAAGCATGGTATGGGTGAATGTGTTTATGTGAATGTCACCCGTAACTGTGTATGGATTCATGTGAGGTATTGCTATAAAGATAAGGGTGTGCGATTCAAATAAAATGAAATCAAAAAATATATTTGTCACATGCGTCAAAACAGGTGTAAACCTTAACGTGAAATGCTTACTTACAACCCCTTAACCAACAATGCAGTTTTAAGAAAAAGTGTTAAGAAAATATTTACTAAATAAACTAAAGTAAAAAGAAAGTTACACAAAATAACAAGGCTATATACAGGGGGTACCGGTACAGATTCAATGTGCGGGGTTACAGGTTAGCGAGTAGCAGCAGTGTAAAAAATAAATAAATAAATAAACAGGAGGGGGGGGTCAATGCAAATAGTCCGGGTAGCCATTTGATTAATTGTTCAGCAATCTTATGGCTTGGGGGTAGAAGCTGTTCAGGAGCCTTTTGGACCTAGACTCCAGTGCAACGTAAGCTACAAGACTTCATGTTAGAAGTAGCTGTGGTAGTTGTTTGGATGCATGGTGCATCATAAAGTATACAGGAACTTGTAGAGACTGAGATTTAGTCAAACTTTAAAACTAATTACGTGCTACTTTTTTCTAGCAACAAACCCCTAATTGACATCAACAGGAGATCGATTTAGCTTAATGAGGTAGGAATGATAAAAGCTCACACCTTCAAAACAAGACTTCATCAGAAAGGACCATGCCGAGGACATGCTCAAACACTAACCTCTTATATTGTTTAGGCTGCAAAGATGAAACTGTGTTTTCACAGCACAATCATACAACGATTGGTCTTTGACTATAACCAGCCAAAAACAAAGTACCCTGTGGCTAATGCAACAAAGCTATATGGATGCGTTCACACAATTCTGATATTTTTACACTAATTGGTCTATTGACCAATCACATCAGATCTTTTCACATCAGCTCTTTTTCAGACCTGATCTGATTGGTCAAAAGACCAATTAGGGGGGGAAAAAGAACAGAATTGGGCTGCCTGTGTAAATGCAGCCATCAAGATATCTGCTATCTTAATGAGAAACACTCGGAGAATGACTGAGTCAGACACAAATTAATTGTTCGTTTTCTGATGAGGCCCTGTGCTCATTTGGCCAGAAGACAGTGGCAGGCAGGCTCCACGTTGCGTGTCTGGCAAGGTACAAACAAACAAGACCCTACGTCAACCACACAGACTCATGGGAAATTTCCCAGCAGGCCAGAAGAGGTGGAGGAGGAAGAGGTGTGAACCAAGAGGAGCCAAAGACGTAATGAAGAAAAGAAACAGTACAAAGAATCATTTTTCAAGATAAGCTGTCCAAAAGTATTTTTGTTAGTGGAAGAAGTTGAAATTGTTAAGCCCAGTACAGATAAAACAACAAACATTACACAGATAGAGGCTTGTAGATTACTACACCTTGGCAACAATGTCGGTCGGTGCCGTTTAAAAAAAACATTCTCCCTAATTTATGAGCTTGGTCTTATTTCTATTATAGCATATTGGATGACTGTCACTCATATTTCAGTCACCCAGCGCAATGTAACATGGATATTTTCCCTATACCCATCATGAGGTTGCTACAACCTAGCCTATGAATGTAAATGTACAAAGTAGCTGCACAGGTAGAGAGAATTTTGAGTAATCAAGGTGACAGACAGTGACACATTCCATACCGCCTTGCACACTCTTGCCTGCATCTAGCTGATCTAGGGTGTAATCATTAGTCCAACACATTTTTGTGCTAGCCAGCTGGAGCTTATGCTTGCAGTACTAGAGTCATTCTCTGATCCTTTGATTGGTGGGACAACATGTCAGTTCATGCTGCAAGAGCTCTGATAACTTCTGGAGGACGTCCTCCAACCTGTCATAATTACTGTGTAAGTCTATGGAAGGGGCTGAGAACCACAAGCCTCCTAGGTTTTATTTTGACGTCAATGTGCTCAGAAGACAACTACACCATGGTTCTTCCCAACATAGTGCTGTTGAGGCTACTGTTAGACCTTCATTGCAAAACAGTGTGTTTTAATCAATTATTTGGTGACGTGAATAGAATATATTTAGTAGTTTTGTCTAAAAAGGATAACTTTTTTAAACGTTTCACAATTTTTATTTGTCTGAAATTCACTGAGGTGGATGGTCCTCCCCCGAGGAGCCTCCACTGCTTGGCAATACCATCTCTCTCCTCCATCATTACCTATCTATCCATCCATCATCTTCCTCTTATCCTGGCTCTCTTTTCTCCCCTATACTTTTGTTCTTTTTTTCGTCTGAGAGTTGAATTCGCCCTGCCTTGTAACATATCAAGGCAGGCTGTCAAAGAAGAACTCGACTGTGAGCTAAATATAGCTTCTCTCTCTGTCAAGGTTCAAGGCAGGCAGAGGGCCTAAGACAAGTTCAGACAGACAGACACGGGGAGGGTTAGAGATCTTAGCTTCAGTTTCATTAACAGGTGTAGACAAGTCTGTCTGGTGATTCATGATCCCTGGACATAGACAGTCTAGATTTATTTCAGTCTTTCATTAGTATAGGCTTTTTAATGATGGCATTTTACATTTGTTTCATGATGAAATGATAAAGGGCTAAGCTTGACCTGATTTGAACACTTTGTTGCATACCTTCCTGTGATATGGAGAGTTAATTAACAAAGCATTTCCTGTCCTTAGTCTCTGATCCAACGGGGGGGGTTCAGGATGGCGTGACCTTCTGAACGTTGCAGATAAAACTGGTCTTGTATAGAGCTGACCATAGACTTGACCTGATTGTATCCCTCCGATAGAACGTGACCCGGAAATCCAACGCATGGAAGAGTGCCACTTGGCAGCTCATCTGTCATGTCGCAAATCTACCGACACACCAATTCCTAGCGGGATAAGATGGATACAGGAATCATCAAAGGTTAACCCTCTACGAGGGTGAGTGTTGGGCCAGTAACAGAGATCGCTGGTTTGAATCCTCGATCTGACTAGGTGATATCTGTCAATGTGCCCTTGAGCAAGGCACTAAACCCTAGTTGCTCTGGATAAATGACTAAATGTAAAACCGTAGGTCACCTCTAGTCTACAGCCTTCATGTCAATACCTCAATTCCTCGTGTTACCACTTGAGGGACAGCAGCTGTGAGTGACTCCAAGTCAAGTAACATATGAAGGACTGGTGAAAAATTACAAATAAGACATTAATTCAAGAGACACATTTGAGTCACCATGGAATTCTGAAAGAATGTCAGCCAAAATACTACTCTTTGCTCAACTTTTTCAAAACGTTTTCAAAAATCCTGCAATACTTCCCTAGTAGGAGAATACTAACTTATCCTTGGTAGGCTGATGAAAAAGAGAACAGAAAGGGGAAAGCAAGAACATTTACAAATACATGTAGATGCCAGGTTTCTTCCTAGGGTCCTGCTTTATAAGGAGTTTTGCCTAGCCACTGTGCTTCTGCCTCTGCATTGCTTGCTCTTTGGGGTTTCAGGATGGGTATCTATAAAGCACTTGGTGACAACTTCTGGTGTAAAAAGGGATTTATAATATTCATTTTATTGATTGATTGAATGCTTTAGCCATTCACTTCTGTACAGCAATTATCAGTCAACACATCCGTCTTGTATCAGTTCGAGACTGGATCTTACTCTAAAGACCGTCAGCATTCACCCTGGTGTACTTCTGGATTCATCATGCATCCTAATCCTCCTTCCACAGGACAGGAGGGTATGGTAGGGAGGACAGGAGGGTATGGTAGGGAGGGCAGGAGAGTATGGTAGGGAGGGCAGGAGAGTATGGTAGGGAGGGCAGGAGGGTATGGTAGGGAGGGCATGGTAGGGAGGGCAGGAGGGTATGGTAGGGAGGGCATGGTAGGGAGGGCAGGAGGGTATGGTAGGAAGGGCATGGTAGGGAGGGCAGGAGGGCATGGTAGGGAGGGCAGGAGGGTATGGTCGGGAGGGCATGGTAGGGAGGGCCGGAGGGTATGGTAGGGAGGGCATGGTAGGGAGGGCAGGAGGGCATGGTAGGGAGGGCAGGAGGGTATGGTAGGGAGGGCATGGTAGGGAGGGCAGGAGGGCATGGTAGGGAGGGCAGGAGGGTATGGTAGGGAGGGAGGGCATGGTAGGGAGGGCAGGAGGGTATGGTAGGGAGGGCAGGAGGGTATGGTAGGGTGGGCAGGAGGGCATGGTAGGGAGGGCAGGAGGGCATGGTAGGGAGGGCAGGAGGGTATGGTAGGGAGGGCAGGAGGGTATGGTAGGGAGGGCAGGAGGGCATGGTAGGGAGGGCAGGAGGGCATGATAGGGAGGGCAGGAGGGTATGGTAGGGAGGGCATGGTAGGGAGGGCAGGAGGGTATGGTAGGGAGGGCATGGTAGGGAGGGCAGGAGGGTATGGTAGGGAGGACAGGAGGGTATGGTAGGGAGGGCATGGTAGGGAGGGCAGGAGGGTATGGTAGGGAGGGCATGGTAGGGAGGGCAGGAGGGCATGGTAGGGAGGGCAGGAGGGTATGGTAGGGAGGGCATGGTAGGGAGGGCAGGAGGGTATGGTAGGGAGGGCAGGAGGGCATGGTAGGGAGGGCAAGAGGGTATGGTAGGGAGGGCATGGTAGGGAGGGCAGGAGGGTATGGTAGGGAGGGCATGGTAGGGAGGGCAGGAGGGTATGGTAGGGAGGGCATGGTAGGGAGGGCAGGAGGGTATGGTAGGGAGGGCATGGTAGGGAGGGCAGGAGGGTATGGTAGGGAGGGCATGGTAGGGAGGGCAGGAGGGTATGGTAGGGAGGGCAGGAGGGTATGGTAGGGAGGGCAGGAGGGTATGGTAGGGAGGGCAGGAGGGCATGGTAGGGAGGGCAGGAGGGTATGGTAGGGAGGGCAGGGGGGCATGGTAGGGAGGGCAGGAGGGTATGGTAGGGAGGGCATGGTAGGGAGGGCAGGAGGGCATGATAGGGAGGGCAGGAGGGTATGGTAGGGAGGGCATGGTAGGGAGGGGCAGGAGGGTATGGTAGGGAGGGCATGGTAGGGAGGGCAGGAGGGTATGGTAGGGAGGGCATGGTAGGGAGGGCAGGAGGGTATGGTAGGGAGGGCAGGAGGGTATGGTAGGGAGGGCATGGTAGGGAGGGCAGGAGGGTATGGTAGGGAGGGCAGGAGGGCATGGTAGGGAGGGCAGGAGGGTATGGTAGGGAGGGCATGGTAGGGAGGGCAGGAGGGTATGGTAGGGAGGGCAGGAGGGTATGGTAGGGAGGGCAGGAGAGTATGGTAGGGAGGGCAGGAGGGCATGGTAGGGAGGGCAGGAGGGTATGGTAGGGAGGGCATGGTAGGGAGGGCAGGAGGGTATGGTAGGGAGGGCATGGTAGGGGGGGCAGGAGGGTATGGTAGGGAGGGCATGGTAGGGAGGGCAGGAGGGTATGGTAGGGAGGGCAGGAGGGTATGGTAGGGAGGGCATGGTAGGGAGGGCAGGAGGGTATGGTAGGGAGGGCATGGTAGGGAGAGCAGGAGGGTATGGTAGGGAGGGCATGGTAGGGAGGGCAGGAGGGTATGGTAGGGAGGGCAGGAGGGTATGGTAGGGAGGGCAGGAGGCTATAGGCCGGTGGTCAGGTAGCCCTGACATCCAGGTACCCTACTAGAGGTGAGATAGTAGAGTGGTTCTTCAAAACCACTAACCTCCACTGGCATATCTATAGAAGACATTTAAATGATAGACACATTGTGTATGAACCTGTGGCTAATATCACACATCTGCACAGTGGGTCTACTGGACTTTGTATCCTTAGGTTAAGGCTGAGGTAACTCGCTCCCTGGACTAAAGGATCACCAGTCAATCATATAAGGATGTCTGTAGCGTTGTGACGCACGCTAATCAGACAGCCTCCTCGCCATGTGAGTCAGTCCGCTGCCGTAACAGGCAGAGAGCCCATGATTCACCAGCAGTGTACTTCAGACAGCCAGGCAGTAACATGGAGCTGCAGAGAAAGGAGGGGGAGAAGAGGGGGAGCGGAGAGGAGGGGACAAGACGCTGCCACCGTGTCACTGTGACCACCACAGGAGATCCAGGCTAGACACGTAGACATGTGTAACACAACATACACACAGTTTACACCCTCGAAAGTACACATACACACTGATACATACACTTATTTAAAGACTCACACAATCTATCAACTTGTACTATACACTATAAGAGGTGTGTAACAGTGCTTCTGTGGTTACATAGAGATAACACACACACAAACTGGGATCACACACGGAAGCACACACCCACATGCACAAACACACACTTGTACATCAAACGCTTGAAAGTGAGCTCCCACTCAGAGCAGCTACGCAAGGCAGGGGAATCAACGGGATCCATCTGAATAGTAATTAGGCGCTATCGATACCAGTGAAAGAGTTAAGGAAGGCAGCGCTGTTATTTCCACTGGAGCTCCCTTCATTTCAGCAGCTGCTGCATCCATCTCTCCTTCAAAACAAAGTGAGGCAGGAGATACCACAGATTGTGTGTGTGTGTGTGTATTTTCAAGTACACTGAACAGAAATATAAATGCAACATGTAAAGTGTTGGTCCTATGTTTCACGAGCTGAAATCAAAGATCCCAGAAAATGTGCACAAATGTGTTTATATCCCTGATAGTGAACATTTATCCTTTGTCAAGATAACACATCCACCTGACAGGTGTGGCATATCAAGAAGCTGATTAAACAGCATGGTCATTACACAGGTGAACCTTGTGCTGGGGACAATAAAAGGCTACTCTAAAATGTGCAGTTTTGTCACACAACACAATGCCACAGATGTCTCAAGTTGAGGGAGTGTGCAATTGGCATGCTGACTGCAGGAATGACCACCAGAGCTGTTGCCAGAGAATGTAATGTTCCTTTCTCTACCATAAGCCTCCTCCAACGTTGTTTAAGATAATTTGGCAGTACGTCCAAACGGTCTCACAACCACGTGTAACCACTCCAGCCCAGGACCTCCACATCCGGCTTCTTCACCTGAGGGAAAATGTCTCAGGTAAGCTCATCTGCATGCTCGTCGTCCACACCAGGGTCTTGACCGGACTGCAGTTTGGCGTTATAACCAACTTCAGTGGGCAAATGCTCACTTTCAATGGCCACTGGCAAGCTGGAGAAGTGTGCTCATCACGGACAAATCCCGGTTTCAACTGTATCGGGCAGATGGCATGGTGTTGTGTGGGCTAGCGGTTTGATCATGTCAACGTTGTGAACAGAGTGCCCCATGGTGGCGTTGGGGTTATGGTATGGGCAGGCATAAGCTACGGACAACGAACACAATTGCATTTTATCGATGGCAATTTGAATTCACAAAGATAACGTGACGAGATCCTGAGGCCCATTGTCGTTCCATTCATCTGCTGCCATCACCTCATGTTTCAGTATGGTAACGCAAGGCCCGATATCGCAAGGATCTGTACTCAATTCCAGGAAGCTGAAAATGTCTCAGTTCTTCCATAGCCTGCATACTCACCAGACATGTCACCCATTGAGCATGTTTGGGATGCTTTGGATCGACGTGTTCCAATGGCCGCCAATATCCAGAAACTTCGCACAGCCATTGAAGAGGAGTGGGACAACATACCCCAGGCCATAACCAACAGCCTGATCAATTATATGCAAAGGAGATGTGTTGTGCTGCATTATGGAAATGGTGGTCACTACAGATACTGACTGGTTTTCTGATCCACGCCCCTACTTTTGTTTTTAAGAAATCAGTGACCAACAGATGCATATCTGTATCAAATCAAATTTATTTTTATATAGCCCTTCGTACATCAGCTGATATTCTCAAAGTGCTGTACAGAAACCCAGCCTAAAACCCCAAACAGCAAGCAAAGCATGTGAAAGAAGCACGGTGGCTAGGAAAAACTCCCTAGGAAAAACTCCCTAGAAAGGCCAAAAACCTAGGAAGAAACCTAGAGAGGAACCAGGCTATGAGGGGTGGCCAGTCCTCTTCTGGCTGTGCAGGGTGGATATTATAACAGAACATGGTCAAGATGTTAAAATGTTAAAATGTTCATAAATGACCAGCATGGTCAAATAATAATAATCATAGTAGTTGTCGAGGGTGCAACAAGCACGTCCGGTGAACAGGTCAGGGTTCCATAGCCGCAGGCAGAACAGTTGAAACTGGAGCAGCAGCACGGCCAGGTGGACTGGGGACAGCAAGGAGTCATCATACCAGGTAGTCCTGAGGCATGGTCCTAGGGCTCAGGTCCTCCGAGAGAAAGACAGAAAGAGAGAAAGAGAGAATTAGAGAGAGCATATTTAAATACACACAGGACACCGGATAAGACAAGAGAAATACTCCAGATGTAACAGACTGACCCTAGCCCCCCGACACATAAACTACTGCAGCATAAATACTGGAGGCTGAGACAGGAGGGATCAGAAGACACTGTGGCCCCATCCGATGATACCCCCGGACAGGGCCAAACAGGCAGGATATAACCCCACCCACTTTGCCAAAGCACAGCCCCCACACCACTAGAGGGATGTCTCCAACCACCAACTTACCGTCCTAAGACAAGGCCGAGTATAGCCCACAACGATCTCCGCCATGAGCCAACCCAGACAGGAAGACCACGTCAGTGACTCAACCCACTCAAGTGACGCACCCCTCCCATGGACGGCATGGAAGAACACCAGTAGGCCAGTGACTCAGCCCCTGTAAAAGGGTTAGAGGCAGAGAATCCCAGTGGAAAGAGGGGAACCGGCAAGGCAGAGACAGCAAGGGCGGTTCGTTGCTCCAGCCTTTCCGTTCACCTTCACACTCCTGGGCCAGACTAGTCATGTGATATTAACAGATTAGGGCCTGATTAATTTATTTAAATTGACTGATTTCCTGATATGTACTGCACCTCAATAAAATCTTTGACATTTTTGCACGTTGCATTTATATTTTTGTTCAGTGCAATTACATTTGCAATTTGCAGGTAATAAAAGTAACACACTTCTGTCAGAGCTCTCTCACATGTAGGAAAGTGAGAGAAAAAAATCATCAAAACAACAGAAATGAAAAGGTGTTAAGTGGTAAGATCATAAAAAGAAAAAAACAGTTCAGTCATGTCTTAAAAGTATGCCGAAAACAGCTCAGGTTGCTTAGTATGAAAGGCAGACTGCACTGGGATGGAAGCGAGTGCGTCCGTGTGAATCGGAGGTGAAAGGCTGTGCAAACGTACGGAATCAAGGGTGACCTTTGATGTTGTCTCGCCAAGGAGCAGCAGCAGTCTTCACAATTGCCTTTTACAGAAAATGATCCCTGGGAGAGACAAAGTGCCTTTGTTACCCCTGAGTTAAGGAGATCCATCTCTAACCTTTATCCACGTCAACCGAAATAGAGATCAATCTCCTCAGCAGTGTGTGTGCGTGCGTGCGTGTCCAGGGGTCTACACCCTGAGAAGGTTAATGGTTTTGAAATGAGGACAGATGTTATGTGTGGAACGTCTTGATTGGAGATAGCTAGCGTGTGCTTGTTGGGACAGGTATAGACCACATCATTGCTTCTGGTACAAAAACAAATATGGGAGGGTCACAATTGATATCGAGCGCCCCCGTCGTCGTAGCAGGTTCTCCTCTCTCTGTACTCGTTTTCCCAAACAGTCTCTCTCTCTCTCTGCTGAGAGGTCTTGAGGAATCGATGGACACAATGGCATGCTGGGGGCGGGGCTATGAAGGTCAAACGTTGAAATCTGACATTTGATTGGCAGTCAGGGATCGTGCCCTGTGGGAAAGTTGAGCTCTGCCGTGAAAGAGAGAGAGACGCTGGCACTGAAAGTAGAGAGAAAGATGCGCGCTGACACTGTTGATAGAGGGATGTAGAAAAGTGAAGGCATATGAAAGAGAGGGAAAGAGTGACATGAAGAGAGGAAGACAGGATAATGGGAGGCAATGATTAAGGGACAAACAAGCAAACAGTATTATTTATAAAAGGTAAACGAATGAGGGATCAGGGGAAAAAGGAAATGGGTGATCCACATCCGTGTTGCTCTCTTCTCCCATTACCTGTGCCTAAGTGAGAGAGGCCCGCTGCATCTGCTGCTAGTTTGGATGGAGATCTGCGAGGAGAAAACGATCTCATTCACACAGCCCCGTTCTCATTATGACCAACATCTGCCATGAGATAGATGAGCTCTCAGAGAAGGAGAGAAGGAGATGAGAAATTAGTGGGGAAAAGAGTGGATAGAGGAGTGCAGCTGCTCTCGCTCAAACCTCCCTCAAACCTCTATCTGCTTTCTCTCACCGCAAATCCTCTGTCAATCAGAGAAAAGGAAGAGAGAGGGAGGGAGGAAGAGGACGATAGATTGAGAAGGCAACAGGAGATGAGTGGAAAAGGTAGCAGGAGATCGGAATGGAAAATATGCACAGAAGTCAATTTAAGATTAAAACACGGTGATCTGATTTCAAAAATGGAATTGCTATACAGCCTGTACTCATTTCAAATGTCAGTGCTTTGCATTTCAAATACTCAATGTATTTAGTCACTGTCGAATGAGCTCGCATCTGACTGAATGTCAGACTAGATTCAGTAAAGAAACGCTAAGGTTCATTCACTCGCCTCAATAAACGCGGTACGCTACCTGCTATGCTTCCCTGCACTGTCACACAATGCATCAAAGCCAACAATAAAACTTCCTCAGAACATTCAGAGAACTTCATCATTGACTATTTCAATATGTATTGCGAGACTTCTGTTGCCATATAGCCTAACATGCATAAGCATTTCATAGCGTATGAACTTTGGCTGTTTCGTGACAGTGCAACGCACACAAACTAACCGCTATTGCATCTTGGCTCAGTACTTCAGAATTGATTAATTCACTGTCCACTAATTGACTGGAAAGCCGATCTGCGGTGCAACCAATCTCCAGTGTCCCATGGGGTTGAGACACTGCTAGGTTTTACCAGACTACAGTACTTACCAGGCTGACGAGACATAAGATGGAGGGCAAGGAGGCAGACAGACAGACAGTTAGGTACGCAGAGACAGACAGGCACAGACAGGGTTGAACATTAATCTTCTTCTAGACCAGATTATCAGATGAAAGGACGACAGAACCTTCAATCAATCACTATGTAATCTGCAGGTTAGCGTTATTCGTCATGAATCTTGTTCTGGAGGCAGCTCTACAGAGAGGTCACTAGCTGGCACAGCCACAAATTCATAAAATGTTAAACCTAACCCTAACCACACTGCTAACCCTAACCTTAAATCAAGGCCAAAAAGCTATTTTATTTTGTATTTTTACAATATAGCCCTAAAGGGAAATCATTCAGCTCTGCCTCCAGGACAAGACTCACGACTATAAACGTCAACCTGCATGTAATCTCCCCCGGCATCCATCCTGAGCATCAATCATTACGAACTACACCAGAGACACTCTACACCCCCACCATAACCCCATGAGCTTCCTCCCCAGTCAGCCAGGGGTGCCAACCTTAATCCCTTACCTGTTCAATAATTCCCTCTCTACTGCACCAACAGGGACCCCCAGCTCCAGACCCAGCCCCCACAATACACTGGGATGTGGCAGATCTGAGAAGAGACCCTGTAAAGGGGCTGGTTTGCCCCTCACCCCACCCCACCCGCTCCATGACAGATCAATGGTCTGTGTGTGGCTATGCCGTTGGTTTTAATTGAGACTTCCAAAGGGCTGCATGGAGGCCAGGTGAGTTTAATGAGCTAGGGGTCGTGTTTCATCCTGACCTTTGAGGCTGTGCTTTGCAGGTGGCCATCCTCTCATCTCCCTCTTTACCCAGAGGCCTCTACTGTAGGTTTATGTAAAAAGTCAACAGTGTGGTATGGCACGGTTGCGCAAAAATACATTCATCCTTACTCTGCTCTTCTGAATGTCCGAGAAGGTTGGATACATACATTCCTGTAGGTAAGGTTGGATACATACATTCCTGTAGGTAAGGTTGATCTTAAAGAGTTCCAAGGACAAATAGATGAACAGGTTGTTGTTTCTAGTTGTCACTAGTTTGCGTTGCCTTATGTAAGGAAGCATGTTGTTTTACCAAAAAAAAACACACACACACACACACACACACACACACACACGCAGTTTATTTTCTGTTGTATTTGTGCTGTTGCCAGTGTCTTCGGTCTGTGTTGTCCGTTTTGTCTTACATTGGTTGGTTTATTTGTTTTTATCCCTGTCCCCACAGGCTTTTTAAGAATTAGTTGTTAATTGACTAGCCTGGTTAAATAAAGGCTAAATAAATAAATATTTTGTGGCTGAGTGGAACATCTTGTTTGTGGTGTCAGACAGAGTTGCTTAGACTTGCTGGAGTGTTGATCTAGGATCAGGTTCCCCCCCTCTTCGTCATTATGACCTAAAATCACAACTGATCCTAGATCAGTGCTCCTACTCTTGACGAATACAGGCCCAGAGCTAGTGGGTACAGTTTATCCAGGCGAGACATTTCTCTAAAGCATTTCAGGAGTTAGCATGAGCAATTAGCAGCGTGACTAAGAGAATGTGCCTTTTAAATAGCTTCCTCTCCTGGCCGGCTTCAGGACCACAGATCTGACAGGACAGGTTAAAGCTGCTATACGATGGAAGCCCCTGAGAAGCTCCGCTTCTTTTTCGACTCATTTAATTGGCCTGAAGATGCAAGGGAAGTGTGTGTGTGTGTGCGCACGTCCGTCTCTTCGCTAGTCCTCGGGGATAGCACTTCACCTTGTCTAAACTCCACTGTCGACATTTGAACTAATGCGAACTGGCAGCTTCTCCCTAAGCCATTTGGCCAGGTTCGACAGCCCCATAAGCAAGCTCACTTTTTAAAGCTGAAGATAAACTACTCTCTGTTGAGGTAGCAGCAATGTCTCTACGAGGAGAAATAAGAAGACAACCAAACCTGTAATGGAATGTATCCAAGCGAGATCAAAAATGGACCAATAATGACAAAGAAATACTTCACTGAAATCCTCAAAAGTATAATCTGCTTTAATGCTGTACCTTTACAAATCAATGAACTTAAAACGTTAGGCAAGTGGCTCTTCATTGACAGGCTCAACTAAAGATGTGGCGGAGCCTAGTGGTGGGGAGGTGGTACAACTCAAAAGGGCAAAGGTCAAAACCATAGTAGAGAAAAGCAAAGAGAAATTTAACATAGTAAACAGTCCATGTTCATGTTTAGCCAAAAAAGGAAAATTAGACACTCTTGGCCCCATTGCCAGTATACAATACAATAAGGACACCCTCTCTTAAAAAAAAACATTGAATTACCATTATTTTCTTCTCAATCTCTTTACACAGTATATGGTAGTTCTTCCCTAACAGGTAAATACTGCTCTGTAAAAAAAAAAAAAAAACAGTGAAAAATTCATCAGAAGCAGAAAGTTGAAGGTTGGAGTGGTACTGTGTCTCACACAGCGACAGAGACACCGTCATATACGGTCACATTTCGGAGGGAAAAAGCCACATGCTCTGCAAATGTCATCCCCACGCCACCGCTAAAGGCCTCGCTATGGGGGGTGCCTCCGCGTTTGAGCAGGTCACCCCATCCCGGGGGTTACCGCGGTAACATCAAAGCCAGTATTATTCGCTCCAGAGTTGTCTCTTTCCCTGTGGAGGGAGCCCCCCCCCCGCAAAAAAGCCTCTCAATCAGATGGAAAAAAAAGAGGGAGCTTGTGTGTGTGTGTGTGTGTAGACGGTAAAACGAGAGAGGGGCGAGGAGAGGAGAAATGAATAATAAACAGCTCACCCTGAGAACAGTAAAGAATTCACAGAGTGTGGAGACAGAGAGCCATAAGGTTGGAGCACTGGGAGAGAAAAAGGAGCGGCGTGGTCTACTGTGGTCTAACCAACTGGTTGGCAACTGTGTGTGCGTGAGTGCGTGTGACTTGTTTTTCTGGACAGGTTCCCAGATCTACAACTTCTGTTCCTGTTTAGTAATGGGTACAGGAGGTAGAGACAGGATGAGAGGGGAGGCAGTGTGTGTGTCTTCACTAGGCATCATGCTGTGGTTACAGAGCGACACTAGAGCAGTGTGCTGTAACATTCAGCTACTGTAATACTGAGGAAACACTGACTGGTGGAGCTGAGTCTGAGTGACTTGCCAGACTAACACACCGCTAATACACCTGTCATGGCAATAGTCTGGTCTCTAGAACAGAATTGGAACTAGAGTGACATCTTGAAGACGAGAGGGTGAAGGAGACACGACAGAGAGAGCGAAAGAGAGAGAGAGAGAGAGAGAGAGGCTGTGTACGTGAGTGTCTGTGTGTTTTCAGTCAGAAGTACATCTCCTGGAAGATGTTCTGTCCCATCTCGATGTAGGCCTCTTTCTCCTGAGAGCTCATCTTCTCCACTAGCTCTGGCCTCTGGCTCACCTCCCGATAGGAGAACGACCGCCCCCCCACCATCACCATGGACTCATCGTCCCCCACCTCCTCAAACTCGTCATCATCCTCCTCCTCCTCCATCTCCATGCCCGTCGGCCGCCGCTGGGCCGCAGCCACAGGCGGCGGAGCCGTGGGAGAGTCCTCGTCTGATTCGCTGGTGTCGCTCTCCGAGTCGCTGCCCCTGGCTGCTGATGAGGAGGTGAGTGCCCTGGCTGCCGCTACGGCTCCGCCTCCTGCCGGCCCGGCCCCGCTCCTCTTCTCGTGGATGAGCAGGGCGCGCATCACTTCCTCGTTCTCGTCCGATTGGCCACCTCCGAGCCCGGCCACGCCCACCTGGGCTCCTCCCGCGTCGTCTCCGGCTGCAGAGAGAACATCACAAGTCAATCAGAAACAGCTAATAATAAATCATTAGGAAAAACAACAGTACACACGGCTATGCAAATACACGTAAACTAAAAGGCTAGATGTGCAAATTCATCACAGAGATTAAATGTCTTCTTTTAAAGTCCCATGGTCTCTGAGGTCATTACAAAGACAAACACCTCCAATAAAGGACTGAAAGGTCATGAATCAGACAGGGTTTTATTAAAGGGATAAGTGCAAGATTTTATCTGTTTACTTCCCCAGAGTCAGATGAACTGATTAATACCATTTGAATGTCTCTGCATCCAGTATGGAGGAAGTTACGAGGTAGATTCGCGAGCCAATGAAAACGGTATCCATGAGATCTGACTCTGGGTAAGTAGATAAAGGGCTTCAGTGCCAAAATCCTGCACTATGCCTTTAACGAGCAGTCTAACCTCAGCCACACACACACAAACACACACACACACACACACACACACACACACACACACACACACACACACACACACACACACACACACACACACACACACCAGGGCTTAGCCTTTAGTGGGAGATGGTAATAAATGTAGAACCTAATGTCTTAAGGCCTTAACTGAGGATACGGAGCGACTTCAGTGCCAACAGAAATTGTATTCAAATTTCATAATTTTGAATTTGTATTAGGATATAGAAATTGTACCGTTGAATTCATAAATCAAAGTTGTATTTCATGATTTAATTGAATATCCAAGTTCAATATGTATATATTCGGTTTCAATATAGGGATAATTTATTTATTTCACCTTTATTTAACCAGGTAGGCAAGTTGAGAACAAGTTCTCATTTACAACTGTGACCTGGCCAAGATAAAGCAAAGCAGTTCGACACATACAACAAGAGTTACACATGGAGTAAAACAAACCTACATTCAATAATACAGTAGAAAAATAAGTGTATATACAATGTGAGCAAATGAGGTGAGGAGGATAAGTTCAGGAAGTTCACGTAAAAGGACGACACGCTGCTTGCTTAACGAGTACCACTTCCCCCTGATTCAGCTCATCCCGAGACTCGAACCTTTGCCTCACAAACACACTTGACCGCTCAACTGAAGCATTCCAGCCCACTGCGCTATTGAAAAAAAAGGCCTTTTTCAAATTGCGCAAGGAGCAACGCTTCACGCTGATGAGTGAGTTTCAAAAGAGCTTCATCTGCTTCATTCACCCCCTTAAAAATCCCTCCACGGTGGCCCCAGCAGTTGAACCGTAGATCCAAGTCCAGTGGCACCACTTTAAAAGAAGTCACGCTGCCTGCTTAGCGAGTTACGCTTCCCCTGATTCAGCTCATATGGAGACTCGAACTCGGGTCTTAACACGAACCCAACGTGCTATTTAAAAAAAATAAAAAAGCCTTCTACAATTGCGCAAGAGGCTACACTTCAGGCTGAGTGACTGAGTGTTACATTTCCCCATCTGCTGCAACAACACAAGTCTTCGAAGATCCAGCAAAGTTTCTCGCGTGGTTTGGTGATCCATGCTTATGTGATGAGAACCTTGCCTGAGGCCTGTTTAGACATTTTTTTTAAGCAGGGGTGGACTGGTTATCTGGCATTTCGAGCTAATGCCAGATGGGCTCGTCCATTTTTAACTTTGGTTTTCTTGTTCAAAATGATCATTCTCTGGCTAGTAATGGGGGCCTCAAGGAAAAGAATGGGCCAGTGTGGGGGCCTCAGGGGAACGGGGCCGGTGTGTTAGAAAATCCAGGGCCGATTTTCGGTCCTAGTCCGCTCCTGGTTTCAAGTCTCCGGTAAGGGCAGTCATTATAAGGTCAACTTGACTGACTGGGTTAAGACTGTGTTAGCCTGTTGAGCTAAAGCCCAGGCATCGGTCCCGTGTCTAGGACGGGTCTCTTCAAGGAGGACGACAAAGGGGAATGAAGTGTAACACAGGTGGTTCGGTGACCAGGCTCGTTTGAGAGTAACTTGCCTGAGACCTGAAAAGCGGCATTGTCTGGTGCGCAAGAGACCTGGGTTAGAGCCCCATCAGTTAAACAAACATCTTCAGCCAAGGTTGTGCATCCCATAGCCTCCTCGCACCTGGTCCTGACCCCGCGAGCTTACATGCAAGCGGGGATCACTACAAGCGGGAATCAGTCAGTCAGGACATTACAAGACTACTCATCACATGGATGGATCACCAATCCACCTCTGTTGCACGTTCATTAAATGGGGTGCACAGAGCTTTCTGTTTGCCACAGAAAGTGTTGTTGTTGTGCAGTAGGTTTGATTTCGAACCCAGTCAGTTATATTGGTGCAGTGATCTCTGAGTCTGAGGTCAAAGGGGGAGTGAAATGTAAACCGAGGTGGTTCGATGAAGCTTTCTGGAGACTTGCGTCAGCTTCCTGAACTCATCCCTGTGGGCTTTCTCCAAGTGGGCTAACACAGTATCGTGACATGCAGGAGACCCGGTTCGAACCCAGTCAGTCACAAGCGCAAGATGAAACAGGAAGTGGAAAGACTATCCTTAGAAGGGCTCTGACATGGCTATTTAACTATATTCTATTGGGGGTTGTCTTGCGGTTTAAGTGACACTCCCTTCTAACGCGGCCTGTGATCATCATAGAGTGGAACAGAAGGCACATCCGTGCTCTAGAGAGTCTTAGCATTCATAATAGCTCATAGCCAAATTGGTTCAAATGCTAGAGCCAAATTCATGGGGAAGAAAATAAATTCAACATGCCACATTGGATTCAGAAACTGTTCTCCTCTATCTTTCCTCTCTGGCAAAGTACCAGGATGTTGTCTCTGATTCAGAGAACTGAATTAGAAATCTGAATCCATTGGGGAAGTTGAATACAAAACTTTGATCAACTTGAAATTATAGGTTCGTAAACTTGATAGACAATGAATGCAATATCTACCATATTGAAACTGAATATATACACATATTGAATATTACATTTTAAAACTGAATGCGATATTCATTCAATTTCAAATCATGAAATACAAGTTTGATTTATGAATTCAATGATTACATTTGTGCATTACAAATTCATAAATATTAAATTCAATACCCTAATACAAATTAAAATACTGTTGGCACTGAAATCGCTTCATAAAATGATTTGGAGAACAAGTACACAGAGGAAAGCCTGGACAGACAAAGAGACAGACAGACAAAGAGACAGACAAAGAGAGAGAGAGAGAGACACAGACAGACAGAGGGAGAAGGAGAAGGAGAGAGAGAGAAACAGCAGAGTCCGTACTGCGCTGCAGCAGCACTTAGTAACTCACAGTTCTTGAGTGGGTCTGGCTCGCTGTACGTTCCTCCGTGCACAGTGCTCTCTGTCAGCCACACGGGTCTCTCCCTAGGTGCTTTCCCCTCGCTGGCCTGCTTGCGCTGCTGCTCCTCCTGCTCCCCCATGCTGATCTCCACGTTCTGGGTGTACAGGTCGGCGTAGGACGAGCCCTTGGTGGACCAGGCCTCGCGGTGGGGACCGCCAGCTGCTGCACCCGCCGCCGCCGCCGCACGGTCCCGACTACAGGGCGGGACAGAGAGGAGAGCGCGTCAAGTTAGAACTGTTGCCCGGGACAGTAGTTCACAGTGTGATCTGTTAATGAGAAGCCCGAGAGCAGTAAACTACATTGCATTCCACTAATAACAGACACAAGGACTTCATCTGTGAATAAGTCACAGATTGCAGGTTAAGCAGAGCTGTTACAGGTCAGTTTACAGGAGAGCCATATATTTAGGAAGTTGGGCCAACTTTTTGCATTTTAAATATCGTTCTAATTCTAGACATTGTCACATAGCATTCTTTAAATACCCCCCATGTAATGTTAATGTGGTGCTAACATGGCTGCCATAGAATGTTGTAGTGTCATGTAAAATGCATCATAAGGCAGAAACCTCAATGTCCTAACTAAATATAACGCTCTGGTGTACAGGACTAGCCGAGCGGTGACAGGAACACGTTCACAGCGGGACTCAGAGAAACGGGGTGAAAAGGGGTGGGGACGACCTCTGTTTGAGGGCGGGGATCTCGGCAGGTTCGGGCTCCAGCAGGTCGTTTGATAGGTGGACGTCCTCGGTCTCACGCAGCAGCACGTATATGGGCTCGATCTGTTCGTTGAAACGGGCCACCAGGGTCCTGGCATCCTTCTTGGGCACCGCAGACTCGTCCTCCTCTACCTCCGTCTGACAGAACGTACAGCGAAACGTCCCTGAGAGAGAGATAGGGAGGAGAGAGAGAGATAGGGAGGAGAGAGAGAGATAGGGAGGAGAGAGAGAGAGAGATAGGGAGGAGAGAGAGTGATAGATAGGAGGGGAGAGAGAGAGAGAGCGAGAGGGAGAGAGAGGGAGAGAGCGAGAGGGGAGAGAGAGAGGGGAGAGAGAGAGGGAGAGAGAGAGAGAGGGAGAGCGAGAGAGAGAGGGAGAGCGAGAGAGAGAGGGGAGAGAGAGAGCAGCATGAGTTCCAGGTCTCCAGGGCTGGTGCTGGTGCAGTTTAAGGCTTGCATGAACATGGTTGATGAATAATGCATGGCGGCGGTGGTGGTGTAGCTCCAGAGGACAGATAAAACTTGAAAATGTGCATTTCTCTTGCTCTCGCCCTCCCTCTTTCTCACCCCCGCTGGCTAGCTGATTACACCCCCCCCCCCCCCCCCCCACCCCCACCCCACGGAAAAAATGAACTAAGGCAACCTACGGTAGGTTAGTAGGTATCGAACGCCGTTTTGGTGAGTACTCGTCTCGTTATCTGACGCGTCAAATAAGAGTAATTGACCAATCTGGACTTGAATAGCACTGCACTTCACTTAATAATTGAACATGTACAAAAAAAAAATGTACGAAGTGATTACACTACCACTCGTAATTCATATGTCACAGAGATTTCACTGGTATATTTGCGATTATAAACTGGGTGGTTCGAGCACTGAATGCTGATTGGCTGACAGCCGTGGTATATCAGAACGTATACCACATGCAATTGGTAACCAGATTATAATAGCAATAAGGCACCTTGGGGGTTTGTGGTATATGGCTAATATACCACGGCTAAGGGCTGTGTCCAGGCAGTCTGTGATGTGTCGTGCATAAGAACAGCCTTTAGCTGTGGTATATTGGCCATATACCACACCTCCTAAGGCCTTATTGCTTAAGTATGACGCTGGTAAAGTTGGTTGGGTTAGACGGTTCAGACCACAGGCAGGAGCAATGCAGTGACGGAGCAGATAGACCAGAAAAAAAGCACACGGATTTAGAGGTGTCTGTCTGTCTGACGTTCCTCTATAGTTCCTCAACCCCCCTGGAGAAGACCGTCTGTGTGGACGGAAACCCACCCGAGTGTTTGTGTGGTGTGTCATCATACACAGACTTCTCCCCTCTGGTCTCCTGATGGGGACAGTTACAGCGTCTCATCCCACACACCATGGGAGACCCAATATGGCCCATGGAACGCACAAACAAACACACAGATACACACATACAGTCATTTACGCCATCACACAAACACGGTGCCCCCTGCTAAGAGATCCTGATTACAGCTTTGGAACATGATGGACACACACAAACACAAACAAACACGTTCATTTTTGTCAGCTATATTCCATTTTTTATCTTTAAATATATTTTAGTCTTATTCAGTTTTGCCGTTTCATCCTTCGTTAGTTTTAGTTATCAGTCGACTAAAACTTTTAGTCAGTACATTTTCTCTCATATACTGAACAACAATAGAAATGCAACATGTAAAGTGTTGTTCCCATGATTTATGAGCGGAAATAAAATATAACAGAAATGTTCCATACACACAAAAAGCTTATTTCTCTCCAATTTTGTGCACAAATTTGTTTACATCCCTGTTAGTGAGCATTTCTCCTTTGCCAAGATAATCCGTCCACCTGACATAAGCTACACACAAAATAGAATTTTATCGATGGCTATTTGAATGCACAGAGACACCGTGGCGAGATCCTGAGGCCCGTCGTCGTGCCATTCATCCGCCATCACCTCATGTTTCAGCATGATAACGTTGCAAGGATCTGTACACAATTCCTGGAAGCTGAAAATGTCCCAGTTCTTCCATGGCCTGCATACTCACCAGACATATCACCCATTGAGCATGTTTTGGGATGCTCTAGATCAGGCCTGGGTAATTCCAGTCCTCGAGGGGCTTGATTGGTGTCACACCTCCCCCCCTTCCCCCATCTCTAGCAAACACAGCTGATTAATCAAATTGCATTCTAAACTGAAGATCATGATGAGGTGATTATTGGAGTCAGGTGTGTTAGCTGGGGCTGGGGCACCAATCAGGCCCCCGAGGACCGGAGTTGCTCAGGCCTGCTCTAGATCGACGTGTACGACAGCGTGTTCCAGTTCCCGCCAATATCCAGAAACTTCTCACAGCCATTGAAGAGGAGTGGGTCAACATTCCACAGGCCGCAACCAACAGCCTGATCAATTATATTCGAAGGAGATGTGTCGCATTGCGTGAGGCAAATGGTGGTCACCCCAGATACTGACTGGTTTTCTGATCCACGCCCCTACATTTTTCTTTTAATAAAGGTATATGTGTAGATTAGGGTCTAATTTATTCATTTCAATTGACTGAATCATTTATATGACCTATACCTTAGTGAAATCTTTGACATTTTTGCATGTTGCGTTTATATTTTTGTTCAGTGTATTTAATATGATTTACCTCTAACTTCCATCATGTGCACATTCAGATAGGCCTAGTTGGACCAGGCTACTAACCCTCATATAGCTTACACATTGCTATTGTGGCATATTGTAACCAACGCCAGCCATGATTTACCATGTAGGCTACAAAGCCTTGGCTACAGGTTAAAGAATTTAGGTATACCGCTCTTTTCTCCCAATCACAACCCTGGGATGCGGTAGATTAGTTATTCCCTTAAAAGGGGGATAATCTGAGCTTGACAACACTGCCAGAAATATGACTGTGCTTCTAATATTAAGCAACTGCTAATTGCATAAATATTTTCCCAAATCGGGGAGAAAAGAAAATGCACTCGCATTAGCCGACCACGAGAGCGGCAACACAGATGAATAACAGCGCACCCAAAACAAAATAGCCCAGCTACATGAAAGTTCAAGAGAGTATAGATCATTTTGTCTAGTTGAGGTTGGTTACAATCGAAGTGTCCTGGCTCGCTGGCTGCGCATCAGTTCAAAACCGAGCCATCTGCTCCATAGGCTATTTTCAGTCCCTCAGATGGGAGCGGCACCAGCATGACTACAGACCCTCAACCACCCGCCCTGTGTGTCTCCCTCAAATGAACACCTGTCAACAGTTTGAAAGATCCACTGGGTCATCGCCAACAACTCAAAATAACAAGAAACAAACAAAAAAATGTAAAATGATCACACAGTCCGTTTCGGTCTGCTCTTTCCTGTTTCCAATGTGACAGACTAAAATAAGGAAAAAATGAAAATCTGACAAACGAAGATAAGAAAAATAGCTACTGGTGAAAACATAGCAATGCATGTACTTTTCCCCCTTGAACAGCGGAATGTATCCACAAGCAAGAAGAGTGTGATGTGATATCTCTCTTTCTCTCTCTCTCTCTGTGTGCGCGTCTGGCCACCACAATGCACAGGACCTAGTACCGGCTGCACCAGGTGAACAGAGAGGACCAACCGCCCATTCGTACTGTGTGTGTGTGTGTGTGTGTGTGTGTGTGTGTGTGTGTGTGTGTGTGTGTGTGTGTGTGTGTGTGTGTGTGACAGAAAATGGCCTGCGGCTTTCTGATTGGTGACAAGGTGGAAAGTGAGGGCACGCTTGTCGAGAGTGACACCTCTCCACAGAGGAATAGCGACTGACATGGACTGAGGTGTCATTACCGCCACAGGAGAGAGGGAGGTGACATGACTCAACTCTGGCTGACGAACAAAATACTCCCTGCAACAAGAAAATCTATATTGAAAAGCTTAAAATAACTCCTTAACACAAACTGCCAAACTGCAATGAGGGAAAAGTCAGATACCACAGATGAGCCTTCACAAGCCAGCCAGACAGTTCTACAAAATCGAGTGGTACAACACTGCCCAGTGGACCCCCAAACGTTTCACAACTTTGTTGTAGCCCTGAACTAGCTAATTCATTTACCTAATCAAGGGCTTGATCATTCGTTTAAAAGTAGAAACAGATGTACTAGTTCAAATACATGGAACCTCTCCATTAATGTCACGGACACTGGGGGGGGGGGGGGGGGGACTCAGACCCAGACAGAGAGAACAAGCCTCAGAGGGAGCCCATGCTAGTCTGTAACAGAAGGGAGACGAGAGATCAGCGAGAGAGACCTGAGAGAAACCAGACAGAGATCAGCGAGAGAGACACAATAGAGACCAGAGAGAGAAAGAGAGACAGAGAGAGAAAGAGACCATAGAGACCAGAGAGAGAAAGAGAGACAGAGAGAGAAAGAGACCATAGAGAGAGAGAGACCATAGAGACCAGAGAGAGAGAGACCATAGAGACCAGAGAGAGAGAGACCATAGAGACAGAGAGAGAAAGAGACCATAGAGAGAGAGAGACCATAGAGACCAGAGAGAGAGAGAGAGACCATAGAGACCATAGAGAGAGAGACCATAGAGAGAGAGAGAGACCATAGAGACCAGAGAGAGAGAGAGACCATAGAGACCAGAGAGAGAAAGAGACTATAGAGAGAGAGAGACCATAGAGACCAGAGAGAGAGACCATAGAGACCATAGAGAGAGAGACCATAGAGAGAGAGACCATAGAGAGAGAGACCATAGAGAGAGACACCATAGAGAGAGACCATAGTGAGAGACCATAGTGAGAGAGAGAGACCATAGTGACCATAGAGAGAAAGAAACCATAGAGACCATAGAGAGAGAGACCATAGAGACCATAGAGAGAGAGAGACCATAGAGAGAGAGAGACCATAGAGACCATAGAGAAAGAGACCATAGAGAGAGAGAGACCATAGAGACCATAGAGAAAGTGACCATAGAGAGAGAGACCATAGAGACCATAGAGACAGAGAGACCATAGAGAGAGAGACCATAGAGAGAGAGACCATAGAGACCATAGAGAGAGAGACCATAGAGACCATAGAGAGAGAAAGAAACCATAGAGACCATAGAGAGAGAGACCATAGAGACCATAGAGAGAGAGAGACCATAGAGACCATAGAGAGAGAGAGACCATAGAGACCATAGAGAGAGAGAGACCATAGAGACCATAGAGAGAGAGAGACCATAGAGACCATAGAGAGAGAGAGACCATAGAGACCATAGAGAGAGAGACCATAGAGACCAAAGAGAGAGAGAGAGACCATAGAGACCAAAGAGAGAGAGAGAGACCATAGAGACCAAAGAGAGAGAGACCATAGAGACCATAGAGAGAGAGACCATAGAGACCATAGAGAGAGAGAGACCATAGAGACCATAGAGAGAGAGAGACCATAGAGACCATAGAGAGAAAGAAACCATAGAGACCATAGAGACCATAGAGAGAGAGACCATAGAGACCAAAGAGAGAGAGAGAGACCATAGAGACCAAAGAGAGAGAGAGAGACCATAGAGACCAAAGAGAGAGAGACCATAGAGACCATAGAGAGAAAGAAACCATAGAGACCATAGAGAGAAAGAAACCATAGAGACCATAGAGACCATAGAGAGAGAAAGAAACCATAGAGACCATAGAGAGAGAAAGAAACCATAGAGACCATAGAGAGAAAGAAACCATAGAGACCATAGAGAGAGAGACCATAGAGAGAGAGAGACCATAGAGAGAGAGAGACCATAGAGAGAGAGAGACCATAGAGACCATAGAGAGAGAGACCATAGAGACCATAGAGACCAAAGAGAGAAAGAAACCATAGAGACCATAGAGAGAAAGAGACCATAGAGACCATAGAGAGAAAGAAACCATAGAGACCATAGAGAGAAAGAAACCATAGAGACCATAGAGAGAGAGAGACCATAGAGACCAAAGAGAGAGAGACCATAGAGAGAGAGAGACCATAGAGACCATAGAGAGAGAGACCATAGAGACCATAGAGAGAGAGACCATAGAGACCAAAGAGAGAGAGACCATAGAGACCAAAGAGAGAGAGAGAGACCATAGAGACCATAGAGAGAGAGACCATAGAGACCATAGAGAGAGAGACCATAGAGACCATAGAGAGAGAAAGAAACCATAGAGACCATAGAGAGAGAGACCATAGAGACCATAGAGACCATAGAGAGAAAGAAACCATAGAGACCATAGAGAGAGAAAGAAACCATAGAGACCATAGAGAGAAAGAAACCATAGAGACCATAGAGAGAGAAAGAAACCATAGAGACCATAGAGAGAAAGAAACCATAGAGACCATAGAGAGAGAAAGAAACCATAGAGACCATAGAGAGAGAAAGAAACCATAGAGACCATAGAGAGAGAGACCATAGAGAGAGAGAGACCATAGAGACCATAGAGAGAGAGAGACCATAGAGACCATAGAGAGAGAGAGACCATAGAGAGAGAGAGACCATAGAGAGAGAGAGACCATAGAGACCATAGAGAGAGAGACCATAGAGACCATAGAGACCAAAGAGAGAGAGAGAGACCATAGACAGAGAGATCATAGTGAGAGACCATAGTGAGACCATAGTGAGAGAGAGAGACCATAGTGACCATAGAGAGAGACCATAGTGACCATAGAGAGAAAGAAACCATAGAGACCATAGAGAGAGAAAGAAACCATAGAGACCATAGAGAGAGAGACCATAGAGACCATAGAGAGAAAGAAACCATAGAGACCATAGAGAGAGAAAGAAACCATAGAGACCATAGAGAGAAAGAAACCATAGAGACCATAGAGAGAGAAAGAAACCATAGAGACCATAGAGAGAGAGACCATAGAGAGAGAGAGACCATAGAGACCATAGAGAGAGAGAGACCATAGAGACCATAGAGAGAGAGAGACCATAGAGAGAGAGAGACCATAGAGAGAGAGAGACCATAGAGACCATAGAGAGAGAGACCATAGAGACCAAAGAGAGAGAGAGAGACCATAGACAGAGAGATCATAGTGAGAGACCATAGTGAGACCATAGTGAGAGAGAGAGACCATAGTGACCATAGAGAGAGACCATAGTGACCATAGAGACCATAGAGAGAGAGAGACCATAGAGAGAGAGAGACCATAGAGACCATAGAGAGAGAGACCATAGAGACCAAAGAGAGAGAGAGAGACCATAGACAGAGAGATCATAGTGAGAGACCATAGTGAGACCATAGTGAGAGAGAGAGACCATAGTGACCACTTTTTCCTACACTGTGAGAAAAACTCCCAAATAAGATAATTTTTCAAATAAATATCTCAATGAATTTCCAACTTCTGTGCATTTACTAATAACATAAAGCTGGGAATTATTCTGGGTGAGGGAGAAACCGCAAATATTACCGCCAGATATGTATATGATTGCCAGAGCCTGAGGGACATCCCATGACCATTAATTCCTTGAAGTATTTACATTGTATATAACTAACAAGAACTACATAGTGTAACCATTATCCATGTACATTGTTGTTTATTTATTAGCCATTTATTTTTATTTAATTAAATGTATTGACCAAATATTACACAATACAACAGTTGTGTTCTACCTGTATACATGAGTACACACTAAATACAGTATCAGTCAAATGTTTGGACACACCTAATCATTCAAGGGTTTTTCTTTATTTTTACTGTTTTCTACATTGTAGAATAATAGTGAAGACATCAAAACGATGAAATAACACATATGGAATCATGTACTAACCAAAAAAAGTGTTAAACAAATCAAAATATATTTAATATATATTTGAGACTCTTCAAAGTAGCCACCCGCTGCCTTGATGACAGCTTTGCACTCTTGGCATTCTCTCAACCAGCTTCACCTGGAATGCTTTTCCAACAGTCTTGAAGTAGTTCCCACATTTACTGAGCACTTGTTGGCTGCTTTTCCTTCACTCTGCAGTCCAACTCATCCCAAACCATCACAAATGGTGCAGCACTCCATTACTCTCCGTCTTGGTCAAATAGCCCTTACACAGCCTGGGAGGTGTGTTGGGTCACTGTCCTGTTGAAAAACAAATGATAATCCCACTAAGATGGGATGGCATATCGCTTCAGAACGCTGTGGTAGCCATGCTGGTTAAGCGTGCCTTGAATTAAAAATAAATCACAGACAGCGTCACCAGCAAAGCACCCACACACCTCCTCCTCCATGCTTCACGGTGGGAACCGCACATGCAGAAATCTTCCGTTCCCCTACTCTACGTCTCACAAAGACACGACGGTTGGAACAAAAAATCTTGAATTTGGACTCATGAGACCAAAGGACTGATTTTCACCATTGCTTGTGTTACTTGTCCCAAGTAAGTCTCTTCTTTATTATTGGTGTCCTTTAGTAGTGGTTTCTTTGCAGCAATTCGACCATGAAGGCCTGATTCACGCAGTCTCCTCTGAACAGCTGATGTTGAGATGTGTCTTACTTGAACTCTGAAGCATTTATTTGGGCTGCAATTTCTGAGGCTGGTAACTAATAAACGTATCCTCTGCAGCAGAAGTTACTCCGGGTCTTCCTTTCCTGTGGCGGTCCTCATGAGAGCCAGTTTCATCATAGCGCTTGATAATTTTTGCGACTTCACTTGAAGAAACTTTCAAAGTTCTTGAAATTTTACGGATTGACTGACCTTCATGTCTTAAAGTAACGGACTGTCGTTTCTCTTTGCTTATTTGAGCTGTTCTTGCCATAATATGGACTTGGTCTTTTACCAAATAGGGCTATCATCTGTATACCACCCCTACCTTGTCTCAACACAACTGATTGGATTAAACGCATTAAGGAAAGAAATCCACAAATTAACTTAACAAGGCACACCTGTTAACTGAAATGCATTCCAGCTGACTACCTCATGAAGCTGGTTGAGAGAATACCAAGTGTGCGCAAAGCTGTCATCAAGGCAAAGGGTGGCTACTTTATAAATATATTTAGATTTGTTTAACACTTTTTTGATTACTACATGATTCCATGTGTGTTATTTCATAGTTTCTACAATGTAGAAAATAATAAAAATAAAGAAAAGCCCTTGAATGAGTCCAAACTTTTGACTGGTACTATAAATACAAAAATATGTGGACACCCATTCAAGTTAGTGGATTCAGCTATTTCAGCCACACCCGTTGCTGACAGGTGTATAAAATTGAGCCCACAGCCATGCAATCTCCATAGACAAACATTGGTCAACTGTAACTGCTGTTATTGTGAAGTGGAAACGGCTCAGCCACAAGCTCAGGCCACGTCTGTCCTTGGTTGCAACACTCACTACTGAGTTTCAAACTGCGTCTGGAAGCAACGTCAACAGAAGAACGGTTCGTTGGGAGCTTCATGAAATGGGTTTCCATGGCCGAGCATCCACACATAAGCCTAAGATCACCATGTGCAATGCCAAGCGCCAGCTGGAGTGGTGTGAAGCTCGCCGCCATTGGACTCTGGAGCAGTGGAAACACATTCTCTGGAGTGATGAATCACACCTCACCATCTGGCAGTCCGACGGACAAATCTGGGTTTGGCGGATGCCAGGAGCACGCTACCTGCCCTAACGCATAGCACCAAATATAAAGTTTGGTGGAGGAGGAATAATGTAGCGTATTATTACTACTGAAATTAACTGTATTTCATTATCCTCGTTGCATTGTACTGCATTTACTGAAATGGTGGACCACTACGCTGCTTTGGCAATATCTAAAAATTGTATTTCATGCCAATATAGAAATCAATTTTTTTTTGAGAGGGTCCAGAGGGAGAGAGCAAGGCTGTTAATGGTAATATAATTTACATTACTACTATTATTATTGCCGTTGGTCCCACAATTTTCTTTGTTATACGTATTCTTTTCCAATGTACGTAATTTAACTTGCCATATCAACAAAGTCTACTGAATTGAATTGAGAGACCAGTGAGAGTGAGACCGGAGATGAAGTGTATGTTGCTATGCGAGTACGCCTGTGTCTAACACATCCCTCCAGATTACACTGCTGTGTTTCTAACAGTGAAGGCCGACCCGCCAGAAAATAACCACTCTCCAACACGCCATCCTCTCTCGGAAAGAAAATAGAGGGAAAAAAAGGAAAATCACTGTCTTTGATTTGACTAAAGACAGGCCTTTGCAATTTACACGTAATCACAGGCTAAAAACAGTGTGCTGGCTGGCGAGCCTAGACAACGTTAGCGGGCCTTTTTCTATCTCATCAAAGCCCGTGACAATTAGCCGGGTGACAGAGACAATGAGGCTCGGGGAGGCTTTTGTCTCAAACTGAGAACAGAATGTATCTGGAACTGGGATCCTAATTACAGCTCTGCTCACAGCTTATTTGGGTGTTGAAAAAGTTGGCGTGCAGATTCCCCTTCATGCTTATCAAATATTAATACGTTGGGAAAAAATGATAAGGACTCCGCCGTAGAGAGTTGGGTGGCGATACGTCTTTAGTAGAGAGAACAAGACTAAAGGTCTGTGGTGGAGAAGGTGGGTTAAATTGGGAGGCTGGTGACTAATTGTGTTAAAGGGGAGTTGGAGCTGGGTTGACCCATGGGTTGAGTTCAAAGTTAATCGTAAGACTTGAAGGAAGTGAATTCAGTCTTACCAGGAAAAAGGAAAGTCTACAATATTACCATTTGATTATCTAGTTGCTAGTACTGTACAGTCGGGAGTGGCTTGTTATTTCACATCTCATTTATGGAACAATGTTCAGAATAACCTACAGTTGGATGCATTGGTGCCATTCGGGCAATTCAGAGTGTTGGTTGAAGACCTCTTTACTGAGGAATGTGGTTGTTTTTTTATGATTGCCCCCCTTATTTATTGATTGCACTTCGCATTTGATGCGTCTATTTCTGTATTCTGTAGGTCTCATTTGTAAAAGAGAACTGGGTCGCAATGTGACACCCTGTTAAAATATAGGTTAAATAAAATAACCAGCAAATTTCGAAAATGCACTGTAGCCTACAGTCAGAGATGCCGGAAGGATTTTTTTGACAGGGGGTGCAGTGTTATTATTACTATTTGCCCAATTTAGATAAGCAGAAACAAATGTCTATAGTTAACAACATTTTGGTGGGCTATTTCTTGGTCAACTTGTCTATAATTAGATACATGCAGCTTCTCTTGTGCCATCACTTGTTGCCCTGGAAGACAAAATAAACCCTTTCTTAAAAGAAATTGTCATTTAGAAATTACTTTTAGTGAGCATTTCTCCTTTGCCAAGATAATCCATCTACCTGACAGGTGTGGCATATCAAGAACGTGAGTAAACAGCATGATCATTACACAGGTGCACCTTGTGCTGGGTACAATAAAAGGCTACTAAAATGTGCAGTTTATCACACAACACTATGCCACAAATGTCTCAAGTTGAGAGAGCGTGCAATTGGCAGGCGGAATGCAGGAATGTCCACCAGAGCTGTTGCAGAGAAATTATTGTTAATTTCTCTACCATAAGCCGCCTCCAACGTTGTTTTATAGAATTTGTCAGTATGTCTGTCCAACTGGCCTCACAACAGCAGACCACAGGTAACCACGCCAGCCCAGGACCTCCACATATGGCTTCTTCACCTTCGGGATCGTCTGAGACCAGCCACCCAGACAGCTGATGAAACAGAGTTTGCACAACTGTCTCAGGGAAGCTCTTCTGTGTGCTCGTCGTCCACACCAGGGTCTTAACCTGACTGCAGTTAGGTGTCGTAACCAAATTTAGCCGACAAATGCTCACCTTTGATGGCCAATGGCAATCTGGAGAAGTGTGCTCCTCATGGATGAATCCCAGTTTCCACTGTATAAGGTAGATGACAGACAGCGTGTATGGCGGCGTGTGGGCTAGCGGTTTGCTAATGTCAACGTTGTGAACAGAGTGCCTGCTGGTGACGATGGGGTTATGGTATGGGCAGGCATAAGCTACGGACGATGGCAATTTGAATGCAGAGATATCGTGACGAGATCCTGAGGCCCATTGTTGTGCCATTTATCTGCCGCCGTCACCTAACGCTTCAGCATGATAATGCAAGGTCCATGTCACAAGGATCTGTACACAATTCCTGGAAGCTGAAAATGTCCCAGTTCTTCAAATGGCCTGCATACCCACCAGACATGTTACCCATCGAGCATGTTTGGGGTGTTCTGGATCGACATGTACGACTGGGTGTTCCAGTTCCCACCAATATCCAGAAACTTCACACAGCCATTGAAGGGGAGTGGGAAAAATTCCACAGGCCACAATCAACAGCCTGATCAACTCTATGCGAAGGAGATATACACCATATACTTACTGGTCTTCTGATCCACACCCCTACTTTTTTTTAAAGGTATTTGTGCCCAACAGATGCATATCTGTATTCCCAGTCATGTGAAATCCATAGATTAGGGCCTAATTCATTTATTTCAATTGACTGATTTCCTTATATAAACTGTAACTCATTAATATTCAGTAATGTTCTCTTATCTCTGCTTCTCTCACACACACAGCAAAGACGTTTAGGGACCAGGGAGATAATGTAATAACAAAAACAAACAAAAAATATTTTCTGGGCAAAATTTACATATGACATCAGTTTGACCGGTTTTAAGGGAATTAAAAGACGTGAAATTGACCCAACATGTACCTGATAAGATTTCAGTTCGGCTTGGATGCATATTTTGTGTGCTTGAAATACTATTAGCTTTTATGATGCTAATAAAGATATAGCAACTTTATAGACGGACCCTAACCGCACATCCATTGACCCTGTAACGCGCACGCAAAGAAACGGGAAGCAAGTACAGGGAGTGAATTTAATAAGTAAATGAAACAAAACAAGAACCACGAGTAGCGTACAGACATGAAACAGGAACAGAAACAATAACGCCTGATGAAAGAACCAAAGGGAGTGACAGTTATAGGGAAGGTAATCAGGAGGGTGATGGAGTCCAGGTGAGTCTGATGAGGCACTGGTGCGCATAATGATGGTGACAGGTGTGCGTAATAATAAGCAGACTGCCGACCTCGAGCGCCGGAGAGAGAGTAAACGTGACACTCTCAAGATGCTGAAAGAAATAAATCATATTTCTCCACTCCTGTTCCAGTCAAAATGTAAACTTGGTGTATAGTTTTACTGTAAAAGCTGCTTAATTCTGCAGGAGTTAATATATGACCCTGATGGTAAATAAGTAGCCTTTCAAGAGCCTTGCCTTATGCGCGCCCAAAACGGCTCATAGCAGCAGGAGCCCATCTCCTGTTCCTGTAGCACGAGGCAGCTTGTTGTACAAGTACACCCCCTCTATCACATTCCAATGGTAGCTGTGAAAATCCAGAGCTGTGCTTTAGGGAGGGTGGAAACACTTCCATTGTCATCTGTTATTCCCTGTGATGTGGTGTTGAGTGTTGCTGGGCCAGCAGAAACAGCTAACAGATTGGTAACAGTGAACTCTGTGCTCTCTCCCTGTCAATCTCTGCAGGCAGGCCTAGCTGTCTCTCTGGTACGGGGTACTGTTACTGCCACAGCGGCACCATTCGATATGGACGACAGGAAAACGGGTGCTCAGCGCTCTGGAGAGATGGACGGTGACATAGCCCTTTACACTCATACCTGTATACGGGATGAAAATGGCAGATTTGGGCACTAAAATTAGAACATAGTGGCTGTACAGTAACATACTATACATGAGGTCAGAGCTCTGGCTCTGTGCTCACAGTGCTGTGTGGGTTTTGACTGACAGCTGTTCTGAACCTGAGCACAGCACATGACTAGAAGTTGCCCCCATCCCTCCCGGTAATTGGGCAGCTTTCGCTAATTCTCTGTAGTTTGAGTGAGGGAAATAATGTACATTAAGAGGACTTTATGTCTTTTGAAAGATGAGACATTGAGGATTATAATAAATACTACTTGATGTCATACAAGCAAGCCAAAAACCTGCGAGTCCAAATGTGCTCTGCAACATTTCACATCATAAAACCCATGTCTTATACAGTGTCAACATGATCACTATGAACATGGTGTCATACTCTGGGTTGTTCTGAACAGAATGAGCTTGTTTTTGTACTGTGAAGAAATTTAGCCGCGGAACACGCACCTGAATGCACTCACGACTTACAATTACGATCAGTTTCTCTGAGACGGGTTGTGTTGCAAGCAAAGCAACTACAAGTGGGATTGCTCTAGTTCCTCAACAGCACAGCTAGGAGAGCTAAAAAAAAAAAAAAAAAAGCCTTATAGTTGATTCTTCTTTGAGTCATAAAAAAGCATTGAAATTACGTAGGATCTGTGCACTTTGTAGGTGTGTGGCAACTTGGAAACCAGTTAGTCCTCTCACTCAAACCCTTTTATTTGTCTTATGTTCTACCTACCCCAAATTTTCCAGGAATATTTGTATTATGTTACTGAATGTATCCAGAGTCTCTTCAGATTTCGTTAACAAATGCAGAGAAAAGTACAGTAAAATGCACATAAAAATCAACAGTGTAAGGTTTGGATTCAGTCTTGTGTAAAGGATTAATGGAGAGGGAAACAACTGAGAGACGTAAGCAAAATGCTTCCAAATAATTTACAGTAGGGTAAGATTTGGCAACAGCACTGGTGACCAGTCATTCAGGGCAAGTGAGGCAGAGCCCCACCTATTTAGCAAAAAAAATCTAATATATAGAATTTTTGTGTTGCCTGTTTTGCATGTTATTTTGGCATTAATTTGAGTCACATATCAGTTTGCAAACAATGAAAAAATAATAATCATTCAGTTAATAAAGTCGCATACAAACATGGTCTCCTTTTTGCTTTCTTGAGTAAGGCAGCTCCAAAATGCAAGTGTTTCAGCCTAGCTCGGTGTGGTGGTGGTGGAAAATAGGGAGTGTAGGGGTTGGTAATATTCAGTGTTCTGTCACTTATGGGAACACTACGTCACCGCAAAATCTACGGGTAGATCTCGAAAATTCCCTTGGGTGCTGCCATAGTGTTACATTAGAAGTGCCTATCCGAGAAGGCTCAAGGTCATTGGCCACAGATAAGATGTCAAATCATGTTATATCTACCATAGCTATGATTGGACTGATGATGGCAACATAATTCTTTCAAAATCTTAGCTAGCAGTCATCACCATGAATCAAGCCGACAATCTACTTGCAAATTATTTTCAATCATTGTCATATGAAGAGAAATTATAGATAAAACGTATCGATGCTCATCAGCCATTGGATATAAACATTACACAACAAGTTGGAAATCACAAATTCAACAAATTAGTGGTTTGGAAGAAATCAGTGGATAACTGCAAGTGTTGCAAATAAACCCCTAGCCTGCCATTCAGTGGAGTGGGTGTGTGGTCCAAGTCTGGGTTTAAGGGTCTCCTTTCCAAGCTTAAAAAGATAAACATTCAACACTATGGGCATTGGCCAATCTGTCAATCCAGTATGACTTCTGCCGCATTCAAAACAACTCAACTCTGAAATCTCAGACTTCAGTGAGTTCAAGACAACTGGGAACTCGTAAAAAAAAAACCACCTTCCTGTTCAAGTGAGCACAGCAGAACAAGGTGAGTCCAAAAATGTATTGTATGCTGCTGCATTAATGATGTAATATGCCAGGGAGACATGTATACTGTAGCTAAGAAAGTAATACTAAGTGTGTTAAGCTGTTAGTAGCCCATGTGCCTCACCCTAATAATTGGGTCCCTTTCCCCCTCATAAGTTTAGCCTACTGTTCAGACTTGGTGGTGCACATGTAGCCTATAGCCTGTTTTAGACTAATGTAATTATTGAATATTGTAAGAGCTTTCATTGTCTGCTTATATGCCCACTTTATTTATCCTACGGTCTTGACTTGGTGTACCGGGAGAATACTGTAAGAATGGCCCATGTTCTGAATTATGTCGCTGTACATTTCAAAAGTGCTGAACAAATAGTTATATTGACTACATCCATCCTAGCTCACTCATTGTCTTAATCAAAATTGCGGATTGCCTCATCCTCTCGTCGTCCCTTTAAGCCATAGTTTGTACATCTCAATTGTCAGTAGAAACCACATTTGTTTACACAAGTCAGCCATATCAGCTATGCTTTTTTAAAGACAGTAAATGAAGCTGTTATAATCTGTTTTTCTGCCAGACAAGGCTCTGCTGATAGCCAGGTCTAGCAGTGGTAAGGATTCACTCCATGCTGCTGAAAAGAAAGCTCTGCTGTTGGGACAGCTTTATGTAGGCCCAGCCATTTATTCAGAACATTTTGATTTAAATACCAATTTTTGGGGGGGATAAATTGGCACTTAAGGGCCCAAAACAGTGTGGGTTGTAAGGACAATGAAATGTTACGTTATTTTTGTTTGAATGCGACTTCGACAGCCAAAGCAGATCTTATCTGCCAAAGACACACGGCCAATCAAACCAAAGATCAGCTTATCTACACTCCCCGGGACAAACAGCCAATCATGATATAGATCTTTCTCGTCATGATAAAACACGTCGAGTAGCCCTAATAACTGGAGAGTATCGTTTATCTACAAAAGGTTTGGATATTCCTGTCTCCAATCATAGACGATATGGGGCGACGCCGTGTAAGAGCGGTTCACGCGGTCCTTCAAGCTCTACCGTCTGTCTCCGGCTCTTCTCCTCAAATCAATGGAGATGACACTACTAACCTACTGAGACCAACTTCACAACTGGAATCAATGCTGGTCGAGCAACATTGTCCCTCTCTGCGCTTTCTTCCACGAGACTGACAGGATTCTCATTGGAGCTAATCACTAGGCCTGGATGGTTTGGCAACACATGAGTTGGTTAGAAGGCTCAAATGTATTTTACTGAACCGTTATTTTGACAGTGAGTCATGCTGAGACCAAGGTCTTGTTTACGGACGCGGCAGTGGGCTGAGTGGGTCATCACCGTCAAACACTCAATGGCTTGATGGTTTGTTGTGTTTAGCGTCTAAAAACGTGCAACGGATGCAAGACGTTTTTTTTAACATATTGACTCTTGTAAGAAATGAAAACTTTAGGTGTGGTCTAGTTAGGCTCACTTTCACGAGGCTGACAGTCTTTCAGAGTGTGGAGTAGGCCTGGAGAGTATCGTTTAGCTACACAGGTTTGGATATTCCCTTTTCCTGCATGACCAATGGTGTTCCTTCTACAAACAGCTCGGTTTTTAACTGGATTCGTACACAGGCTGACTTGTGTACTACCCCTTCACTGACTGTCGTGCGTATCCTAGCAACAGCTCCGGTTCTCTGATGTCTGTTTTGAGGCAGTGCGATATCGTGGAGCCTCACCTTGACGAAGGAACAATCAAGACCGCCAAAGGAATGATGAATACATGTATTTAGCTATTATCCAACAGTAGAACAGAACTTCGACGTAGTTCCAGACAAAGTTGTATGTAGACTACGCTGTCTGGATTCACAACGAGACATATCCTGAATAGCAGTGTACGAGTCGTACCACACTAACATATGCACACACACACACACACACACAGACACACACAGAAGAGAGGGAGTGTGTAATGTGTAGCTCCCGCTGCAGCAGCGGAAGGCTGTGATGTCATCCATTTTGCAGCAGTGCACCCTGGACAGGTGCCAGTCCTCCAGGATAGTGTAGGAAAGAGAGAAGAGATGAATAAACATGGGACAGATGAATTAGCTTCTCCCTCTCGCCGTCACTGATCCTCAGTCAATGTGTCAGCACTGAGGATGACCTCAGGCCGTATGGATACAAAGGATTCAGCACTGGTGTTGTGTAGGATTCTACAGCACTAGGCTAAACTTTCTGAGCCACGTTTCTCAATTAGGTTGTTAGCATGTTATCGTTACACAAATGGACTTTCTTGACAGCTGTGATTCGCAAGGCGAGGAAATGGAGAAAAGAGTTACCCTCCTGCTGTTGACAAATTTGTGCCATACTTCCTGTTTTTCTATCACCAACTAACAGAGCCCTGCCTTGTCAATGCATTGCCTGGCAACTGTGTTGTATAAAGTGGTGCTGGGGCCATGGCACGTTACAGTAGCTGTGTTCTGAGACAAATGAGTTATTCAGTAATCATAGATATGGGAGCAATTAGCCTAGTTCCTGCTTCACCTGGGAGGCAATTGTCATCAGCGAGGCCTAAGTGGAAATGAGGCCTTTGTGCACTTTACCAACCAACTCGGCTTCATTGAAATCGCCTAAAAGCTGACAAAAGGCAGCCAATTTCCTCAAATTAGCTCCCAATTTTCTATCCAGTGAGCGGAAAATTACAAAAACGAGAGAGCAGAGAGAATATAGGAAAGGTTTCCGAGCTTTAGGGTGTGTGTTTGCGCAGGTGCGCACGCGTGTGTCCAGAAAGTGTTCATACCCCTCGACTTACTCCGCATTTTGTGTTAAATCCTGAATTTCCTCACCCATCTACACACAATATTCCACAATGACAAAGTGAAAACATGTTTTGGTAAATTTTTGAAAATGAAATAAATGAAATACAGAAATATAATTTACATAAGTATTCAGGGGACACCCCTGAGTCACTACTTTGTGGAAGTACCTTTGGCAGCGATTAAAGCTTTGAGTCTTTCTGGGTAAGTCTAAGAGCTTTCCACACCTGGATTGTGCAACATTTGTCCATTACTCTTTTCAAAATTCGTTAAGCTCTGTCAATTGGTTGTTGATCATTGCTAGACAACCATTTCTAGGTCTTGACAAAGATGTAAGTACATTTAAGGCAAAACTGTTACATTCACGGTCTTCTTGGTAAGCAACTCCAGTGCGGATTTGGCCTTGTGTTTTATGTTATTGTCCTGCTGAAAAGTGAATTCATCTCCCAGTGTCTGGTGGAAAGCAGACTGAACCAGGTTTTCCTCTCGGATTTTTTATCCTGAAAAACGACCCAGTCCTTAACGATTACAAGAATACCCATAACATGATGCAGCCACCACTATACCTGAAATTATGGAGAGTGGTACTCAGTAATGTGTTGTATTGGATACTTTACCAGTGGCCGCCAACCGGTCGATCGTGATCAACCGGTCCATCTTCAAGGCATTACTAGTCGATCACCAAATATTTCTGTAGAAAAGCCAACGAACGATAAAGGCTTGCGCTCCTTTTTTAAAATCGTGTTGAGGTGCACTTGATTCAAAAGTCGTGAACACCGGGTAAGCAAAGTGTTCCCATGAGAGAAACTACGCCTACCCGGCCGACTGGCAAATCTGTGACTAAATGGAGTGCACCTACTGCGCTGCCCAATCGGATAGCTCAAATCACCATGGCTACAGAGCTTCCATGACCCTGGCCACAGACAAGTTTAATAGGCTACTAGCCTAATTAAGATTTAATAACTTCTAAAACCATGACCACAGAGGGACTGTTAACGAATACAACAAAGAGCTGCTGTTTTGATGAGTGAGTTTAAGTTAATATTCAGCACTGTCACCGTTTAAATTCAGCACTTCTCCGTACCTCCGCTCGGCTGCAGCTGCAATGAACGAGTAGCCAAGTATTGAAAGCCCTGCGTTTTATTATTATTAGCTGCTCGTCGTGTTGATTTGAATAATTAAGGAATATTTAACTTTCTCTGGTCATAGGAACAACATGAATTTGTGCATGAAGCAGATGCGCTGCGAATCGGGTTTTGCCATCAGGTGGAAGACGGTGTCCCCCCTCTCTGGTCAGACTGACCGGAGGAAGGGAAAGAGAGAGCAGAGACCGTGAGAAGACCGTGAGAGGCGGTTGTGAAAAATTGTTTTGAACGGTCATCCAACTCTAAATTCCAAGTCAGAAACTCAGGCATCTTTCCAGAGCTCCGACTTTGACGTCATGAATTGATCTCGTTGACCATCAGATGCAGGTACCATCAGTCCAGTAAAATAAAAAAGCTAATTATTTCATTTCATTTCATGCTCCACAGTGCCTCACAAGTGCTAAACCAACTGATCTATATTGTTATCAAACTCAAGTTTTGAAATATAATATGGTCTGATTAACAATATTGGCAGGCCAATCATATAGCCAATATCCAGTGATAATGAGGTTTGGGAAGTAGGCCTAATACATTACTACAAAATTGTTTGTGTCAGGTTAATGTAAAAATATATCTGAGCAGTAGATCTCAGCTTGCTTTTTGACTGCGAAAGTAATCTTGACCCAGAAAAGGTTGGTGACCCCTGTACTATACGGTATACTGCCCAAGCCTAATACAAACCATGTCATGATGACTCGCACACTATACAAGTGCACAAAATGTAAGTGTAAATGCTTGTTGAATTATTCATTTTCTACTGACAATAGATATTACGGTTTGAAAATGAAGGGTTGTCTACATCAGCAATCAAGGTTTTCAATAGATGAGAATTTTCTTACCCCGTGATTTTTTGAAAAATCGTCTTTAAGCGCTATGGAAGAAGGTTTAAACAATTTGCTCAATTGTTATGGAAAAGAATAGACCCAATATGGAAAGAAGGAGGGCGCTCTATCAGCGTTTTAACTTTTCTCAAATAAAATCAGTTTTTAGAGCGAGCTTCGAGCCCCACCCAACCCCCCCAAAAAAAGGGTTCCACTCCCAGGAGTGTGCACTGTGCAGTCAGCAAGATCTGTGCCTGCCTAGGGGCAGGGCTCCCTGACTGTGCTGGTAGACCTGGGCCCTGCTACAGCTATATCTCCAGCTGTCCTGTTGGAAAATGGATGCCCTAAAGAGAGCTAGGAGCAGGCAGGCAGACTTCATAGCTGATTTGTGTGCGTTTGGGTTAGTGTGAAATACCCCGGAGTATTTAGACAGTCTTCAAATCTACGACAACGTCCCCCGCTACCAACCAGCCAGGCAGGCTGAGTTATAACTCACGTTAAGGAGCTGTGGTGGGACTACCGCGCGTGTAGATTCACCTTCAGTCGCTCTCTCGCTCTCTCATTCCTTTACTCCCCCTCTCCACTCTTAGTAAATAATTCTGGGGGAAATGGGGGGGAGAGACGCAGTGCTAAACTGCAGGTCGGATGAATTATACATGGCAGAGAGCGCTGAAAGGCAAACTGGAGCCTCACTGCACACAGTCGTGGCTTTTCCATAACGGTACCCTGTGACATGTGATAACATGAAACTGCACAAGTGAAAACATTTGAACATGTGAAAACATGATCTCATGTGAAATACAACATGGGGATGCAAAATTTCAACATGATACCACTAAACTACACGTGACAACATTTGGATGTTTTTCACACGTGAAACTGCGAATTTCACATATGAATCTGCAATTCACACGAGGTGAAAACATGTTATTACATGTGAAAAGGGTGTTACGATATGAACTGCAATACATGTGAACATATGGTTTCACATTTGAACATATGGTTTCACATATGAACAACTGACCTCACATGTCTCTTTTTTTCACATTATAAATTTCTGCTCATTGTTCAACATGTGAAAACAGCCAAAATGGGATTTCACATGTTTTTTTGTTGTTGTAAGGGAAGTAAATAAATGGTTTGGGGTTTTAAGGTAAGTGGTATGCTTGTACAGTTAAAATAGTGTAAACATCTTCAAATCAATATGATTACATTTGACATGATCACTTAGTGATGACTTTCAACATGACCCCACCTGGGATTTGAACTCACAACCGCTGGATTTGGGGTACGCCGATCTGTCTGTTCTCAGAAATCCCCTACAGATTCTGCATTTAGGAAAACCGTGCCATCAGCACTGCTAATTTAGCTAATCAGTTAATCTGACTATTCTCTCAGAATTGATTTCATTGACGTATTTCAGCAATTTAAGTGCTTTGTGTAGTTTTCTAAATGTTGGTGGGGCATATTATTCTGATTTAATGTTACTAGTGCTTTTGCTTTGACTAGATTACTGCTACACCGGCAGTCATGTGGAATTTTACTGAGGTCATGGCGCGTGTCCGTTTAGTCAAAGTAATCTTATTCACTCTGGACATGCGTTGGTTCAACAACAGGTTGAAACTGAGTGGTAAAACATGGTCGTTGTGGATGTCGTTTCAAAGCCTAATACAAATGAAACGGACAGCGTTTCTAAGGTGATGATTGATTCTTGTGGCAAAGCAATTAACTTTTTGTTCTGAATACAAAGTGTTATGTTTGGGGCAAATCCAATACAACACATTACTGAGTACCACTGTCCATATTTTCAAGCATAGTGGTTGCTGCATCATGTTATTGGAATTCTTGTAATCGTTAAGGACTGGGAAGTTTTTCAGAATAAACAATTAAATCGGAATGGAGCTAAGCACACGCAGAATCCTAGAGGGAAACCTGGTTCCCCTTTCAGCAGGACAACCTAAAACACAAGGCCAAATCTACACCGGAGTTGCCTGCCAAGATGTTCTAAGTGAGTGAAAATGAGTGAAAATCTATGGCAAGACTTGAAAATGGTTGTCTAGCAATGATCAACAACCAATTTGACAGAGCTTGAAGAATTTTTTTAATAATTTAAAAATATATTTTTGAAATGGGCACAATCCAGGTGTGCAAATCTCTCAGAGTCATACCCAGAAAGAGTCACACCTGTAATCACTGACAAAGTGATTTGAACATGTATTGACTCAGGAGTGTGAATACTTATATAAATGCGATATTTCTGAATTTCATTTTCAATAAAAAATTAAATTAAATTAAATGTAGCTGTCATTATGGGGTATTGTGTGTAGATGGGTGAAAAAAAATATGATTTAATCAATTTTGAATTTGGGCTGAAACAACAAAATGTGGAATCCAGGGATGAACACTTTCTGAAGGCATTGTATTTAGAGCCCAAGCCTGAAAAAAAACTGAATTAAAATAATGATTGTGCCCTTACACAGTACATACCCTACTGCATATTACGCACGGCAGAATTGCTTATATTTGGTGCATAATTGGTCTAGCCCAGTGGTCACCAACTGGTCGATCACCAAACATGTAAAAAAACAACAACGATAAACCCTTGCTTTCTGATTTTTGGGGGTTTAGCGCTGTTCGCAGTAGGTGAACTTGATTCAGCAGGCCTAGCGTCAGGAAGCCAAATTGTTCCCATTTTGAACCATTTCATGTATCTGAAAGTAGAACTCCGCATACCAGGCAGGACCAAATAGCTAATCAAGTGCACCTATAGGCCTACCGCTGGCCAATCAGATAGCTCAGATCACCGTGTCTGAACAATTTCCTCGAGCCATAGAATGTAAAAACAAAAAAATAAGCCGAGCGCAGAGCAAAGTTGATCAAATCAAAATCAAATCAAATGTTGTGTCACATGCGCCGAATACAACAGGTGTAGGTAGACCTTACAGTGAAATGCTTACTTACAAGCCCTTAACCAACAATGGAGTTAAGAAAAATACCTAAAAATATTAGAAATAAAGTATCAAATAATTCAAGAGCAGCAGTAAAATAACAATAGCGAGGCTATATACAGGGGGTACCGGTACAGAGTCAATGTGCGGGAGCACCGGTTAGTCGAGGCAATATATACATGTGGTTAGAGTTATTAAAGTGGCAGGTAGCCTAGTGGTTAGAGCTTTGGGCCAGTAATCGAAAGGTTTCTGGATTGAATCCCCGAGCTGACAAGGTAAAAATCTGTCGTTCTGCCCCCGAACAAGGCAGTTAACCCTCTGTTCCCCGGTAGGCCGTCATTGTAAATAAGAATTTGTTCTTAACCGACTTGCCTAGTTAAATAAAAATAAAAAGTAAAAAAAAAAATAGATAAGAGTAGGACTCAGAAAGTGATCTTGACTGAGAAAAGATTGGCGACACATGGTCTAGCCTACACTCCAAAATTAAACTAATTCTAGTAATCGCCTTTTAGTGTGGACTGTATTATTATGCATACTGGATAGACTGGTTACCTCATGCTACTGCTCTAAACTTTTTATCCATGAGTCTAGGAGAGAACGTATAGGCCTAGGCGATGCTGTTGGTTCACAATTATAGTTAATTTGTATTTGATTTTGAATAGTCTAGTAATAGGGATTTTTTTTATATTTTCATAATTAATAGGCTGACATTACCTATAGCTACAGAATCTCTCACCACTGTGAGTTTCCATCTCCTCTCTCTCCTTCCTTCCTTTCTCGAGCGAGCAAAAATAGGGGCTGTCAGTTTAATTCAACATGTTTCATTGTGAAAACATGTTACCATCTTTGTTCCCGAACTGATTTCACTTGGTTTCCCAAATTAAGCACTGGTTAGCTGCAGAAACAGGGTTAGAGAGCCCATGGCATACAGAGTTTGGGCGGAATATGACATGCCGCACAGCATAAGACTGCATGCTCCTCAAAGAGTGGTTGATGTGTGGAGTGAAATAATCGGAGTAGCCTCCCTGGCATGAGTGAAAAACAACCTGGAATGAAAGTGGCCTCCATTCACTGTTTGAGTGAATGTCGTTTTCCCTCGACCCCTGTTCCTGCCCATTTGATAACGGGAAACTACACTGAACAATACTATAAAAACGCAACATGTAAAATGTTGGTCCCCTATTTCATGAGCTTTTTTTTAACTAAAAATCGCTGAACTTTACACACAAAAAGCAAATTTCTCTAAAATGTTGTGCACAAATTTCTTTACATCCCTATTAGTGAGCATTTCTCATTTGCCAAGATAATCCATCCACCTGACAGGTGTGACATCAAAAAGCTGATTAAACAGCATGATCATTACACAGGTGCACCTTGTGCTGGGGACAATAAAAGGCCACTAAAATGTGCAGTTTTTGCACACAACACAATGCCACAGATGTCTCAAGTTGAGGTAGTGTGCAATTGGCATGCTGACTGCAGGAATGTCCACCAGAGCTGTTTCCAGATAACTGAATGTTAATTTCTCTACCATAAGCTGCCTCCAATGTCATCTTAGAAAATGTGGCAGTACGTCCAACTGGCCTCACAACGGCAAACTATGTGTAAGTAACCAGGCCAGCCCAGGACCTCAACATCCGGCTTCTTCACCTGTGAGATCATCTAATAAAGCCCTTTTGTGGGGGGGGAACTCATTCTGATTGGCTGGACCTGGCTCCCCAGTGGGTGGGCCCATCTCATCCCTGGCCCACCCATGGCTGCACCCCTGCACAATCATGTGAAATTAGGGCCTAATTAACGTATTTACATTGACTGATTTTCTTATATGAACTGTAACTCAGTAAAATCTTTGACATGTTACGTTTATATTTTTTGTTCAGTATAATTTTACATATTAGTAAAGACAAGATTGAATTGAGAATAGTCTGATGGGTAAAAATATCATCACATAATGAGAGAACAGCGTATGCAGCCTGAGGCAAGGAACAGAGCGCAAGCTCTTTTTGATAGCCTATAGTCGCATCATGCAGCCCATATATGTTTTGATTTCTAAGACATTCTAAAAAGGTTTGTATCATTCACAGCTAAAGTTGACAAATAACTCAAAATCTAGCATATAGGACCTGTTTCAAAACGGTCACTTTTACGCTCAACATAGCCAATTCTATTTTATTCAGCTAAATCCTATTATATTCTTCTTACTACAAAATCGGAACATATAATAATGGTACAGTACTTATAAGCATATCTCGTCTGTTAAATTAACAAACCTACAGTATGGAGCATAACCAGATAACATACAGTAGGCCAACTCATATTGTGTTCTTCTGAAATACATTTTCTACATATAGCATGTTTCTTTAAACCTGTCTAAAATAAATGGATTTATTGTGATGGTGTATACTAAATTGATTCATTCGAATGTTTTAAAATTGCAGATGTTCCAAAGCCGTGCATCAGAGGCTTCTATGCGGCTTGTATGCGAGGAAGCCAGGAGATGCTAAACGTGTTTGTTAATGAACTGTCAATTACTGGAAGACCGGCAGTCATTTGTATGACAATAACCGTCTGGCAATATGTCATGACTGCCACAGTCCTAAATGTTACTCATGCATCACTATAATCCTTTTTCTATAGTGTATTTTTTTTTAACAAAGCTGAGATTTACTTTGAAGTCCAAAGCGTAGGAATACAGGTGAAATCAGTTACTGACACAGACGTGATGGCGTAGCGGGATGATCGGAATGCGATGAACCACGAGGTTGTGAGTTCAAATCCCAGGTGAGGACATGTTAAATAATAATTACTGTATAAATGAACATACACAATGTAATCATGTATGTCAAAGTATTTTTCTAACATGTATGTTGAAAACACTGGACTGACGTTCCAGGGACATCCTTACGACTCATTTTTGTTTGCAGGGCATCACCTCGTGTGAAAATTATCCACATGTGAAACTTCATGTGAAATATCACGTGAAGTCTTCCAAACCACATGTTTGTATTTGACATGTAAAATGTGTGTTTTTCCCCCCGTAAGGGTAGCCTATTACACAGCGTCCGCAGGGAGGAGAAGGGAGAAGACAGAGGGGAGGGGAGTTTTCATTTTTGATCGGATAAGACTGAAATCACCAGGAATATAGCTAAAAATGTATTTAATTTAGGAAATCTGATCCCAAGTATTCCCACAAATAAAAAAAGAGACGTGATCGTGTCTCAATGTAATCAAGGTTAGAAATCATTGTTATATTCAAATACAAATCTATTTCCGGGCTTAGTTGTGGTCAATTTCCAGTGTACAAATTATTAGAATTTCGTTCCAGTCCAGTGACAATTCACTCCAACAAAATTCGACCCGTGGCAGAATTTAGTTGCCTTCTCCTTTGCCTGGAAATCCGAGGTTGAATTCTACATCAGGCAGAAATTAGCGTTTTAAAAATCAGGAAAGTATCCTCACACGACCTCTACAAGCCAGAAGGTTGAATAAAATGATATTGTAACAGACTTTACCCGTTGTCCATGTGGTTGGTCCTTTTGGCAGTAAGAATGTGAGACATACCTACAGGAAAGTATATTTACATCAACTTTTCAAAGCTCTGGTAGTACGTTCCGATTCCTATCACCTGAAGCACGCGCAGAACCATGTAAACATGTGCATGCGTCTCACGCATATAGTGTTCTCTTTCTTTGGTTGTTTTTGTTCCCAGGCCTCAAAAGTGGTCTCCTGACGTGGTTTAAGAATTGTTGTGTACATACATCCAATGCCTTTTATATAAAAAAAGTTTGATTTTGAACATGAAAACCTGAAAAAAAAGAAGATAAACTAAGAAACCTGGAAAAACAATACCGTGAAAAACAGAATTTACCAAAAGATAAAATATTTTATAGGTCCTTACAACTATAGAACATAGCTAACAATAATGACCCCTTCCCCGTTCCTTTTTGACATTGCGCAAAAGGGTTTTATTTATTCCCTCCAAACAATCCATGTAAATAATATTATCAAGTTAAAATGTAATTATTTGTGTATGGAGGATAGGTCATTATAGACTATAGGATACATGCTCATACCGCAAATTAAAAAGGTAACATTTAAATGATGGCTAGTCATTATTAACCTGGTTCTGTATGGAATGCAGGTACATCAGAGTTCGAAGTTAAGTCTAGAACCCTGAGAAGAACATACTGGATTACATGCCGTGTAGAGGTCCAACTCTAGAGAAGGCCCAGACAGACAGTGGTGCATAGAGTGCAAACTGAGCGTGTAGTCAGAATATCTACATTTTATTAGCATTTACTGCCATCTAGTGTAAGAAACCATGAATGACCACATATCCCTAAAATGAATATTGGGGACAATGGAATACACAGATCAGCAGAAGAAAAGCCTGGAAGGTTGGTGCACTATGCATGAATCGCTCCACCATTTCCTGGTTGCTGAAATTGTAATAGTTCGCCTAATTTCAGTTTGTGACAAAACAAGCAAGAATAGTGTAGAGAATCATTGTACCATCTAACCAAAACTATTGTATTTCAGCTGTTTGAAGCTGGTGTACAAAACATTAAGCAAAAGATGGCTTCTTAAATTTAGTTTTTGCGAGGTATAGAAATAGCGCACATAGAACAGATATACCACTTCATAGACTTGCTTTCAATGAGAATGACAGATATTTCTATGTGAATTTGGTCAGATCGCCTAAAAAGTTACATATTGCAGCTATAACTGCCAAAATATCTCCCCCTCTTCCCAACCCCCCCTCTCTGCAGGGGCAGATTTAGTGATTTGAAGGCCCCAGGCAGAGCCCAGTGTGAGACCCCCCCCCCCCCCCCAAGCTAGCCTCATCGAAAACCAGGCATCCTTAATACGGGTAAGCCTGGAGAAGTTCATGGCAAAATAGCTAAATAGGGGTGGAGACCCGGTGTAAATCAGTAACGCCTCGCTACACCTCAAACCAATCAAATGCCTTGCTTGGGTGAAGCACTAACATTTTAAAAATGTTTTCTCCTTTCCCCCTTCTGATAACCAGGCGGCGAATCGCATCTCTGCATGTCTGTCAGACATATCAGTGTGGATGACGGATCACCAGCTCAAGCTGAACCTCGGCAAGACGGAGCTGCTCTTCCTCCCGGGGAAGGACTGCCCGTTCCATGATCTCGCCATCACGGTTGACAACTCCCTTGTGTCCTCCTCCCAGAGTGCTAAGAACCTTGGCGTGATCCTGGACAACACCCTGTCGTTCTCCACTAACATCAAGGCAGTGACCCGATCCTGTAGGTTCATGCTCCACAACATTCGCAGAGTACGACCCTGCCTCACACAGGAAGCGGCGCAGGTCCTAATCCAGGCACTTGTCATCTCCCGTCTGGATTACTGCAACTCGCTGTTGGCTGGGCTCCCTGCCTGTGCCATTAAACCCCTACAACTCATCCAGAACGCCGCAGCCCGTCTGGTGTTCAACCTTCCCAAGTTCTCTCACGTCACCCCGCTCCTCCGCTCTCTCCACTGGCTTCCAGTTGAAGCTCGCATCCGCTACAAGACCATGGTGATTGCCTACGGAGCTGTGAAGGGAACGGCACCTCCATACCTTCAGGCTCTGATCAGGCCCTACACCCAAACAAGGGCACTGCGTTCATCCACCACTGGCCTGCTGGCCCCCCTACCTCTGAGGAAGCACAGTTCCCGCTCAGCCCAGTCAAAACTGTTCGCTGCTCTGGCACCCCAATGGTGGAACAAGCTCCCTCACGACGCCAGGACAGCGGAGTCAATCACCACCTTCCGGAGACACCTGAAACCCCACCTCTTTAAGGAATACCTAGGATAAAGTAATCCTTCTAACCCCCCCCCCCCTTAAAATATTTAGATGCACTATTGTAAAGTGGTTGTTCCACTGGATATCATAAGGTGAATGCACCATTTTGTAAGTCGCTCTGGATAAGAGCGTCTGCTAAATGACTTAAATGTAAATGTAAATGTAAAAGGGTCCTGATCACAATGTAATACATGTGATTACACTAACAAGCATTTTAGTTAACTCTAACAACTCAGTGTAATATCATGTAACTGGTAGTAATTGAAGTATGTAATTACAGAGGTATAACAATTAATGCTTGTTACCATGCTGGTTACCAATGGGCATGTTTCCACTAAATTCACCAACTTAGTGTTTCGCTTCTACTCAGCTGCAAACAGTTACAATTGTCACAAAAGGTTGTGATCCCTCGTGGATGTGCTGGGTGTCTATGCTAAATAGGCTCTAATTACTTACCCATGAATGTGCACTGTTCAAACTATATCTCCACTCAGTGATGTTGCTATCAATGGCCCCCAAAATAAAAAGTGTACCATCTGGGTTAACTTGGTTGAGCTGGTAAAAAAAAAAGATCAGTAGGTCAACCTCACTGACTGGGATCGAATATGGGTGGCATACCAGATGTGGAAAAATACACTATATCAAAGCATAGTACATGTAATGTTTGCCTAGTACAATGTAATAACTAGTTGTTACACAGGATTTAGCTAATTGAAATTAAGTATATCTTGAGGGGTACTTACTTGTAATTAAATGTGGGCTTATATAGTACGTTAGCCATCATGACAACCTGGTCCTCATTTTAAAGCTTCTGGAAGTTTCATTTCACAATAAGGTACAGAAATGAAGTGAAACTTCCAGAAGCTTTAAAAGGAGGGCCAGGTTGTCAGGATGGGTAATGTACTATATAAAGCACACTTTAATTACAAGTAAGTACCCCTCAAGTTACACATCATTTTAACTAGCTAAATCCTGTGTAACACCTAGCGATTAAATGTACTACGCATTGAAACTGTTTTTCCCTCCTCTGGGGATGACCAAGTTAACCCAGATGGTACACTTTATTTTGGTTGCAAGTGCTTGCAACAACGTTGAGTGGAGATATATTTCCAACAGTGCATATTCATGGGTAAGTAATTAGAGCCTATTGAACAAAATCTCTCGAACACCGAGCGCATCCACGAGGTGTCACAACCTTTGTGACAGTTATTACTGAATTGGATGCAGCTGAGAAGAAACAAAACACTAAGTTTGTATAACCGTTTCATACATGGAAAAACAGACAGTCAAATCTTATCAAAAGGAAATTATGTTTTGAAGTGTTTGTACTACAGCTGAGAGATATAAAAGCCTGGTCATGGCTCACATCAACACCATTATCCCAGAAACCCACTCCAATTTGCATACCGCCCCAACAGATCCACAGATGATGCTCTCTCTATTGCACTCACCACTGCCCTTTCCCACCTGGACAAAAGGAACACCTACGTGAGAATGCTGTTCATTGACTACAGCTCAGCGTTCAACACCATAGTGCCCTCAAAGCTCATCACTAAGCTAAGGACCCTGGGACTAAACACCTCCCACTGCAACTGAATCCTGGACTTCCTGACGGGCCGCCCCCAGGTGGTAAGGGTAGGTAATAACACATCCGCCATGCTGAGCAACACGGGGGCCCCTCAGGGGTGTGTGCTCAGTCCCCTCCTGTACTCCTTGTTCACTCATGACTGCACGGCCAGGCACGTCTCCAACACCATCATTAAGTTTGCTGATGACGCAACAGTGGTAGGCCTGATCACCGACAACGACGAGACAGCCTATAGGGAGGAGGTCAGAGACCTGACCGTGTGGTGCAAGGACAACAACCTCTCCCTCAACGTGATCAAGACAAAGGAGATGATTGTGGACTACAGGAAAAGGAGGACCGAGCACACCCCCGTTCTCATCGACGGGCAGGTTGAGAGCTTCAAGTTCCTTTGTGTCCACATCACCAACAAACTATCATGGTCCAAACATACCAAGACAGTCGTGAAGAGGGCACAACAAAAACCTTTTCCCCCTCAGGAGACTGAAAAGATTTGGCATGGGTCCTCAGATCCTCAAAAGGTTTTACAGCTGTACCATCGAGAGCATCCTGACTGGTTGCATCACTGCCTGGTACGGCAACTGCTCGGCCTCCGACCGCAAGGCACTACAGAGAATAGTGCATACGGCCCATTACATCACTGGGGCCAAGCTTCCTGCCATCCAGTACCTCTATATCAGGCATCAGAGAAAAGGCTGTAAAATTGCCAAAGACTCCAGCCACCCTGGTCATAAACTGTTCTCTCTGCTACCGCACGGCAAGCAGTACCAGAGCGCCAAGTCTAGGTCCAAAAGGATTCTTAACAGCTTCTACCCCAAGCCATAAAACTCCAAAACTGCTTATCAAATGGCTACCGGTACAATTTGCATTGTCGTCGTCCCCCCCCCCCCCCCACACACATTTTGACACTGCTGTTACTCTCTATCTATGCATAGTCACTTTACCTCTACCTACATTGACTAACCTGTTCCCCAGCACATTCACTCTGTACCGGTATCCCCTGTATAGCCTCGCTACTATTATTTTGTTGTTGTATTTTCTACATTGTAGAATAGTGAAGACATCAAAACTATGAAATAACACTTATGAATCATGAAGTAACCAAAAAAAAAAAAAAAGTGTTAAACAAATCAAAATGTATTTTGCATTTTTCAAAGTAGCCACCCTTTGCCTTGATGACAGCTTTGCACACTCTTGGCATTCTCTCAACCAGCTTCATGAGGAATGCTTTTCCAACAGTCTTGTAAAAATTCACAGATATGGTGAGCACTTGTTGGCTGCTTTTCCTTCACTCTGCGGTCCAAAGTATCCCAAACTATCTCCATTGCGTTGAGGTCAGGTGATTGTGGAGGCCAGGTCATCTGACACAACACTCCATCACTCCCCTTCTTGGTCAAATGGCCCTTACATAGCCTGGAGGTGTGTTGGCTCATTGTCCTGTTGAAAAACAAAATTATCGTCCCACTAAGATGGGATGGCATATCGCTGCAGAATGCGGTGGTAACCATGCTGGTTAAGTGTGCCTTGAATTCTAAATAAATCACAGACAGTGTCACCAGCAAAGCACCCCCACACCACCTCCTCCATGCTTCACGGTGGGAACCACACATGCAGAGATCATCGATTCACCTACTCTGTATCTCACAACGACGCGGCGGTTGGAACCAAAAATCTCAAATTTGGACTCATCAGACCAAAGGACAGATTTCTACCTGTCTAATGTCCATTGCACGTATTTCTTGGCCTAAGCAAGTCTTCTTCTTATTGGTGTCCTTTAGTTGTGGTTTCTTTGCAGCAATTCGACCACAAAGGCCTGATTCACACAGTCCCCTCTGAACAGTTGCTGTTGAGATGTGTCTGTTACTTGAACTCTGAAGCATTTATTTGGGCTGCAATTTCTGGGGCTGGTAACTCTAACTTATTCTCTGGGTCTTCCTTTCCTGTGGCAGTCCTCATGAGAACCAGTTTCATCATAGCGTTTGGTGGTTTTTACGACTGCACTTGAAGAAACGTTCAAAGTTCCTGAAATTTTCCAGATTGACTTGACCATGTCTTAAAGTAATGATGGACTGTTGTTTCTTTTTGCTTATTTGAGCTGTTCTTGCCATAATATGGACTTGGTCTTTAACAAAATAGGGCTATCGTCTGTATACCACCCCTATATTGTCCCAACACAACTGATTGGCTGAAATAAATTCCAGAAATTAACTTTTAACAAGGCACACCTGTTCATTGAAATGCATTTAAGGTGAGTACCTCATTAAGCTAGTAGAGAGAATGCCAAGAGTGTGGCAAAGCTGTCATCAAGGCAAAGGGTGGCTACTTTGAAGAATCTCAAATATATTTTGATTTGTTTAACACTTTTTTGGTTACTACATGTTATATCACAGTTTTGATGTCTTCACTATTATTCTACAATGTAGAAAATAGTACAAATAAAGAAAAGCCCTGGTACTTTTGACTGGTACTGTGTGTAATATACACTGCTCAAAAAAATAAAGGGAACACTAAAATAACACATCCTAGATCTGAATGAATGAAATAATCTTATTAAATACTATTTTCTTTACATAGTTGAATGTGCTGACAACAAAATCACACAAAAATAATCAATGGAAATCCAATTTATCAACCCATGGAGGTCTGGATTTGGAGTTACACTCAAAATTAAAGTGGAAAACCACACTACAGGCTGATCCAACTTTGATGTAATGTCCTTAAAACAAGTCAAAATGAGGCTCAGTAGTGTGTGTGGCCTCCACGTGCCTGTATGACCTCCCTACAACGCCTGGGCATGCTCCTGATGAGGTGGCGGATGGTCTCCTGAGGGATCTCCTCCCAGACCTGGACTAAAGCATCCGCCAACTCCTGGACAGTCTGTGGTGCAACATGGCGTTGGTGGATGGAGCGAGACATGATGTCCCAGATGTGCTCAATTGGATTCAGGTCTGGGGAACGGGCGGGCCAGTCCATAGCATCAATGCCTTCCTCTTGCAGGAACTGCTGACACACTCCAGCCACATGAGGTCTAGCATTGTCTTGCATTAGGAGGAACCCAGGGCCAACCGCACCACAAGGGGTCTGAGGATCTCATCTCGGTACCTAATGGCAGTCAGGCTACCTCTGGCGAGCACATGGAGGGCTGTGCGGCCCCCCAAAGAAATGCCACCCCACACCATGACTGACCCACCGCCAAACCGGTCATGCTGGAGGATGTTGCAGGCAGCAGAACGTTCTCCACGGCGTCTCCAGACTCTGTCACGTGCTTAGTGTGAACCTGCTTTCATCTGTGAAGAGCACAGGGCGCCAGTGGCGAATTTGCCAATCTTGGTGTTCTCTGGCAAATGCCAAACGTCCTGCACGGTGTTGGGCTGTAAGCACAACCCCCACCTGTGGACGTCGGGCCCTCATACCACCCTCATGGAGTCTGTTTCTGACCGTTTGAGCAGACACATGCACATTTGTGGCCTGCTGGTGGTCATTTTGCAGGGCTCTGGCAGTGCTCCTCCTGCTCAGCTCACATTGATGTTCCATCCTGGATGAGCTGCACTACCTGAGCCACTTGTGTGGGTTATAGACTCCGTCTCATGCTACCACTAGAGTGAAAGCACCGCCAGCATTCAAAAGTGACCAAAACATCAGCCAGGAAGCATAGGAACTGAGAAGTGGTCTGTGGTCACCACCTGCAGAACCACTCCTTTATTGGGGGTGCCTTGCTAATTGCCTATAATTTCCACCTGTTGTCTATTCCATTTGCACAACAGCATGTGAAATTTATTGTCAATCAGTGTTGCTTCCTAAGTGGACAGTTTGATTTCACGGAAGTGTGATTGACTTGGAGTTACATTGTGTTGTTTAAGTGTTCCCTTTATTTTTTTGAGCAGTGTATATATATTTTAAGAAACAACGTTCTTCTGTGGGAATTTCAGTACTTCAGCATAACGTTTTCTAGGGATGCATGATAATATCGGTGAACATATCGGAATCGGCCGATCTTAGCTAAAAATGCCAACATCGGTATCGGCCCGATGTCTAGTTTAACGCCGATGTTAAAAACCGATGTCAAAGCAGACGTGCATACCTACATAACGTAGGTACATGAAGTAATGACGCCAGGTACAAGTTTGTGCTACACGTGCAACACAGCATCCCTAAACTACCCCACAATGTCTGCTGTGTGGATCGAGCAGTCGATAAGTCGAGCAGTCATTTGAAATTTCAGCGAGACAACACAACAGAGAAATCCATTAAAGCCAAGATAAAGGAATTCAATGCCCTTGACAATGAACTGTTCTCTGTCGTGGGTGATGTTGGCTTTCGGGCCCTCATACCACCCTCATGGAGTCTGTTTCTGACCATTTGAGCAGACACATGCACATTTGTGGCCTGCTGCTGTTGCCCTACCGGAGTTACACAGTAATAGCATCACTGCTAATATCTTCATGACATAAATTCGATGGAACGCCGATTGGGTCTTTGCGTGTCAAAAAAGATAGTCGCACTGTCAAAGCTGTACAAAAAGCCTGCAAACAAGCAAACACAGACAACGAACAATGTGTTTCCAATACCGCGTTGGTAATAAAGCATAATTTGTTCGACTGCAACTTCTGGGCTAGCTAGCTTTAGCTTGGTACCTAGCTAACAGAAATACAACCAGCCTGAAAACATTGACTAGTAGAAACTGCAGTCATTTTCATTATTCTTAGCAATAATTTAGGAGTCCTTGTGAGTAAGTATTAGCTAGGTTGCCAATTGTTGTTCGCCTATTAAAATTGAACTTCAGGTCATGAAAATAAATAACTAGCCAGCTACTTAACCCCGTTGCCCAAAGCTAACGTTAAAAGCAGCCAGCTACCTTCATCATGCTTGTGAGGCTCGACAGAACTGGGTTATGTTTTGTGAAGCTAGCCACAATAAGGATTAGACACAATAGTGGAATTCACGGTTTGCCTTCAAAATAAAAGTCTGTCATTGACAGTGATGCAAATGAATACAAACAGTAGAATTATGCCATACTTTTATTTTGAAGGCCAACTTCAAAGTCCACTATTGTAGCTAGCTTCACATAGCTGGTCCGACCACCATTAATGAAATAAGAACTGTCTTATAAATTAGGGTTAGTTTAGATGGATGACACCTAGCTATATGGTTAGCTAGCCAACTATAGCTCCTGAAACAGATTGTCATTTTGCTATGTTTTTGGGAAGAACATTGTTTGCATCAATGAGCTAGCTAGCTTTTTTTTATGACCAGCAATGTAGGTGTGCGAGACAACTTCACCAGCATCACAGCATACGTATCGATGAATCGTTGTGACATATGAAATACAAGTGATATGTAGTTATTACACATTAATTACACAAAAAAAATGTATGAACGCGTTAAATTATTATGTGACGTGCAGTCATATTCAGATCCTGATTGGTCAACAAGCTTATTTGACACGTCAAATAGTGTTATTGTAGAATAGTGTTATTTGACGTGTATCTTTTTTGACACACAAAGACCCAAACGGCTTTCCATAGAAATCCAGGTTGAGAATGAAATGACTGAAGAAATGAACAACAAAACAGCAAGTAAGTGAAATAAATAGGTTTTGATTATGTTTTACTGGTAATGGGGACATACGTAAATGCCAACAAAATATGTTTGGGGTCAGTGTGGTGTGTGTGTGTGCGTGTGTGTAACCTTTATTTAACTAGGCAAGTCAGTTAAGAACAAATTCTGATTTACAATGACGGCCTACCCTGGCCAAACCCGGACGATGCTGGGCCAATTGTGCGCCGCCCAATGGGACTCCCAATCACGGCCAGATGTGATAAGAGTCTGGATTCGAACAAGAGACTGTAGTGACTTAGACCGCTGCGTCCATGTCTGTGTTAACTATTTAACTGTACTAGAATGCTTAAAAGGCCACAAAAATTGTAAATATCGATTATCTGTATCGTTTTTTGGGGGGGACAAGAAAAACATCGGATATCGGCCAAAAATGTAATATCGGTGCATCATTAACGTTTTGTGCAGGTTTATATATTATGCCTAGCTCATGCGGCCCCTTGATGATGTGAAGCCTGAGGCAATTGCCTCTTCTGCCTAATGGGAAGTCCGCCAGTGCCTCTCTGCCCGTCTCATGCTGCTGCAAAACTCTCCCTCTCACTTCCTCCTCTCCTCCCTCAACCCTATTATCCCACCTACTCCCCCCCACCCTCTCTCTCCTCACCGGTCATGGGGTCAAACAGCTGATTGGCCTCCAGGTCAGTGAAGGTGCTGAAGCAGCAGGGGCAGCGGAATGACGCCCGGTTGGTGGAGTCCCTTTCATCCGTCTCGATGCGCCGCCGCATGTGATCCAGCTTGTACTTGACCACATTGACCAGCAGGCGGTAGTTGATGAAGTAGTAGTTGTGACGCGTGGTCTTGCCGTCGGGAGCCGTCTCCACCCGCATGCGGCACTTGACGAACTTGTCGCCCTTGAGCGTATTGAGCACCGAGCGCAGCTGCTTTCGGTCAAACTTGAGCAGCTCCAGCATGTCCTCCTCGCGGACGCAGGGGTTGCGGATAAGGACGTCCAAAGCCAGGGCATGCTCTACCCCGTAGAAGCCCCGCACTACCTGCTTGGCCAGGCGCTTCAGCGAAGCAGGGACCTCTGTTAATAATTCTGGCTCTGACATCTTCTATATGGCTGTCCTATGGGGTAGCAGACTGGTAGAGAGAGTGGCTTACGGAACAAGTAAAGGCTACAATAGATAGCCTGAAAAGTGTCTGTGGGTGGTTGGACAGGAGGGTGGGTAAACTTCAGGCAGAAAAGAGAGGATCTTGAGAGGGAACAACCCCAGCAAGGGGTCAAGGGGGTCCTTCTCTGTGGTGGGATCTGCAACAAAGGAACACTGTTTATACATTCTGGTATTGAAACTTAGACATCACCATCCATCAGTAGGATTATTATATAACTAAGGAACTCTTTGTTAAAAACATGAACATGTGTTCATCCAACGTGGACGGGGTTGCAATGTGATTAGATAGCTTGTAAGTCATAACAGTTACAGTCAAACATATCCAAATGAGAGATGAACCGGCTGTAATGCAGAACTTATATGTTTAGCCAAAATATTATTTAGCAAACGATACTTTTTGTTGTTCGCTAATACTCGCGAATGGAAACGGAATGAATAGAAATGAAACTGGCTAGCTAGCAACTATGCTAACAGTAGCTAGCTCAGTTTACGGCTAGCTACATCACCGGTTAGCGCAACACAATTGATCTCTATGAGAATAAACGAGCTAGCTAGCTTTAACTACAACACATGTATGAAATACAGAAAATCCGACACTCACTCAATTGCATGTGTTCTCTTGTAATAACTTGAAAGCGTGTGGATGAGCTGCTTCGTACTTTTCTCTATATTTTTTCGCCATGGAAATCTGGAAAAAGAATTCTCTATTCCGATTGGCTGTACGTAATGCTATACTTTAACAGCCAATCAACGCAACACTTTTTTGATTGACGTTCACAATTTCTAATGTTGTTGTTATAAAAGTGGATCAGTTTGAAACGGAACCGTTCTCCTAAACCAATCAGAGAACAAGTGTTATTTTTTGGGGATGGAACTTTACTATTTACTTCCAGGACAAAAATTAAATGGCGTCTCTTGACAGAGTGAAGGTGCTAGTTTTGGGTGATTCAGGTTGGTATCCTATTAATTTATGTCTCACTAATCGTATTGTCTTTTGTAAATTTTGTGTCTTTCGACATGGTTTGGTCAAATATAATGCTTATCTAAAACATGAATGTCCCCCTTGTTCCTATCCGTGGTAACTAGCTAGTTAAGCTAGACATATAGCTAATGTTTGCTAACTACCTATAGTTGTTATTTAGAAAAGCATCTGAAAGTCTAATCTTATTTTCTATTCTCTGCTGATGGCTTCCCTTGATGCATTTACAAATATACCAAGACATGAGAAGTGAACTTAGCTATGTGCTTGAAAAAGACTGTATTTGTCTCACTAACTAAAATGATTTTGTCATGGCAGGTGTTGGAAAGTCCTCACTCGTTCATCTGCTGTGTCAGAACCAAGTGTTGGGAAATCCATCATGGACTGTAGGCTGCTCCGTGGATGTACGGGTAGGAAATGACTGCGGTAGAATTTGCCGACTGGCTAAAACCGGCACTTTTACTGAAATGTTGATTAATGTGCACAGTCCCCTGTAGAAAAATAAACTCAACTCAGTTACCTTAGTCGACTCATTTGATTTTTATCCCCCTGAAGATTACTTTACTTGGAGGTTTACCAGTCATATTCTAAGGTTATTCTAAGAGTTGGTTTTACAGGTCCACGACTACAAGGAGGGCACTCCAGAGGAGAAGACCTACTACATTGAATTATGGGATGTTGGAGGATCTGTGGGCAGTACCAGCAGTCTGAAAAGCACCAGAGCAGTTTTCTACAACTCTGTCAATGGTAAAGACGCAGCACTGACTGGCTCTATCAGTCACCACATGAGGAAAATGATAACCTGTATAGATCTGTAATGACAGATAATTGTATCCTTACAGGTATTGTATTAGTTCACGACCTGACGAACAAGAAATCCTCCCAGAATCTGTATCGCTGGTCACTAGAAGCCTTGAACAAAGACTCCTCCCCAACGGGGGTAATCGTCTCAAATGGGCAAGTATCTACTACTGCTGGAATCAAATAGCTTACCTCAATTTAATACATTTTAAAGCTTGTTAAATAGAAGTTGCTATCCTGTATAGGCACTTGGAGAAAGTGTATGTACTTCTTGAAAGTCTTATCTTGAATGTCTTGCCTGAATACTTCCAGTGATTATGACAGAGAACAGTTTGCTGATAGCTCTGTGCCTCTGCTCCTGATCGGCACCAAGTTTGACCAGATCCCAGAGAACAAGAGGAATGATGTTCTCACCAGGACAGCTTTCCTGTCTGAAGACTTCAACGCGGAGGAGATCAACCTGGTAGGTGAAGCCTCACCTCAACTATCCTTCTAGGCCTATATGGATTCTGAGATACCAATCACGCGGTCAAAGAAAACCTTATTTTCTGCAGCAATGTACTTTTGCTAACAATGAAAGCCTAATGTGTGGGCACACATCATTAGTATTGTAACAGCTATTGAATAGGCTACAGGTAGTGGAAGTAATTTTTTTACCTTTTTGCATTGAGGCTTGGGGTTTAGGTCATGTTTTGTCCTTGACTCTCATGACAGGATTGCACCAACCAAAGATACTTTGCGGCAGGCACGTCCAACGCTGTGAAGTTGAGCAGATTCTTTGACAAGGTGAAATGTTCAGAAGCGGATGCTTCTTCTTACATATTTTAACCCCCTTAATACAGTGCCTTCAGAAAGTATTCAGATCCCTTGACTTTTTCCACATTTTGTTACGTTACATCCTTAATCTAAAATGGATTAAATAAATACAACTCCTTAGCAATCTACACACAATACCCTGTAATGACAAAGCGTAAACAGGTTTTTAGACATTTTTGCAAATCTATTACAAATAAAAAACAGATACCTTATTTACGTAAGTATTCAGAGCCTTTGCTATGACACTCAAAATTGAACTCCGGTGCATCCTGTTTCCATTGATCATCCTTGAGATGTTTCTACAACTTGGAGTCCACCTGTGGTAAATTCAATTGATTCAACATGATTTGGAAAAGCACACACCTGTCTAAATAAGGTCCCACAGTTGACGGTGCATGTCAGAGCAAAAACCAGAAGGACAATCAGGCCTTTATGGTAGAGTGGCCTAATGGAAGCCACTCCTCAGTAAAAGGCACATGACAGCCTGCTGTCATGTGCCTAAAGGACTTGCAGACCATGAGAAACAAGATTCTCTGGTCTGATGAAACCAAGATTGAATGCCAAGTGTCATGTCTGGAGGAAACCTGGCACCATCTCTACAGTCAAGCATGGTGATGGCAGCATCATGCTGTGGGGATGTTTTTCAGATGCAGGGACCGGGAGACTAGTCAGGATCGAGGCAAAGATGAATGGAGCAAAGTACAGCGATCCTTGATTAAAAACCTGCTCCAGAGCACTCAGGACTGGGGCAAAGTTTCACCTTCCAACAGGACAACAAACCTAAGCACACTGTCAAGACAACGCATGAGTCTCTGAATGTCCTTGAGTGGCCCAGCCAGAGCCCGGACTTAAACCTGATCGAACATCTCTGGAGAGACCTGGAAGTAGTTGTGCAGCGACGCTCCCCATCCAGCCTGACAGAGCATTAGAGGATCTGCAAAGAAAAATGGGACAAACTCCCCAAATACAGGTGTGCCAAGCTTGCTACCAACAGTGCTTCAACAAAGTACTGAGTAAATGGTATGAATAGTTATGTAAATGTGATATTACTGTTTTTATTATATTTTTTTTTAATAAATTTGCAAAAAATTCTGAACCTGTTTTTTGTTTTGTCATTATGGGATATTCTGTGTAGATTGAGGGGGGGAAAACAATTGAATCAATTTTAGAATTAGGCTGTAACCTAACAATGTGGAAAGTCAAGGGGTCTGAATACTTTCCGACGGCACTGGATACTGTTCTTTCTATACATAGGTGTTCATTATTCAAGAGTGCATGAGCATGTATAAAAAAAAACGTAATACTTGTCTTTTATTTTAGGTCGTAGAGAAGAGATACTTCACCAGAGACCCTAGTCAAGTAAGTGTTTGTCTATGTAGCCATAATGAACATGAAACACTGCTCTGGTCTTTCCAATTTTGAAACCATTACTTTATCAGCTTTAGACTTGAAACATAAAACCATCTCTCCTCTCTCCAGATGACAGGTTTCACAGAGAGGAAACGCTTCAACTTCAAAAGCGTTCACTACGACTGAGATGGAGGTGGACAGTGCTGGGGCCTCTGGTTTCAACCTGCTTCAGTACAGTCCCTCACTCAACAAGTGTACTTTGTCTCTCTCTTACACTTTTTTTCTTCTCTCTGTTAAAGGCCCAGTGCAGTCAAATGTGATTTTTCTGTGTTTTATATATTTTTTTCACACTGAGGTTGGAATAATATTGTGATAATTTCCTTTTAGTGTAAGAGCTGTTTGAAAACACTGAGTGAAATCTCAGCTTGTTGTGGTGGGATGTTTTGGCCTGGTGACATACATTTAGTTAATAGACCAATAAGAAAGTTCCATACCTCTCTGCCAATAATAGCTAGTTTTCCACTCCCCACTCAGACCACTCCCAGACAGTCCTAGCACAATTCTTGATTGAGAAATAGCTTCTTAACCTCGAACAGTACCTTTTTCTAGTAGGATAGACCCATATCCATTAGGCTAGAGGACAGTATTCCTCACTTTGCCCTGTCCTGTGTGTATAGTACAGGAGAAGGAAAAGTGTGGAATGCTGTTCTCTGGCCTAATGGATATGACTCTATCCTACTAGAAAAGGTACCGTTCCAGAGGTTGCCAACTTTAAACAATCACATTTGTTACCCAGAAATAATTTTGAGATATAAACTGCTGCATTGGACCTATAATACTGTGGTCAAACCCACTTGGCACATATCGTAAGAGTAGGGGTGTTAACCCCATTGTCCTGGCTAATTTCTCAACCTGGCCCCACTTCCATCATGGCCACCTAATCGTCCCCCTCATTCCTCATTGGCATATACAGTGAGCTCAAAGTATTGGGACAGTGACACTTTTGTTGTTGTTTTGGCTCTGTACTTTGGATGTGAAAAGGATACAATGACTGAGGTTAAAGTCCAGACTGTCAGTTTTAATTTGAGGGTATTTTCATCCATATTGGGTGAACCTTTTAGCTATTATTGCACTTTTTGGACAGTCCCTCCATTTTAGGGAACCAAAAGTCATTGGGACAAATTCACTTGTGTAGTATTTGGTCCCATATTCATAGGACGCAATGACTACATCAAGCGTGTGACTCTATAAATATGTTGGATGCATTTGCTGTTTGTTTGGTTTGTTTTAGATTATTTTTCTGCCTAATAGAAATTAATGGTGAATCATGTATTGTGTCATTTGAGTCACTTATTGTAAATAAGAATGTTTCTAAACACTTCTACATTAATGTGGATCTTAACATGATTACGGATAGTCCTGGATGAATCGTGAGTAATGATGAGCGAGAAAGTCTTGGTTAGCATGTCTTGGTTCGGATATTTGCATCTGTAACTTTCTCATTCATGATTCATTCAGGATTACCCATAATATGACATAGTAAAGATGTACAGTAAGTGTTTCAATTTATTTTCCAATATTAATTGTTATAAAAAGAACATAGAAATCTGAATACAAATGTAACATTTTGACAAAATTAATCCAGGACTCAAGGTATTTTCTGGATGTAAGCATGGGATGCTTCCTGTGGTACCTTGTATGGGTCATAATACCCAGCCTTATACCTTTTGGGCTAGGACACCATCCTTAGTGCTTGTAGATATTCTGTCTAGGAGTTTGACGGCCGGGAAATCATAGAGCCTATAAGAAAACAACTGAGGTTAAGAGGACAAGGTGCGTTTGCAACCGTGCTGTAAACTATGGACGTGTGCTATGAATCACTGTTTCAAATGTGCAGGAACAGATATTAGATTACATCACCTTTATTGATTTTGTTCAAGTCAGCACTCGGCACTAAAAAAATGATTTTACAAAGTTCTGTCATACAGTTAACTGATTCGTATTCAGTCAAGCAACAATGTACACAATCATAGGTGTCTCTGGATAAAATCCATGAATAAAGTGTAGAGAATGTGTCCTTGGAAGTAATAGCCAGGCGGTCAGTCCATTGATGTGCCCTCCCACTGGGCACAGACGTCAGTTCCACGTCAAGTTTTGATATACATTTGAGCTGTAAACTAACGTGAAATCAACAACTTGAACCATGTCATTGGATTTAGGTAAAAAGTTGGGTGAAAAAAAAGAAACATTCCTGAAATCCCTTTATGTTGATGACTTAGCAAATCCAATCAGTTTTTTGGGTTGAAATGACATGGAAACAACTGCCTGTACCTAATGTAATTTGAATACTTTGTATCTCTGGCCAGAGCAGGGTCTGAAAGCAGCTGGAGTGTGTCTCCTGACTTTTCAGATTCCATCCTTTTTGTTTGGGTGTTGTACAGCCTCAGGAGGATGGGGTGTAGGGTGAAGTTGCCCCTAGAAGCTGATCTTGGGTCAGTCTTGCATTTTCATCACTAACGCTTCAGGTTAGGATTTGGCGAGAGGAACTTCACCCTGGAGCGGAGGATGTATTCTATGATTTCCTGCTTAGCTAGCAACCACCCAGGACACCAATCTTAGCCTGTTGAAAAGCCTTCGTAGGCGGCTGGTTGGTGGCCTTGCATTTGCGGCGTGTAGTCTTGTCGTGGCAAGCCACCTATTGAAAATGCTTGTGTGTTGCTCCTTTGATGGCATGTTGTTGATTTATTTGCCTACCCCTGCTGTAGGGGTGTCATTACAAAGTTAGTTAGGGTCAGTGATGGAAAAAGTACTCAATTGTTATACCTGAGTAAAAGTATAGATACCTCAATAGAAAATGACTTAAGTGAAAGTCACCTAGTAAAATACTACTTGAGTAAAATTATTTGGTTTTAAATATATTTAAGTATCAAAAGTAAATGTAATTGCTAAAATATACTTAAGTATCAAAAGTATTAATCATTTCACATTCCTTATATTAAGCAAACCAAACGGAACGATTTTCTTTTTTTAAAATTGACGGATAGCCAGGGGAACACTTAGGCAATAATTTACAAACGAAGCATTTGTGTTAAGTGAGTCTGCCAGATCAGAGGCAGTAGGGATGACCAGGGACGTTCTCTAGATAAGTGCTTCAATTGGACCATTTTCCGTTCGAAATCTGACGAGTACTTTTGGGTGTCAGGGAAAATGTATGGAGTAAAAAGTACATTATTTTCTTTAGGAATGTAGTGGAGTAAATGTTGTCAAAAATATAAATAGTAAAGTAATGATACCCCAAAAATGACTTAAGTAAAAATACTTTAAAGTACTACTTAAGTACCTTACGCCACTGGTTAGGATGCATTTTTCAAACACTGTGCACATGTGTGTACACACACACACACACACACACAGGAGCGTCATGCACCCATTATTTTAGAGGGTGGTCCGAAGCGGTGTTGGAGAATTTAGTATTTTTCAAACACCTGATGCTTTTTCCTGCAATCTAGATCCATAATCGTTATTCCTAATTCTGTGTCAAAATTGTCTATTTTTCTGCATAGGTTATCTAAGCATACCTCGTTACCTGTTCAACTGTCATTTTAATGAGGGTGTCATTCTGACTGTTGTAAATCACACATCTCAATATACTGCACTAACATGCCTAGGATATTACATCCAAATTTCAACACAGTACATGGGATCATAACACGCATCATCAATACAGGCACATATCATGGCATCATAATTAACACACAAATGTGCCAGATTACATGTAAACCAAGTATATTTCTGCATATCTAAACATACCTCTAGAACTGTCTGTATCCCCCTGACTGGTAGTTCTTATGTGAGTGATATTCAGTGCATTTAGAAATTGCTTGCTTTTCTAAAGTCTAGCAACCTTGCCATCAGGCATGCCAGCTAAGATAGACAAGCTACTCAACTTGATTGATATCCTGAAATGGCTTGGTAGATAGTTAGTTAGGTTCTCAATCTCCCAACTTCCTATCTACAGTAGCTGGCTAGCTAAAGCCAACTTCATAAAATTGGTAGGTGGCTAGTATTACAGAGAAACAAAACATTTGTTTTATTTATTCATCAGGAAGGAATCAATGGACTACATAGCTTTATCAAATTAATTTACAAACATACCTTCGGAGAGTCCTGCCCATCACCGCCAGCTAAAATCACATCAAACACTGCTGCTCTACATTCTCTCTCCTCCACTGACGATACTGTTTGCATGCACTAGACTAGAGTATCTTCTTCTTTGCGATTTGGTTAGACGCATACACTGCCACCTACTGTACTGGTGTGTGTGAGACCATTCACGGCCTACCAACATTAAATTCTTCATACAGTAAATCAAAATTGGAGAAAAGGAAAACCACCCCATTACCTTATTTAACCCTATCTAATCCTACTGCAGACCCGTAACAGTCTGAGAGGACAGAACACTACCACTCAACACCCCCTGCAACCGTTCTGCAGTAAATCCTCGCAATCCCAAGTACTTCTCTGCCACTGCCACCACATCCTCTATTTTCTGTGACTTCCGATCCATTTCTGCAGTATAACTGACAACCATGGCTATAAATGCTAAAAAGCCCACCTTACTGAAGCACATATTCTTCCCATCTCTCTCTCTCTTGGCCTCTGCCTTCTCACAGGAATCCTCTCACTATCCCTCACCCTGTAGCCATCATTCTCTACCACTCTCTTCACTGCTTCAGCATACGACACTTTCTGCACTACTCTAACCCTGGCAACCTCAACCTGCCATTCTCTCACCGGACACCTCCGATCTCCAGTCCCATGGGCACCCCCACAACCCGACACACACAACTTTCTCCACCGATACTACACATTTTGTCCACCGGTACAGCACATTCCTTCGTCTCATGCCCTTCAGCACACTTCTCACATCTAGGAATCGCCCTCCTACACACTGCTGCAACCTGCCCATAAACTTGACGCCTAAAACACTGTAGTATTTTCGGGAACTAAAACTCTCACGGGATACCTTATACTTCTTAACTTGACATTGTCGGGCAAAGACTCCACATAAAAAGTTAGCAGGCCAGACTATGTCTTCTACGTTTCCCCACGCTCTCCACCGGATCTGCGTCACACCAACTGGCGGGCGTCACAGACACCAGGAATCTTCCATTTCAACTGATCCTCCTCAACACTTAATGCCACCCCCATTATCACTCCTTTCAACGGCGCCCTGCTCTGGAGAGCAAAGCAAGTCACATTTCTTGTCCCTATTTGGGTGATCCGGAGCACCCGCTCCTTCTGGACTGAAGAAACAACAGTCAGTACTAGTCCACTCCAAGTTACTCTCAGCAACTAATTTGTCCCCAACCTCTTCTCCACCCAACTTGACACATCATGGAGACCATCCATAATGAAAGAATCTATCCTCTCCACAAATCTCACTCCCACTGGGCCAGAATCATTTTTTTCCATCCTTTTCATCCTCGGGATGAGGCCCGAACTCCTCACCACGAGTATTACATCCATGCTCCCTGCCAGGTTCCATCTTTTAGCTACTAGAGCACATATCCCTCTTTTTGCACTTGACACAACCTTCCTCACCACACTGCTTCCCTCAACACTCAGCTCCTTCTCAGCGGTCATCACTGCACCTACCAACCACAATTAATTAACCCTCGTCACGTTCACTGTCCTTCTATAGCTCTTCTAAAAGTTCTGTGCAATCCTTCATTCCATAATCCTTCAAAACATATTCCACTTTCCTCCTTTTTTCCTTATCCACCATCTTTTCTTCCACCAGATTGCTTGTGCAATCCCATACTCCATATTTATTGATAATACTGTATGTTCCTCTTTCTTCCTTTTTTTTCTTGTCCTCCATCTTCTTTTGTGACTGCCATTTATTTTCCGATTGTCCTGATCCATTTGAGTATATAGCATCCTACTTTGCATATCTTTCCTCCAAGGCGCATTTTGGCAGGAACCACTTACTAGGGAGAATAAGTGGGGTGGGGTGAGTGTACTGTTTGCCTGGTGCAGTCAGTGTGCCCCCTTCGCAAAATACCGCTGACAGATATTTTTTATAAATAATTATGATAACATATGGGCTTAAAGTGGAACTCCACTTGCTGGTTTGGCCTAATTTTTTGGGTTGTTCCTCAATAAATTCTGGTGGCAATGACAGAAGTGAGTTGGCTTGGGGGTGTGGTTTGATGTGGATGTTTCTTGGGTGTGTCCTTGCCATCACCTAGACTCACCCATCCGTCAGAACCTTGACCGCAGCTGTTTCCCCCCAATCAATCACAACAAACAAACCTCCAACAGGTTGAGTTCAATAACTACAGGCATATGTATGATGAGATGTCGGAGGAAGCTTTGAATAGGTCAGTAGCCTACAGAGTAATATGAGAAGAATGCAATTGCTGAATTTATGTACATATTCTAAACTAAGTCTTTTGATCACTTTCAAATGTAGTAACAGGTCCATGTAGCATAAACAACCCTTTACAAACAGCGCATTCGACACCCCTTGACTTTATCCACATTTTGTTATATTACAGCCTTATTCGAAAACAGATTACATTCATTTTTTCCTCATCAATCTACACACAATGCCCAATAATGACAAAGCTAAAACAGGTTTTTAAAAATGTTTGCAAATGTATAAAAAAAAATATATATATATTATTTATGTAAGTATTCCGACTCTTTGCTATGAGACTTGAAATTGAGCTCAAGTGCATCCTGTTTCCATTGATAATCCTTGAGATATTTCTACAATTTGATTGGAGTCCACCTGTGGTAAATTCAATTGATTGGACATGATTTGGAAAGGCACACAACTGTCTATATAAACTCCCACAGTTGACTGCAAGTCAGAGCAAAAACCAAGCCATGAGGTCAAAGGAATTGTCCGTAGAGCTCAGAGACAGGATTTGTATTGAGGCACAGATCATGGGAAGGGTACCAAAAAATGTCTGCAGCATTGAAGGATCCCAAGAACACAATGGCCTCCATCATTCTTAAATGGAAGACGTTAGAACCACCAAGACTCTTCCTAGAGCTGGCCGCCCGCCCAAACTGAGCAATCGAGGGGAGAAGGGCCTTGGTCAGGGAGGGGACCAAGAACCTGATGGTCACTCTGACTGAGCTCCAAAATTCCTCTGCAGAGATGGGAGAACCTTCCAGAAGGACAACCATCTCTGCAGCACTCCACCAATCAGGCCTTTATGGTAGAGTGAGGAGACGGAAGCCACTCCTCAGTAAAAGGCACATGACAGCCCACTTGCAGTTTTCCAAAAGGCACCTAAAGGACTCTTACACCATATGAAAAAAAGATACTCTGGTCTGATGAAACCAAGATTGAACTCTTTGGCCTGAATGCCAAGCGTCACGTCTGGAGGAAACCTGGCACCATCCTTACGGTGAAGCATGGTGGTGGTGGCAGCATCATGCTGTGGGGATGGGTTTCAGCGGCAGGGTTTTCACGCAGGAGTGACTTCGGGACAAGAGTGGCCGAGCCAGAGCCCGGACTTGAACCCAATCGAACATCTCTGGAGAAACCTGAAAATAGCTGTGCAGCAGAGCTTGAGAGGATCTGCAGAGAAGATTGGGAGAAACACCACAAATACAGGTGTGCCAAGCTTGTAGCTTCATACCCAAGAAGACTTGGCTGTAATCGCTGCCAAGGTGCTTCAACAAAGTACTGAATACTTATGTAAATGTGGTATTCCAGGTTTTGCAAAAATGTATAACCTGTTTTTGCTTTGTCATTATGGGGTATTGTGTGTGAATTGATGAGAAGAAAAACATTTAAAAGTCAAGTATTCTGAATGCTTTCCAAATGCACTGTAATACCATAGAAGCAGTGCTCTGCTAATATAACAATGTGCACCTTTCACTGTCATTCCCAGTCGATACCGATCCTGGTGCAGAATACACAGTGTTTCTCCCTCCCCATATTGATTTATACCATTAAATAAAATGTTAAAAAAAGGTAATACAAGTAAAAGTTGTCTAGTAAAATGTTAATGCTGAGTGCCAGTTATCTTTCCATTTAGAGACATCAGTATCAAGCTGATAAGAGAATTATCTAATAAGGGTAAATGAATCAATAATCCATCATTGATTAGTAGTTATGTAACATGGATAATTAATAATTAATTTACTGAACGTTAGTCTCATAAAGGTCTAGTAGAGGCTGGAAAGGGAGAGAAATGTGTGTGTGTGTGTATTTAGAGATACCGGGAGGAGCCTTCAAGGTTCTCCTAATCTATGGGGAAAGGAACAGGCAGTGCTAGAACAGTGGTAGCAGGTCAAGGAAGAGATACTGTTCACCTACTGTCTGTGCGTATGTGTGTGCATAGGTTATCTACTTTTGGGTGTGGATGTGTGTGCGTAAGCGGAGAGAGGATAAAATGAACATCTCTGTCATTTGGACCTCAGAACGTTCTTTGAATAAACTGAACAGACCTTTTTTAGAAAGCTGAGCCCTTGCCTAATTATTATCCCAGTGTCTTACAAACCCTGGGGATTAGTCAAGGATATATTGAGTGTTAATTTATAGCATAAGGATATAAAATTCCTTTATCACAAGCCTGTTAAGTTAAACAATTTAAAGGCAATACTCCCAAATACTAATTGAGTGTATGTAAACTTCTGACCCACTGGGAATGTGATGAAAGAAATAATAGCTGAAATAAATCACTCTCTACTATTATTCTAACATTTCACATTCTTAAAATAAAGTGGTGATCCTAAATAACCTAAGACAGACAAGTTTACATACACTCAATTAGTATTTGGTAGCATTGCCTTTCAATTGTTTAACTTGGGTCAAACATTTCGGGTAGCCTTCCACAAGCTTCCCACAATAAGTTGGGTAAATTTTGGCCCATTCCTCCTGACAGAGCTGGTGTAACTGAGTCAGGTTTGTAGGCCTCCTTGCTCGCACACGCTTTTTCAGTTCTGCCCACAAATTTTCTATGGGATTGTGGTCAGGGCTTTGTGATGGCCACTCCAATACCTTGACTTTGTTGTCCTTAAGCCATTTTGCCACAACTTTGGAAGTATGCTTGGGGTCATTGTCCATTTGGAAGACCCATTTGCGACCAAGCTTTAACCTCCTGACTGATGTCTTGAGATGTTGCTTCAATATGTTTCATCTTCAATACCCTTGCTGATGGAAGGAGGTTTTCACTCAAAATCTCACGATACATGGCCCCATTCATTCTTTCCTTTACACGGATCAGTCGTCCTGGTCCCTTTGCAGAAAAACAGCCACAAAGCATGATGTTTCCACCCCCATGCTTCACAGTAGGTATGGTGTTCTTTGGATGCAACTCAGCATTCTTTGTCCTCCAAACACGACGAGTTGAGTTTTTACCAAAAAGTTCTAATTTGGTTTCATCTGACCATATGACATTCTCCCAGTCCTCTTCTGGATCATCCAAATGCTCTCTAGCAAACTTCAGACGGGCCTGGACATGTACTGGCTTAAGCAGGGGGACACATCTGGCACTGCAGGATTTGAGTCCCTGGCGGCGTAGTGTTTTACTGATGGTAGGCTTTGTTACTTTGGTCCCAGCTCTCTGCAGGTCATTCACTAGGTCCCCCCGTGTGGTTCTGGGATTTTTGCTCACCGTTCTTGTGATAATTTTGACCCCACGGGGTGAGATCTTGCGTGGAGCCACAGATCGAGGGAGATTATCAGTGGTCTTGTATGTCTTCCATTTCCTAATAATTGCTCCCACAGTTGATTTCTTCAAACCAAGCTGCTTACCTATTGCAGATTCAGTCTTCCCAGCCTGGTGCAGGTTGGGAAGACTGATAACTGATAACAGGTTCAAACAGGTGCCATTAATACAGGTAACGAGTGGAGGACAGAGGAGCCTCTTAAAGAAGAAGTTACAGGTCTGTGAGAGCCAGAAATCTTTCTTGTTTTTAGGTGACCAAATACTTATTTTCCACCATAATTTGCAAATAAATTCATAAAAAATCCTACAATGTGATTTTCTGGATTTTTTTTTCTCATTTTGTCTGTCATAGCTGACGTGTAGCTATGATGAAAATTACAGGCCTCTCTCATCTTTTTAAGTGGGAGAACTTGCACAATTGGTGGCTGACTAAATACTTTTTTTCCCCACTGTATGTAAACTTGCAACTTCAACTGTATACAGGGAATGCTAGAATAGAACACATCACCAGGACATTACTTTTTTACTTCCAACACATTTTAAAAGTTGAACAAGTTACATTTTTCTGTATTTATCTGTATATGTAATGTATGTATGTATATTTTTACTGCTCTAGGGATATAATTATTGTTTGGATAACCTTATTTACTATTATGTATTGATTTTTGTTCACTCTTTATGCGATGCGCACTGTAGAGAACACCAAAAGAAGAATTCTCACTGAATTATCACAGTGAATTATTGTAATGTTTGTTTATGTGTCAATTAACCTCATAAGGGATCGGTTGCCAATTGGCGATTTGACATAAAACATTTTTTAAATATATTAATTCAGTTCAAACTCAATGAAATCCTGAGAGTATTTCAAAATAATAGGTGCACTATCAAGTTACCTAATCACACACTAAATATTGTGAGAATATCCGGAGAGGATGTCATTAAGAGGCCGTTGAGAGGACTACCAAAGGACACAGCAAAACGCATCAATCACTTTTTGAAAGCAACCATTTTCTAGATTCTCTCTAACAGTGGAGGTTAGCATTTTGGGGGGTATGATATATACAGTGCCTTTAGAAAGTATTCACACCCTTTGACTTTTTCCACATGTTGTGTTACATGGTGGGATAATGGATTTAATTGTCATTTTTTGTCAACAATCTAAACAAAATATTCTTATCAAAGGGGAAGAAAAATTCTAACAATTGTAAAACATTTATGAAAGAATGTAACACCAATACAAAACATTAAGAACACCTCTTCTTTCCATGACATAGACTGACCAGGTGAATCCAGGTGAAAGCTAGGAAGGAAATGACGCCGACAGAGGGCTGCCGTGCTTCTATTGCTTATGAAACTTTGCAGTATTTTGTTTTTTTTATGTATTATTTCTTACATTATTAGCCCAGACTTTTTTTGTGCTATTACATACAGCCTGGAAGAACTATTGGATATCAGAGCGGCGGTAACTCACCAACACTACCAGCATTATGACCAGGAATGCGACTTTCCCGAAATGGATCCTATGTTTGCACCCCCCAGGGCAATTGAACTGATTCCAGAGACAATACCGGCAGAGAAGAGGTACTCGGAGTGGTCTTCTAGTCCGACTTAGGAGGTGTGCACACCACCCACCGCTTCTGAGTATATTGCTCACTAATGTTCAGTCTCTTGATAATAAAGTTGACGAGCTCAGGACGAGGATTTCTTTCCAGAGAGACATCAGGGATTGTAACATACTCTGTTTCACGGGAACATGGCTTTCTCGGGATATACTGTCTGAGTCCATCCAATCAGTTGGGTTCTCAGTTCATCGCGCAGATAGGAATAAATATCTCTCCGGGAAGAAGAAGGGCAGGGGTGTATGTTTCATGATTAACGACTCATGGTGTGATTGGGATAACATACAGGAACTCAAGTCCTTTTGTTCACCCGACCTAGAATACCTCAATCAAATGCTGACCGTATTATCTCCCAAGAGAATTCTCTTCGGTTATAGTCAAAACCGTGTATACCCCCATCAAGCCGATATCACGATGGCCCTCAAAGAACTTCACTGGACTCTATGCAAACTGGAAACCACATATCCTGAGTCCGTATTTATTGTAGCTGGGGATTTTAACAAAGCAAATTGGAGAAAAAGGCTGCCGAAGTTCTATCAACACATTGACTGTAGTACTCGCGCTGTTAATTAAAACACTCGACCACTGCTACTCCAACTTCCGGGATGTCTACAAGGCCCCATCCCCCGCCATCCTTTCGGCAAATCTGACCACGACTCAATTTTGCTGCTCCCTTCCTATAGGCTGAAACTCAAACGGGAAGTACCCATGCTAAGGACTATTCTACGCTGGTCTGACCAATCGGAATCCACGCTTGAAGATTGTTTTGATCACGCGGACTGGCATATGTTCCGGTTAGCCTCTGATAATAACATTGACGAATATACTGATATGGTGACTGAGTTTATCAGGAAGTGTATAGGAGATGTTGTACCCACTGTGACTATTTAAACCTACCCTAACCAGAAACCGTGGATAGATGGCAGCATTTGCACAAAACTGAAAGCATGAACCACCGCATTTAACCATGGCAAGGTGACTGGGAATATGGCAGAATACAAACAGTGTAGTTTTTCCCTCCGTAAGACAATCAAACAGGCAAAATGTCAGTATAGAGACAAAGTGGAGTCACAATTCAACGGCTCAGACACGAGACGTATGTGGCAGGGTCTACAGACAATCATGGACTACAAAAGGAAAACCAGCCACGTCGCGGACACCGACGTCTTTCTTCCGGAGAAGCTAAACACCTTCTACGCCCGCTTTGAGGATAACACAGTGCTACCAACGCGGCCCGCTACCAAGGACTATGGGCTCTCCTTCTCCGTGGCCGACATGAGTATGACATTTAAGCATGTTAACCCTCGCAAGGCTGCCGGCCCAGACGGAATCCCTAAGCCGCGTCCTCAGAGCATACTCAGACCAGCAGGCTGTTGTGTTTATGGACATATTCAATCTCTTCCTATTCCAATCTGCTGTCCCCACATGCTTCAAGATGGCCACCATTGTTCCTTTACCCAAGAAAACAAAGGTAACTGAACTAAATGACTATTGCCCGTAGCACTCACTTCTGTCATCATGAAGTGCTTTGAGAGACTAGTCAAGGATCATGTCACTTCTACGTTACCTGTCACCCTAGACCCACTTCAATTTGCTTACCGCCCCAAAAGAGCCACAGATGATGCAATCGCCATCGCACTGCACACTACCCTATCCCATCTGGACAAGAGGAATACCTATGTAAGAATGCTGTTCATTGACTATAGCATTCATTGACTCAGCATTCAAAGCCATAGTACCCTCCAAGCTCATCATTAAGCTTGAGGACCTGGGTCTAAACCCTGCCCTGTGTAACTGGGTCCTGGACTTCCTGATGGGCCGCCCCCCAGGTGGTGAAAGTAGGAAACAACACCTCCACTTCCCTGATCCTCCACACTTGGGCCCCACAAGGGTGCGTGCTGACTCCCCTCCTGTTCACCCATGGCCACTCACGCCTCCAACTCAATCATCAAGTTTGCAGACAACACAACAGTAGTAGGCTTGATTATCAACAATGATGAGACAGCCTACAGGGAGGAAGTGAGGGCTCTAGGAGTGTAGTCCCAGGAAAATAACCTCTCACCCAACATCAACAAAACAAAGGAGATGATTGTGGACTTCAGGAAACAGCAGAGGGAGCACCCCCGTATCACCATCGACGGGACCGCAGTGGAGAAGGTGGAAAGTTCCTCGGCGTACACATCACTGACATACTGAAATGGTGCACCCACACAGACAGTGTGGTGAAGAAGGCACAACACTGCCTCTTCAACCTCAGGAGGCTGAAGAAATTTGGCTTGGCACCGAAACCCCTCACAAACTTTTACAGATGCACAATTGAGAGCATCCTGTCGGGCTGTATCACCACTTGGTATGGCAACTGCACTGCCCGCAACCGCAGGGCTCTCCAGAGGGTGGTGCGGTCTGCCCAACGCATCACCGGGGGCAAACTACCCGCCCTCCAGAACACCTACAGCACCCATTGTCACAGGAAGGCCAAAAAGATCATCAAGGAAAACAATCACCCGAGCCACTGCCGGTTCACCCCGCTGTCATCCAGAAGGCGAAGTCAGTACAGGTGCATCAAAGCTAGAACCGGGAGACTGAAAAACAGGTCTATCTCAAGTTCATCAGACTGTTAAACAGCCATCACTAGCACATTAGAGGCTGCTGACTACATACATAGACTTGAAATCACTAGCCACTTTAATAAATGGAACACTGTCACTTTAATAATGTTTACATTTTTTGCATGACTCATCTCATATGTATATACTGTATTCTATACTATTCTACTGTATCTTACTCTATGCCGTTCTGACATTGCTCATCCATATATTTATATATTCTTTATTCCATTCCTTTACTTAGATTTTTGTTTATTGGGTAGTATATGTTGTGAAATTGTTAGATATTACTTGTTACTGTACTTTCCAATGCTCGCAAAAAAAGGTAACTTATTGGTAGATGGGTAAAAATAAATAAAGCAGACATTAAATATTCCTTTGAGCATGGATTGTGTATGTGCGCCATTCAGGGTGAATGGGGAAGACAAATAATGGAAGTGCCTTTCAATGCGGCATTGTAGTAGGTGCCAGGCGCATAGGTTTGTGTCAAGAACTGCAACCTTGTTTGGTTTTTCAAGCTCAACAGTTTCCCATATGGGGGCAACTCAATATTAGGAAGGTGTTCCTAATGTTTGGTATACTCAGTGTATCTTGATTACATAAGTATTCAGCCCCCTGTCAATACATATTTGACAGCGATTACAACTCTAAGAGTTATGCAGACCTAGATTGTACAATATTTGCCCATTATTCTTTAACAAATTCTTCAAGCTCTGTCAAGTTAGTTATTGATCATTGCTAGACAGCCATTTTCAAGTCTTGCCAGAGATTTTCAAGATGATTTAAGTCAAAACTGTAACTAGGCCACTCAGGAACATTTAGTGTTGTCTTGGTAAGTAACTCCAGTGTATATTTGTCCTTGTGTTTTAGGTTATTATCCTGATGAAATGTGAATTTGTCTCCCAGTGTCTGTTGGAAAGCAGATTTAAGCAGGTTTTCCTCTAGGACTTTGTGTGTGCTTAGCTCTATTCCGTTTCTGTTTAACCTAAAAAAAAAACTTGCTACATTCTTAGAAAAAAGGGTTCCAAAACTGTTATTCGGCTGTCCCCATAGGATAACCCTTTTTGGTTCCAGGTAGAACAATTTTGGGTTCCATTGAAACCCTCTTTGGAAATGGTTGTACATGGAACCCAAAATGGTTCTACTTGGAACAAAAAGGGTTATTCCCGGAACCAACAAGGGTTCTTCAAAGGGTTCTCCAATGGGGACAGCCGAAGAACACTTTTAGGTTCTAGATAGCACCTATTTTTCTAGTCCTTGCCGATGACAAGCATGCCTATAACATGATGCAGCCACCACCATGCTTGAAAATATGAAGAGTGGTACTCAGTGATGTGTTGTGTTGGATTTGTCACAAACATAACACTTTATATTCAGGAAAAATATGTATATTTTCGACAATATTTGCAGTATTACTTTAGTGCATTATTGCAAACAGGATGCATGTTTTGGAACATTTTTATTCTGTACAGGCTTCCTTATTTTCACAAATGTAGGTCATTTAGGTTAGTATTGAGGGGTAACTACAATGTTGTTGATCCTTCCTCAGTTCTCCTATTACAACCATTAAACTCTAACTGTTTTAAAGTCACCATTGGCCTCATGTTGAAATCCCTGAGTGGTTTCTTTCCTCTCTAGCAACTGAGTTATGAAAGACACCTGTATCTTTGTAGTGACTGGGTGTATTGATATACCATCCAAAGTGTCATTAATAAATTCACCATGCTCAAAGGAATATTCGATGTCTGCTTTTTTTTATTTTTACCCATCTACCAATAGGTGCCCTTCTTTGCGAGGCATTGGAAAACCTCTGTGGTCTTTGTGGTTGAATCTGTGTTTGAAATTCACTGCTCAACTGATGGACCTTACAGATAATTGTATGTGTGGGGTACAGAGATGAGGTAGTGATTCGAAAATCATATTAAACACTATTTTTGCACACAGAGGGAGTCCATTCAACCTACGTGAATTTTTAAACACATTTTTACTCCTGAACTTATTTAGGCTTGCCAATACAAAGTGTCTGAATACTTATTGACTCAAGACATTTCAGCTTTTCATTTTTAACTCATTAGTAGAAATGTCTAGAAATATAATTCCACTTTGACATTATGAGATATTGTGTGTAAATCAGTGACACACAATCAAAATGTTATCCATTTTAAATTTAGGCTGTAACACAACAAAATGTGGACTTTGTAAAGGAGTGTGAATACTTTCTGAAGGCACTGTATGCCTCTGTAACTTTCTCACTATTCTCATTATTCACAATTCATTCAGGACTATCAGTAATCATGGTAAAATCCACATGAATATAGAAGCGTTTAGAAACATTTTCTATTCTTATTAACAATAAAAGTGACTCCAAAATGACACAATAGATTATTTACCATTCATTTCTATTGGGAACAAAATAATCTGAAACACAACCAAAACAAACAGCAGATGCATCCAACAAGTCTGTAGAGTCACAAGCTTGACGTAGTCATTACGTGCTAGGAATATGGGACACAATACTATACGTTTTGACTACTTTATAAGTGAATTTGTCCCAATACTTTTGGTCCCCTAAAATGTAGCGATTAAGTTCAAAAGTGCTGTAATTTCTAAACGGATCATATTCATTGTATCTTTTCAAATCCAAAGTGCTGGAGTACAGAGCCAAAACAACAAAATTGTCACTGTCTCAATACTTTTGGAACAGTCAATAATAATAATTATTATTATTATTAGGCTATAGTTGCCGCTCCTGATTGTGTTACCTCCAGGCCAGGATTAGAGTGCAGTCAGCCATGATGCAAATACGAGCCAGGTCTTTCTGCAACACACATGCAGGGAGAGGGGGGATGAAGGAGAGTGGGCTTTTAGGCAAAGCTGCAATGTGATGTGTATCACTCAACATGCAAAACAGTATCAGTATAACATACACTGAGTATACCAAACATTAGGAACACATTCCCTCAGAACAGCCTTAATTCGTCAGGGAATGGACTCTACAAGGTGTCGAAGGCATTCCAAAACCCACAGACACAAATAGAAGGGGGCATAACAACAGAGAGCACGTGGAGCTGTGTTGTTTTGAGGTCCTGTCCATTTCTGAGAAGGTGTAGGTTTACAGAACAACAACAGGTGGTGTAGTGCTAGGTAACAGGTGGTGTAGTGCTAGGTAAACAGGTGGTGTAGTGCTAGGTAAACAGGTGGTGTAGTGCTAGGTAACAGGTGGTGTAGTGCTAGGTAAACAGGTGGTGTAGTGCTAGGTAACAGGTGGTGTAGGGCTAGGTAAACAGGTGGTGTAGTGCTAGGTAAAAGGTGGTGTAATGCTAGGTAAACAGCTGGTGTAGTGCTAGGTAAAAGGTGGTGTAGTGCTAGGTAAAAGGTGGTGTAATGCTAGGTAAACAGGTGGTGTAATGCTAGGTAAACAGGTGGTGTAGTGCTAGGTAAACAGGTGGTGTAGTGCTAGGTAAAAGGTGGTGTAATGCTAGGTAAACAGGTGGTGTAGTGCTAGGTAACAGGTGGTGTAGTGCTAGGTAAAAGGTGGTGTAATGCTAGGTAAACAGGTGGTGTAGTGCTAGGTAACAGGTGGTGTAGTGCTAGGTAAAAGGTGGTGTAATGCTAGGTAAACAGGTGGTGTAGTGCTAGGTAAAAGGTGGTGTAGTGCTAGGTAAACAGGTGGTGTAGTGCTAGGTAACAGGTGGTGTATTGCTAGGCAGTGATGTAAAGTACTTACCGTAAATTCTGGACTATAAGCCGCAACTTTTTTCCCAGGCTTTGAACCTCGCGGCTTAAACAGTGACGCGGCTAATAAATGGATTTTTCCCGCTTTCTGTGACGTGCTCAGTTTTTTGCCGGCATGAAGCTTTCATTAGACCAATGAAATTGCCGAACAGGTTATGGTCAAACAACTTTTTTGTTTACTGTTTAGATTAAATCGGGTGCTCTCAAACTTCCCATCATTCTGATTACGGTAGTCATTTTGTCACCCTCATCAGGTCATAGACACGGAGAAATGCATATGATTCAGCTTTCAAGTTGAAGGCGATTGATCTGGCTGTTGGAAAAGGAAATAGAGCTGCTGCACGGGAGCTTGGTCTTAATGAGTCAATGATAAGACATTGGAAACAGCAGCGTGTGGAATTGACTCAGTGCAAAAAGACAACTAAAGCTTACTGCTAATTTTTTATTTTTTGTTACAAGCCGTGTTTCGTTAAAGCCTATTTATTTTTGGTACAAGCCGTGTTTCGTTAAAGCCTGTGTAAAGTTCATTTGTTTCAATGTACCGGTAGGCACCTGCGGCTTATAGACATGTGCGGCTTATTTATGTTCAAAATAATATATTTTTTAAAATTCAGTGGGTGCGGCTTATATTCAGTGCGCTTAATAGTCCGGAAATTACGGTAAGTAAAAAAACTTGAAAGTACTACTTAAGTAGTTTTTTTGGGTATCTGTACTCCACTTTACCATTTATATTTTTGACAACTTTGTACTTTTACTTCACTACATTCCTAAAGGAAATATTGTACTTTTTTTTCATACATTTTCCCAGACACCCAAAAGTTACATTTTGAAGGCTTAACAGTACAGGAAAATGGTCTAATTCACACACTTATCAAGAGAACATCCCTGGTCATCCCTACTGCATCTGATCTGGTGGACTCACTAAACACATGCTTCATTTGTAAATTACGTCTGATGGTTGGAGTGTGCCCCTGGCTATCCGTAAATAAATTTAAAAAACAAGAAAATGGTGCCATCTGGTTTGCTTAATATAAGGAATTTGAAATTATTTATACTTTTACTTTTACTTTCAATCCTTAAGTATATTTTAGCAATAACATTTACTTTTGATACTTAAGTATATTTAAAACCAAATACTTTTGGACTTTTACTGAAGTAGGATTTTACTGGGTGACTTTCACTTTTACTTGAGTCTTTTATTAAGGTATCTTTACTTTTACTCAAGTATGACATTTGGGGACTTTTTCCACCACTGCTGCTAAGTAACAGGAGTGTAATGCTCTGTAACAGGAGTGTAGTGCTAGGTGACAGGAGTGTAGTGCTAAGTGACAGGAGTTTCAGTGGAGCAGAAGAAGTCGCACCACACACAACAATTAAACACACACACATTTAGCCCTAACACACAGGGTCAAACGTCCATATACATGTAGCCAACTATGGTCATGCATGTACACACCATGCGCAAACACACACACACACACACACACACACACACACACACACACACACACACACACACTGACCTGAGGACGAAAGCGCAGGTTGTCTGTCCCAGGACATATTCAGGACCCACTTCTCCAAATTCTCATGGCACACACCTCACAAACTTCAGAATAGGATTTCTTTTCTGCAAAGGATGTAACAGCAAGGATACGAAGACATTAGTAACACTACAATGCTGAGGTTGCTTAAACTATTTTTTTATTTTTTATTTAACTAGGCAGGTCAGTTAAGAACAAATTCTTATTTACAATGGCCAGATGTGATACAGCCAGGAATCGAACCAGGGACTGTAGTGACGCCTCTTGCACTGAGATGCAGTGCCTTAGACCGCTGCGCCACTCGGGAGCCCAAAATATTAGTTTAAGTCTTCCTGAACACAGACTTTCAATTCAATTTTGTTGGTAAGAATGCTACTAAGGGATAACGTGTAAATGCCAATCATGTAACTAGACACATTACATTTTTTAACTGCAGCTTTTTCAACGTTAATCACTCTTACCTGTCTGGGGCTGACTATGACACTGTTTCCTGAGCCCACTGGTTTAGGATGACCCATGATTTTGATGCCTTCTGACCTTTGACCCTCTTGCGTCTGCTCCGGTTGCTACGATGTCATCAGTAATTTGTTGCAACGTTATGTATTTAAGGTTGCCTATTCGTACTGGCCATTTTTGCACTAGCAAAACTAGTCCTTCCATTCAGCCAAGGTATAGCTAGCTAGCCTGCCTGTTACCTTAGCATGTGGTTGCAAAGATCAACTTAATAGCCAGTAAGCTACATCACGGTAGAGAGTTAACTTCCACCAGAGACAACTGTAACAATGTAGCTAACATTGAGATGGAGGTTTTTTTATGTGTCATGGTATTTATCCCTGTAGTTTAATTCCATACAGTGGTTTATTTTCCACTGTATTCCGCCGATCACCAGTAGCCTACAGGCTTCCATTCACTCTGTGCCTGACAAAACAATATGTATAGGCATGTATTTTTCATCTAGACAGTCCATGCAATGAAACCTCTAGTGCAAACCTTTCTTTTGATCACTTTTGTTCATTTACCATGCTTTCCATGCTGTCTATTCTGCACTAGTGTAGCAGCCCCAGCAGGAGGCAGCACATCCATACCCCAAAGCCAGGCAGGCAGAGGTGTATAGAAGAACCTTCTCCTGACTGAGGACATGCTCAACTTTTGCACTAGATAACTACAGGGACACCAAACGTGTCAATAAGTCAGATTTGACAGTTGCATTACACATTTTTGGATGGATGTATCAATGTACTGGTCACGACATGGAAACAATGTCGTGACCACGACATGGAAACAATGTTGATTCAACCAGTGTGTGCCCAGTGGGAAATTTCATATTGCCCTCACAGCACAACAACCAGTCCTAACAGTGGCATCACAGCAGCTCTGATTTTAGCTACAGTGAGGTCCTGAAGTATTGTGACAGTGACACATTTTTTGTTGTTTTGACTCTGTTCTCCACCATTTTGGATTTGAAATAATACAATGACTGACTGTCAGCTTTAATTTGAGGTTTGAACCGTTTAGAAATTACATCCCTTTTTGTACTTAGTCGCCCCATTTTAGGGGACCAAAAGTATTGGAACAAATTCACTTATATGTGTATTAAAGTAGTAAAAAGTGTAATATTTGGTCCCATATTCCTAGCACTCAATGATTACATCAAGCTTGAACATTATACTCCCAAGACATTCAAATCTCTCACCATTACAATAACAGAGGAGGTTAGCGTTTTTGGGGGGGAGCATGATATTTATGCCTCTGTCACTTTCTCACTCATCATTATTCACAATTCATTGAAGAATTCATTGAAGAACGTATCAAGACTGTTTCAAGGACAGCTTTTTTCCATGTACGTAACATTGCAAAAATCAGAAACTTTCTGTCCAAAAATGATGCAGAAAAATTAATCCATGCTTTTGTTACTTCGAGGTTGGACTACTGCAATGCTCTACTTTCCGGCTACCCGGATAAAGCACTAAATAAACTTCAGTTAGTGCTAAATACGGCTGCTAGAATCCTGACTAGAACCAAAACATTTGATCATTTGATCAAGGGCTGATTTCAAGGTTTTACTGCTAACCTACAAAGCATTACATGCGCTTGCTTCTACCTATCTTTCCGATTTGGTCCTGACGTACATACCTACACGTACGCTACGGTCACAAGACGCAGGCCTCCTAATTGTCCCTAGAATTTCTAAGTAAACAGCTGGAGGCAGGGCTTTCTCCTATAGAGCTCCATTTTTATGGAATGGTCTGCCTACCCATGTGAGAGATGCAGACTCGGTCTCAACCTTTAAGTCTTTACTGAAGACTCATCTCTTCAGTAGGTCCTATGATTGAGTGTAGTCTGGCCCAGGAATGTGAAGGTGAACGGAAAGGCTCTGGAGCAACAAACCGCCCTTGCTGTCTCTGCCTGGCCGGTTCCCCTCTCTCCACTGGGATTCTCTGCCTCTAACCCTATTACAGGGGCTGAGTCACTGGCTTATTGGTGTTCTTCCATGCCGTCCCTAGGAGGGGTGCGTCACTTGAGTGGGTTGAGTCACTGACGTGGTCTTCCTGTCTGGGTTGGCGCCCCCCCTTGGGTTGTGCCGTGGCGGAGATCTTTTTGGGCTATACTCGGCCTTGTCTCAGGATGGTAAGTTGGTGGTTGAAGATATCCCTCTAGTGGTGTGGGGGCTGTGATTTGGCAAAGTGGGTGGGGTTATATCCTTCCTGTTTGGCCCTGTCCGGGGGTATCATCGGATGGGGCCACAGTGTCTCCTGACCCCTCCTGTCTCAGCCTCCAGTATTTATGCTGCAGTAGTTTATGTGTCAGGGGGCTAGGGTCAGTCTGTTATATCTGGAGTATTTCTCCTGTCTTATCCGGTGTCCTGTGTGAATTTAAATATGCTCTCTCTAATTCTCTCTTTCTCTCTTTCTCTCTTTCTTTCTTTCTCTCTCTCGGAGGACCTGAGCCCTAGGACCATGCCTCAGGACTACCTGACATGATGATTCCTTGCTGTCCCCAGTCCACCTGGCCATGCTGCTGCTCCAGTTTCAACTGTTCTGCCTGCGGCTATGGAACCCTGACCTGTTCACCGGACGTGCTACCTGTCCCAGACCTGCTGTTTTCAACTCTATAGAGACAGCAGGAGCGGTAGAGATACTCTCAATGATCGGCTATGAAAAGACAACTGACATTTACTCTTGAGGTGCTGACTTGTTGCACCCTCGACAACTACTGTGATTATTATTATTTGACCATGCTGGTCATTTATGAACATTTGAACATCTTGGCCATGTTCTGTTATAATCTCCACCCGGCACAGCCAGAAGAGGACTGGCCACCCCTCATAGCCTGGTTACTCTCTAGGTTTCTTCCTAGGGTTTGGCCTTTCTAGGGAGTTTTTCCTAGCCACCGTGCTAGGGGTTTTAGGCTGGGTTTCTGTACAGCACTTTGAGATATTAGCTGATGTAAGAAGGGCTATATAAATAAATTTGATTTGATTTGATTCAGGATTATCCGTAATCATGATAGCATTCACGTTAATGTAGAAGTCTTTAGAAACATATTGTATTCTTATTTACAATAAAAGTGACTCCGAAATGACACAATACATTGTTTACAATTCATTTCTATTGGGCAGAACATAGCTTTGATAAGCTGATGATCACGGAGGGTTGAATTGTAAATGTTAAGATGTAGGTCACACAACGCTGATGAATAACAATGACCCTCTTTGCCATTCTGTGGCTATTTAAAGTCTGAGACTGGCTAGCTTATTTAGCGCTCAGCATGGTTTATTTGATTTGCAATAATAAACTATATCAACCGAATCAACAAAAAAGCACTAGTATATCAATAAAATATGCTTAATGACCAACCCCCCCCCCCCCCCCCCCCCCCCCCCCCAAATGCAGATGATTCATTCTGATTGTTGCATTAATTAAAAAACCTTTAGGTAATGGTGATGTATTATTCATCTAACGATGTGAATGTTCATTTGCTGGAGGCTGCATTTATGAGCGCTGAAAGCATCCACGCCGACCGTTTTCTTGTCAGGTTCTCATTGTGTTAGGAGGAAGCCTCTGCCTTAGACACAGACAGATGTGTCTGCTGTGGTGATGATGGAGAGAAGCACTCAGTCATTCTGTCTGTCAGAAAGACCACAACTCAGGCGCAGTGGTTTGATTGTTTGTCGAGACCCTAAAAGCAAAGGGGGCTGCACAAAGTGTATATACATGTACAGTTGACGTCAGAAGTTTACATACACCTTAGCCAAATACATTTAAACTCAGTTGTTCACAATTCCTGACATTTAATCCTAGTAAAAATTCCCTGTCTTAGCTCAGTTAGGATCACCACTTTATTTTAAGAACGTGAAATGTCAGAATAATAGTAGAGAGAATTATTTATTTCAGCTTTTATTTATTTCATCACATTCCCAGTGGGTCAGAAGGTTACATACACTCAATTCGTTTTTGGCAGCATTGCCTTTAAATTGCTTAACTTGGGTCAAACGTTTCGGGTAGCCTTTCACAAGCTTCCCACAATAAGTTGGGTGAATTTTGGCCCATTCCTCCTGACAGAACTGGTGTAGCTGAGTCGGGTTTGGAAGTATGCTTGGGGTCATTGTCCATTTGGAAGACCCATTTGCGACCAAGCTTTAACTTCCTGACTGATGTCTTGAGATATTGCTTCAATATATCCACAGAATTTTCCTTCCACATGAATCCATCTATTTTGTGATGTGCACCAGTCCCTCCTGCCGCAAAGCACCCCCACAACATGATGCTGCCACCCCCGTGCTTCACGGTTAGGATGGTGTTCTTCGGCTTGCAAGCATCCCCCTTTACCTCCAAACATAACGATGGTCATTATGGCCAAACAATTTTTGTTTCATCAGACCAGAGGACATTTCTCCAAAAACTACGATCTTTGTCCCCACGTGCAGTTGCAAACCGTAGTCTGGCTTTTTTATGTCGGTTTTGGAGCAGTGGCTTCTTCCTTGCTGAGTGGCCTTTCAGGTTTTGTCGATATAGGACTCGTTTTACTGTGGATATAGATACTTTTGTATCTGTTTCCCCCAGCATCTCCACAAGGTCCTTTGCTGTTGTTCTGGGATTGATTTGCACTTTTCGCACCAAAGTACGTTCATCTCTAGGAGACCTTAGCGGTATGACGGCTGCGTGGTCACATGGTGTTTATACTTGCGTACTATTGTTTGTACAGATGAATGTGGTACCTTCAGGCATTTGGAAATTGCTCCCAAGGATGAACCAGACTTGTGGAAGGCTACAATTTTTTGGGGAGGTCTTGGCTGATTTATTTAGATTTTACCATGATGTCAAGCAAAGAGGCACTAAGTTTGAAGGTATACCTTGAAATACATCCACAAGTACACCTCCAATTGACTCAAGTGATCAGAAGCTTATAAAGCCATGAGATAATTTTCTGGAATTTTCCAAGCTGTTTAAAGGCACAGTCAACTTAGTGTATGTAAACTTCTGACCCACTGGAATTGTGATACAGTGAATTATAAGTGAAATAATCTGTCTGTAAACAATTGTTGGAAAAATGACTTGTGTCATGTACAAAGTAGATGTCCTAACCGACTTGCCAAAACTATAGTTTGTAAACAAGAAATTTGTGGAGTGGTTGAAAAACGAGTTCTAATGACTCCAACCTAAGTGTATGTAAACTTCCGACTTCAACTGTAAATATGTATACACATAGCATTAAATTATCTGTAGCTGTGTAGAAGTCAAAAAGCACTGGTAAAAGAATGGCCAGAAGCACAGAAATAAACTAGACCGATGTTAGTGAGGAAACAAAACCTGATCTCTCTGCCTTCTCTCTTTGCCCGCTGAGTGAAATTTGAATATATGACTGATCTGCTGACAGGGAGAAGGCTGATCCTGCGGTTCCCGTGATAGGACAGGTATTACACCATGGCTCTCAGTAGTCTGCCTCAGCAGATTGGGTGCTCACTTAATTAGGCAAGGATTATTAAGGGCCAAATTCACTCATTTACATGAATTGTATCATAAATACAAGCTGGCTGCCTGCTTTTGGAGGGAGCTTTAAGAGTAAGTATTAAGAATCTCCAGGCTGCTTCATGGAAAAGACTTGCTCTAGGCTTCTGGCTTGAGGTTTCACACCAGAAAGCCCTATTCCCCTAGGAGGTGTGTGCTGTTTTTGTGGGCACAGACTTTACCCATGTTTAATCCAAAGAAACCAAGATGAAAGGGCTTGATTTACATTTAATTCAGAATATGCTAATGCTGTATGCTAGTAGTGTCCCAGTCCAAACATTCAGTACAAGACACAATGCAACTCACAGTACACCCCAGTGATAACCTGCATTGTCATTTAAATTAGTTGAATGTAATTTTTCCCTTCGATTTTCCTCCCCCATCCAAAATCCATATATTAGTACTGAAGTGTATTTTCATTCCATATTACGTAAAGCGATATCCAGTAGCCAGTAATTATTTTCAGTTGGTTACTACTAGGGCATAATGTCAGACTAGATCTCTTCCCCGTAATCTTGATCAGAGAGTGATTGGGCATTACGTCTGGCTTTATTACCCAGGACCGTTATTACCCAGGACCTTTATTACCCAGGACCTGCATCTATTTAACAGTATTATTCACAGTTAGTGCTATTGCCAGGCCAACCAGCAGTAGAGGCAATCCCCACTGGGCACGTACCCGGGCTGTGCTCATCCCTGCCAATCCATCCCCAGAGCATACTATCCCTGGCTGGTGCACCTCCAGACATCACATACAGCTACACAGCCTCCACACCATTTGCATAGACGTATTTTAATAGCCATGGGAATAGCACCTTTTGAGTTTTTATCCTCAACCTAGCCTAAGGTTAGGTTATCATTAGGTAATAACCTAATAGAAGCGTTGAGGTATTTTTGGTTAGAATCTGTACTGTACTACCGACGATGGCAGGAATAGGAAGAGGACAGAGGCTATTATCTGCGCTCTGGCCTTGTTTTGTCCAGACCCTACTTAGTAAGATCCATTATTAGACGTAATTAGTCTAGGTGCCCATGTTCTTCAGGTCCTCAGTCAGAATCAAATGATTTCAGATTATGGTCGGAAAATGAATGCCAGACATTGTTTTTATATTTATTTTCAGAGAATAAGCTAGGCGATCATTTCATTTACACTCTGTTCTAACCTCAGACAGAAATTAAGTAATAGATGAATGTGCATCGGTGGAATTTGCTTTCCTAACTGCAAGACGGCTGCGTTTATACTGAGATAACCTTTCGTTCCTTAGAGTTAATTAACCTCGCTTTAGTTCAAATGCTCAGAGCAGGGAATCTGGAGTAAAAGGCTGGTGATTGCTGAGCCATGTCGATCGTTCAGATACTTTAGTAAACTCATGAGAATCTTAGCATCGATTTGTTATCACACCGCAACTGACGGAATTGTTTCAGGATGAAGTTTTCAATGGATTTAGTGGGGATAGTGTCATAGCCATGTAGTTTCAGGTTATTACGTGCCAAGCCTCCCCATGGATATGTCCTCCTGGTTCTTGGCAACGGTTAACCTTTATGGTGTTATTACCCTATCTCTTCCCTACATATCACTGTAATTGTTTCACTCGTTTCACCATTACCCTATCTCTTATTTATGTATACTGGAATAATTCTCATTGTTTGTATAGTATGACGTTGAGCTAGAAGATCTCTGATGTTATTGACACATGTCCTGATTCTTGAGGACTGGGTTTTGTAGATTTTGTCAAACTCATTTTCTCAAACTCATTTGTTGAGCACGCACATGATGTCCTCATTTAATTCAGTCTATGTTGTTTGGTAGGACAGAGCCAGGTGTATAGAAGATGCACATTTATTTGCTAAAGGAAATGCCCTGAAGTCTTCATTTGAGATAATATACAATAAACAAGGCTTTGATTGTGCGCTAGATTAGAAGCCATACACCACCAGCAAGGCCTTGACATTGACATGCATTATCGCGATGGCCCTTCTCCTCCCTCCTGTCCTTTCCTGCTCCCTGCTCTGGCCATTGTTACAGATTGCTCCTATATCATTGCAGGCACCGTTGCTTTGATTTATTGGCCCTGCAGCAGTCTTGATTCCCCTCATTAGCTTGTTCATTACCCTGTCGGTCATTTCATCACCTGCCATATTGTACGTCAAGGTCTCTTACCGAGCAGGTGGTGCTGGGAGTGCTCGTGTGTGGCCACTGTGATAGATACCTCGTCTTCACATTTTTGATCCATTGGTTTCAGTTACTTTTGTAATATAGAACTGCGTTGATTTGACAGTTACAAACTAACTGATAGATAACGTGATTGCAACTAGACAATGGTGTCTTCATTATTTGGGGTCTGTTGTTCTAGTAGGATACCGCAGGCTTGTCTTGTCTGCTGTTTGCAAACTGCATCCCAGTTCAAATCCCCTCAATCCCATCAACCATAACCAGGTCAGGCAAACCCCCTCGATATTCATTTAGCTAATCGTTTACAGTGGGACCTTGTATGGACTGGTGGGAGGGGTTGTGTGTCTGTTGTAAATGCAAAGCAAGAAGCTTTCAATACATCTTCAAATTACCTAATGCCTCTTTAATCTAACCCAGTTCTCTATTCATGGTGCTCACTGATTACCAACACCAACATCCAGTCAGCCATCTCAAGGTTAAATGCAAGATCCTGCCTGCTTTGTTTTCAGGCATTCTAACATACTAGTCTTCATCAAAATATTTATTGTACAGGGCTTTTTCACAGTATTCTTTTTTGTTTTGTTCCTACACTGAGCCCTCTTTCTTGGCCAGCACCATGTTAGTGGTGAAGCTCCGTTACATCATAATTGTGTGTGGTCAGTAGCTCATAAGAATAACGTGATCATTCACTTCTCTTGATGGTCTCATAGATAGGAGGACATGAGTGTTATCTTAAAGAAGACATACAGTAGTCCTCTTTTGTTTGTTTCTCCAGATTGATTTTAGAACTGGCTTTTATTCTAATCAACAGAATACATGAATCTATTCAATGTTTTTTGTCTAGTGTTTCAGAGGCCTCTACCTTATTTAGACGGTCATTCGTCTCACATCAACACAACTTTCAAAATGGAGGGGATGTTGTATGTCTGGCCTTGTCAAGTGTTGTTATGCAGTCATATGAGTGAGTCAGTATGTGAGTCATATGAGTGAGTCAGTATGTGAAAAGCATCATCCACCTCTCACTTCTATTTTAGGTGGTAATTTGTGTTGAAATTACCAGAGGATTTGGACAGACTGCTGGGTTATTTGCAAAAACATTTTGTTTTGAAGTATTCATGAGAATTGGTTTAATTTTTTTTTTAATAATTCTCTATTTTTTTTATTTGTACTTAAATCTGTTTCTTTGAGGTTTCCGTCAATCTGCCAAGTGGCTTTATTAAAAGCAGAATTAGCCTGATTTTGTACATTTATTCAAGATGCACACAATTTGACGCACACAGAATTGGTTATGTCTGGGTGAGTTGAGCTCTCAGTCCCAGACCCAATTTCTCCAACAATGAAGCTAAGGGTTCTGCTTGGAGGACTTAATGGGATTAGAGAAAGGGCTGCTAACCCAGAATTTAGGTATAAAGTGTTTAAGACCGGCCCTGAGTTAATGAGGGCTCCTCTCATACATGAGGACGAGCGGGACTTGTGTGTTCCCTATGGCGACGGTAGGGACCGTGAGGTCACGGATTTTAGTGAATTGTATTCTGAATGTACATCAATCAGGGTTTAGACCCAGGCACAGTACTATTGCAACAACATTAGTTCTTAATGATATTGACAATGCTTTAGCAGCCAAAATTAATTGTGCTGCCGTGTTTGTGGACTTGTCAAAGGCTTTTGACACAGTTGAACATTCTATTTTATTGAGTAAGTTGTCCTCAATAGGTCTGGGCACTGACACCTGGACGTGGTTTCAGAACTACCTTGGTAATAGAACTCAGGCTATTGTGACAGAGGGGGTCAAATCTGAATACATAAAGGGGTACCCCAGGGTTCAATTCTGGGGCCACTATTGTATATAAATAACATTGGAAATACTGTGAAAAATTGTAATATACATTTTTATGCTGACGATACGTTGTACTCTGTTGCACCATCTGTAAACCAAGCCTTTTCACATTCACAGACTGATTTCCAAGTACTACAGAAATCACTCTTGGATTGTACCACCTTTTTCTCCCCAATTTTGATCTTGTCTCATTGCTGCAACTCCCCAATGGTCACGGGCGGCGAGGGTCGTGTCATGCGTCCTCCGAAACATGACCCGCCTAACTACACTCCTTAATACCCGCCCACTTAACTCGGAAGCTAGCCGCACTATTGTGTCGGAGGAAACATCATTCAACTGATGACCGAGGTCAGCCTGCAGGTGCCCGGCCCGCCACAAGGAGTCTCTAGAGCGCGATGAGCCAAGTAAAGCCCCCCCGGCCAGACAATCCCCTAACTCGGACGACACTGTGCCAATTGTGCACCGCCCTATGGGACTCCCGAACACGGCCGGTTGTGACACAGCCCGGAATCGAACCCGGGTCTGTAGTGACGCATCTAGCACTGCGATACAGTGCCTTCAACTGCTGCACCACTTGGTAGGCCCTTAAGTTAGTACTTAATACAAACAAAACAAAATACATGATATTTTCTAGGTCCCGTAACTTAGATTTAAGTGACCTTGAAATTACTAGCCTGAACGGAACACAAATTGAACGAGTTCCCTCTTATAAATATCTTGATATCTGGCTAGATGATAAATTGGTATTTCAAATGCATGTTACTCAGCTGGTAAAATGTGATTATTTTACAGAAATAGAGCATGTCTATTGTTTGATACTAGAAAGGAAGTTGTCCGGGCCACTTTTATGTCTGTTTTAGATTATTTATTTATTTAACCTTTATTAAACTAGGCAAGCAAGTAAAGAACAAATTCTTATTTACAATGACGGCCTACCAGAAGGCAAAAGGCCTCCTGCGGGGACGGGGGATTAAAATACACACACATCACAACGAGAGAGACACCACGTAAAGAGACCTAAGACGACAACATTACGGAGATATAATCTGTATGCACGCAGCAGCTTCCACACTTAAACCTCTAGATGCTTTTTTTCCATTATGCCCTTAGATTCATTACTGGTGATCGTTTTAGAACTCACCATTGTGTATTGCATCAAAAGGTGTGTTGGGCCTCTGTATGTAAGAAGAGAGTAGCGTTCCCTTTTGTTTATTAAACAAAGTGCGCCTGCAGAAACTTCCAATATATCTGACGACACTCGTCAAGGTCAAAACAATAGAATACTGTACAAGAGCACAAGATTGGATAATGCTAGTGGTTCCAAGGGTGGCTTCCTATTTAGGGAGAGTTGCTTTGGGTTTTTGCTCCACAGATGTGGAATGTGTTGCAGGGGAGGCTTAGGCCTGAAGGTGTTGCATGGGAGGCTCGAACGTGTTGCAGGGGAGACTCAGGCTTGAATGTGTTGCAGGGGAGGCTCAGGCTTGAATGTGTTGCAGGGGAGACTTAGGATTGAATGTGTTGCAGGGCAGGCTCAGGCTTGAATGTGTTGCAGGGGAGGCTTAAGATTGAATGTGTTGCAGGAGGGCTCAGGCTTGAATGTGTTGCATGGGAGGCGTAATATTGAATGTGTTGCAGGAGAGCCTTAATATTGAATGTGTTGCAGGGAAGGCTCAGGCTTAAATGTGTTGCATGGGAGGCTTAATATTGAATGTGTTGCAGGGTAGGCTTAAGATTGAATGTGTTGCAGGGTAGGATTAAGCTTGAATGTGTTGCAGGGCAGGCTCAGGCTTGAATGTGTTGCAGGGGAGGCTTAAGATTGAATGTGTTGCAGGAGGGCTCAGGCTTGAATGTGTTGCATGGGAGGCGTAATATTGAATGTGTTGCAGGAGAGCCTTAATATTGAATGTGTTGCAGGGAAGGCTCAGGCTTAAATGTGTTGCATGGGAGGCTTAATATTGAATGTGTTGCAGGGTAGGCTTAAGATTGAATGTGTTGCAGGGTAGGCTTAAGCTTGAATGTGTTGCAAAGGAGGCTTAGGCTTAAATGTGTTGCATGGGAGGCTTAAGATTGAATGTGTTGCCAGGGAGGCTCAGGCTTGAATGTGTTGCATGAGAGGCTTAATATTGAATGTGTTGCAGGGGAGTCTTAATATTGAATGTGTTACATGGGAGACTCAGGCTTGAATGTGTGGCATGAGAGGCTCAGGCTTGAATGTGTTGCATGGGTGGCTTAAGATTGAATGTGTTGCATGGGAGGCTCAGGCTTGAATGTGTTGCATGGGCGGCTTAAGATTGAATGTGTTGCATGAGAGGCTCAGGTTTGAATGTGTTGCATGAGAGGCTTAATATTGAATGTGTTGCAGGGGAGTCTTAATATTGAATGTGTTACATGGGAGACTCAGGCTTGAATGTGTGGCATGAGAGGCTCAGGCTTGAATGTGTTGCATGGGTGGCTTAAGATTGAATGTGTTGCATGGGAGGCTCAGGCTTGAATGTGTTGCATGGGCGGCTTAAGATTGAATGTGTTGCATGAGAGGCTCAGGCTTGAATGTGTTGCATGAGAGGCTTAATATTGAATGTGTTGCAGGGGAGTCTTAATATTGAATGTGTTACATGGGAGACTCAGGCTTGAATGTGTGGCATGAGAGGCTCAGGCTTGAATGTGTTGCATGGGTGGCTTAAGATTGAATGTGTTGCATGGGAGGCTCAGGCTTGAATGTGTTGCATGGGCGGCTTAAGATTGAATGTGTTGCCAGGGGAGGCTCAGGATTGAATGTGTTGCCAGGGAGGCTCAGGCTTGAATGTGTTGCGGAGGAGGCTTAGGATCGAATGTGTTGCATGCGAGGCTTAAGTTTGAATGTGTTTCACAAATAAAGTGCCTCTTGGAAAGTCTAGGGTATGTTTTTCCTGCTCCCAGACTGTGTAATGGCGTTCACACTAGAGCCCAGACATTGATACAATACTATCAAGGAAATGTACAACAGAAGTCTGAGACCCTAGCAGTGCTGTATGAGTTGGTCTCCACAAATGGAGAGTGAGGACTGCTGTCTTGATCCATGCTCCATGCACTCATTGTTGTTGTCCCCCCATGAACATGCTGTTCTACTGTACGTGCTCCCTCTAATGAATTCAGGAAAAGGCACATTTTTCTGGCCTTTAAATGTCCCTTTCCTGGTTATAACATTTTAGCATCATAGCGTTTAGTGTTTATACATACACCTATTTGTTGGATAAAATGCAGATTGTTTTGAGTTTTATCTGTATGCACTGAGTATAGGCTAGTTATTTATTGTATAATGTACACATGTTGACATGCAATAGCAGAACTGACCTGCTCCTGCTGAGTTGGTTGCAGCGATGTAACATTTTTACCGTGTATATGTCCCTAAGGTGAGAATTTGGTTAATTTGCCCTGTGACAATCTGTCCTTTGAGTAGCTCTTTTGTTTTAAGCGACATCAAAAAAATACTTCCAACACCCTATTCAGTAAGCTTCTCGTGCCGTCGACTGACTCTGTGAGGTTAGGCTAAAAGATGAATGGATTTCTCATGACAATGAGAAGTAACAAGCAAACTAGTCAGTCTGTGGTGGTTTCTCTTCTTCTATCAGAAAGTAGTCGTGTGTGTCTACCACTTCAAGATCTGAGGTCAGGATATTATACATTATTTATAATATTTTCTATGTTGTGTAACTGTTGCTTTTGTCTAAAGCGTCTCCTCTCTATAGGTCCTGCAACTCTATTTGTTTGTCATTTTATCAACTCCAAGTGGTATCGCTGTCTTCGCTTCGCTTGTCTTCATTACCGCACACATTTTAGAATCAGTGACATTAATCTTCTTAGCGATTGTTGCAATAATATCTAGTTCATTGCAGCTGGTTTTCAATTGTGTGCTTGGATGACTAATTGCTAGAGTGTATAGAAGGCATCTGCAGAGCGCCTCCTGGTATCGGCACACGGCGATCCCGATCATGGCAAGTATCAATATCAATATGGTAAATAAGCATTTATATTTCGCACACTGCAGACTCCTATGTTTATAAGGAATAATTAATTGTGGCTAAAACTGTAGTTTCACTGACAAGGACAGTAAGGGTGGTTAGTATAGGCTAGTAAATTAACCAGTTGTCTTCCCCAACTTCAGTCTGTGGTCAAGATTGTAATCTAGTGTGGATTGTTCCAATTGATGAGAAGACGTGCAGTTGTTCATATTCACGTCTGGTGTCTGCCAATGAATTAATCAGGGGAACAAAGACACAGTAATCACTGTTTTAACATTCACTCATTACATTAAGTGATGGGTAATTTGTGTTTGTTTCTAGAAATGATTAGACCTTTTAGAGACATGGAAATATCCCCCTGGTGTCAGCAATATTTGCATTTAATCTTATTGGAGATGTTCATTTTTAATCTTGAATTTAACCATTTAATAGGTAACTGTTGCCTATATCATTATCCTTAGATGTGGGACTTTTGCAGCTGTGACTAGGCAGTAATTGTAAAACCATATGCCTAATGGGCTCCCAAGTGGCGCAGTGGTCTAAGGCACTGCATCTCAGTGAAAGAGGCATCATTACAGTCCCTGGTTCGAATCCAGGCTGTATCACATCCGGCTGTGATTGGGAGTCCCATAGGGCGGTGCACAATTGGTCCAGCGTCGTCCGGGTTTGGCCGGGGTAGGCTGTCATTGTAAGTAAGAATTTGTGGAGAAAGAGTGTAAAAATGGAGAAAGAGTGTATAGAATCTAATTATACAAGATTTCTGATGTTCAGAGGTGCAATATTGTGAGGGCCTGGATATTGCAAGTCACTTTGGATGTTTTCCATGGAATTCTTGTTGGGGGGCACAGATCATGTGAGGTGGTTGAAGTCCCATTCATTACATGTTGTGTATTTAACCCTCTGTTTCCCCTCATGTCCTTGTCAGAGATTGTTTGTGGTTATGTGTTTGTGTATTTTGTATTGGTGAGCGACGGGTTATTTTACCCGTAATTTTTTTATGTACGTTGGTTTTTGGAGTTTGTTTTATCTAAATGAAAAGACTCCAGTTACACCAAGTTGGTTTCTCCTGCGCCTGACTTCCCTGCCACCTACACACACGACAATGACAGGGAGGTTTGGGATGTTCTGTTGAAGCTTCTGTGTAAATGAAATGGCCTCTGTGGGTTTGCTCCCGCAAAGTGGACTGGGTAGACCAGAAATCTGTTATGTTTCCGGGAAGGTCTAACATCTTAAAGCCCTTGTAATTAGAAATGGACTGTTTCTTCTGACAGTTCTGTCAGGCCGGGACTGTGGCTCTGTAGTGTACACACTGATATTGTCACACGGTTATTAAAAATATAGCCCGTTGCAAACAAACCAACTGTCACCACTATGTTCTGACCAGAAAAGCATTAACATGGGATTAGGTGAGTGTCCATCCTAGTCTTTCTTACCACACAGACTAGATTTCTGTTTTTCTGCATAGCACAGCAGCAGAGGCCATCCGTCTCTCATGGTTTTCTATAAAGGAGGGGCTCCAGCCTGACCTCTTGTCATCAACTCTGACCCATGTTGGAATGTTAAGGCAGCTGTGTTGTGTTCTCAGTAATGTGGGGGTCTGTGTTTGTGAGGTCAAATCATAAAGGTACAGAGGCATGCTCTCCTGTGTGGCTCCACGCTGGTTTAACCACAGCACATTCGCTCCCCAGGACTGAGAGAAATGGTATTCATTAGAAAGCATTTCTCTTTACCCATAAACTGGAACCATGTTTAAGGAAATTGGAAAAGTGAGAGAGCAGCGTTGGTTTTATGGTCAGAATAAAAAAGTGAATTTGTTGAATCCCTGTGCAGAATGAAACCAACAAAACCAACAATTGTTATTTATCCCCATTAGGTATGAAGCATGTTGCGGTCCTTATATACCTCTGAAGTATTTCAGTATAAGTTATGTGTGCTGTTGTGTTGTAAAAACGACAAGGCAGAGGGATAGCCATTTAGTTGTGCAATGCAAGTTATTGTCCAAACTGTTACACATTAATACATGTTTAGTTAACTTCGAATCATGCAGGATTGAAATGACTCCAGGCACTAATCTAAATTATACTGTGAGGCAGATCACAAAACCTCCCGGGCCAAGCCAGTGTGTGTGTGAGTGGTTGTGTCACAGGGTTGTGTACCCCTCCGGTGGAGACGAGGACCGTAAATGAGCCCTGGGGTGGAGACGAGGACCGTAAATGAGCCCTGGCTCCCAATAAGACAGTTTGAGGAAAATATCATTCTCTCGCAATTATTGACTGTCAGCCAGGGAAGAGCAGGTCAACTGAACTACTCAGTGGGGAGAGTGTCCTTGTTTATTAGTCCAAATTTTGATTGTGTAGTAACTGACAATTGCAAATGGCTCTGAGAACAATTGAGAGACAAGAGTTTGGTCCAGGAAATTCCATACTGCTTATTTGCTGCTGTCTATCGGCCACCATGGAGAAAAACTATGTCTTAGTAAAAATCAAAAAACTGCTTCTCAGGAAGAGTTGGACTGCTGTGAAATATTGCCTTTCTGTGCCATCTCTTTCTAACTCAACCCTCTATTCCCTTTACCAGATTTTCTTATCTCTTGATGCTCAGTGCGTTTTCTTAAACATGTTGGTGTGTTTTTTTCTCCTTACGGTGTCTTAATGAAGCTGGTTGCTATTCCGCCTTTGATATGCTAACAACCAGACAACATGGAGACGTCATCATCCTGAGACATGAGATGACCAGATGTTCACCAGCCAGTCTGGTATTTGTCAATCTGAATTTGATATTCATGGCCTGGTGTCTGTTGGTTGGGGCACTGCCTCAAGCCAAACGACACATACAGGCCTCCCATGTACAGCAACGGACGATGCTAGCTGTATGCTTATGGTGGATTGCTTATTTGTTGCATATCATAGTGATAACGTGATTAATGTTTAATGTGCTGACGTCTTTGAATAGGTAATGATGCGAGGGACACTTGCACTGTTAAAATTCACTCAAGTGTTTCTCTTGGTCAGGATGTAATATCCGTTAGGTGTATGGAATACACAGATTGAATTATTCAGACATTAGCTCCAAAGCCTACATTAACTTTGTCCCCTCGCGGGACTGGCGGGCTTATTTCAGCCAACCAGATAAGGGCTGGTGTGTGGAGGAAGTGAAGAGACACCAGTGCTGTTCCCTTGGGAACCTTGTACTCCTGAACAGATGTTGTTACAGCCAACCAATGATAAACCACAACATGGCCATTACAGTACAGGTTTATGTCCTGTACTTTACAGGCAAACCAGTCAGAGAACATCTCAACACAGGTTATGGCCATTTCAATAGACCATTTTTTCTTCTTCATTTCATACATTTTGAAAGGCATCTTTGTTTGAGCAATATCTAGAGAATGTGAACTCATAACCTAACGTATAATTTTAACAGCGATTTATCATGTCCCTTCCTAGCTTTGAGTTGGCGAGCTCTCTGACGTGCTCTATATTCTTTACAATTGAACGCACATCTTATCTCTGTGTGAAAAATGGCAAAACCGCCAACGGAAGCACTATCAGCCCAATCGGTTACGAACGTTCCTTTTAACTTTAATGCGTTTCCTTGGAGGGAGCTGCTTTAAGGGCTTCTCTCCGGTCATGCGGGGGAGTGTAATACGGGCGGCGGCCCGGTTGCATAACCGCGGAACGCTGAGAGGGATGGACAGAGTGGCCGCGGTGACTGCAGGTTAATAGAAGGTTAGTATGTACCATATCGTACTGTGATGTCTGCCCTGTGAGCGTCTCAAACAACGCTCTCTGTAATCCCTGCCACCCTTCATCGGCCATGAAGATTAATCCCAAGGCTGAAGAGGTTATCTGATGACTCGGATTGGACAAATTAACATTTGTGGACAATATATTTGATTTCTGTCGATGGCTTGAGAAGATGAACGTTGCTAGCATATGCTGATCATCATCAGCTGTCAATGTTCTAAGGTTATGCTATTTCCGGATGAAGTTAGTATTTTATGCAGGACATAGTAGACTTTTGACCAGAGAATGGTCAGTCTAAGTACACAGTCGTTGGTTATAAACCCCTCTCAATTATATACATTTAATGAGAGACTGGAATAGTTTCTCTTATATGTGTTTCGAGTTGATGTGAGGTCATCATTTGTTCAGGAAAGAGATATCCCTAAACCCCGCACAGCAGTGCAATGTGGGTTAACACTCAGTGCAATACCTATGCATCCCATAAACCACATGGACGTGTCCTTGTATAACCTTGCTGTGCGGAATCCACTGTGGATGGCAAAGTGTGGTAGCAACATACCATGCATCACTGTCGAGGCAACAGCCACATTCACCGCCAGGTCATCTATTTGTCCTGGAAAAACACGGTGTAAATGGTTTCTCGTTTTTGCAAGGCAAGCAGAAAATGCAGCGATTTTTCAGCCACAGTACCACACCTTGGGGGAAAGGTTCCCCAAGCCACAGCTGTAATGATATCAATACTGAACTGTAGTGTTCCCCCTCTATGGAGGCATGTGGGGGGGATGCAGACGCAAAATGGGGATGCATACGCATAGGTACAGTAGGGAGGGATCCGTTGTATGGATCGGTGGATCGTTCTCTCGCACAGCTTGCGTTCTCACGTGCTTCAGTCCATTAGCCATTAGGCCATAGTTGATTCCAGCCATCACAGTTCCTAATGAAGACATTCATTATTAAAACAATGAATGATTTCCCCCCTCCATTGTTTCCATTTGCTTGGTGTTTTCTAACCCCCAGTTTGGAGTGGTACAGCTCTGTTTGTAACCCTGTATGGAGAACAGTAGACTCAGAGATGCGCTCTTTCCTTAGGGTTGTTAATCATCTTGGATATTTTGGATATTTGGCCAGTTCTGGACAGCCCTAGTTATTATGGGATCAATCTACTGACCTCTGAGAATCCACTATCCTTCTGCCAATGCTGAGGAGAGATGTACGAGTGTCCTCTCAGCTTCAGCCTCATATCAGCCTTCTATTGTGCATCCATCCTGCTGCTGCCAGTACCACTCCTCCTCATTTACATACAGTAATACCTTTTTAAGAGCACACTTAAGCACATTTAGAGTGTAATAGTGGCCCATTTGTGATGATGCTAGGTCAGAGAGGCGCGTTAAGAGAACATTACCTTATATAACAGCCTCGCTGTCAGCCACAGACGACTGTCATCACTTAACCTCTATCCCAACTCACAAATGGTTTAGCCTACCCTCCTTTTTTAAAGATACTATTATGAAAGATAATATTACAAACATGTCTGTCTGTAAAATTTGTATTAGTGCAACAGAAATTCCAACTGAATTTGAATGCAACAGAAATAAATGGTGTATTCGAGTGAAGTGTACAGTATTTCTAGACTCCACACAACATTGTTGTTGTTGTTGGATGGTTGCGAAGAAATCTTGTTTAGACCACATCAAAAACATCATCAGAGACATGGAAACTGCATACGGCGACATATCAACCCACGCGCCTTAGACTTGTCCAGATGGACACGTGTCTAGATGGTAAAGCAAAAGGTATTAAGTGAACTGCTTTTGCATGCATCCTTTCTTCAAGAGGCCCAGCTTGGGACGTCTTTGAGAAACGAGTCCAATCAATCAGTGTCAATTAGAGGAGCATTCAAAGTAAAGAAAGCCACATCCTGGGTATCAGATGCTCACTCCACACGTAACAGCAGGAAACACAATTACTCTGCACAGCTTCCTAAAGCACCCACGGTCTGTGAGGGTAGACGGATGCATATGAAAGGCTTTGGCTGCAATTTGTCTGCCTCTCACTGGTAGCTAGCTACCCCTCCTGAAGAGAGAGGGTTCTACGGCGTGGTAGAGGAGCGCTCCATTGGAACGCCTCCGTTTCATGTCTTTCATGTCCAGCCCAAATCCCTTTCAGTTATGGACACAGCAGTTATGGAATGCCTTCATACCTGCAGGGATCTTCAAAGCCAGTGTTTGTTTGTGGAGCGCGTCTCTAGCAGCTCTCCTTTTGCCCCATCTCTCTCTGTTGGGGGCTACAGTAACCGCCAATAAGCTCTTCTCGTATTGATTGCATGAAGTGTTCATCTATGTGGACTCATACTGGGCTGCTCCACCTCCAGTCTCTGTTCAGATGGCTTTCTAACAGCTGAGCCCAAATCAGCCTCTGGGATGGGGGAGTATAATCACATTTGACTCGCTGTGTGGATTGTAGCAGGTTTCAGATCATTCCCAACACAGCACTTTAACTGTGCTCTATATGTGATGCAGAATTAGCATACCATCCGTGCTGACATCTGTAACAGAGAAAATGAGCACAATTTCAGACAGAATCCTACTGAGATGAGGCTTAATTAATGTTTATCTCTCTTCCATTTTAACTAGGATATTAATTTGAAAATGTCATGAAAGTCATCAGTGAATGTTGAAATTTTACATTAATTACTTGACTATCTGTGAATTTAGGTATTAGAGAAATGTACGTTTGTTCAGTATAATTCTGTGATTCTGTGCATTATGGTGTTTTCCATTGCCCATATTGGAAAAATAAAACCAGATTGCTCTTCAAGAGAATTTAGGTAGATCAAATTGTATTTTATATTTCTGTTAATTTACATATTACTTGAATCTGTTTATGTATTTGAAGCCAGGAAAAAAAAAAGATCAAATGTACTCTAAGGCGCTTGTAATTGTGTGGAATGAGCACACCTGGGTTAACTCTCTCTGGGTTGTCTGCATGGTGACTGAAATATAGGCTTACAGGCAGATTATTGCAAAGGGCAAACCTGTTCTTGCATCAGTTCTCCCTTTTCACAGCGCATCCAACAAAATTATTCATATTTTGTGAATTTCATTCTGAGAAAATAAATGTGGTTCAAACATTTACTTATGTTTTCCCTGTGGTCCCTGGAACAGTAAATGGTTGGTAATCAGATTTTGAAAATAGCACTTTCTTCAACGGCCCACCGGTGTCATTAGCTGTGGGCAGCAGAAGTCCAGTGATGATGCATGACTCATTCATTACTCATTATCAACCCACACTCACTCCGACTCTTCCTACACAAGCTCTCCTGCTTTGGATCTTAGAGGGGGGTTGTGGGGGCGGGGAAACGGCAATGATAAAGCGTGAGCAGGCTCCTGCCTCGCTCTGATTGGCCAGTGTGATCCATCTAATCCGTTGTGACTGGGTCCTTCCCCCGTTCTCTTCCCCCTCACTCTGGTAGTGCTGGCAGCATCCATCCACAGGACACAAACTGTGCTGTCTGTGTTCCAGAGAGAATATATCTGCTCTACACAGAGAGGAGAGGATTAACTCAACATCAGCTCATCTGCATATTCCCAGGGAACACATAAGCACCCAAGGCTTCTTCTCTTCTCTATCCAACTCCAAGCCATCACAGGACTTGACACTCTCGTCGTTGGAGCACCGTTCATCCAACTCTCTCTGCTGTGAGAGGATTTAAAGGAGGACACATCTTTCGGATTTTTGGATTTAGCCATTTTTGTGTTTCTTCGCTAAGTTTAGGCTTGTCAAATTGGAGCAATGCAATTCAGTTGACATAGTTTAGACTAGTTCTAAGCATCCCGGGTTTTTTTTTCTTCTCCAGAGGACCTCTGACTTTTTTGACTGCTCTATAAGGTTTGCTGCTTGTTCATCTGATTTGGTCAACCTGAGTGTCAGAATGCCATCCAGGGAGTCTTACGAGGTCCGGAAGGGGGAGAAGTCTTTGGTGCACAAGGCAAAGCAGGAGGCCAACCAGCAGGACATACTGGCTGCTGCTCTGGGGATGAGGATCTCAGGACCCCAGAAACCTCCAGCCACTATCTGGCAGCCTCTCAAACTGTTTGCCTATTCACAGCTCACCTCGCTGGTCCGCAAAGCCGCACTGAAGGATAACAGCCTGCCGCCCAAGTACGAGAAAGTCCACAACTTCAAGGTGAGACACAAAATTGCCACGGGAATCTTCGTCATGCCGTTCCACTATAAAATATTGCTTCTATTTCAGCATGTTGTGGACAGGTGGCGTTTTTTTGTGTTAGGTTCCTATACTGGCAGTTGGCCACCAGAATGTCTGTTCAGGGGGTTATGGGGCGAGAGAAAGCATGAGAGAGCAGGACTGTGTTGGGTCTTTCCACTGAGCCTTTTTCTAAAGGAAATCTGTTGGGCGGTCTGTGGTCCACTGTTGTTGGTTTGAGTACCAGATGGGGAGATTAGGCCATGAAGGGGGGAAAACAGTGGATGAGTGGTATTCCCATTAGGCTCCAGTCATCAGACTTGCTCTGGTCTGCTCTGCTCTGCCTGTTTGGGTAAGTTAGTTAATGAAGTGGGGAGCTGGGGTAGAAACATTCCATCAAAGGCTCTAGAACTGCTGACACTCGCAGGACTCATTCTTCTTGCTTCCCTCCTTCCTTATTTATGTATGTATTACTATGCCAGCCAGTCCATGCTGAATGCTCCATTTCACCATTTTAAGGGTCTGTCACACATTTAGCTCAAGTGTTTCAAGCTCCCTCCTCCACAGGAAGCAATCTGGGCTGATATGGTTAGTGTGTAATAGTTATTGACCGAGCATTTGAATTAATAATTATCCTGAACCTTGTACACGCTCACCTGTACAACCAAGATATCTCTTTGAAGATATGATGACAAAATATGATGAAAACATTAAAATGTGAGAAAAAAATTTACCAAATAGCCAGACACAACAACCAGTGCTAAATTGTATGAATTAATTCAATTGTCATTGTTCCTACGTAAAGAGTGACTGCCTTTAAAAAGCAAGGAATCTCTTTGAAAATGTGACATCAATATGAGTCAGAAACCGCTATTTTAGTGTCAAAATTGACTACAAAGTGTAAATAGGATAATTTTGGTCACAAAGTCTTGTTTAAAACAGAGTTTGGAACATAATGTAACAACGGATAAATGACGGTTGGCTTTGGTTTGACGATGTCCATTTTCCCACTAACATGGTGTGAACAGCTGCGGTGATCGCTCTCTATCCAATAGCATAGACAGTGAGACAGACCTGCCCAGCAGCCCGACTTTGTTTACATAAGACAACACGTCACACATTTTTTTCACTTGAGAAATACTGGACCAAACACTCTTACTTAGATGTAAAATTGCACAACTAAAACATCCTCCGCAAGAAGAAAAAAAAACGTCCAAATAAAATGCCACTAAAATGCCACAGCTTTTTTAAATACTCAAGTGAATACGATTTTCTTTTCTTGTGAAGCCATGAATCACAAAATATATTCTAACCTTCCTGCCAATAGTATAGTCTGATGAACTCACAGTTCATCAGACTTGATACCATTTTACTGTGATGAATTGTTTTACTGCTAATCCTCTCATGCCGTCCCTGATCCCATAATGAGTTTACACACAGTATTGGTGATGGCCCTAGTATTTCTCACCTCACATAAAACGGCCATTATCCCCATTGTCGTGTAGGAAAACAACTCACAGGGAGCCCGCTCTGCCTCCTCCCAATAGGTCTGGATCAGGCACACCTGATTGGCTGAGCTGTTGTTATGTTACCTGGCGGAGAGAGCGCTCCCTTCCTTACTTGAGCAACCCGTTGCCGTAGCACATTTCCATGACAACATGCCCCCTCACACTGGCACGGCGTCAACAGTGCCCACCCATCCTCCCCGCTCTCCACCACCCCCCCTATTCAGCCTGGCCACTCATTAACAGTTTGAGTAGATTAGGCATCCTGTCAGATTTGACTGGGCTCTAAACGCCCCTCATCTCCAACACACAAACAATCTGGCTAGTTTAAGACGCCAGCATTGTGGTGTCTCCAGGGCAACCTGGGGAAGGTGTGGTACCCATGTGGTACATAACTGCAGCATCTGACTACCATCCTCTCTCTTTGTCTCTCGTTCTATCCTCCAGGTCCACACGTTCCGGGGACCTCATTGGTGTGAATACTGTGCCAACTTCATGTGGGGGCTGACGGCTCAGGGAGTCAAATGTGCAGGTACGTACTGTACTATACTTTACAGTAGACAGCCACTGTACAGCTGCTGCTGGTTTCACTTAACACCACGGTGTTCTTTATTTATGTAATGGACTTTGATGTTTTCCCTCACCCCAGTATGTGGGTAACCTGGTTTTTAATGTGAGTGTAAGTGGGTGTCATATTGCGTCCCTTAATCTAAAACCCCACCAATATTTGGGGAACAGATTAGAGGAGTTGTGCAACGGAGTAAAATGGGGACTCAACATTGAGGATTTACTGTGATAAGTACTTCTCACTAGTATGAATGCCTTGCTTTAACAGAAAATGATGTGTTACTGTACGAATGAATGCGAGGTCCAGTTGATGAGTTTTGCTAATGGCGTTACTATGCCACTGTTCAAACGACAAGCTTTAATGCTATTGTTTTATACTGATGACGCTCCCATACTCCCACATAATGGACAAAGCAATTGTTCTCCACTCGACGGCGGATGTATATGCACTCTATATGCAGTCTATATATTGATCAGCCCATTATCATAATGCACAGTGGCATGCAGACTCAGACTGGCTTCCTCTCTCTGTGCTCCAGTTGCAGTAGAAGTGGGGGGTTGAGAATGCCTCTGTGGATTCATGCTGAAATTCTCCCTTGATGGTCTCGGAATAGATTCCCATTTTTAAACAAGCGTACACCTAGGCCTATCTATCCAATCAGGGCAGATGTTACTAGTTGAATGATTTTGCTGCACTGTGAACAATAACGATCTGATATTGTGTAGCAGCCATTTACATTGAATGTACAGTATAGTCATGAAATGATTTTGTTCCCATCTAAGGGGTTATTGTTCAATTGATTTAAGGTATTGAAAAGATATTGTAGCATTTTTAATCACAGGATATTAGGCAATAAGTGGTTTCATGATGCTAGGATAACAACAGAAAACGCAGCATAAGTGGGGGCACCCATGAATGCAGCATGCAAACCGGCTTTCATGAGATCATATTGCTGCAGTGCTTGCACGCTTTGCGATATTATTGATCTCTAGAAATGATGAACTAATTCGCTTGAGAGCAAAACTAGTGCAGTGCAATTTCAGGTATTGTTATTTAGGCACATCGAAGCATAGCTGTTTTATCATGGTTTTGTAGAAAGCACTAGTTTTCCGGTGTTCATCATTCCCGAATAAGGCCGTAACGTAGACTGACGTCTGTATTTAATGTATTATTGATGGGACAAAGGGACCCACACTTATATATGTGGAAGCCGCGGCATGAATAATTGATGCGTTGCTTTAGAAAGCAGCTGACAATCGGATGAAAGGTGTACATATATTTTTTCATTCCTTTAGACTAAAGCCATGGCGACCAGAATCTAGGACAGTGAAGTCTTATGCGATGTTTGAATTTGCGTTCCAAAAATGTGCTCCCCCTTTCTTTCTGTATGTGTGAAGTGTTTTTGGGCGAGCGCCAGGAAGTCAGCCCCTGCCAGTGCTTGTTGTGCCACATTTCCTCATCAGAGGACGCCCCCCCAGCCTCATACCATCATGCCCGTGAAGAAAAACAAAGCTGGCATGTCTCTTTAATGAGGAGCGAGGCTCCGAGCGCTGGGAAGGAGCTCCATTTCCACCCGCATTAAAATTCAGCAGCCAGAACCAGAGAGCTAGGTCACACAGCCCAGTCTCTATTCATCCCTATTCTACGCGTGGTGGAAAACAACATAGAATAGCTAGCAACAGGACAATGTGTTTGTCTATATGCTGCTGCCATTAGAGATGGTAAAATAGAGAAGCATTGGGGATCTCAGGCACAGTAAAAGTTAGACAACATGATGTGTTGATTGGTCACCAGTGGGACCAGCCCCTCACCCCACTCCAGTGTAAGACCCTTTTAGCCAAATCAGGGCAGAGCTCATCCTCTGTGGAGTGTCTTCTCCTCGCCATGGCGATAGAGCTGACAGTGCAGTAAAGCAGTGTCTGTCTGCAGGCTCCCTCTGGGCTTTCCCACCCCACCTGGAACCCAGGGGCCATCAGTGTGTGTGTGTGTGTGTGTGTGTGTGTGTGTGTGTGTGTGTGTGTGTGTGTGTGTGTGTGTGTGTGTGTGTGTGTGTGTGTGTGTGTGTGCTCACATGCGTAACACCAGTTTAACAGCCATGTGTCTGGTGAGAGGCTGCCCTCTATTACGCTGCCTGTCTCATACCCTTAATAGAATCATCTCTTAAAGGTAATTACATTCCTGAATCAATGCATATGAATAAAGCCTGCTGAAATTTCTCTGGGGCCAATATTAATCAAAATATGTGTAGCTATTTCTCTACATCATAGTCTTTTTGTGCATTTAAAAAAAAAAAAAAAATGATTTGATATTTGAGGAGCAACAATGATGACATATTTCCTCTGAAACACCATATATTCATAGAAAAAAACCTCAGTGTACAAAACGCTTATTTCGAGATGTAGTTGGAATACTATAATGCACCATTTTTTGGTCAAAAGTTCCTCTTGCAAACTGGGTGAAGGTAGAGAACTACTTAAAGCTTGAAGGAGCTGGCCCATTTAAGTCTTGGAAACTAGGTCTAGTGTAGCCCGCAGCGTCTGAATCGCTGCCTGCACGGCCATTGTGTGCGAGCCCAGATTCTGGAGGAGAATGGAGCGTGTAGGCCTGAGTCTCCCTCCTCCAGGCCACATTGTTTTCAGTGCGCCTCTAATTCCCTCTAAAAGCCTCTGTTACAAAGCGAAGAAGGAGTCGCTGTGTCGGCTCTCTGCTGTGCTCCCTGCAAGGTGAAACCTGTTCTGAATCTGATGCAGGCAGCTGCGCCTCAGGCCCCACTCACTAGCACCGAAGACAAAAGCACTGGGGATGATCATTGAAACTACATAGTCACTGCTTAGAAGAACACAAATAAGGTTCATGTTGTGCTACAAATCTCTGTGACAAAATACGTCTAAAAGGTTTGGGTCATTTACATTTTTTATTTTTTGTGCAGATTAAAAACAAACCAAGCCACATAGTAGAATCCAGAATACATTTGGTAGATATACATTTGGTAGATATAAATTTGGTAGCTATAAGATCAACCTTTGTTGAATTTGTTATGACTTACATTGATGCATGAATGGCACGCCGTCTGGATGAAGGATTGTTTGTGGACTTGTGTTCCATTCCAGTGTTCAAGGTGACTCCAATAACACCCCTGGCAGCTGACCAAAGAGTGAAGTCATCAGCCAGGACAGAATTCTCCAGTGGTCCAATGACATTCTGGCTCCAAATATTGATCAAGAGCATTTAGGCCTTAGCAAGCAAAAACCAAACCAAGCCAGTCGACAAAAATGAAATTAACAATCTGGGGGATGCAGATTATTCATTTTGGTACACTTCAATGTTAATTCTGGTTTATTTTTTCTCTGGAGGATATAATTGGAAGGTATCATTGGATGATATTATTGGAATATATCATTAGAAGACATGCCTCTTAGGTTGTCCATTCTGACTCTCCTCTTCCTCTTTTCTTTCAGATTGTGGCCTGAACGTCCACAAGCAGTGCTCCACTATGGTACCCTGCAACTGCGTGCCAGACCTGAAACACGTCAAGAAAGTATACAGCTGTGAGCTAACAACCCTGGTGAAAGCTCACAACACCAAGCGACCCATGGTGGTGGACATGTGCATACAGGAAATTGAATCAAGAGGTGAGCAGAAGTTAGATAGGCATAGATAGACTATTGAAATAGTTGGAAATCCCACCCTTCTTGGAAATCGCACTCCCTCTTTCCCTTTCAGAAAAGGTTATATTTTGTGTGTTTCAGTAATGGATGGATGGATGCATTTTTCAATCACCACATGTACACACACCCAATTAAGTGCAGGTAACAGGAATGGAAGGATGGATGATTCTAATGTTGGTCCTTTCCATTCATTTGATGTGGAGAGCCGATGGGAGGCCTGACAATTGTATACAATGGAGGATAATGTTGCTGCTGCTGCTGTTTCAGTTGATTGCATTCCAGTTGAATCACTCAACGATGTAGAAGCCTCATTTCTACCTCATCGACTAGCCCGGTGATCTATGTCTGTAACTAATACTATATTTGATTTATGCCTTTATTATTTTATTCAATAACGCAGAAAACTATTAGCATCTGTCCATGTTATTCCCTGTGTGCTATTGTAGATCTTTTTAATTTCTCATGCATATGGAAGAGTTTAATGACATTTTCTGTTGCCCAAGGTCACCGCTGAAGGTGAATTTGGCTGTATTTATTCTGCTCTTGAGTTGAATCCGTGTTGGATGCCCACTCCAGTCCTATGTTATGTTATGTAAATGCAGCATTTGTCATTAAACTTCTCTATCCCTCTGTCATAGGGCTGAAGTCTGAAGGGCTCTACAGAATATCTGGATTCAGCGATTCAGTCGAAGATGTCAAGTCGACATTTGACAGAGGTATGTCTTCTTTTGACATCCTATGGTTCTGTCCGGGTGGTAACAACCCCCTCGGGTGCCTCTCACGGCATGCTTATCAGTTCTTAGCGCCTCCATGTGTGTTCAATGTGATGGTTTTAGGTCATGTTTGAGTTAAATGTTGACACTCCGATGTGTTTATAGAGGCAGTATTAATGGGAAGGCGACACATTTGAGGAGGGATTAGTCTCCATCTGGGAGAGCACGGCTTGTCCTGACGCGGTCCAGTCACAGGATGTATAGCCAGGGCCAGGGGCCAGCTCTGGGGATGGCAAATCATGAGACGAGTCCAACAACCGTAGCTGACCGAAATGTAATTTACCGTAGAAATGTAATTTACCTCCAACTACATTCGGCGGCTACAGTTAAAGAGGCAGTTAGAAATAGTCTGCCTCGTTCTCTGCCCAGTACAGTGGGAGTTTAGAGATGGACCGGGGGGAACCCTGGAGCTATGGGCTAAATCTTAACTAGACCAGTGTGTGGGAGATCACACATGACAGAGTGTCATTCCAACTCACAACACTGTGATATGTAGACCCTCAACAGAATTAGGCCATGGCCTGCTCTGGATGTAGAACCGAGGAAAAAGTAAAACAGGCCAGGCCAGTCAAAACAGAGAAATAGCCTAGATTTCATCCCCCACAGTGACACAAGCCCTTTATTCTTCACTTCACACTACGCTGCAAGCACGCCATGCTGCTTGAACTCAATGTCCTTGAGTTCAATCAGCAAGAAAATTGTAACAGTGCCTTATGCGCATCCAACCAGCTCTTCCCTCATGTCTAACGATGTGTTATATCTCTTCACAGACGGTGAGAAGACAGACATCTCTGCCAATGCCTATGAAGATATCAACATCATCACGGGTGCACTTAAACTGTACCTCAGGGATTTACCCATTCCTGTCATCTCGTACGACGCCTACCCCAGGTTCATCGAGACTGCAAGTGAGTCCGACCTAAGCAGCTTTTTCCTCTTCGCTGCCAGTTAAAAAGATGCATAATTGTTTCAGTCACGCGCCAGCACCATGGAAAATATACCATGCAAGAAGAAATGCCATTGGTGTGCGTTTTCATACCTGTGGTTGAGTTATGTAAATCCCTCAACATTAAAGCCATGATGCATGATGGAAGTGTTCAGTGAACATTTATCCTGCTCTTCCTTTAGCTCTTTGAGTTCTCAAAGATGATTATGCAAAATATAGGCTTTTTTTTTTTTACTTTGCTGTGCTTTTCCGCATTTCCACTGTTTATGTGTTGCTATTTACAATCCTGGGTATTCAGTGGAGAATGTGCTTTCGTGCAGTCCACATAAAGTAAGCATCAGATCCTCCTTTACGTTTGGAGTTCTTACGGTTCCATTTTAGAAAATGACTATTGTTTGGTAGTCAGTTATATGGAGTTCAACAACAACTCATCTTGACTGTACGCTGATCGTTCATGCTAGTCTATAGTTTCAGTGAGAACCATGGAGCACGGATGTTTAGAGGTTCTGAGAGCCTGTCTTGTGGCCGCTCTGCTTTGACCTCGTTCTTCTGTTTGCTTCTCAGAGCTGGAAGACCCAGAGAAGCGGCTAAAGGCCTTCCGTGAGGCTCTGGAACTGTTGCCTGCAGCACACAGTGAAACCCTGAGGTACCTCATGGCCCATTTAAAGAGGTGAGTTTCTCAACAAAACGATTCGCTACCCTGGTGATATGTAACGTCACGTTTGTGTAACTGAGACATGGTTGTAATTGAATGCTCAGATGTTCATTTTCATTGGGTTTTCAACATTCAGCGATTAATTGTCTGTCCTTGATGTGTCTCTACTTCAGGGTAACGTTGAATGAGAAGGACAACCTGATGAATGCGGAGAACCTGGGCATCATTTTTGGGCCCACTCTCCTGCGTGCCCCCAACCTGGACGCCATGACGGCACTCAACGACATCCGCTACCAACCGCAGGTGGTGGAGTTCCTCATCAAAAATGAAGACATCCTCTTCTGAAAACAGACACATCCATCCCGCTAAGATAAGGAAGACATCCTCTCATGAAAACTGACACATCCATCCTGCTAAGATAAGGAAGACATCCTCTTCTGAAAACAGACACATCCATCCTGCTAAGATAAGGAAGACATCCTCTCATGAAAACAGACACATCCATCCCGCTAAGATAAGGAAGACATCCTCTTCTGAAAACAGACACATCCATCCTGCTAAGATAAGGAAGACATCCTCTTCTGAAAACTGACACATCCATCCCGCTAAGATAAGGAAGACATCCTCTTCTGAAAACTGACACATCCATCCTGCTAAGATAAGGAAGACATCCTCTTCTGAAAACAGACACATCCATCCCGCTAAGATAAGGAAGACATCCTCTTCTGAAAACAGACACATCCATCCTGCTAAGATAAGGAAGACATCCTCTTCTGAAAACAGACACATCCATCCTGCTAAGATAAGGAAGACATCCTCTTCTGAAAACAGACACATCCATCCTGCTAAGATAAGGAAGACATCCTCTTCTGAAAACAGACACATCCATCCTGCTAAGATAAGGAAGACATCCTCTTCTGAAAACAGACACATCCATCCTGCTAAGATAAGGAAGGAAAGAGACAGATTTTTTGTAAAACAGCTTGATGCTGTCTAAACACTTTTTTTGTGCAAAGACTCGAAGGAACTTTTCTATTGCATTTGTATTACATATGAATCTTTGTAATTACATTTGTGATACATCCGTTTCCACTCCCAGTTGAGCAGTGCTGAACCTTACTTTTTCTTCCCCTGTAATGGGTGTGGATGGTGATGTACCTTAAACTTGCATGTCTGTCTCCCCATTTTTGTCGGGGCTTGTGTAGAACACTGATGGACCAGACTTGGCCGTGTCTTATTTTTTGTGTAGCTTTGTAGCGGTAACCTAGCATGCGATAAATATTGTGAAACATTAACCAGGTTTCCATCCAACCTTTTAATGCGCGTAACGTACATGTCAGATAAAAGATTTAATGACAGGCCTGATGGAAACAGATCATTTTACATTTACATTTTAGTCATTTAGCAGACGCTCTTATCCAGAGCGACTTACAGTAGTGAATGCATACATTTCATTTTCATTTCATGCATTTCAAAAAATAATAATAATAATTGTACTGGCCCCCGTGGGAATCGAACCCACAACCCTGGCGTTGCACACACCATGCTGGCGTCGCAAACACCATGCTCTACCAACTGAGCCACAGGGAAGGCCTAAACTTGCCAAATGTCAACAAAACAAAATACGCTAGACAAGGTAGGACCTTTTCGTGTCGGTAAAATTCATTATGTGAGAAATGTTGGTGGAAACAATTTTATGCGCAAATATTGATATAATAACCATCATATCGAAGTAAACTTGGAGTGGTTGTGTGGTCCCCCCATTAAAGTTGTGTGGTCCTTCCACTATGACTCGTAGGGAAAGCATGCAGGTATTTTTATGTGCAATGCATCATCACACACAGCCTTTTAGCCACAGCAAGTCAATTTGATGGAAAAACATCTCTGGTGGGAAAATGCGCCTATTGTTTTTATGCGTATTTTAGCATATTCGCATGAAAATCTGTCACCAATTGGATGGAAACCTAGCTATAGTTACTCTGCTTTTATTTGTCATGTAGATTTACAGTATCTCCTGCCCGGTTGCCCATTGAGCAATTGTTTTTGTGAAGCATTGTATACCTGGATGTGAAATAGACTACTGTATCTTCTCTGAACCTTTGTAATTATCTTTGACTGATCCTGTCTTTTTTTGCCTTTTCAGCTGTTTTAGAAGTATTTTTTAGGGGAAATTCCAAGCCTCTTTGAATCAGAAAACAATCAGCGTACCTTTTATATGTTCTGTTAAATTTGCCTGACAGTCAAAACTGTGTTGCATTCAAACTGTTACATTTGTGCATTTAATGTTTCTTATTTTTTAAATATTTTTGTACGTCATTTGCGCATGTAAATTATAATTTATTAAACCTTGCTTGCTGAAAATTAACCTGTTTGCTCTGAGTCATCTAAATTGTTCCAGTAACAATGCAGCTATTGAATAAGAATTTAGTGCAGTGTATGTTCATTTTAGAATATGGTAAATGTGTCCAGGCACCAGTCATTGAGGTACATGGCATGCTACATTTGCGTGTACTTGCAAAATGACCTTGACAAAAGGGTCTGTTCCTCTCAATCTGCATATTAAGAGTGACAGGCAGTGCTATAGACGGCCCAGGGCCCACGTGACCGTATGCAGCATCCCCTCCAACTATGCGTCAATCACAGTGATTCGCTCTGAGATTAACACAAAACCCACAATACCTTTAGGCACGGCCCTGTCTGCATTCAGGAGATTTTTAATTGCTGGATACATATGCAAACATTGTCCCTTGGGGTTTATGCATTTTATGTTTAATTACCCCACAAGCAATTTCTTTCCACACAATTTCCAAAAACCTGTCATGCCTTATCTTCTTCACTAGCGGCTCATTATAAGATCAAACTCTACCCTTGCATTTAAAATGGCAGTGAACAAAAACTGTTGTTATTTTGGTTCATGTGTTTGTCCTGATTGAGTTTCAGACACTTTCCGCTGGAGGTCCTATTGGGCAGTGTTTACTGGTGGAGAGCCACAGCCATCCTTAATGACAGCAGCTGGCCTCTCCTAATTTAACGTGAAATCCCATTAAATGCTCTGCCATTGTTCTCAGTAGTAACTGTGGAAACACTACGCTTTTAGGTTGGATTATTAAAAGCCATAAAATCTGACCTGGCTGCCCCAAGCTTTTCTGTGTTTAATACCTCATGCTTTCCCATTTTGTAGTCAGCCTTTTGTGGCTTCATGCTCTAGTATGGTTTATACCTGTTCAGGAATTCTTGACATCTTTATCACTGGGCTTTATCGTTCACATTAGGTTGAGTTAATGGTGAATGAATTCATATCTAGTTTCGGTTGATTGGTCAATAAAGGTGTAATTTATTCTAATTCATACCGCTTTTTCAGCTATTTATTATAAATCCGTCTACATTTGCTGCAGCCAATAGACCAAGAAACTCATCGAAACGTTCAGACTGCTACTGTGTTAATGTCATGACGGACCTCTCTTCATGCACATCAAATAATATTTGCTACAATTACCATGGGATGGCTGAATCATACTCACGTTAATTAATCCACTTTTTTTTTTGCGTGCTTCCGATCCATGAGATAACTGACCTTTCTTTGTTGATTGGATACAGCTGTGTGACATTTCCTCCTGCAGAGGCTGACCTACATTTCCAATTGCAAAAGACATAGTGAAACCTTCAGCTCAGACATGTGAAGTGAACATGTTGTATGTAGATGCAGAGTGGATATTGCTGCTTCTTTTCAGATTGTTGACAGCTAAAGTAGTAGCATGCTGATTTCTGAATGTGGAAATGTGCTATATTTCTGCTATACGCCATATTGTAGGAATTGGGGGACAGTGTTTAAGCTGCATAGGCCTACACTGAATAGAAGTGCATCACCAAATACCAATATCCCATACTAAACAGCCAATCCATCCCTTCCCCCACCCATCATACCCAGAAAACAAAATGTATATGAAACAATTGATCTACTGTAAAATACCTTTACAACATCAAAGAGCTCTTAGAAGAGCTTTAATTGAAATTCATGTTAAGTGATTATAAATCTAATTTTATCTTCTGAACATAAACAATACACGTAACACTAGACTGCTATTTTTTGGGGAGAAATATTATGTACAAATATCCCAGTAACACACAATCATCTCTGCCATGTAAAGTGTAATCTACATAATCTGTCAGGGCACAGAAACATGCAGCGGGAGATGCTCAATGCTCTGCCATCCCCAGCAGATGTTCCATAGACACCACATTATTATTCAGATTCAGGTTAAGAGAGCATTTTAATCACATGTAGAATAGAGAGTAAAATAGGTCTGACTGAGAGAGATTCCCGCAGGGCTATAGAATGGCTGACTCCTGCTGAAAGAAAGAACTGTCTCTCAACTGCAACGGCAGGACGACACGTTCCCACTGCCTGACCTTGATGAGCTTGAATGAGCAGATTCAATGGGTTTCTCCAGGGTCACATGGGTTGGGTCCAGGCAGGAGGCACTTAGGCACTGTAGTATTCAGGTGGTCTATGATTGGTATGGGGAGAGAAGTGGAGGGGGTTAAGAGACAGATCTCTCTTAATTCAGACATAGCCAAAATTGCAATTTCCCCCTAAATAAGATGAATGAGGCGGCTGGTTGAGTGACTGGCTGATTGAACGGGTTGAGGCTGTAGGGAAATTGAGTTGCCTGGTCCCATCAATGCCTTGGTGGGGGCAGGTGTACAGGGATGGGGTGTTTCGGTTTCATGCCTGGCCATCTGGAAACTCATTGCAGTGGCTAGATGGGGTAGATGTTGTGGATATTTTGCAGTCCAACTGTCACGGTTGGCGTATGAACGAGACCAAGGCACAGCGTGCGTATCGTTCCACATCTTTATTTATATGTGAAACTATGCAATACACACAATAAAAATTTTGTTTTTTTAAATACAAAATTACAAATTAATTTCAAAAAATTACAACAAAAAAAAACCTGTGACGACTAGGTACAACATGCATTAACTCAACATAATCTCCCACAAACACTAGTGGGAAAAACAACAACTTAAATATGATCCCCAATTAGCGACAACGATGACCAGCTGCCTCTAATTGGGAATCATACGAAAACCCCAACCTAGAAAAAAAGAACCTAGAAAACAACATAGAAAATTTAAACTAGACAAAAAACCCAACATATAAAAAATAACCTAGAACACAACATAGAAAATTTAAACTAGACAAAAACCCCAACATAGAAATAAGAAACTTGAAACAAACATAGAAATAAATACACTAGACAAAACCCCACAGTCACGCCCTGACCTACTCTACCATAGAAAAATACAAGCTCTCTATGGTCAGGACGTGACACCAACATTATCCTAAGAGGGAGACACACCATCTCCATTAGGGGTAAGATCATCCAAGAGGGCAACATTGGTGGCAGTTTGATTACTGTATTTGACATGTAATCAACTACTAATATAGGATTCCCAAATAATGATTATGGAAATGACATCTTAATGTAACACAAGTTAACCAATGGGAACAGTATAACATTTCCCATTCAAAAGTTCAGGAGTAGCCAAATAGTAGATATATCACAACAAATTCGTTAGTTTTGTAAAGCAGCCATAGGCTGTTACTGTCTTTCAATATGGGAAGTATATTGCACTGTGAGATATTTTAGTGCTAGATTAGCCAGGCATGTAGCGCTTGTAACATGTGAGGGATGACAAAGAATGTGACCCTCTCAAATGACAGCTATTGGTGGTGGCTCAGAACATATGGTGTCAGGGAACAACAATACTGTTCCCCATTACAGTACTTGAAGCAGCAAGTCAGTGTTGCAATTATTTTGACCTAATTTTAAAGTGGACAGAAATAATGTTGTTACCTAACTAGCCGCTTACCCTCTATTCGAAGACTCAGGACATTGGATACCCCAGAGTTTAAGGGAAACGAACACAAGAATGAATCGTCTACTTTTGGTTTGTCATCTCTTTATCATTCTAGCAGGTAAGCCGTATTCTAAACATGTGACTGATAAAATTATTTTTCCATTTCTGTTCTTCTGTCGGTTATAACTTACCTTCTCCAGGATATTTTAGGTGATAGTCTATCCTAAACCAATATTTGCATATTTTACAAATCTAGCCCATTAATCATGAGATATCAACATCATTTGATAATTTCACATTGATTCTTGGTAATGCTTTATCCATTTGTTAACTATAAGACTTCAAATCTTAAATGAGGTATATTCTAGCTAAGCTAGTGCCTGTTGGAAATGTTGGAATTTTTTTGTAAGCATCCAGCATTAGGCTCTCTTGATTGACAGGGGTGTGTGCACTTAGTTTTTTGACCTCCATCTATTTGTGCTTGACTTAATGAGTCAATTGTTTCATATAGCATATTATATTTCCAGACAATTTTACTGTTTTCAATGTCTCAAAACGTCATTCATGCTTTCATAGTATGTTCTTGCACAAACCAGGCTTGGTTTCAAGGTCAAGCGGAAAATGAAATGGGATACCGCTCTGGCATGGGTCAAATATGTAACGTAAATAGCAGATGTCGAGTCTGAAACACTATCGGTATTGACTGAGCTCTCATCTCTATCACCTCCAGCATCCCACGATGATAGTATACCACTGGTATATAACAGTGTATGAAATAAGTAGTTAGTCAGGAAGGAAGGAAGGAAGGAAGGAAGGAAGGAAGGAAGGAAGGAAGGAAGGAAGGAAGGAAGGCAGGCAGGAAGGAAGGAAGGAAGGAAGGAATGAAGGAAGGCAGGCCGGCAGGCAGCCAGGAAGGAATGAAGGAAGGGAACTAAGGAAGGGAGGGAGGGAGGAATGGAGGGAGGGGAGGAAGATGGGAAGCCACTTAGTACATTTAATACTACTGTATTTGCACATACATTAACCACTACTTATCAGTCTGCTGGTGCTGTAAACCCACAATCTCTCAATCTCTGCCATGTGAGCCACACAACAAGCTGTCTCTGTGTTTCTTGTAGGCTCTGCCTGGAGCTCTGATGATGAAACCCGTCTGGTGAAAACCCTGTTCACTGGCTACAACAAGGTGGTGCGTCCTGTCGCTCACTTCAAGGACCCAGTGGTGGTTACAGTTGGTCTGCAGCTCATTCAACTCATCAGTGTGGTAAGAAAAACGTCACACCATCCCATATCAACCAATATTTATCATGCAATTCACATCACTGTCAACACTATGTAGCTGACTGTAACTTCTGTCAGTCGAAGACTTGGTTCTATTTGCCTTACTTATTTTGACTATGGGGGCATTTGAGCCAGCATTGCTTTGTGCTTAGGTATAGTACAGTTGTCATTTTCTCAAGCTAACGAGGGATCAGTTACGTCAGGTGGCAAAAATGCTGGAGGTTGAAATAGCTAAGGAGTTGAACAAGTTAGATGTTGCAGTGCTGTTAAGGGAACAGTGGAGTGAGTTATTGCCACAAGTTCTGGTGGATAGCAGTCAGGGGGAAGAATATTTGTTGGAAATAGTGAGGCTAGAACAGGAAATGGCAGTTGACTGAAGGGCTGCATACAGGGGAGGAAGTTTGTCTTGCCAGTCAGTGAAACGGTCTTGTCACTAAACCAGGTTCCCCCAGTGATCAGAGTGATAAGCTAGTCTCCCCAAGTGATCAGGTTTGGGTAAGCCAAATGAAAAGGCAGTTGTCTCAGGGGGCGGAGTCTTTCCAGGAGGGTTTTGAGGTATCGTTTGTGAAGCTAATCGGGATCAGAAGGGTGCTGATGGCAAACCAGAGAGGGAGGATGATGATGTGTGTGGGGACGTAGAGGAAACATTATTTGCCAAAATAGACTGTGGCTCCCAGTAAATGGTTCTTCCTAGTGAGGAAGTTGATTATTGTGTCTCTAGCTGAGACCTTCTGAGTAGAGATATGTGATATAGTGTACCCTCTGCAATTTGAGGATGAGGTTAATTCAGGTGTCAATTTAGGACAATGTTCTATGTTGAGTTGATGGACAATGAACAACTAGGTTCTCCTTGTGGACTGAGTAATTATTTGGTTCCCCCAAGTGATCTGTTGGATTCAGAGGTTGACAGTGACTCTTTGTTTCCATTAGCTGATGCGTTCTTTCCCAGAGTAGAGGAGGTTGTGTCACATCTGCTCCTGCAACGCCCTCTACTGCTCATCCTGTGTCTCCTTGACCTGCCGCCACTCCCCCAGTACTCTCTCCCTCTCTCTCTCTCTGTGTGTGTGTGTGTGTGTCTGTGTGTGTGTGTGTGTGTGTGTGTGTGTGTGTGTGTGTGTGTGTGTGTGTGTGTGTGTGTGTGTGTGTGTGTGTGTGTGTGTGTGTGTGTGTGTGTGTGTGTGTGTGTGTGTGTGTGGGTGGGTGGAGACAGGTGTGCTGGAGTCAGAGCAGATCCCCACCAGCTGCAACCTGTTCCATAATCACGACCTCTAAAAATACTCAGCCCTGCCACTTCCACGCTGCCAGATCGTAATCTCTGCTCAGTCAGTCTACGTTTCTAGCCGTTTGTTACTAGTCAGATCCTGTTATTCTGTTTTCCTTGCCTAATGCTGTTTTCCTCTCCGCTACAGTTTTGCCAGCTCTGACTCTGGTCTCTGTCTCCAGTCCCACGTCTCATCATGCTGCTACTCTGTCCTGGATTCCCCACTCTATTACTCCCTTTGATTCACCTCCGGACCTGCTTACCCTGTCTCAACCCCTCTCGCTCCAGCCTCAGCCTCTGCACCTGGTTTCCAGCAACCTGCCCAAGCTTCCCCTGACCTGCACTCCATCTTCCCCCTGTGTGTGAATAAATACCTTGGTTACTTCATCCCAGTCTCCTCATCTGAGTCTGCTCTTGGGTTCCCCTGTTCCTCTCCGCGTAACAGTACAAGCTGACCAAAGAGATAAACCCAGCGGACTCTGCTACTCTCCACCAAACTCTCGTCAGCCAAGGCACCCTGCTCAAGCAACATGACCAAGCCCTGAAGACCCTTCTGGAGCACATCAATGAGTTTTCACAGAGCCTGTCTGACCGACAGGGCCGACCCTTGTTCCAACTCCAGAGCGTTACGCTGGCAACCTCGGAGCTTGCAGAGCCTTTTTGGTACAATGTTCACTAGTATTTGAGCAACAGCCCTACTCTTATGCTAGCGAATGGGCCAAGATTTCCTTTCTGATTGGCTGCCTCCGTGGAGCAGCGCTTTCCTGGGCCACGGCGGTGTGGGTTTGACAGTTCCCCATCTGCTTCTTCTACTCCAGATTCACGGAGGAGATGAAGAAAATCTTCGACCACCCGGTCTGCAATAAGGATGCTGCTAAATGACTCCTGTCCCTCTGTTAAGGCCCCCATAGTGTTGCTGAGATGGCATCTGAGTTTCGCACCCTCGCAGGCAGAGAGTGGCTGGAATGAGGAGGCACTTCAGGGAGCATTCCGGAACGCGCTCACTGAGACCTCTGCTTCAGTGCGTTGTCCTCCTTCTCCGACTGCATCCCATCCCCAGGCTCGTCCAGATCCTGAACCCATGCAGCTCTGCCGGGCCCATCTCTCTCCAGAGAAGAGACAATGACGAATCGGAGCTAGGCGCTAGGCGCTGCCTATACTGTGGCAAGGTTAGTCACTTTGTCTCCACTTGTTCCCTGTGTCCAGCAAAAGAGGGAGCTCGGCAGTAGTGGGGGATATAGTGTTAGCCAAATCGCCTGCCCATCTTCCCCCAGACCCCTGCTTGAAGGCAACCTTGTGTGGCAGAGCCAGGCTTTTCCTTTGTCTGCTCTCATCGATTCGGGCGCCGACGAGAACTTCCTGGACCGAGATTTCGTTACCCAGTTGGGCCTGGATACTGTCCCACTCGATTCACCCCTTGATACTAACACTCTCAATGGACAGCTCCTTGTCCATGTCTGTGAGAGAACCGTCCTTGGCATCCTGCGTCTCTCTCTGGAAATCACCAGAAAAATATACGTTTCCACACAATCGACTGTCCTTACTCTCCCCTGGTTCTGGGTCATTCATAGTTAAAGCTACACAACCCACAGATTGACTGGACCGCTGGAAAGGTAACCACTTGGAGTTAATTTTGTCACTCTAATTCTTTACATTCTGCTCTTACCCCTGCCTTGTCTGTGCCCCAGTTCATTCCAGAACCTCCGGACCTGTCATCAGTTCCTCCTGAGTATCACGATCTAACTCCTGTGTTCAGCAAGCACCACGCCCTGTCACTGCCGCCTCATCGGCCGTACGACTGCACCATTGACCTCCAGCCTGGAGCTCCTCTCCCCAGTAGCCAGTTGTTTAACCTCTCTCGTCCCGAGCAAGAGGCTATGGAGAGGTACCTCCAGGATTCTCTGGCTGCCCGCTCTGACTCTGGTCCCTGTCTCCAGTCCCACGTCTAGTCATCCTGCTACTCTGTCCTGGATTCCCCACTCTACTACTCCCTTGGATTCCCTTTCGGACCTGCTTACCCTGTCTCAACACCTCTCGCCTCAGCCTCCACACCTGGTTTCCAGCAACCCGCCCAAGCTTCCCCTGACCTGCACTCCATCTTCCACCTGTTTCAATAAATACCTTGGTTACTTCATCCCAGTCTCCTCGTCTGAGTCTGCTCTTGGGTTCCCCTGTACCTCTCTTCGTAACAGATTGTGGTGCCTCTGCCGGCTGACCATGGGGTTGTTTGTCAGGGGTCGATGTTACTGACACTTTCGTTTACTAAGCTGTGGGAGAGAGGAGATTCTTCCCATTCACGTTGTGAATTTAGTGAGGATCCGGTCTGAGATTTGCAGGGTGATATGGCTGTGTCTTGTAATGAGAATCAGGAACTTGAAGAAGTGAGTTTGGTGGAAAAGCTAGATCTACCGGTTTTGTCACTTCCTGTTAAAGAGCAGTTGAAAGTTCCTGCAGCATGTAGGCCTAGTGTCTCAGGTTAAATTGTAGGAATGTGAGGAGGCTAACGGTTCCCCTCCAGCATGGGAGCAAAGAGGTGTTGGGGAACGTGAATGGTGTTCCTAGTGAGTTTGCTGAAGTTGTGGTCAATGTTCACTTGTCCCTGGTGGTGGGTGCTCTAAGTCTCATATCAGATGGAGCTCGGTGCTTGTGATCATGGGCCTAGGGAATGGAACTGGTCTCTCTGTTTAGATCTATAGGGGTTACAGGTTGTCCCTTGGTTTGGTCAAGTCAGACTTTTGGCAGGAAGAAATTAGCTGAGTGCAGACAAGTGAATTTGATGGTTTTGGTTCGTCTGGTTTTCTAGAATGGCATTATCTCAGGGGTAAGGTTTTCTGGAGCCAAGTTTCATAGTTTTGCAGCTCTGGTGTTTATAGTGTACATAGTTTGGTCTCTTCAGTTAAATACGTTTTATTGAAAAGAGGGTGGGAAAGTATACAAGTTTAGGAAAATTCAGGAAAATAGATAATAGTGACTGTGAGGTTTTTTCTTTACTTTTCTTGATGGGGGAGGTGTTATGCAGTAGGTAGTTTAGTGCTAACACACAGTTAGGCACACTCTACCAGGAGGCACTTTATTTGGTCACCATCTGAAACTGACCAAGATGTCAAGAAGGAGAGGTCTCCTGTGTACATGCATTGCATATGCTGATTTATCACTTAGATGCACATCTTAAATCAGGTTACAGACTAGTTAACTAGGCCTAAGACCCCTAGACTTAGCGAGTGCAACAATATCTGTAGGCTAATTATTGGTTTCGTAACAGTAGAAACTAAAATCAATTCCCTTTCTCTACAGGATGAGGTCAACCAGATTGTCAACAGCAATGTTCGACTGAAACAGGTTTGTTACTGCCGTTTCCTGTATCTACATTGCAATATACAGTAAATATTTTGTAAGAATAATTACAAGGAAAATCTAAGTATGGGTAATTATCATAAATTTCACCATAATTCTGAAGATAGTGTAAAATCCTTATAAGCCGTTGAATTATGTTCATTTTCACTAAACTGTAATGAAACATTCTCTGAACAAATCCCCATTGAAATGATCCCTCTCCGAATCAGACTTCAAGTCAGGAACTTCAAAATAATCTATCTGATATTTTCTGTTCATGCTCTTTGTACTGTCATTTTCCAGCAATGGAAGGATGTGAACTTGCAATGGAATCCTGAGGATTATGGTGGAATCAAAAAGATAAGAGTGCCTTCCACTGACATTTGGCGTCCTGACCTTGTTCTCTATAACAAGTAAGAATCAGGCCATATTTGCATCAAATGTCTTTCTTTTTACCATTCTCTCACTGATACTTTCCTTGATAAAAGGCCACCAGACAGACCGACTGTGTATGATTATGTTTTCAAACCACATTACTTTTCCCTCTCTTTTCCCTCTGTGCCGAGTGGGTGAGAGCTCAGATTGCATCAGGCTAAATCTGGCTTCTATATCACAGGTTCCACCCACACCATATGCTGTGTCTGACACACTGCTGTTTCTCCCTGACAACCAGCTCCTATGCCACAGCAACCTGTACCAGTCTCAGCTCTGGTTGGTTGGCCTGCGATGGCAGGGCCATGCCAAGCCCCAGGCAGTGATGCCCCTCTGCGTTAACATTATTTCCTGTGTTGATGCCTGTGTTTGTGTGTGCCCACAGTGCTGACGGTGACTTTGCCATCGTTCACGAGACCAAAGTGCTGCTGGAGCACACTGGCATGATCACGTGGAACCCCCCTGCCATCTTCAAGAGTTACTGTGAGATCATCGTGCTGCACTTCCCCTTCGACCTGCAGAACTGCAGCATGAAGCTTGGTACCTGGACCTATGATGGCAACTTGGTTGTCGTCAATCCCGTAATAATCACCCTTTTGACATTTTTCTCGATTGATCCCCTGTGTAACTCCTGTGTTACCCATACACATACAGTCCATTACTGATTTAACACATGATTCTAAAAGCATTACATAATACCACCAGTCCTGAAAAATACCAATTAGGTTGATCCCTTCCTGGTTCTGTTGCGTCTTCATGACATCTTTATTACCCGTCTCCACCAGGACAGTGACCGTCCTGACCTGAGTAACTTCATGGAGAGTGGAGAGTGGGTGATGAAGGATTACCGCAGCTGGAAACACTGGGTGTACTATGCCTGCTGCCCAGACACGCCCTACCTGGACATCACCTACCACTTCCTGATGCTGCGGCTGCCCCTCTACTTCATCGTCAACGTCATCATCCCCTGTATGCTCTTCTCCTTTCTCACTGGCCTCGTCTTCTATCTGCCCACTGACTCTGGTTAGTATAACATCCCTTCAATCATTTCAGTTCTAAATCCCTTCTATTGGTTGAAGATCAACTGAAATATATTTTGTCTCCCAATTTACGCATCATAGCTTCAAAGTTAATAGCTTATGTAGTGGTTGTGTAGAACTGTACCTGCATTGGCTGGTACCTACAGCTACATGCTTGTCCTTCTACAGATGTAGGATCTTAATCTAACCACTCTTTTGTTACTAAGAATTTTCCTGCACCACAGGAAATGCAGATGAGCCTCGTGATTTACATAAATTCACTGAAAACCTGGACTAACACGCTGTTATATTAACAGTACTGCACTTATCATGTAGCTTTCTTTTGTCCAGCTAATAGCCTAACCACCAATCAAGCAACATTATGAACTAAACATTCAAATCCTGTTGCTGCAGGATTATTTTGCTACGACAATACTGGTCAAATTAAGATCCTACACTTGTATCTGTCTCTGGGCCTCAGAAGTTACGGGTAGCTACATTAGCTGTACCAGTGCTGTGTCTCAGCTAGCATTTGGCCCTGTTGCCAGTGTGGAGGCCTACCTCATTACCCAGAGACCTTGTGTGCTGGCATGTCTGTGAACAGACCTTTCCTTTAATGTATAATGCATCACTGGCTGCCTAGCTCTGATATGGCTGCTGCTACAGTATGATGCTATGGAGGAGCTGTGGTGTCAAATGGAAGTATTTCAGATTCACCGATTTCACTGAACTGCAACACTAAGTTAACAAACAACACATAGTTCACATTCTAGAATCTGTGTGAATGAGGTCTGGGTGTGAATGTGCTCAACTGAAAATAACACATACTTGAAATTCTATTGTCTGTGTGCCTGTGTGTATGTTTGCTTACGTGAGGTTGTTTGTGTATAGGCCTATGTGTATGGAAAGCTAAATGGGACAAAATAAATCACAAATTCCTTTGCTCTATCTTGCTTTTTGCTGTGGTAGGGCAATATTGTTCAAGCACCAATTCACAGAGCCTCAGCTTTGAGTTCTTTTTATAAGCAGAATTCCTGCCCAAGTTTCAAGTTTTAATGTCAAAAGTACAGTGAAATGCCTTTCTTGACAGCTCTAAACCCAACAATGCAGTAATCAATATCAATGTAGCACTAAAAAGAACATAACGTAGAACAAAAACACATAATAAGAATACCAAGAGAAAGTAATAAGCTGTGTACAGGGTCAGTTCCAATACCATATTTACAATGTGCAGGGATACTGGAGTGATGGAGGTAGATATGTATAGGGGTAAGGTGACTAGGCAGCATGATCTTTCAGCCCTCCGTTTAGTGGAGGGCTGAAAGGGAGGTCGGAAGAGCTCAATTGGATCAGAGGCTACTTCTCCCTGTGGTCAGAATGAGTTGGTGTCCTAAAGGGTGTGATGGCACTGACTGCCAGAGGAACAATGTCACTGTAACCCTCTAACATTATGACCCTCCTGTGTCTCTCTGAGTCAGTGTTGATTCATCACTGTGAATTATGGCACTGTGTGTCTCTCTCTCTCGCTATCAGTCTTTTTCTCTCTGATCAATTATCACAATGATCACTTTAAACCCTCTTGTAATTAATTAAGAGATTGGGGACCAACCAGAGTGGGGATGAGGTGAAGGCAAGTCTTGAGACCAAATTACCATCAAACCAGCTCACTTTGACGAGATATTGATTGATTTGTTTAATTCAATTGTTAAGGGTGTCACAGCTGAGTTGAGCTGGAGCATTGGTATAACTGTAATATTTGTTTAAGCCCAGTTATTAACTGCTCTCACAGTGTTTAACGTTGAATCCATTGTTATGAATCTCAGTGGCCTCCCTACGAGCACATGTTCAGTCTCTGTCACGAGCCTCGCTTTTCCACTGAACTGCTCAAATCTGTCTGCGTGCCGTAGGACTGACAGATTATGAAATGTATGACGTGTGATAACGGCAGATCATTTGCATGATTGCAAACTTCAATTGCGCCTTTCTCCACAGATGAATTCTTCAGTATGCGTCTGCTTTTTGTTGACCTGGTTGTTGTGACCGTGTTTGTCCTCAGGTGAGAAGATGACTCTGAGTATCTCTGTCCTGCTGTCTCTGACTGTGTTCCTGCTGGTCATCGTGGAGCTCATCCCCTCCACCTCCAGTGCTGTGCCGCTCATCGGGAAGTACATGCTCTTCACAATGGTCTTCGTCATTGCCTCCATTATCATCACTGTCATTGTCATCAACACCCACCACCGCTCCCCCAGCACTCACACCATGTCCCCCTGGGTTCGCAAGGTGGGCAAAGCTGGCACATTTCTACCAATGATTTTCTTTTTTTTTAATCTAAAAATAATTTAGTTAAGAACTTTTTATAGCATAGTGCTTTACTTACAGGGCTCCCAAGTGGTGTAGCGGTCTAAGGCACTGCATCTCAGTGCAAGAGGCGTCACTACAGTCCCTGGTTTGAATCCAGGCTGTATCACATCCAGCTGTGATTGGGAGTCCCATAGGGTGGCGCACAATTGTCCCAGCATTGTCCGGGTTAGGCCGTCATTGTAAATAAGAATTTGTTCTTAACTGACTTGCCTAGTTAAATAAAGGTTAAATAAAAAAATACTTGGATTGTAAATGACATGGCATAGGATGACTTGTGCACTCTGGTTTGTGAATGTTGTGAGTGTGTGACAGTTTAGAAATGTATGTATTTTTTATATGTATTAACAAATTGTTCATGAAATAACATGACAGATAGTGCGGTATCAGTGGAGAACAGCTCATAATAATAGCCGGAACGGCGCACATGGAATGGCATCAAACACCTGGAAACCATGTGTTTAGTGTATTTGATACCATTCCACTGATTCCACTCCAGTCATTACCACGAGCCCATTCTCCCCAATTAAGGTGCCACCACCCTCCTGTGAGTGATTTAAAGTCTACTTAATAGTAGAGGTCTCAACATTCTTTTTGCCCCTGTTAATGTCTTGCCCAGTACTGCCATCTAGCGACAGAATATAGATGATTGCACTTGTTTACTATATTACTGCTTTTTAAGCCTACCTTTGTGATTCAGGAGCTAGAAAGTATCTGAATTCATATGTTCATCAATTAGCCTTGTATCTCTTTGTATGCATTTTACCAGTCTATTTATTATTACCTGTTGTATTCGGCGCATGCGACTAATAACATTTGATTAATTCATTCCTTTCATATTTTTTGCTTCCTAGATTTTCATTGACACAATTCCCAACCTCATGTTCTTCTCAACAATGAAGCGTCCCGCAAAGGAGAGACTGGATAAAAACATCTATGGTGCTGACTTTGACATCTCAGACATCTCAGGCAAGCCCACCCCTACTGCAGTCACCTACCAGTCCCCCATGACCAAGAACCCAGATGTACGCAGTGCTATTGAGGGGGTTAAATACATTGCTGAGACCATGAAATCTGATGAGGAGTCCAACAGTGTAAGACTATGGAATTCATCGCCGTCCTTCTCACAGTTTTTTCCTTAAAGGTCTCAGTTTGAGTGTTTCTAAATGCTTTCCTCTTTTCCCAGGCTGCTGAAGAGTGGAAGTTTGTAGCCATGGTGCTGGATCACATTCTGCTGTGTGTGTTCATGGCGGTGTGTATCATTGGCACCCTAGGAGTGTTCGCAGGCCGTCTCATTGAGCTGAGCATGACACCTTAGAGGTCTGCGGGGTGTCCTGAGTAGGTCCAGATGTTTTTATTGACCTTATGACCTGACCAGGTAACACGCTGGCCCCTAGTGACTCTTGGCCCTATGACCTTAAAGTCACATATTGCTGTATGAGGACTGTGTTTTTGACCCTCATACATTCATTATTATTGGGTGGTTTGCAATTACTTCAGATCGCTGGGTGCATGCATGTTTATCCATATTTTCACTCGTGTATTATAGAACAGTTGATCAACATTGACCATTCTAATCAAGTTTTTGTAATCAGAATATTTGTTGTCTTTACTCAATGTTTTGTTATATATTTTCATTCATCTTTAATACAGTATTTAAATAAAATTGATAGGCCTACTTGACACTGGTTGTCTATTTTCCATGTCTTTTTTTAACCAGGTAGGCCAGTTGAGAACAAGTTCTCATTTACAACCGCAACCTGGCCAAGATAAAGCAAAGCAGTGCGACACAAACAACAACAGAGTTACACATGGAATAAACAAACGTACAGTCAACAACACAATAGAAAAAAATCTATATACAGTCTGTGCAAATGAAGCAAGATTAGGGAGGTAAGGCAATAAATAGGCCGTAGTGGCAAAGTAATTACAATTTAGCAATTAAACACTGGAGTGATAGATGAATGTGCAAGTAGAGATACTGGGGTGCAAAGGAGCAAAAAAATAAAATAAATAACAATACGGGGATGAGGTAGTTGGATGGACTATTTACAGATGGGCTGTGTACAGGTGCAGTGATCTGTAAGCTGCTCTGACAGCTGGTGCTTAAAGCTAGTGAGGGAGATACGAGTCTCCAGCTTCAGTGATTTTTGCAATTCGTTCCAGTCATTGGCAGCAGAGAACTGGAAGGAAAGGCGGCCAAAGAGGAATAGGCTTTGGGGGTGACCAGTGAAATATACCTGCTGGAGCGCGTGCTACGGGTGGGTGCTGCTACGGTGACCAGTGAGCTGAGATAAGGTAGGGCTTTACCTAGCAAAGACTTATAGATGACCTGGAGCCAATGGGTTTGGCGACGAATATGAAGCGAGGGCCAGCCAACGAGAGCATAGAGGTCGCAGTGGTGGGTAGTATATAGGGCTTTGGTGACAAAACAGGTGGCACTGTGATAGACTGCATCAAATTTGCTGAGTAGAGTGTTGGAGGCTATTTTATAAATGACATCGCTGAAGTCAAGGATCGGTAGGATAGTCAGTTTTACGAGGGTATGTTTGGCAGCATGAGTGAAGGAGGCTTTGTTGCAAAATAGGAAGCCGATTCTAGATTTAATTTTGGATTGGAGATGCTTAATGTGAGTCTGGAAGGAGAGTTTACAGTCTAACCAGACACCAAGGTATTTGTAATTGTCCACATATTCTAAGTCAGAACTGTCCAGAGTAGTGATGCTGGATGGGCGGGCACGTACGAGCAGCGATCGGTTGAAGAGCATGCATTTAGTTTTACTTGCATTTAAGAGCAATTGGAGGCCACGGAAGGAGAGTTGTATGGCATTGAAGCTCGTCTGGAGGTTAGTTAACACAGTGTCCAAAGAAGGGCCGGAAGTATACGGAATTGTGTCGTCTGCGTAGATGTGGATCAGAGAATCACCAGCAGCAAGAGCGACATCGTTGATATATACAGAGAAAAGAGTCGGCCCGAGAATTGAACCCTCTGGCACCCCCGTAGAGACTGCCAGAGGTCTGGACAACAGGCCCTCCGATTTGACACACTGAACTCTATCTGATAAGTAGTTGGTGAACCAGGCGAGGCAGTCATTTGAGAAACCAAGGCTGTTGAGTCTGCCGATAAGAATGTGGTGATTGACAGAGTCAAAAGCCTTGGCCAGGTAGATGAATACGGCTGCACAGTATTGTCTTTTATTGATGGCGGTTATATTGTTTAGGACCTTGAGCGTGGCTGAGGTGCACCCATGACCAGCTCGGAAACCAGATTGCATAGCGGAGAAGGTACGGTGGGATTCGAAATGGTCGGTAATCTGTTTGTTAACTTGGCTTTCGAAGACCTTAGAAAGGCAGGGTAGGATAGATATAGGTCTGTAACAGTTTGGGTCTAGAGTGTCTCCCCCTTTGAAGAGGGGGATGACCGCGGCTGCTTTCCAATCTTTGGGAATCTCAGATGATATGAAAGAGAGGTTGAACAGGCTAGTAATAGGGGTTGCAACAATTTCGGCAGATAATTTTAGAAAGAGAGGGTCCAGATTGTCTAGCCCAGCTGATTTGTAGGGGTCCAGATTTTGCAACTCTTTCAGAACATCAGCTATCTGGATTTTGGGTGAAGTAGAAATGGGGGAGGTTTGGGCAAGTTGCTGTGGGGGGTGCAGGGCTGTTGACCGGGGTAGGGGTAGCCAGGTGGAAAGCATGGCCAGCCGTAGAAAAATGCTTTTTGAAATTCTTATTTTTCGTGGATTTATCGGTGGTGACAGTGTTTCCTAGCCTCAGTGCAGTGGGCAGCTGGGAGGAGGTGCTCTTATTCTCCATGGACTTTACAGTGTCCCAGAACTTTTTGGAGTTTGTGCTACAGGATGCAAATTTCTGTTTGAAAAAGCTAGCCTTTGCTTTCCTAACTGCTTGTGTATATTGGTTCCTAACTCCCCTCAGAAGTTGCATATCGTGGGAGCTATTCAATGCTAATGCAGTACGCCACAGGATGTTTTTGTGCTGGTCAAGTGCAGTCAGGTCTAGAGTGAACCAAGGGCTATATCTGTTCCTGGTTCTAAATTTCTGAATGGGGCATGCTTATTTAAGATGGTGAGGAAAGCACTTTTAAAGAATAACCAGGCATCCTCTACTGACGGAATGATTTCAATATCCTTCCAGGATATCCGGGGCAGGTCGATAGAAAGGCCTGCTCGTTGAAGTGTTTTAGGGAGTGTTTGACAGTCTGCTAGCTAGTAAGGATATTGTGCAATCAAAGGAAATCATATTTGAACCAGTGAGATAATAATCAATGCGATAAATGGCAACATTTACTAAAAAGTACTGCATGTGAAACTTTGTGGAACGTTGAGGTCCTGAACACTACAATAGACTGAATTTTAACCATGTGAGAGGCCTATGTGCAATACTCCTATAGAGATAGATAGAAGACTCTAGTACCCAAAGGCCATTTTAGCATGAGCAGTCCCATTGAGGACTTTCACCACTTTAAAGTAGTCAACTGACACTTCATATGGGTTAAGGAAGGATCACATAATTCCATCCAGGTCCCCGAGGGATCATCCAATGCAGTCTAGGTGGCAGTGTGCACCCTTCCAGTTTGTTTGCCAACTCAAAGAAGTAGTAGAATAAGAAAATGGACTACTTCAAAATCAGAGGCGTCTGGTGGGTGGAGCTATATTGGCTCATTGCAATATGGGAATGGAATAAATGGAACTGAGCCAAGCATGTGGTTTCCATTCATTTGATGTGTTTGATACCATTCCATTGAGGAAACTTTTTTTAAAAAGATGCTATATAAAATTACCACCCATCTTGGGAGAGCAGCGATGATGAGCAATTCACTACCCTGTCATGCAGTGTGTTGTAATGGAGACAGTGTCTCCTAACTAGCAAGAAGTAATTGATGTCTAATTGTTGTCTTGGTTTACTTATAAGGGCTCCCGAGTGGTGCAGCTGTCTAATGCACTGCATCGCAGTGCTAGAGGCGTCACTACAGACCCCGGTTTTATCCCAGGCTGTATCATAACTGGCCGTGATCGGGAGTCCCGTAGGTCGGCGCACAATTGGCACAGCGTCGTCCGGCTTAGGGGAGGGTTTTGCCGGGGTAGGCAGTCATTGTAAATAAGAATTTGTTCTTGACTGACTTGCCTAGTTAAATAAAGGTTAAATAAAAAATACAAAAATCCATTCCAGCCACTAAAAAAGGCCCGTCCTCCTATAGCTCCTCCCACCATCCTTCTCTGTTCAAAATGGAGATGTCCTCAGTGGCGCTGCTCGTGCTCTAACAGACGTCTTAATTGGACAGATACAATGATGCGATGTCTATCTAAGTCTATGAACATTCATGCAATATATTTGTTCTATCATTCACTAACTCGTACAGTAGGTGGCAGCAATGCACTTTATAGGTTGAAGTCTGCCAATAAACCTCGAAGAAGAAGAAGACCATTCGCCAACAACAAGGGGTTTCGATTAATCTGGCCCGGGCGACCGAAGGTAGGAAATTGATTGCGTTTGTTTTGAAACCGGGCTGCCTCCCGGGCGTGAGCCAGGTACCCCGTTCAAAGCCCACTGCGTAGTCGCCTAAAAAAAAAAGTTAAGTGACGTAATTAAGCATGTGGAAATTAGTGGGATTCTATGTTTTCACATGCGAAAGTGATTGCTTTTGGTAAAAACCCTTTATCTGCCTACCCAATGAAGACTAGTTTGAAAATGCTAAGAGATGTTGTATGATTCTGGACGATCCACCGTGCTGCCTTGTGGACAACATGACCGAGTGGCGCAGATTACTGTTGTATTTGAAAAGTGCGGTCCTCCCTCACCGCTTTTGCCTATCCACGTCACGGGCCAGAGTCCGGTGCCCCACGGTTCAGCATAATCGAATCCACCCATTGGTCCCTTCCGCCCCATGTCATTTGATTGGTGAAGTAGTTTGCACTGCAGTCAACACAAGGAGTGTAGTAACATGAACTGTCAGACACAGACGGTGCACTTGACATGGAGAGGTATCGGTAAGCTGTCTTGTCTTTTTTTGTTAGCAACTTGAAGTAGACTAGACAAAATAGCAGCCGGTACATTCATTGCCTTTGACAAGCTAGCATGTCACCTATCTATAAATAGCGCGCATACTATCTGGATAGAGCAAGGTTAATTGGCTGTCTATAGCTAACGTTAGCTAATTTAGATAATGGGCATTTCCATGTAAAACGCCCCATGATTCACGAGCACATTACATTTGGTGTCAAATGAAAGCTAAGAGTCAATATATGTTCTATGAAATGCGTCATTCTGTTACCAAATAGGTAAGTGACCAATAAATCAGTAACCGAATGACTGCAACTAAATAGTCTACTATGGGAACTCCAATTTGTCACAACTCTGTTGGGTCACCTCTCTACTGTACTGTCATACAGTTATGTTCAGGTCATAGCTGTTTTCTTTATGTCTGTCGTGTGGTGGTCAACGCAAACGTGTGAAAGAAGTCTTAACTGTCTGTCGCTGTCTTCCTCTCGCTCTCTCTTCCTCGTTGTCTCTGTCTTTCTTCTCTCTCCAGTTAATGTCATCTTTCGCAGCTCTTATGGAGACCTACCCATGAGCCCCCTCTATCCATTTACTGTAACCAGCACTCTCACCCTCTGAGAACTGACTGACACCCCAGGTGTCCATGGACGTTGGAATATAGTTGAAATTTGGTCAATCCAAATCTGAACCAATCATAGACGTCTGTTTCACAAGTTTGAACAGTACAGTAAATACAACTAGACTAGAATGTAGGTCAGTGTGTAGAGTTCAGTACAGTAGAGCCCACTAGAGTACAGTATAATATACTGTAATGAACTACTATGATGTCAGAACTTGTGAAACATTGATGTCTATGCTTGATCCAGACCACCCAAATTTGGTCTTGTTTTGGAGCGGAGCTCATTAGAATTGGCAGTGTGCGAATTCCCATACTAACATACTTAATAGTATGCAAAAAAATGTGTTATAGTATGCAACATTTTTGAAATGGTACTCAATGCGTCATATAATGTGAGATTGCGTCGACGGGTCCCATTCGCTAATTTTGGTACAGCGCGTCAATTCATCTGCTTATCAGCTGTTGTCAATGACGAGTGAATTCTGCTAGATCAAATGTAGAAATGAGTGTGCAGTTTAAGTATGTAGTACGCTTGTATGGGTATTTGACAGGGCTAGTGTGTAGAATAATACCCAAACATGCAAAGGAGGATTTACACTACTGCCTCACAAGTCCTCAACTGGCAGCTTCATTAAATAGTACCCGCATAACACCAGTCTCAACGTCAACAGTGAAGAGGCGACTCCGGGATGCTGGGCTTCTATGCTGATAGATTCATTTTTTTAGAGGCGCTGCGCACAGGCATAAAAGTTGTTGGTCTGATTTAGTCTAAAGTCTACAAAGTGAGACTTTGTACTCGCTTCTTGGCTATTTTATATTGTTTTGTTCACAAGCTCATTTATTTGTCGATGTTAGTTTGAGTCTGCTGCTTCAGCTGATAGTGAAGAGATGCCCAAATCTCACACGCTGACACATTTATACTACTTGAGTGACCCCGTTACCTTGGTAACGTCTTGTCATTAAAGGGGCAGCTGAACATTTTGTATCTGTTATTTTGGTTAAAAGACATACCACATTATTTCTTACTAATAATACATTTCTTGCTTTTAGAAACATTACAAGGCATGGTCATCCATTTTGTTTTTATGTAATTATGGCGAGAGAGCGAGAGAATACTTAAGTTCACACAGGACACCAGATAAGACAGGAGAATCTCACCAGATAGGACAGACTGACCCTAGCCCCCCGGCAAATAGATTATTGCAGCATAGATACTGGAGGCTGAGAGGGTCAGGGGACACTGGCCCTGTTTGACGATAGCTCCGGACAGGGCCAACCAGGCAGGGTATAACCCCACCCACTTCGCCAAGGCACAGCCCCCACACCACTAGAGGGATATCAATAGACCACCAACTTACTACCCTGAGACAAGGCTATAGCCTACGAAGATCTCCTCCACCGCACAAGCCCGAGGGGGGCACAAAACCGGACAGAAAGATCACATCAGTAGCTCAACTTACTCAAGTCGAGTATAGCGGGGGGAAAAAAGCCTGGTACAACGTGACACAACCCTACTAGGGACGGCATGGGAGAGCACTAGTAAGCCAGTGACTCAGCCCCCGTAATAGGCTTAAAGGCAGAGAATCCCAGTGGCGAGAGGGGAGCCAGCCAGGCAGAGACAGCAAGGGCGGTTCATCATTCCAGTGCCTTGCCATTCACCTTCGCCAACCCAGGGCCAGACTACACTCAATCATAGGACCTACTCAGTAAAGACTTAAAGGTCAAGAGAGTCTGCGTCTCTCACATGGATAGGTAGACCATTCCATAAAAATGGAGCTCTATAGGAGAAGGCCCTGCCTTCAGCTGTTTGCTTAGAAATTCTAGGGACAATAAGGGGGCCTGCGTCTTGTGACCATAGCATGCGTGTAGGGACATTAAGTATGTGGACACCCCTTCAAATTGGTGGATTCGGCTATTTCAGCTACACCCGTTGCTGACCGGTGAATAAAATCGAGCACACAGCCATGCAATCTCCATAAACAAACATTGGCAGTAGAATGGCTCGAACTAAAGAGCTCAGTGGCTTGCAACGTGGCACCGTCATAGGATGCCACCTTTCCAATAAGTCAGTTCATCAAATTTCTACCCTGCTGGAGCTGCCCCGGTCAACTGTTAGTGCCGTTACTGTGAAGTGGAAACGTCTAGGAGCAACAACAGCTCAGACGTGAAGTGGTGGGCCACACAAGCTCACAGAACAGGACTGCCGAGTGATGAAGCGCATAGCGCGTAAACATCATCTGTCCTCAGTTCCAACGCTCACCACCAAGTTCCAAACTGCCTCTAGAAGCAATGTCAGCACAATAGCTGTTCGATGGAACTCCATGAAATGTGTTTCCATGGCCGAGCAGCCGCACACAAGCCTAAGGTCACCAAGTGCAATGCCAAGCGTCAGCTGGAGTGGTGTAGAGGTCACCCCTGTGCACAAAGCGAGGTCCATACAGAAATTGTTTGTCGAGATCAATGTGGAAGGCCTTGACTGGCCTGCACAGAGCCCTCGCCTCAACCCCATCGAACACCTTTGGGATGAGTTGGAACACCGACTGCGAGCCAGGCCTAATCACCCAACAACAATGACGGGTAGGCCGTCATTGTAAATAACAATTTGTTTTTAACTGACTTCCATGGTTTAATAAATAAAAATAAAATCTCGCTAATGCTCATTGCTGCGTGGACTTGCTTCCATTCAGCCATCTTCCAACATCCCAGAAGAGTGGAGGCTGTTATAACAGCAAAGGGGGGGACCAACTCCATATTAATGCCCATGACTTTGGAATGAGATGTTCGAGCAGGTGTCCACATACTTTTTGGTCACGTAGTGTATGTACAGCAGGACCAAATTGGAGACATTGGTAGGAGCAAGTCCAGGAAAACCTTGGAATCAGCCCTAGCCTTAACAGGAAGCCAGTGTAGAGAGGCTAGCGCTGGAGTAATATGGTCTAGTTGTCTGGTTCAAGTCAATTGTAGCAGCCGTGTTTAGCACTAACTGAAGTTTATTTAGTGCTTTATCCGGGTAGCCGGAAAGAAGAGCATTTCAGTAATCTAATCTATAAGTGACAAAAGCATGGATTAGTTTTTCGGCATCATTTTTGGACAAAAAGTTTCAATGTTTTAATGTTACGAAGATGGAAAAATGCTGCCCTTGAAATATTCTTTATATGTTCGTCAAAAGAGATCAGGTTCCAGAGCAACGCAGAGGTCCTTCACAGTTTTTTATTTGAGATGACTTTACAACCATCTAGATTGTATGATCAAACAGCAGATCTTTGTTTTTTTGGGACCTAAAACTAGCATCGCTGTTTTGTCCGAGTTGTTTAAAAGTAGCTTACACTGTCAGAAGGTTGCATTAGGCTACAAAGTAACTACTAGCTAACTGATAGACTGTGGGTTGCATTTGGTGTGTGTTTACCAGTTACCCATCTAACTTCTACCTAGTATTTACACGGTAGTTACATATACCTAGTATTTACACGGTAGTTACATATACCTAGTATTTACACGGTAGTTACATATGTTGTCAAAGTCATTGGTACCACATTTTCTGGTTGGCGTCAGTGGATAAATGTAAACTTTGTTATTATCTAGCTATCTTAAGTGTTCAGTTTTGACGAACATGCGTGTGGAAAAAAAACTACTAAATTGTTTTACTTCTACAGACTTTTTTTTTTTCCAGAAATGTTTCAGTTGTGCAAGACATTGTCATTACTGCTGTTTTTAGGGACTCTAAATTGAAATCGTAGTAGTTGACTGACCTCCATGTATTTTCTGTTTTCAGTGACTGGTAGTGACACCAGCAACCCCATCAGTGTGGCCAACCATGAGAGCTGCTATCTGAGGACTTAAGCCACCACCGCCACTATGAAGGTCCCTGCCAACCTCAATATTTCCTATGGGGACATGGATCCCCCTGACACCCCTCCAACCATGTCCATTGACAAGCTCTTCCCAGCACTCCTGGAGTGTTTTGGGATCATCTTGTGTGGCTACATTGCTGGGCGTGCAAACATCATCACATCCACACAGGGCAAAGGATTGGGGAACTTTGTGTCCAAGTTTGCCCTCCCAGCATTGCTCTTTAAGAACATGGTACTGTTGGACTTTGGCAATGTCATCTGGCCATTTCTGTGGAGTATTCTCATCGCCAAAGTGTCTGTGTTTTTCATTGTGTGTGTGATTACACTACTGGTTTCCAGTCCCGACACTCGCTTCAGCAAAGCTGGTCTCTTCTCAATCTTTGCTACTCAAAGCAATGACTTTGCTTTGGGATATCCTATTGGTGAGTGTTGTGTTCTTCTTCTTTCCATCCTTTCAGTTTCACTTCACTTGATGAAGGAAGAAGGAAACCGCACACTGCTCTTGATAGTAACACTGATCTTTAATAAGCTTACGTATCGGTGTGTAATTTGATTAAAGATCAGTGTTACTATCAGAGCAGTGTGCAGTTTCCTTTTTCCTTCATCTTGTTCTACTGTTACCATGCACCTGCAGAGAAGATTGCTCAGATGTGCCTTTTTGAATTTTGAGTTTCACTCCACTTAAAATTTGAGAGCCTCCTCCTTGCAGAACCTCAGAACAAAGGAAATGGATGTCTCGAATGTCTTTTATACTTTAAATCTTATTTGGTTGATTTGTGGCACAGATTTTGATTCACTCTGCTGTCCTCCCTAAAATATACCTTCCTAAACTGTACCTTTTTTTTTCCCACAGTTGAGGCCTTGTATAAGAACACCCACCCAGAGTACCTACAGTACATCTACCTGGTGGCCCCAGTGTCTCTCATGCTTCTCAACCCAATTGGCTTTGCCTTCTGTGAGATCCAGAAGTGGAGGGACCAGAGAGACCGGCAGCAGAACAAACTCCAGATAGTGGGTGTGGTCATCCTTCAGGTTCTGAAGAATCCCATCGTCTTCATGGTTGTTATTGGCATTATCTTCCACTTCATCCTGGCCCAGAAGATCCCTGCTTTCATGGAGCAGTTTGTGGATGGCCTGGCCAACTCTTTTGGAGGAGCAGCTCTGTTCTACTTGGGCCTCTCCATGGTGGGCCAGTTGGGGAAGCTCACCAGGTCTACTGTTGTAGCCCTGATCCTGCTCATCACTGCAAAACTGTGAGTGTTTTTGGGTGGATTTAGGAGGGATTGTTTGAGAATGTTAGGGTAGATTATTACACGTGTACAGTATAATGGCAAACATTTTTTTACCTAATACTGACTTAAGCATACATGAACTGTGATACAATTTCATATTCATATAGGCCTGCAGTTCAAATATGTTCATCCTGTTCTTAAAGGGTTAGTTGTAATTATACAGTGTCAGGACCTAAGACCACACCTGCTTGTTATTACATTTTTGTGTTGGTGTAATGTCATGCAGGTCTGGGCCTGTCAGAGAGCTGACAAAAACATATTATTGACTCAGAACTAACTGTAGATCCATATAGGTCTGTCACACACAAGGGAACAGTAGGCTCATGACTGCCATTGTATTGTGTATTACCAACCTTCTTCAATGCTGGCACTCACCCACATTTCAGTGTTTTTACCTGCAGAACATTATTGTCAAGGGTTAGGAGAAGAAATAAAGTCTCTTCCTTCTCACCTGACGATTTATTGTGAAGGAATCCAGCGTTTCTCTTGTAAACCTTTAGTAACGTTAAACTTGAAATAACGTGTTTTTTTAATTTTCTTCTTCTGGAGGTTGGTGATGCCGTTGATCTGTCGAGAAATGGTGGAGCTACTGTATGTCAACCACACCAACTCTGGTCTCAACCAATCCAGTCTCTCCAACTATGCCTTCCTCTATGGAGTCTTCCCTACCGCCCCCAGTGTGGCCATCTACGCTGCTCACTATAACATGGAGCTACAAGTTGTAAGTCATCAACCCTCTCCTGTATGGATAGAAATTAGGGATGCACCGATATTATATTTTTGACCGATATCTGATATTTTCCTTGCCCCCCCAAAAAGAACGATTCCGATTATTTATTTTTAAAATGTGTGGCCTTTTAAACATTCTAGTACAGTTAAATAGTTGAAACACACACACACTGACCAAAAAGTTATTTTGTTGGCATTTGTCCCCATTACCAGTAAAATGAAATCAAAACCTATTTCTTTCCCTTACTTCCTGTGCTGTTTTGTTGTTCATTTGTTCAGTCGTTTCATTCTCAACCAGGATTTCATCTTACATGTCAAGCAGTGAAGTTTCAGCTCTGTCTGTCCGTGGCCTCTCTTCCTCCGTGCGCACTGTCACTATGTCCGTTTCTATCTTGTCCAGCTGTGTCTGGAACATTTCACATAAACCCTGTTTCTTGTCTGCGTCGAAGTAGCGGTCCTTATACCTAGAGGCTCAGAGAGAATGCCACCAAATCGCTTGTTCACAGCCTCTAGTAGAGTACTTTTCCAAGTTAACCCAACGGTCTGTGTCGGCAGTTTTGTTGAGAAGGCATTTCAATGCCATGACAGAGGGTATCACATCTGCTGTAGATACAGTTGATGAGTTTATTTCTCCAGTCAGTTGTTCGAATGGAGCTAGGAGTGTTCAAGTTTCAAACATGTTCTCAAATGCCATTGAAATGGCAGCAGCGGTATGAGAACCAGCACATTCTTGAGCATGCAATACGGCTTTCCTCAGTACGAAATCCTCGTTGACCCACTGTGTTGTCAGACTCCATGCTTATGGGGCAGACATCGCTGGTCCAAATGTCAGTCATGAAGCTAATAGCAGTGAAGCCCATAGCAAGTAGCTCATAGATGTGAGTTTCAACAATACTGTGTAACTCTGGTAGGGCAACATCTGAAAAATAGCACCTACTTGGTAGTGTTTACCGGTGCTTGACCAGTCAGCGAAAGCCAACATCATCCACGACAGAGATACGTTAATTGTCAAGGGCAATGAATTCCGTTATCTTGGCGTTAATGGATTTCGCCATTAAGAAAATTTCAGCGAGACGACTCAAATCTTTCAAATTACTGCTCGACTTGTCGACTGCTCGAATCCACACAGCAGACATTGTGGGCTAGGTTAGGAATGCTGTGTTGCACACGTAGCGCTATATTTCTTGCGGCGTCATTACGTCGTCTACCTACGTTATATAGGTACGCATGCACGTCAGCTTTGACATCGTTCTTGCACATCGGGCCGACATTGGCATTTTTCGCTAATATTGTCCGATTCCGTTATGCTCACCGATTTTTAGATCGTGCATCCCTAATAGAAATGTATGCCATAGGAAGACATTGACAGTGTCATAATTGTTTTCTAACAGGTTACCTCGGGGATGGTACTCAGCACATTCCTCTCAGCTCCCATAATGTATGTTTCTGCTTGGTTGCTGACAATACCATGGATGGACCCTAAGCCGTTGATGGATTCACTGCAGAATGTCAGCTTTAATGTCAGCATCATCAGCTTAGTTACACTGGTGAGTTGTTGACTGCCTCCCACCATTATGAACGAAGAACTATCATTAACGGTAGTCTTTATCTCCTGACTGGCTTTGTGCTGGTTAGCCTATTTTATTTCACAGGGTGGTCGGATTTCAGGAAATTCTAATCCCCAAGCAGGGTGCTGTGTTGATTTGTACTAAAGTGTCTTTGTACCTAATCCCATTTATATTGTGGAATTCGGGGACAGTAGTATTAGGTGATACTGTCTAGGCTGGGCTACACCAATTCTGTATTGAAAAGAGATACAATGACATTGAAAAGCGCAGGAAGTCTATGAACAGCAGGGATGGGGATATGACTTGAAACCAAGCAGTTCAAAGTCATCAGCAGGATGTCTCTGTCTGGTGCCAATGACATGGTACGTGAGACTTACTTCCTCCTATAATGTTACCCCCGTTTCACTTCTGTAACGAACCGGGAACACATTGCTAGTAAAAATCTGATGGTGTTAAAAGGACTTTATAAATACATTTGATTTGGGACTGTTTATTTTCTGTTCCTGTTCCCATTCGCCTGGCCATATTATTATTTTTATTTTTTTCTAGACTGGTCATATCCAGTTTTATTTGTCACATGTGCCATATACAACTGGTGTAGACTTTAGTGTGAAATGCTTGCTTAGAATGCAGCCGTATACAGAGAGTACCAGTGCCAGATCAATGTGCAGAGGTATTTGAGGTAAATATGTACATGAAGGCAGGGTAAAATGGCTAGGCATCAGGATTAATAAGAGTAAAATAAAGAACAGAGTAGCAGCAGCAAATTGAGTGTGTGTGTTGTCGGTGCACGTGTATATAGTGAATGTGATGGTGTCAGGCATGTGGAGGTCCTGGTCTGGGGTCTTTATTTCAGCTGAAACATGGGACCAACCATTTTGCAATTCCGGTTTACATGAAGACATATGGTATCGTTTTATGTATGGTTTGTGTAGACGAGCATATCTAGTTTTGAGGTCTTTTTGTTACAGGTTTGGACAGTAACTGTCATGTTCCTGAGTAAGAAATTCAAGAGACTACCTCACATGTTCACCCTCAACCTGTTCCTGGCACAGGCAAGGCTTTTGAATATCTGTCACTTTTCACAAAAACGTTCATCAACTGACGTATTGTATGTTCAAGGAATAATGTTGAACATATCATATTGTCCATAGTTGTAAGTGCAATATCACTGTGTAGACGTTGTCATTGATTGCTGCTTTCTATTGACGTGTGTCTCTCCGTGCGTCCAGATTCTAGCTTGTGTCGGCATGATCTTGTGGAACTTTGTCGTGCGCCAAGACAGCTTCATTGGACACGTGTTGACGTTCACACTGTTGTACGGCTCACTGTACAGTACTTACGTGTGGCCAGGTATGTCTGTCACCCGCACGACCATCAACGTTATACCACCGTCATTCTCTCCTACAGTATGCTGTTGTGTTGCGTGTTTGACATACTGTGATTCGAAAGGGAAAGGTGAAAGGTGCGGCGTCTAGCGACGATGATGATCTCGAGCTAGAGTGCGCGTTGTGGTGTTTTTAGGTCTGATAGCGCTTTCCCTTGTGCTGATGAAGAGGGGTGGTGAGCTGAAGGTTGCGCCAGGCTTCCTGGTGATTGCAGGCTGGGGGTGAGTCATGATTTTTTTTTCTTTTTTTTCCCCCCACTGAAGTAGCTGGAAACCAAAGGACCTTTTTTGTTGAATCTGCTGCTCAAACACAGTCCTTATCTGATGCCAACAGAGTCCCAGGCCTTGTGGCAGCAGTGCTCCTCATAACTGGGGAGAGGATGCCTGACACCATCGACTCGGCGTTCTTCTACGGGACACCCCAGGTGAGACGGACTGGGGAAAGTAGACATTCAGAATCACCTCTCGTAGAACATGACTTCATCATCCTGACCTACTGTCTTTTTGACTTCCGCAGAACATCTGCACCTCAGTTGTGCTTGCCTTCAGCATAGTGCTGAGTGGGGGCTCATTGATGGGCCTCAGTCGAGGCACATGGGATTCGAAGTACCAGGTCCTGGAGAGAGACTCTCTGTTAGGCACTACTGAGGATCTGAGGCCCCAGAGTGGCCCCGATACCCAAACTATCCCAGATATGTTGGAGCCAGGCAGAACCGGATGCATCAACCAAGGTATACAGGATTTATGACATGTATATTACAGTAGACTTGTTAATCAAGTGTGTGATGCTGATCAAATGTATTCTCTGTGTGTGTTGTCAGAGTGCCATATGTGTGACTGTGCTCCGTCCCAGCCCATGCCTGATATGATTGTCAGCACAAACAAAAATGACGCGCTTCTCATCGAGCCAGGTAGTGATTTTAAGAAACCTCCTAACCTACATCCCTCTAGTCTTCATTTGAATTCGTTGTGTCAGATACCATCTCTTCCTGTAGACAAATGATATCGTTAAACCAAGGGCAAGGAGTTTCCCTGGTCAGGACAGGTGGTCAGACCAGGAAATACTCCTTTCCCCAGTTATCCCCACACAAATGTCACGCTTAGGTTAGCTAAGTGATTCATTTGAAACGATGTCATTACCCTGTGGGTCACTAGCCATGTCTGCCCTGTGGCCTTCCTCAGGTCCGTGTGGGACTGGCTGTGAGTCCACAGGCTGTCTACTGGCCCAGGAGGAGCAGCAGAAGCAGCTAGCAGACAGACAGGTGGCCCGCCACGTGCTCCTATGCCTGCTACTGACCGTCAGCCTATTAGCTGTGAGTGACTCATCACACAAAGCTCCCTCAGGATAAGATAAAACCTAATTGGTTGGGATGTTGCTCAAGGGTCAGTTAATGTAATGATGAAATGTTGTGCTTGAGTATTATGCCATTACCTCACAGCTAGGCCTACCTTATGCAACACAGCCTGTTGATTTTGTTTTACCCCTGTCCTGCCCATCAGTTTTGGGGTTAGTATGATGATCCCTGTTTTGAATGCATGTCTCTCTCCACGTTTTTAGAACCTGTCCAGCTGCCTGTGGTGGCTGTTTAATCGAGTTCCTGGGAGACTCTACTTAGAGCTGCAGTTCTTCTGTGCTGTGGTCAACTATGGACAGGTACAATAGGCCTCCCTGGCCTAGACATAATGGCATTAACAACTGCTCTATTCATTTTAATGGTGGTGTTTACATATGTGTTTTCTGTCCTCAGGGCTTCATCTCATTCGGGATTTTTGGGCTGGACAAACATTTGATAATACTGCCATTTAAAAAGAGGTAAGTGGTTCCCTGACTTGCATTTCATAGGATCTAGTAGTAAGCTGTGTGTTGAATAAGAAGCCTTGACATGTGTTTTTGTCCAGGATGTCCAGTCTGTGGCATAGTATGAAGCCAGAGGAGCAGCCTCAACTGGTTGTGTCTGACGACATCACGATGACCTGCACTCAATTCACCACGTACCACAAAGAGCAGTGTGTCCGTGACATTGTCCAGAAGAAGAGGTCAGGGGTCAATTATAGTCTCCTTACAGTGCTGCTCTGCTCAGGGATTCAGTAGAAACGGTCTGCTTTTGCTGTACAACCACTGTATATTTGTGAAAATGGCTTACAGTGTCCTTGAAACTACTATTGCATGGTGAGATTGTTCTGACTAAATATGAGACACTAAAACCGCCTCTCATTATTAGTCTTTTCTGACTTGGCTTATGATTTGACAGTCTGACATAATTTTTGTATACCCATTGATCATCCCTAATATAAATTATTTTTCTCATGGCTTTTGGTGCATGGGTTGTGTTCTCTCTTGCTTTTGTCTGTGCGCTATCTTCCTCCTGTCTATCTGCTCCCTCCTCCCCCTCTCTTTCTGTCGTTCCTATTGGCCCTGGTAGCTGTGGGGAGTGCCTAACTGGCCTGTTGGTGAATCTGTCCTCCGACACACAGGTGTGGGGAGAGGATGGTGGCGGACACTTTTCTTGGCACTGAACTGGTGGAGTGGCTGTTGCAGGTGGGTCTGTCACAGGACCGGGGAGAGGCGCTGCTCTACGGTGGCCGACTGCAGCAGGGTGGGGTTCTCCAGCACATCACCCAGGAGTACGGCTTCCAAGATGACGAGCTGCACTACCGCTTCACGGCGTAAGGTGGGCCCTGGGCAGGCCCAGTCTCAAGGGCTCTCCCGAGGCACAGGATGACAGATGTCGGCTACCTACCAAACCTGAAACCAGGGCTCTACCTACCTAGCAGTAATAATCAATAGAGGTGAATTGAAGAGTGCTGCTTTTTGAAATACTCACTGTTTTGCACATGGGAAATATGCAGTCATAACAAGCATTGAGCACTTGTTTGTTTTCTTTTGAACTGTCCATTGTAATATGTTTTGTGTGGTACTGTATGCATAACGAGATTTAAGTTTGTCAAGGAGGCAGAACTAATAATGAATAATCTTGCGAAAGTATGGATGTCAAATATCTTGCATTATCATCTCAAGTTATACAGACTAGCTTGTATACCCTTGATGACACTCGTATACCATGAGGCTGATTGAACATGTTTTTACTTAGTTCGGATGACAAGAATGGTATTTGTCAATGTGACTTCAGGTATTAAAAATAGAAGCCTGTAATGTTGCTGTGTATTCTAAATATCCTTAATTTGGCCATTTTGTTTAGAACTTGAAAATAGGATGCGGCAGCTAGATAGAATGGTGTCAAATGTTTATGGATGCAGACTTGTCTGCTAATGCAGAATTGTGGTTTTGGTTTTGACTTATTTTAATGATTCTTGGCCCCCCAAAAAATATACATTTCTGATCCGCTATCTTTTGGGATTTTCAAATACACAATTACATTTCAGTTTGCTGGGAGAAAAGGAGTACGATACCAAATGTGCCAGATTAAATGTATTATGAGTTATTTTGGAGCGATGTTACCTTGTCCTTTTAATGGGGTTGTGCTTATTACTGTTGCTAATAAGGTAATTGAGCCATGTATTCACCTTGTTTGGCATTATGAATGTTTGAATGATGGTTTGTCAATGTATTATATTTTTTTCATGTCAGTTGACTGAGAATGTACAGTGTCATGTACTTTGAAGCCAACTAATGCTGCATGTTCCTCTGATTCCCAGCCTGTTCTGAAAAGAAAACACAACTATTGCAACAAAGGTTTACGCGATTCCTTTTATACTGGGTTAAAACAGAACTGGTGGATACATGTTGTGGTAACGTGTGGGTGGGGCGCTATCTTTAGGGCTTTTCAGGGTGTTTTCCAGATGGCTGACGGCAGTGGTGTAATAACGGGAATTTGTCCTGTTCTTTTACTTCAAATAAGCCTTATATCACTCAGTAAACAGCTCAAAGGTCAAACTGGAGGCAACTCTCTCCTCAACTGCTCTAGTATTACTGTTTGGTTGAAATATAATGCCTGTTTTAAAATATAAAACAAGGATTTGAAAGAAAATATGACAGGCTGTAATCATGACCCAGATGTATTAATACTTTTTACTGATGAGCAGCAATTTGTGAAACTACCATTTACTCTTACAATGTAGTGAAATTATTGCATACTGGGGTTTGATCTTGAAACAACCCCTTGTCATTCCAATATGAAAGATCCCACTAAATGTTACTGTACACGCTCAGTTCTTCCTGGCTTGAGTTAGAAAACAGGTGCACAACTGAAGTAGGGTCTGCAATACCACTTGATAAAAGTTTCTCCATCTCAGCCATCTTCTTCTTTTCTAACTCTCTCATATTCTGCATGATCTTCTTTCCTTTGTCCTAAAAAATAAAATGCTAAATTTAAGCCAATTATTTGCTTAATCTTTAAAGGGTTAAGATGTATAGATTAGGAAAAGTTCTGTACCTTGGTGCTGTTAATGATTGCAGCCACCACCTCGTGTTTGATAAACAGTGGATGTTTGCGATCTGGCTTGCTCTGGAAACGGGGTATCTTCTTCACAGGGTCATCAGGGCCATAACAGGGAGAGCTAGTTTGCTTCAATTGTTTAATGTCTTTCACAAAGACAAAAGGTTTGAAAACAGACCTGTTGGGTAAGAAAGGACCCTTAATATACTGCGATTTGCATAAACTTTAGATGGAACAATTAACATGGCTAGGTAGGGCATGTGAGCGGTGGCCAGCTACCTCTCAGGGTCAGGTGTTCCAGTGAAGTAGTGCACCCCTGGCAGGGTGGAGTCTATTGGTACGACAGACACCATGCTTCCTGTTGTCATGAACATCCCCTCCATGTTGATGCCACTCTCCTTGTCCCTCAGGATTTCCATCATTGTCTCAGCAGTGATGTGTCCTAAATACTCAGAAGTAATTCATTGTAAATGGTTTGTCATCCTATATCAGGGCTCTCTGACCCTGTTCCTGGAGAGCTATGGTCCTGTAGGTTTTCACTACAAGCCTAATTTAGCGCACCTGATTCTAATAATTAGCTGGTTGATAAGTTGAATCAGGTTGTTACCAACTGGTGTTGGAGTGAAAACCTACAGGTCGGTAGCTCTCCAGAAACAGGGTTGGAGAGCCCTGTCCTATATGGATTCACTATTCAGTTTTGATTCAAATCTGATCAAACCCATTTTTTTTTTACACTTGACGCAAACAACTAATCCCTAAAGCAAAGGCCTACATTCATCTACATACTTAACTCACCTTTACTTCGCTCTAGTAGGTTCCGTCCTTCACAGTATCTGCTGCCAGACGCCTCTATTCTGGCTGTAGTCATGAAAGAGTATGTCTCAGCAAAACTGAACGGGGCCTTCCCATCCCACCAGCCATGGCTCCTGGCATACTCCCTCATCCCAGGGTGTTCCTTGTCTATCTTGGTTGTTATGGAGTACTGATTGGAGATATTACGATATCCATCTAGAGGAGGATCAAAAACAACGTTCAAAACTGTTATTGCTCTGCAAGTTCACAAGTTGGGGCAAACTTAAACACTGATAGCTTATTAAAATGTACCTCCCACTTTCTCTGCTGCCCAGTACTTCCCAGACGTCTCCATCACCCAGGCCTCAGTCCTGTCGGAGATGAGGAAGCTGTTGTGGTAGGTAAAGCCAGACTGGTCCTCCATGCAGTTTCCTCCCTGGCCATATTTCTCCAGCAGCTCAGCAATAACATCCACAGCCTTCTGAGCAGTCTCTGCTCTCTCCAGACCAAGTCTGCAAAGACAAACCCATCACATGGATGTGTCCCCATTATTTGCTTTACAGTGCAATGCATTTTTATTTTACAAGCAATAATTAGCAAATACCTGAGCAATGCTTAGTGGAAGAATGCCAAACTACAGACAGGAACAGATATGTATGATGTATGAATCAACTGGCAGATATTCACCTGACAAAATCCATGCCAAGAAGGGCCTCCTCGTCCTCAGCGCTCTCTCTGCCCCAAACGGCCTCGTTTCCGATGCACACCTGATGCTCGTTAGCACCCATCTCAGCCCCCCACAACCAGGCTGGTCTGCTCAACACAACCGCATTGGTATGGGCTGCCTGCTCAATTTCGATGTACGTGCACTAGTCCGAGGAGCAAGACAGAAAGGGGACCCAGCTGTCATTGGGTACCTACTGAGTGTAAGACGGGTGACATTTTCACATCACTACAAATGTCGAAAACATGTACAGAGGAGGTCTTAAAGACATACTTCAACTTTTTCTCCTGCATTGTAGTCTCTCGCAGGGAAGTAGACCACCTCCTGGACCTCATCACAGGGCCTGTCTGAGTTCTTTCCGAAGACGATGCGCTGTCCCTGGGTGGCAGGGGGCAGAGCCACAAAGGTGTCACAGGAAGATGGGTACATTCTGGTGGGCAGAAAGAATTCAGCAACCAAACCAACCCACTGGGCAAATAACGTTATTTCAACGTGGACATTTTGATCATATTTGGTTGAGACGTTGATCAATGAGATTTCTACATTTAGTCAGCCACTCAAAAAGACACGACAGAAGTTTGTTGAATTCCCAATGTGTTATAGCTATCCTTTCAACCATCTAAAAGCACAAATTCCAGTGGAAAAACAATGTCTGATATTTGGTTTAGTTGTCATCTAAATGTGTTATCACTGCGCTTTCAACCATTTAAAAGCACAACAAAGTTCAAATGGAAATGCAATGTCAGATATTTTCTATTTATACAACAACTTCATGTAGTCTGGGTAGCCATTTGATTAGCTGTTCAGGAGTATTATGGCTTGGGGGTAGAAGCTATTTAGGAGCCTCTTGGACCTAGACTCGGTGCTCCGGTACCGCTTACCGTGCGGTAGCAGAGAGAACAGTCTATGACTAGGGTGGCTAGAGTCTTTGACAATTTGACACCGCCTGGTATAGAGGTCCTGGATGGCAGGAAGCTTGGCCCCGGTGATGTACTGGGCCGTACACACTACCTTCTGTATTGCCTTGTGGTCGGAGGCCGAGCAGTTGCCATACCAGGCAGTGATGCAACCCGTCAGGATGCTCTCGATGGTGCAGCTGTAAAACCTTTTGAGGAGCTGAGGACCCATGCCAAATCTTTTCAGTCTCCTGAGGGGGAATAGGTTTTGTAGTGCCCTCTTCACGACTGTCTTGGTGTGCTTGGACCATGTTAGTTTGTTGGTGATGTGGACGCCAAGGAACTTGAAGCTCTCAACCTGCCCGTCGATGAGAACGGGGACGTGCTCGGTCCTCCTTTTCCTGTAGTCCACAATCATCTCCTTTGTCTTGATCACGTTGAGGGAGAGGTTGTTGTCCTGGCACCACACGGTCAGGTCTCTGACCTCCTCCCTATAGGCTGTCTCATCGTTGTCGGTGTCACTGTTGCGTCATCAGCAAACTTAATGATGGTGTTGGAGTCGTGCCTGGCCGTGCAGTCATGAGTGAACAGGGAGTACAGGAGGGGACTGAGCACACACCCCTGAGTGGCCCCCGTGTTGAGGATCAGCGTGGCGGATGTGTTGTTACCTACCATTACCACCTGGGGGAGGCCCGTCAGGAAGTCCAGGATTCAGTTGCAGAGGGAGTTGTTTAGTCCCAGGGTCCTTAGCTTAGTGATGAGCTTTGAGGGCACTATAGTGTTGAACGCTGAGCTGTCAATCAATAGTATTCTCACATAGGTGTTCCTTTTGTCCAGGTGTGAAAGGGCAGTGTGGAGTGCAATAGAGATTGCGTCATCTGTGGATCTGTTGGTACGGTATGCAAATTGGTCTAGGGTTTCTGGGATAATGGTGTTGATGTGAGCCATGATCAGCCTTTCAAAGCATTTCATGGCTACAGACGTGAGTGCTACGGGTCGCTAGTCATTTAGGTAGGTTACCTTAGTGTTCTTGGGCACAGGGACTATGGTGGTCTGCTTGAAACATATTGGTATTACAGACTCAGACAGGGAAAGGTGGAAAATGTCAGTAAAGACACTTGCCAGTTGGTCAGCACATGCTCGGAGTACACATCGTGGTAATCCGTCTGGCCCTGCAGCCTTGTGAATGTTGACCTGTTTAAAGGTCAGTTGCAGTAGGCTAACCTCAAAATGTGGCCATGGATGTGTTACTCATTTTACAGTTGAATAAATACTGTCACGTTAGTTTAGAAGACAGCCTTAACTGTATTACTAAAGTATTACTGAATTGTGTTTGGTTGACAACGCAGCCAAATATCATAATTTAATGCTTGGATAGTTTCATCTGAGCCACTGGCTTAAACTTATTATTTAACTTTTAGTTTTGGTTTGGTTGGAGAAGTAATTATTTATTTTCTAAATTTTATTTAACCTTTATTTAACTAGGCAAGTCAGTTAAGAACAACTTCTTATTTACAATGACGGCCTACCAAAAGGCAAAAGGCCTCCTGCGGGGACGGGGACTGGGATTAAAAATAAAATATAAAGATGAATCCAATATATATTTGTTAACTTGTCGACAAGTAAATTTACTCTATTGCAAAAGTGGAATTGAATTGTGTTTGGTTGAAAACGCAACAAAATTTCTACATTTGAAGGAGATGTATCTTTGGCTTTAATTCCAGTTTGTCTACAAATTAATAATTTATATGTTGGATTCACATCTCCAACTCAACCAAGAATCAAAGTTAAAGAATAGGACTAAATCAAATCAACCTTTATCTAAAGTATCCCTTTAAAGATACCAATAAACCAATAAAGTTAGGGAAGGGAATTGCCAGGGACCTCACGAAACGATATTATCACGATACTTAGGTGCCAATATGATATGTATTGGGATTATCCCGATTCTTTATGTATTGCGATTCAATATTCCAAACATATTGCTCACTATACAGTATGTCTGCTGCAGAGGGACAAGAAAGCCCTAGAAAACGAGTTTAGATCAGTCATGGAAATAAAAGTGCTTAAAAAATGGACTCCCTATTTAAAAAGAAGATGGAGAACAAGCTATGAAGGAAAAGAATACTGGAGTTTTGGTGCAGGTACAGCCCAAAAAATTATATTGCGGATATGTAACTGTATCGATTTTTTTTCCCCGATCACTAAATAAAGAGCATAGTTGTAGATCAACTCTCCAATCTACAGTAGGAGGTGCTGCCCACAACAAAAAATCTGACGGTGTATATAATGTTGAATATCTGACGTTGTTTAAAAGGTACAAATTCAACATATTTTATATGTGTCTATGTTGAAAATGTGTTGAAATGATGATATAATCCTGTGGTTGAAATTTCACCCACAAAACAACAGTTTACATTAATAATGACATTTAGATTCCACGTCACAATACGTTGACAAATTCCGTTGAGATAACTGATTCAACCTGTTTGTGCCCAGTGGGAAGCTACTGTGACAGAAGGCTATTTACAAAGAACACACTGGGATAAAATACGCAGAACTGGTTGATGATTTTACAAAATGAACACACAAACAAAGCACTTGACCATACACTGGACATTGCCTGTCTAATGTACAATCTGAAATAATCTGCTGATTTCAGCTAGGCATGTTAACGTTACCTGTCACCGCAGCCAAGTAGCCGATCACAAATTGTAGCCGACAATTGAATTCGTGTAAGGCCCCTGATCAAACTTCTCGTCCTTACTTTCACTTTTATTTCAATCTTTACCAGATTTCACAAGTGCGCACGATGAGACGTTGTGACTGCCTCGCTGAACGTCAGAGGTCACGCACGCAGAGAGCTGACTCGGAAGAAGATGTTAATGACCTTGTTTTGGGTGTTTCCACTAGTTACCACAGCCACACATTGGTTATATCGTAACAATTCATGAAAACAAACATTTGCTTTGTGGTCTTAATTTATGGTTAGGCATAAGATTAACAGTGTGGTTAATATTAGGGTTAAAGTTAAGTTTAAATCACATTTTAAGAAGAATAAATTTTACAAATATGCGGGGTTTAGCACTTTGTGGCTGTGGTAACTAGTAACGACAGTTTTGTTTTTGTCAGCGCGAGTTTGCCAACATTTCGCATTTAATCCCCTAGCTAGCTAACTAATATTATTCAATCATGGGGAAGTCTTTTGCTAATTTTATGTGCAAGAAAGATTTTCACCCTGCATCTAAGTCAAATATAAAAAAGGTAAGTGGCAAATCTTTGGTATAGTTTTCCTCACCAGGAAGTAACTAGCTTGGTTAGCTAACTGACGTATATAACCTAATTTGGATTTAGCCAGATAACAGTTATCTGGCTATCTGAAGAAAATGTATTTCCAATTTGAACGTATCCCCTCTAGATGTTATTTAGTTATGAGAAGAATGATCCCTAGCTAGCTACTACAGGCGTATATGTTCGTTAAATCAGTCGGCTAACATTGGCAAGCCAGTATGAAGCTAGCTAGCTAACAAATCAAATTGTACGTTATTGGTCACATACCCATGGTTAGCAGCATATGTTAATGCGAGTGTAGCGAAATGCTTGTGCTTCTAGTACCGACAATGCAGTAACATCTAAACAATTCCACAACTACCTAATACACACAAATCTAAAGGGATGGAATAAGAATATGTACATATAAATATGGATTAGCAATGACCGAGCAGCATAGGCAAGATGCAATAGATGGTATAAAATACAGTATTAACATATGAGATGAGTATGTATGATATTTAAACATTATTACAGTGGCATTATTAAAGTGACTAGTGATCTGTTTGTTAAAGTGGCCAATGATTTTGAGTCTATATGTAGGCAGCAGCCTCTCTGTGTTAGTGATGGCTGTTTAACAGTCTGATGGCCTTGAGATGGAAGCTGTTTTTCAGTCTCTCGGGCCCATCTTTGTTGCACCTGTACTGACCTTGCCTTCTGGATGGTAGCGGGGTGAACAGGCAGTGGCTCGGGTGGTTGTTGTCCTTTTGATATTTTTTGGCTTTCCTGTGACATTGGGTGCTGTAGGTGTCCTAGAGGGCAGGTAGTTTGCCTCTGGTGATGCATTGTGCAGACCGCACCACCCTCGGTAGAGCCTTGCGGCGGTGATCGGTGCAGTTGCCGTACCAGGCGGTGATACAGCCCGACAGGATGCTCTCAATTGTGCATCTGTAAAAGTTTGAGGGTTTTAGGTGACAAGCCAAATTTCATCAGCCTCCTAACAATCTTCACCACACTGGCTGTGTAGGTGAACCATTTCAGTTTGTCTGTGATATGTATGCCGAGGAACTTAACATTCTACCTTCTCCACTGCTGTCCTGTCGATGTGGATAGGGGGGTGCTCCCTCTGCTGTTTCCTGAAGTCCACAATCATCTCCTTTGTTTTGTTGATGTTGAGTGATGTTATGTAACATTCAGAAAGATAGCTATGTCCCATAGATACAATACATTTAATAGGATACAAATATGACTTGGCTATTCTCAATGTTATCCATTTTACCATTGTACAGGTATGGATAGCAGAGCAGAAATTAACATTCGAGAAGAAGAAGCAGGAGGACCTCATGAATTCTTACCTAAAAGAACAAGACACCTACAACAACAGGTGGGTTACAGATATTCTGAGGATCTGTGGCTGCACAACATGATCCAGATACTTGGATCTCAATTATGCTATGCCTTTACATAGGACTTCTTATTAGTCTCTCATTATTTAACCACTGGAAGTTGCTGTACTTGTCATCTAAATGTATACCTATATTTTGTCTTGTGTAAAATCACAGCTCTAATTGATCATATAACAGATTGAAACCCGTTGTCTGACGTTTCGGCTGTTAAAACCTTTCTCCTTAGACTGTTGATGGGAGATGATCGTGTGAAAAATGGTCTCAACTTCATGTATGAAGCTCCACCTGGGGCAGACAAAGGTAACTACATCAATCCTGGTTCTGCTGCATTAGATGGCCATATTTTTCACCATACTAAACAAACCATATGACTTTCCACTGATCTCTGCTCTCCTTTCTCACGCACTGTCCACTCTACTGAGAAGAAGAGACCAAAGAGGTAAGCACCTCAGACTTCTCCAAGAAAGCATTAATATACTGAACAAAAATATAAACAACATGTAAAGGGTTGGTCTCATTTTTCATGAGCTGAAATAAAAGATCCCCACATTTTTTTTCATATGCATAAAAATATTTTTTCTCCACCAAATTTAGTGCACAAATTTGTTTACATCTCTGTTAGTGAGCATTTCTCATTTGCCAAGATAATCCATACTAGAGGTCGACCGATTAATGATTTTTCAACGCCGATACCGATTATTGGAGTACCAAAAAAAGCCGATACCGATTAATCGGACCATTTTTTTTTGTGTATATATATATATATACACACACGTGTGTGTGTATATACATACATACATACATACACACACACGTGTGTATGTAATGAAGACAATTACAACAATACTGAATGAACACTTATTTTAACTTAATATAATACATAAAATCAATTTAGTCTCAAATAAATAATGAAATATGTTCAATTTGGTTTAAATAATGCTAAAACAAAGTGTTGGAGAAGAAAGTAAAAGTGCAATATGTGCCATGTAAAAAAGCTAACGTTTAAGTTCCTTGCTCAGAACATATGAAAGTTGGTGGTTCCTTTTAACATGAGTCTTCAATATTCCCAGTTAAGAAGTTTTAGGTTGTAGTTGTTATAGGAATTATAGGACTATTTCTCTCTATACCATTTGTATTTCATATACCTTTGACTATTGGATGTTCTTATAGGCACTTTAGTATTCCCAGCCTAATCTCGGGAGTTGATAGGCTTGAAGTCATAAACAGCGCAATGCTTGAAGCACAGCGAAGAGCTGCTGGCAAACGCAGGAAAGAATGCTTACGAGCCTGCTGCAGCCTACCACTGCTCAGTCAGACTGCTCTATAAAAATCATAGACTTAATTAGAATATAATAAACACACAGAAATACGAGCCGTAGGTCATTAATATGGAAAACAAAACGTTTATTATTTCAGTGAAATACGGAACCGTTCCGTATTTTATCGAACGGGTGCCATCCCTAAGTCTAAATATTGCTGTTACATTGCATAACCTTCAATGTTATGTCATAATTATGTACAATTCTGGCAAATGAATTAGTCTTTGTTAGGAAGAAATGGTCTTCACACAGTTCGCAACGAGCCAGGCGGCCCAAAATGCTGCATATACCCTGACTCTGCTTGCACAGAATGCAAGAGAAGTGACACAATTTCCCTAGTTAAAAGAAATTCATGTTAGCAAGGCAATATTAACTAAATATGCAGGTTTTAAAAAATGTATTTGTGTATTGATTTTAAGAAAGGCATTGATGTTTATGATTAGGTACACATCGGTGCAACGACAGTGCTTTTTTCGCGAATGCGCTTGTTAAATCATCACCCATTTGGCGAAGTAGGCTGTGATTCAATGAGAAATTAACAGGCACTGCATTGATTATATGCAATGCGGGACAAGCTAGATAACTACACATGGTTGATATTACTAGTTTAACTAGTGATTTATATTAAGATTGATTGTTTTTTTTTATCAGATAAGTTTAATGCTAGCTAGCAAGCAATTTACCTTGGCTCCTTGCTGCGCTCGTGTAACAGGTGGTCAACCTGCCACGCAGTCTCCTCGTGGAGTGCAATGTAATCGGCCATAATCGGCGTCCAAAAATACTGATTACCGATTGTTATGAAAACTTGAAATCGGCCCTAATAATCGGCAATTCCGATTAATCGGTCGACCTCTCATCCATACACCTGACTAGTGTGGCATATCAAGAAGCTGATTAAACAGCATGATCATTACACAAGTGCACCTTGTGCTGGGGACAATAAAAGGCCTCTCTAAAATGTCCAGTTTTGTCAGACAACACAATGCCACATATGTCTCAAGTTGAGGTAGTGTGCAATTGGCATGCTGACTGCAGGAATGTCCACCAGAGCTGTTGCCGGAGAATTTAATGTTAATTTCTCTGCCATAAGCCGCCTCCAATGTTGTTTTCGATAATATGGCAGTACATCCAATCGGTATCACAACCGCAGACCAGCCCAGGACCTTCACATCTGGCTTCTAGATTAGGACCTAATGAATTTATTACAATTGACTGATTTCCTTCTATGAACTGTAACTTAGTAAAATCTTTGAAATTGTTCCATGTTGTGTTTAGATTTGTGTTCATTTATACTCTGGTAAATGTTGTAGATTTAAAGGCATGTGTTGGTTTATTATTCAAATCACATTTTATTGGTCACATACACATGGTTAGCAGATGTTAATGCGAGTGTGGCAAAATGCTTGTGCTTCTAGTTCCAACATTGCAGCAATATCTAACATGTAATCTAACAATTCCACAACCACTGCCTAATACACACATCTAAGTAAAGGAATATGTACATATAAATATATGGATGAGCAATGCCAGAGCACTATAAGCAAGATGCAATAGATGGTATAAAATACAGTATATACATATGAGATGAGTGATGCGAGATATGTTGGCATTATTAAAGTTCTATGCGTTGCATCTTCTCTTATAGGAAGGTGAATCAGAATACAAGTTTGAGTGGCAAAAGACGGCCCCTCGAGAGAAGTAAGTCGGTAATTGTGTTGATCAGTACAAACATTTAGATGACTTGAGTTGAAATGTACATTTGTTGATCCTTTCTCTTTCATCTTTTTAGGTATGCCAAGGATGACATGGCTATTAGGGATCAACCATTTGGAATTCAGGTGAATATACACTACCGTTAGAACACCTACTCATTCAAGGGTTTTTCTTTATTTTTACTATTTTCTACATTGTAGAATAATAGTGAACAAGACATCAAAACTATGGAATCATGTAGTAACCAAAAAAAGTGTTAAACAAATCAATATTTCACGCAGTCACCTCTGAACAGTTGATGTTGCGATGTCTGTTACTTGAACTCTGTGTAGCATTTATTTGGGCTGCAATCTGAGGTGCAGGTAACTCTAAGGAACTTATCCTCTGCAGCAGATGTAACTCTGGGTCTTCCTTTCCTGTGGCGGTCTTCATGAGAGCCAGTTTCATCATAGTGCTTTATGGTTTTTGCGACTGCACCTGTAGAATCTTTCAAAGTTCTTGACATTTTCCGTATTGACTGACCTTTATGTCTTAAAGTAATGATGGACTGTTGTTTCTCTTTGCTTATTGGAGCTGTTCTTGCCATAATATGGACTTGGTCTTTTACCAAATAGGGCTATTTTCTGTATAACACCCCTACCTTGTCACAACACAAGTGATTGGCTCAAATGCATTAAGAAGAAAATAAATTCCACATTCACTTTTAAGAAGGCACACCTGTTAATTGAAATGCATTCCAGGTGACTACCTCATGAAGCTGTTTGAGAAAATTGCAAGAGTGTGCAAAGCTGTCAAGGCAAAGGGTGGCTACTTTGAAGATTCTAAAATATAACATTTGTTTAACACTTATTTTTGGTTACCACATGATTCCATATGTGTTATTTCATAGTTTTGATGTCTTCCCTATTATTCTACAATGTAGAAAACAGTACAAAAAAAGGCTTGGAATGAGTAGGTGTGTCCTAACTTTTGACTGGTTGTATGTGTGTGTGTGTGAACCTTTTTTAATAGATTAATAATGTGCCCATTTATGTTTGATTTAACTCAAATGACTTACCTATTGATAACAATCTGCTGTATCATCGTCAGCGCTAAATACTCTTCTGTTAACAAACGTGTGTTGGAATTTGACACTTGGTGGCGCTAAAGGAAAAGGATCATGTTGAACTCAGGATTACAATGTGTTTATTTACATTACGTCATGCATACCTGCGTAGCAGGTCCTATTGGAGGCATTATGAATGAATGTAAGTTCAGTCTAATCACCTGTGATTCTCAGGTTCGCAACGTGAGATGCATCAAGTGTCACAAATGGGGCCATGTGAATACAGACAGAGAGTGCCCTCTCTTCGGCCTGTCTGGGATCAATGCCAGCGCTGCGCCCACAGAGGAAGCAGGTACAAATGACAATCTGTTTTTAATTGACCTATCAGGATAAGTACAGGTAAAAAAAAAGTTAGCCAGCTGGTAATTATTAATAGTATTTCACAGATGTAATGGTTTATGAAAAAAATTTAATAATATTTTTATTATTTTCATTCTCAATAACAAAATTATATTTTCTTCACCAATTCCTTTGAAATAATTAGAATAAAGAACTTGTTATCAATGTATGATGCACCTATGGCGCACCAAAAAATTATAATCATTTGTCCAATAGAATATAAGTCACTATTACATTGTATATTGGTGAAAAGTCTACACTAGAGCTGGGACAATAAACGGAATTATCCATACCAAACACTTATCGCAGGCATTTTGCTGATTTCGTTCATTATGATACGTAGCCTATATAGAGAAATGTGAAGTTTGAAATGAAATACGTTTGCTAATATGGGTGATTTGTTAATGGGACAACTGATGGCTACAACCCTCAAACTAGTAGTAATAGTTTAAATGATCATTTTAAAATCTGTGGTGCACATTGTTATAAACTTATCGTTCTATTTGTTATCGTATCAATTCAGGCAGTTTATTGCAATGTGGATTTTTGTAAATATCACCCAGCTCTAGTCTGTACCTTGTAGCAGTAGTTGCCATCCTTCCTGGTGTCCTGTGGAGCTGATTCTGACTGCTGCAATCAGGAAGTGGATTAGTAAAGTAATGTTTACCGTGGGACAGTCCTGTGAATGGCGTTGATAGTGTAGGCCATAATGGAGCCCCTCCTGTGCTGGGAGAAAAATGAAAGTATTGTGTATTCTGATTCCCCTAACCACTGCTTTGGGAGAATGATATTGTATGATTTGCTCAACCAGAAGACGAGTGAGTTGATTTGGTATCCCTTTCTGTTAACAAAGCCACCCCTGAATTCCCCACTGTGGAGGCAGTGGTGGATGCGGTCAGACATCAATGGGACTTTGAGGCTGTGATTTGTGCTAACAGGTCCGTCGATGCACCCCTCTGAGTTAATGGCAGAGATGCGGAACAGTGGATTTGCCCTGAAGAAATGTGTCCTTGGGAGAAATTCTACTGTTTGTGATCCATCGCAGGTAATCTTCTGTTCCTCTTCTCCCCCTGAAGAAAAACACCAACAATATCCATGGCAAATCCCTGGTCTAAATGTGATTGCTGCAAACTGCCCAATTATCAGAGTAAACCAAACCACACCACAGCACTATTCCAGTCGCTTCAAGTTTAACGTTAGTCAATTGGTCACATGTGATGAGACTAACTGTGGAAATTATAGGATTGTTGCAACACAAGATGCGGTGGTATATACACTGAACAAAAATATAAATGCAACATGTAAGGTGTTGGTCCCATGTTTCATGAGCTGAAATAAAATATCCCAGAAATGTTCCATATGCACTAAAAATGTATTTCTCTCAAATGTTGAGCACAAATTTGTTTACATCCCTGTTAGTGAGAAATTTGCCTTTGCCAAGATAATCCATTCACCTGACAGGCGTGGCATATCAAGAATCTGATTAAATGATCATTATACAGGTGCACCTCGTGCTGGGGGACAATAAAAGACCACTCTAAAATGTGAAGTTTTGTCACACAACACAATGCCACAGATGTCTCAAGTTTTGAGGGAGTGTGCAATTGGAATGCTGACTGCAGGAATGTCCACCAGAGCTTTTGCCAGATAGATTATTGTTAATTTCTCTACCATTAGTTGCCTCAACATCGTTTTAGAGAATTTGACCGTACGTACAACCGCAGACCACGTGTAACCACGCCAGCCCAGGGCTTCCACATCCATCTTCTTCACCTGTGGGATCGTCTGAGACCAGCGACCCGGACAGCTGATGAAACTGTGGGTTTGCACAACCAAATACGTTCTGCACAAACTGTCAGGAACCGTCTCAGGGAAGTTCATCTGCGTTCTCGTCGTCCTCACTAGGGTCTTGACCTAACTGTAGTTCGGCATTGTAACAAACTTCAGTGGGCAAATGTTCACCTTCGATGGCCACTGGCACGCTGGAGAAGTGTGCTCTTCACGGATGAATCCCGGTTTCAACTGTACCGGGCAGACAGCATGTATGGCGTCGTGTGGGCGAGCGGTTTGCTGACGTCAACATTGTGAACAGACTGCCCCATGGTGGCGGTGGGGTTATTGTGTGGGCGGGGTTATTGTGTGGGCAGGCTTAAGCTACGGACAATGAACACAATTGCATTTTATCGATGGCAATTTCAATGCACAGAGATACTGTGACGATATCCTGAGGCCCATTGTCGTGCCATTAATCTGCTGCCATCACCTCATGTTGCAGCATGATAATGCACGGCCCCATGTCGCAGGATCTGTACATAAATCCTAGAAGCTGAAAATGTTCTTCCATGGCCTGCATACTTAACAGACATGTCAACCATTGAGCATGTTTGGGATGCTCTGGATTGACATGAAACGACAGCGTGTTCCAGTTCTTGATAATATCCAGCAACTTCACACAGCCATTGTAGAGGAGTGGGACAACATTCCACAGGCCACAATCAACAGCCTGATCAACTCAATGCGAAGGAGATGTGTCGCACTGCGTGAGGCAAATGGTTGTCACCCCAGATACTGACTGGTTTTCTGATCCAGGCCCCTATCTGTGACCAACAGATGCCATATCTGTATTCCCAGTCATGTGAAATCTGTAGATTAGGGACTGATTTTTCTTATATGAACTGTAACTCAGTAAAAATCTTTGAAATTGTTGCATTTGTATTTTTGTTCAGCAGATTTTATTCTCGTCTTACTTGCTTCCTCTAATCATTTGTGACATCTCTTCTACATTAAATGATATGCACGTTTAGTTAGTATTTGCTTTTTAATTATCTTGAATTGTGTTTGACTTGTTGTTCATTGTTTTTCTGCTATAGGAGTATGTCGCCAGTGAAGAAGAGGAGGATCCTGAGGTTGAATTCCTGAAGTCGTTGACTACTAAACAGAAAGAGAAGCTCCTCAGGTAGGAGAGCATTCATTCATAGGTTTAGTTGTTTTGGATGCAAGTATGCTCATTGTAAAATAAGACGAAGGATGATTCATTCAAAAATAAAAGTTAACGTGATCTACTCACAGATATTGTCTTTCTTTTTTAAAGGAAACTGGATCGTCTAGAAAAGAAGGAGAAGAAGAAAGACAAGAAGGGCAAAAAGCAGCAGAAGAAGAAGAGTAAAGGAAGGCAGAAGAAGCGTGACAGCTCCAGTGAAAGCAGCAGCAGCAGTGATGGTGACAGTGACTCAGACTCTGACAGCAACTCTAAGAGCCAGAAGAAGAAGAAGGGCAAGAGAAAGGACTCGTGTTGTGATAACACGAAGAGTGAGGGACTAGTCAACAGTAAGACCAAGGCCGCCTCTCACAGGAGCAGGTCACGGAGCCCAACCTCCAGACAGAAACGGCACAAAGACGATACCAGAGAGAAGAAACAAACAAGGCCTGAGCCAGGCAGGAGCGAGGGCAGAAAGTACAGTCCAGAGAGAAAGATGAGGGTGGAAGAACGTCAGGAGAGACACAGACACGACAGCAGGGAGAGGCAGAGAACCAGCAGCAGCTCCCAGCCTGGCCCAGAAAGAAGCAGGAGCAGTGAGAGAGACAGGGAGGGAGGTAAAGACCAGGTTCACAGTAAGGATGAGGGGAAAAGTAGACGAGAAAGGAATAGGAGCAGAAGCAGAGATGGAGTGAAGGATAAAGCAGCAAAAGAGCGGAGCAGAAGCCACGAGCGCGGTAGAGAGAGGGGAGGTAAAGGGAGGAGCAGGAGCACAGGAAGAGAGAGGAATACAAGCAGCAGCGGGGCAAAGGATAAAGCAGCAGCAAAGGAGAGGAGTAGGAGCCGAGATCGGGGGAGAGAGAGGGGGGGCAAAGGGAGGAGTAGAAGCAGGAGTACAGGCAGAGGGAGGGAGAAAAGAGCCAGAAGCCGAGATAGAGCTGAGAGAAAGCGCTAAACTGTGAGAGTAGATCAATCTTACAAAGTGGGCCAGTAATGACATACCTTTTTATTTTGCTGGCCTAAACAAAGTGAATATTTTTCGACACGAACGTGTAATGTTTTCAATGTTTTATGATGCTACTGTAAAATATCTTTTTTTTTTCTTTGTGTGCTCACTTTATTAAACAACACATAGAAACCAAAGTTTTAGTAGCCTGCACAGTATTGGTCATGTTTTGATGTTACCTGCTATTTGGCTGCTACAGCATCATGAGAGCGCAGGCCCTCATAGTTATTATTTTCCTCCACTAGAGGGCAGCAGTAGATGTAAAATAACTTGAACCACAGAAATATTTGTCAGATTGTCTTGCATGCACTTCATGGTTGTCATTTTATTCCCGATAACTCTTCAGAATACTGAAAGAATATTATAGCAAATCGAAATGAAAATATTTTGGTTTGGTGAAAGTGTAATAACCCGTTGGGCAATTTTTGGGGGAATCAATGTTGTTTCCCCACGTCATTTAAACAAAAATGTATGTGACGTTGAACCAACGTGGAAAACTGATTGTCAAAGTAATGGAATTGGAGGTTTTTTTCACCCAACTTTTACCCTAAATCAAATGGCATGGTGAATTGTTTTGTTTATATCACGTTAGTTGACAACTCACCCAAATGTAAATCAAAACTAGACATTACTGAACAAAACTGAAATGATTTCCAGTGGGAAACGTTCTGTTCTCACATGCTTGTAAACCGTGTTTCATCACATTTGTTACAAGTCTAGCCTAATTATGTAGACTTGTTTCACAATGGTATTTTGCAACAAGTGCCCTAAACAGGAGCATGGTTAACTGACACTCAGTCTGAGTGTTCAGTAGCCTATGCGATCCATATGCGTATGCCTGCATACGTGATTAGTGTGTAGAGCTCAAGTTTGTTTCAAATGTTGAACACTGAAGACCCAATTCTGAATTGAAGTCAATTTACTTTTAGTGTAAAACACAATGCATGATTTACGCAACACTGCGTGCCTATTGGCCTTTAGATATTACTTGTAAGCTACCTGCATGACATGATCACCATGATGGACAAAACAGAAGAAACCATGAGTTCATTTGGGTTCATTTGACATATTGAACAGTGTAGCCTACGAGTCCGTATTTGTTTAGGAGCCATATATTTTTGGAAAAGCCATAGCAATTAGCTTAGATGGATAACTAATGTCGACATGATATTCTTTGATAATTCCTGATCAGAAAAGTCGAGAATTAGTTGCACGTTTTGTTTCTCGCTTCAGATTTGTCTATTCTGTGTAGCCAATTTAACTCCAATAATGCAGGGAGGTGTGCACCTATAACCCTATACTTTAAATGCTTTAGGCTATCCAAATTGGTTTGATGATTTGTAATTTTGTAATTATCACAAGAAAAAAATACTTCCATTGTGAGATGATGGACATTGTTTTACCCTGGGGACGGGGAGAATGGCGTGAGCCCTTTAGCAGCGAAATGTGTCCCGTAACGTCGCACTGGTTCTCTTCTTTGATCTCTCTCTTTTATTGTGGCTTGAAAACAAAGATGACTTCTGCCTAATGCTCAGTGAGAGGGCATTCCAGGGAAAGCAACAAAGCAGATAACTGACAGCACTTACTGTCCGCAACACCAGGCGTCTCTCTCCCAAAAGCATTTGGACGCACTTATCGTTTTGATTTCAACCACCTTTTGTAGCCATATAATTGCAAACTATGTAAATGATTTACAGCATAATAAAAAAAAAAAGTTTTATGAGAAATATTTTCCATAAGAAGAAAAAAAATAACATAAGAAAGTCACTGCAAATACACAGCTAATTTAAATTTAAAAAAATAAACACACTTGCAACTGCAGGTTGCATTGATTTGTTATTTGTTTTATATATTTTAGTAGCCTGATTTTGAATGGGCCTATTTTATTTTAAATCATGCCTGCACATTTAAAAGGTCACATTGATATTAAATGCTAAATATATTATATAATCCTTTGTTTGTATTTTAGTCTTCAGCTTTAGTTGTTTATTCTTGAACTCAAATTTGGTGATGATTATAGAAAATGTAAATGTTATTTTAGGTCGTTATTTTCCAGGTCTCTCCCTTAAACCCAGCCACACAAAAGGAAATGAAAATAATTTTCCTCTATTGCCTTCTGGTCAATTTAACTTCCTCTTCAGGAAGAGGTTGTATGGATGAGATGCCTCTCCCTAATGTATTCCCAGGCCTGGGCTCACGCTGTAATTATTCCCCGGGTTTTTCTTTGAGATCGGACGCTGCACTGGGTAAGCACAAAGAATTCAGAGAGCATCCTTGAACCCTTTCAGTACGGGGCCACTGATATTCAAATAACATGCAGGAACCATTTGACTGCGCCGCGACAAGAGCATTTCAAATTCAACATTTGCATATGGCTTTTTACCCCTTCTTCTTTTTTTGTAACAGTTCCCATAACATCAAATCAAGTGTATAGTTTCTAGGAAAGCTTAGAGATGCTTTATCCTTATTATTGGACTGCAATCTTTCCGTTTGACATGCAAATTAAAGCAGTTAATTTGGACAATTAAAATAAATATTCAGGAGTCCTTTGTCATCAAAACCCCCTCGGAAGCCCCCAGATAAAGTAAAGCTGAACAAATGATGTCTCGGCGATTAATTAGATATTTGATAAGACACCAATCCCTAATCGCAAATACAAGACACATGGGGGCTGCGATGTGCTCCAAGTCATAATTAATACCGTTTAACAAGATTTTAATTTGGGCATGAAATGTATTTTCCGGCCATTTACTAGGCCTATTGATTTATTCCTCAGAGAGAATGCACGTCTATGTGCGATTGCCTATATCAGCAATGTATGATTGATTTTATGTAATGAACACTCTTGCTTATCTACATTTTACGTTTGGCAATCGTATTTATTTACGATCAAATCAATTCCCTTTTTTTCATCATTTATTTTCATTTGGAATAATGAAAACAAATATGGGACACAAGATAGTAAAACATTCCCATCACATGACTACTGCCTCAGATTTTACATCATTTTAATTATGACAAAATGAAAGGCTTATACGTGTGATTTTATACAAGTAAACATTTATATATTTGTAGCAAAGAAATGAAATGGTTAACTGAATTTTAAAAAGCTGTGTACATACATATCCACAAAGTGCGTTAAAAGTAAACTCCCTGAATTGCAGGATCCCAAACACGAATAAAACAATCATAATTAACATTTACATGAAAAGAACACATTGTTTGTTGCCAATATGTACAGGACGATGGCGACTCACATGGGCCAACCAAGTTCATTGGGGTTAACTTACCCCTTTTACGCACTGATCCGTTTAAAATGTCCTCCAGCTAATTTTGAAGTTGACAGCTTTATAGTCATTTTCTTACAATAGCCTATAGAATAATTCTGCTATTCGTTTGATGGTTAATAACGAGTTGAACATTCAATCAATATGGTGGTAAGATCTAATTATTTTTAGTTTTTCAAATACTTTGCCTAAAATAATTGTTTCCTCCGATACTGTCTCTCAAACCTAGACCCGTTTTTATTACATGTGCCAGTTATGATGCCTACTGGTCATTTGCTTTATAAAGTTGGTTTCGAAGTCATTCAAATAACAGCCTTCAGGGCTCGTCATGAGGAGATGGGTCCTTGATCGTGATTCTGGGGTTTACCCCGTCTAAACTCAGTTCTGGGGACTCGGACCTGGGGGTCTCCAGGTTACTGGTGTCGGTGTCACTGTCGCTTCCCTTTTTGCCTTCTCCACCGCCGGCAGTGTGGGTTTTAATGTGCTTGCTCAAATGGTCGCTCCTCATAAAGCGCTTGTTGCATACTGGGCAAGCAAACCTTTTCTCACCAGTGTGGGTACGGAGGTGTCTCTGAAGTTCATCTGATCTTGTAAACCTTTTGCCACAAAAAAGCCAATTGCAGACAAAGGGCCGCTCGCCAGTATGCCATCTCAAATGGGCTTTAAGGTGAGAGGTTTTGCCATACACCTTACCGCAGCCAGGAATGTGACAACTGTGAAGTCCTTTCCTCCGTAGGCTGGCCCCTGCAGGCCCGAGCCGCTCAGCCTCCTGACAGTTCGGACAGTCGCATGTGGCTCTGCCGGAGTACCTCCTGGATGACCTTGAGGAACCAGAACTAGAACCTGAAATCATAGCGTTGGCGGCAGAGGCGTCCGTGTATGATGGAATGACTGTTTTGAATCCCTCTTGTGTTAACAGGTGTTGGCTAGTTGATAGAAGATGAGATGCCGTGGGACTTATACCGGTTGAGCTGAATGCCGAGTGTGTCAAAGTGGAGAAGTCAGGGTTATAGCCACTGAGCTGAGAGTGTATGGCTTGGGGGGTCCCGGAATGCAGGGAGGTCTGCAGTGAGCTTGCAGGGTTCTGGACCTCGAGCCATGAGCCAGGGTTGGTGTGAACGTCCCACCACGCGGACGCTCCGTTCGTAACATCGCCCGAGATGGTTGAATGGAAACCAGACTTGTACCACGACTCATACGGATGTGCCATCCCTACCCTCGGATACAGGGATTCTGCTGATGTGTGGACTTTGGAGATGAAGGCGGATTGCCCAGACTCTTGGGACGAAATGCTCGCTGAGTTGGAAAACAGACTGCTGTACTCTGTGGAAAACGCAGAGGAGGTCGGGGAAGTGGAGGCTAAGCAGAACGCGCTGTTGCCTGTGCCAGTAGTTGATGTAAGTCCGGTCGATCCGCGGCTTGTTGCTACAGTGAATCCTGGGAGACTGGATCCCAAGTTGCAGCTAGAGGAGGTTCTTTTCCAAGGATGAAATCCGCCTTTTGAAAACGCACTGGAATCAGGTAGAGTGGTAAGGGGACTGGTATTGCCAATTTTGTTACAAGTAGCAGCCAGCATAGCTAGAGGGGTAGTTCCAAATCGTGGTTCTTCCTGTAAAGAGATTAATATCTGTACTTTAGAACATTGCAAGCAATGTAAATAATATAGCCTACATGTATTTGCTAGAAGTATAATTTGCGTCTGCCTATCTGATCACCAACCGTTCGGTTGTCATGCTTGTTTGGAGAGCAATTACTGCATAGGCTACAAAATTATTTAAAGGAATAATGGATAAAAAATACATTTACTGAAAATGTTTATTCATAAAGAATGTATCAAAATGTGACCCAAATATCAACTGAACCAAATAAACAATCATCGAGGATATACAGTAATGTCACCCAGTTTACTGCGTGTCTCGAAAGTTTGCTCACAATGTTGGGTATAGCTAATTATGAAAGTTGGCAAAAGCTACAATTCTTTTGACTGAGGAAAGTGGTCTATAAAACCGATATGAGTCACGATGTACAACATATAAACAAGCAGTTTCAATACCTATAACCAACAACGCTGAAGGATAAAACAACATTGACCACAAACTTTTTAGAAAGCGACAAAGTATAAAGCCTACTTTCACGCATGTTTTACGCATTGAATTGAAAACTAATATTTTGTCGCCTTACCCCAAGTATAGACGTAGCCATATCCAGGGCCTTTGCTATGTTGAATTGGTCACAATTCTGCAATAGTGTACTTTTCCAATTCGACTCAGGCACTGTGCTTTTTCGTAGTCACACGATTTCTCTCTTGGCTCGGAGCTCCTACACTACCTAGTTGTAGAGAGCGCGTTCTTTGAAGTACAGCTGGCAAGAGCAAGCAGCCAATCTAAGCGCTGGAGTATTGGCAAGGGGGCGATGTCAGCCAATGAGAGATTCGACCAAGGACAGAAACGCTAAAAGATTCACGTCAATCAATAACCATTATGCGGCTCTGACTGTCAAGCAAGATACGATGTGGTGTTTTTATACATTTTATGTATTCTCTCATCAAGGCTCAATGTGTCCTTTCATTGTAGAATCGAGCTCATTTTGGTGTAAACCAGTCCTCTGAAAGAGGTAAGCATTTGATTTATTTAGATGACGCACTCTGTTGCATTTCCTAAAGCTTTCTGACAAATTGTCTTGTTTTATTTGAAATGCAGGTTCTTATTGAACTTGTTTTATTGTTGTGAGGTATACTGTTCTGATGTAGGCTATAGCTGCCACGGGCATTTATCCCTCGTGGAGTCCCCAAAAATGTTTTATGTTTCATGACATGACATTAGGGTATTGGTGATTATTGAAAAAATATCTAGGCCTGTAAGAATTGCGGTGCCTTCATATTTGTCAAAACTAAAGCTGTCATGCACTTTCAGGAATGGAAACGTCTTCATTTGCAGGGCATGTGCTTGCTCACAGCATACATGGACATGAATTTAAGCAGAAGTTCCCGTACTCTCACCAGGAGGCCAGAAAATACAATAAGCTGACCCATTATCGCTGAATATTGGTTGACTGAAGTGAAGACGCTTGCAATACAAGGTATGTCATTCAACAGGTGAATTATCTTCATGTTTCCATAGGCTCAAGCGGTGTTGCCATGTGTGCGTTAAAGAGAGTATCGTGGACTTGTTTGTAAACTCTGTGTGTGTGTGTGTACGTGCGTGAGCGTGAAGCGCCAGTCTGCCAGCCTGTCTGTGCCAATTTACGCGTGTATGTAGAGTGTGTGCGGGGGGATTTTTGGTCAATTAAAAAGTGCCAATTAACTTGATGAGTGGTTGGTGTTTTAAAGGGTTACAGCCTGTAAAATGTACTAAAATACAATTATTTCTAAAATATTGCAGACGTTGTCATAATAATCACAGGAGATGTTGTTTCCCTCATGTCAGCCTGGCGAATGGATTTCATTCAACGATACAGGCTGATTTCATATGGCACAATGAAACCATAGAGCATTGCACACTAAATATTTAGGCTAACTAAATATAACGTTTGGGGATACAATTGAATCATAGAAAACCCACGGGGAGCTCATCAACGTGAACCTTTTTTTTTCCGCCAAATGACTATAGTTTTTTTCTTCCTCTAGATACATTTTTTTTAAAGATCACAATGCAATATATGTCAACGTGTTTCACAGCTTGTTAAACATTTAGGGGTAATGACATAATGTAACAATGGCCTGCTTTGGTGTGAATCATCATCCCTTTAAAAGTTAAAGCAATTTTCCAGAGAAAGGCTTCACTGAAAGCTGTGCATTACAGTATTCAAAACGGGCAAATAATGCTCCATTATAGCGCTTGAATGCTGCCAGTCAGGCAAGCGCAATTTGTTCAAAGGCTCTCTCTGCTTTAAATCCCCACCTTTAGAGAGGTGAATATAAAACAATTTCATCAAATCCAACGAACGGAGCCAAGAAAATTGCTTCATTTTTTGCAATCATGGCAATTTGAGTGGAGTGCTATTAGCACTATCAAATGTCGATTCTGCATAAACAAATTTGATTGTAATGCCAAAGTTGCTCGAACAGCATGAGTGTCTGATAAGATGTGTCTGAGCATGTAAGAATTCATTTCTCTTACTGTTTTTTTGCATTTTTGTAATTACAATTCGAAATGTTTTGTCTGGTGTTATGCACTTTTGGTTCAAATAAGGCCCATGTCATTATTGTTAATTATCTGTTGTTGATTTTCTATATATAATCATATTCTGGTGTTATCTAGATCTTTATACTGGATTTCTATTTTTGTCTGTAAATAAAAGAGGAATCATTTCTCACCGAGCGAGGGGAAGATAATGCCTTCGATGAAGTACTTGCTTTTAATTAGAGTGATTATTCCCCCATTATTCAACATCTAACTGATTATTGAAACACTTATATTATGAAGTCGTAAGGTAATGTATAACGAACAACAAAAACTTTAGCGGTGTAGGCAGATAGGGACACCAGAGCACTAAAACAACGATTATGCTTCAAAATGACAGCTGTTGCCAAAATGTTTGATCACATGAGTGCCAATACTCATTTTGAAACAGTGTTAGACTATTTGCTAATTTTGAATGGCGTTGCACATGTACTTGAGTTTGGAATTTCATACAATTTCATGTAGGCCGACCATAATCAAGATGTGATAGCCTGTCAATGTGCGTAATGGTTGGTACCGAATGCCAGCATCCTTGACGAAATCTTGTCATGAAAAATATTTTAACAGTGTCATTCAAGTGAGAATTTGAAGTTGAATCTCGCATGCAGGACTCCATCCGAAAGCACTTTTCTGTGGCAATTAGGAGCCTATTACAAGTCATTAGATTGATCAATGTACCTTAAACAATGAAAATGATTTATTTGGTAGAACAAAACGTTGTGCCTCTATTGTGGTGAGGCTAAGTGACGCTGCATCGATCAAGGCGTTCAACAACAAAAGATACATGATTAATCCAAACCTATTCATTTAAATTATTGGTACAAAAGGCATTTGATTGCCTCAAATCTATATCATTAGAGGCTCGTTTTATGCATGTTAAACGATGCAGGGTGCTGGATTACAGCAATATTTCTGGTCAATTCCTGCACGGATTAATTTCCTTAGGCCTTGAGGGAAGTTTATTTGTGGACAATGAACTAATCGGTGTAATCTCATGGTCGGGATTGTTGGAAGTCCACAGGCCTACAGCTGTTTCTGTCCAAGCGATGAAACAGTTTAGGGGCAATGATGTCTTGCTTCAATTCTAAGTAGTTTTACATGTTCATTTATATAATTATCTTAAAACAGGTGTATGAAAGTAAAATAAAAAAAGTAGAGATTTTTTATTTTTTAAGTAGCCTACAAGCAGATAAAGATGGTGTTGGTTTGGGTCATAGTGATGGTAGCCTACTTCATTTTATGTAGTAAACGTTATTTTGTCATAAACTCGTGTTATTTCTATCTTGTAAAATCTATATCAAGATGCACAGTAGACCTATTCTCCTTTTATATGATTTGTAGACTAACGCACCAGATCGTCGAAGTGAGTAGGCTATTTGCATATGCAAAGACTTGCATGCCATATCGTTCTCCATTAATTTTGAATGTACAGTATTCAACCTGTTTCTCATCCCCACTCTTGCATGGTAATTATTGCTGAATGCCTTTCACATTTTCCATTCGATGTTTGTACATTTCTGGTTGTCAAGGGAAGCTTTTTTTTTAAAGAATATGTGGGAAAGACTGAAATTCACTATGCAATGGTGCTTAACAGGGAGATAGATATACAATCATATTCGTGTTCAGAAAAAAAAAACACTTTTTTTATCGGGGAGGGAGATAACCCTTAGGGAAAAAACAGCGCTGTGGCAAGGAATAGCATAGAAGAGTCGCATTGTTAAAGGAGTAGTAATCCCCCAGCTGCTTACTTGCTTTGATTTAACCCTCCCTGATATGAGGTACAGCCGAACCAGCACACCCTGCCACTGTAATATTCTGTGTTAGAGACTGTCATTTTGGTTATAGGCTTGACTCTTGGGTAGTCTCCTGTATTAACTCCTGTAGTAACCTATAATGGTGTGTTGTACGTTTTAAATCAGTTGTAAGTGCATGTGTTGCAAGTCAAATGCATTGTGCCAGACAACACAGTCAGGCACATATGAAAAGTATTTACGCGTTCCAGTGTATATGCGCCAATGTGTGCATACATTTTCTATGACAAAATGAAGCTTAGCTCAGCTCAAGTAGAGTAGGCCTACTAGGCCTGATATTAACAAGTGTGTGTTAAATGTAGAAACATGGGTCAGCTAGCAAGCTACCAGGGTCATCTTTCATTTCGAGCAGAATCATGTCCTATCTTGAGAGCTAGGCGTTAGTGCGGTCGGCATCAGTGTGGTGTTAGCTAGACACCTATTAGCTTATAGTCTCTAAATCGTGCATTTATGTTTTTTCACTATACTTTAAGCGCAGTTTTAGTAGCCAGCGCAAACTGAAGAAAGGGACATGGCTCCCAAGAAGGCGTGTTTTATGTATACTACAGTAGCTCAGGCCAAAGCTGAATGTGTACCCTAGATTACATAATGCTATGAGCTCTCACTCTCAATGGACATTGACATGTTGTTTTTGTTAGCAGAAGGGAGATGATGGACAGCAGCCACCATCACTGATTGGACGGTTTGGGGACCGCTTTAAAAATAGCAATCGTTGGATTGCCCAATGTAGGGTATGTCTATAGTCTTTAAATGTAAACTGGAAATATACATTTTACTGCTTAGCAAACATGGACTATGCATTTTTTCAGTACTTCATTTATTTTATGGACCGCATGAGCCAGTGTAAAGGTATTCTGTTCATTCATTGACTAGGGCAGTGGTTCCCAACCTTTTTGGGTTACTGTACCACCAGCTAAATTTTGCTCTACCAGAGTACCCCTGAAGTACCCCCTCATGTGTATTTTACCAGAAGGCCAATGGTCTCATGAGTCTTCTCAAGTACCCCCTGTGGATACATCAAGTGCCCCCAGGGATCCTACTACCCCTGGTTAGGAACCACTGGACTAGTGGTTCTCAAACTTTTTGGGTCCGGGAACTCATTTTGTCATAGCAAATTCTTCAGGGACCCCCTCATAATCAGAACACAACTCGAGTGAGATAACTAAAAATAGCATACAAGGAATTTTACTATGACTTGGGCAGTGCAGGGCTAGACAAACCAAGTCTCTGGCCTGGGAAGGAACATTTTAAAGGCCTGGCATTGGAGATATTCTTTTTTTGTGTACTAATTTCCTGCATTTCTACACATTTTGTCAGTGGCAGAGAGTTTTTGTTGTTGTTGCAGCTTTAAAGCTATAATACTCTGCAATTCAACACATATCCTGTAATTCTACACATTTTTTACAAGGCAGAGAGACAGTTTTGAAGCTTAAATTACTGTGCATGTATGGGGAATACAAGAAGTGTTGAGTTAAAAAAAATGTATAATTGGTGGATTACTGTGAATGCCAATATCCCTGTGAGCCTCCCAGGCCCATGTTGCCCATAGTTAAAGTTCCAATACAGCCGTTTTTATCTCAATATCAAGTCATTTTTGGGTAACTATTACCTTACTGTGATTGTTTTCAGTTAAAATGGTAAAAAAATACACAAAAATAGCTTCTTATGAAAGAGAAATTTTTCAAGCAAAAGTGTTTCCAGGACTGTCTGTGAGTGGTCTGACTCTTGGTAAAAACCTGGGACCAGCGCCGCTGCTAACTACAAGGGCCATTACTAATTACCGGTGCCTTTGCTAGCTACCAGCACCTTTGCTAACTAGCATAGCTGGTCCTATTGTTGCAAAGAGTTATGGGATATTAGAATCTCGTTGTTTTAACCTTTGTCATCTTCAACCTACAGTTGAAGTCAGAAGTTTACATACACCTTAGCCAAATACATTTAAATTCAGTTTTTCACAATTCCTGACATTTAATCCTAGTAAAATTCCCTGTTTTAGGTCAGTTAGGATCACCACTTTATTTTAAGAATGTGAAATGTCAGACTATTAGTAGAGAGAATGATTTATTTCAGCTTTTATTTCTTTCATCACATTTCCAGTGGGTCAGAAGTTTACATACACTCAATTAGTATTTGGTAGCATTGGCTTTAAGTTGTTTAACTTGGGTCAAACATTTTGGGTAGCCTTCCACCAGCTTCCCACAATAAATTGGGTGAATTTTGGCCCATTTCTCCTGACAGAGCTGGTGTAACTGAGTCAGGTTTGTAGGCCTCCTTGCTCGCACACACTTTTTCAGTTCTGCCCACAAATTTTCTATATGATTGAGGTCAGGGCTTTGTGATGGCACTCCAATAACTTGACTTTGTTGTCCTTAAGCCATTTTGCCACAACTTTGGAAGTATGCTTGGGGTCATTGTCCATTTGGAAGACCTATTTGCGAGCAAGCTTTAACTTCCTGACTGATCTCTTGAGATATTGCTTCAATATTTCCACATAATTTTCCTTCCTTATGAGCTATCTATTTTGTGAAGTGCACCAGTCCCTCCTGCAGCAAAGCACCCCCACAACCTATTTTGTGAAGTGCACCAGTCCCTCCTGCAGCAAAGCACCCCCACAACATGATGCTGCCACCCCCATGCTTCACGTTTGGGATGGTGTTCTTCGGTTTACAAGCCTCCCCCTTTTTCCTCCAAACATAATGATGGTCATTATGGCCAAACAGTTCTAATTTTGTTTTATCAGATCAGAGGACATTTCTCCAAAAAGTACGATCTTTGTCCCCATTTGCAGTTGCAAACCGTAGTCTGGATTTTTTTATGGTGGTTTTGGAGCAGTGGCTTCTTCCTGGCTGAGTGGCCTTTCAGGTTATGTCGATATAGGACTCGTTTTACTGTGGATATAGATACTTTTGTACTTGTTTCCTCCAGCATCTTCACAAGGTCCTTTGCTGTTGTTCTGGGATTGATTTGCACTTTTCGCACCAAAGTACTTTCATCTCTAGGAGACAGAATATGTCTCCTTCCTGAGCGGTATGACGGCTACGTGGTCCGATGGTGTTTACACTTGCATACTATTGTTTGTACAGACGAACATTGTACCTTCAGGCGTTTGGAAATTGCTCCCAAGGATGAACCAGACTTGTGGAGGTCGACAATTTTTTATCTGAGGTCTTGGCTGATATCCTTAGATTTTCCCATGATGTAAAGCAAAGAGACACTGAGTATGAAGGTAGGCCTTGAAATACAGCCACAGGTACACCTCCAATTGACTCAAATGATGTCAATTAGACTATCAGAAGCTTCTAAAGCCATGACATAATTTTCTGGAATTTTCCAAGCTGTTTAAAGGCACAGTCAACTTAATGTATGTAAACTTCTGACCCACTGGAGTTGTGATACAGTGAATTATAAGTGAAATAATCTGTCTGTAAACAATTGTTGGAAAAATTACTTGTGTCATGCACAAAGTAGATGTCCTAACTGACTTGCCAAAACTATAGTTTGTTAACAAGAAATTTGTGGAGTGGTTGAAAAACAAGTTTTAATGACTCCAACCTAAGTGTATGTAAACCTCCGACTTCAAAAAACAGAAAATGAGCTTTTATTTGCAGAGAGGTTTGGAACTCTCTTTGTTATTGGTCTATTAACTAATTTACCACCTGGTGATGTCACCAGGCTGGCCAAAATTCCATCCCACCAAAACAGGCAGAAATTTCAACCTGTGTTTTAAAATAGTTCTTACGTTTAAAGGGCATTATCATAATTTTCACAATTTCACAGTTGTATTCCAACCTCATAGTGTGGAAATATATATAAAACACAAGACAATCTAGTTTTTGACTGCACTGGGCCTTTAAAGAACATAAATTGTAGATGAATAAAATTACATTGTATTGAATTACACCCTCTACACTTATTCCACGGATCCCTTGGCAAAAATGTGTTTAATCTGCTGTTTTTAGTAATATTAATAAAATAAAATATAAATAAATAATAATACACTTTAAAAATATATTTTGAGATCTGGCCGCAGACCCCCTACAGTACCTACGCGGACGGACCCCACTTTGAGAACCCCTGGACTAGTTCATTTCAGGCCACATGCCATAAGGCTCTCACTAGACTAGTGGACGCAGGAGTATGTATACCTTTCACTGTACAGTGCATGTGAACCCAAAGGTCGCAAACCCTGCACCAGTAATGTCTGGGATTACATTTGCCAAATTTAATTAAATGATTCAGAATATCAACCGACTCTTAAGTGGAGTAGATCAGAATAAACAGCCACGAAAGGCTTTTGATTGATGAGTGGGCATTACAAGATTCTACCCAGATAACAACATACAACAAAGGATACCATGCTATCAAATCCTAAAGCCTGCCAAGCAGCACAGGTCATTATGATATTTGGCTTTTTCCTGTCATTTCCACTGTACAGGGATAGAGATGGTAGCATGTGTATCCACTGGAAATAATCTCTCCTGTATGAAACATTAGCAAGCCCTGTCCTCACCCTGCTCCCCACTCTACCTGCCAAGCACTGCTGTTCAACTGGCCTCATGCTCTGTGATGAGCTGATGAATACAAACATGAGAGATGATTGAAGCGACATGTTTTTGTCCACCACTGTAGGCAGAATAACACTAGTCTTCATTAACATTAAGGTCAAGTCATATAAATATTCTCTGACTATATACAATCCCCTTTGTCTGGGGACATGGGGAAGCGCTCCGCTAATATCCTCATATACCATTGTAAATCATTGGCGGATTGTATATTTCTGAGGATGATCTCAAACGTCCTTGAAATATCTACGATAACAGATGGAACAATCCTGCGACGTGTGAGGAATCCATGCTTCATCACAGCAATCTCCAGGCAATTCGAGTCTTGTAGATTTTGGAGTCTAAACCAACCAATCATTGAAATGCGGAGAGCATCAGGTGAGGGGACCAAGATAGAACTGTCCGGGATGATATTTAACTGCCTTGCCATTATTACACTTGCATTCATTGGGAAGTCAGTGCAACCTGAAGCACTCTTGAGGTGCTTGTGCTGTGGAACAGAAATCTCTCAGTGAGCACGACATGGGCTATGTTTGGCTGATCCCGTTCAACAGCTCATATCTATCAGAAAGGTAATTTTCTCCTGGATTCCAACCACAATTGATCTATTATGGGATTATCTGACCTTGTAAATGGCCTTAATGTTTTACAATCAGGAAATGTATGATTTGGAAGCTCAAATGTTCAATATGTTAGACTGACCTCTTTCCCATAGTGGAGATGACATGTTCTTCCTGCCTTGCAGGCTTTGCTGAGGACTTTGAATAAACCAACATCATACCGTCAAGCCATCAGGATCCACAAACAGTTTCTGGGATGTGTTGACCTCTCTGCTGTTTTTCTTTCTAGGAAGTCAACCTTTTTCAACGTACTGACAAAGAGTCAAGCTGCAGCTGAGAATTTCCCCTTCTGCACCATTGACCCAAATGAAAGCCGAGTGCCCATTCCAGATGAACGCTATGATTTCCTGTGCCAATTCCACAAGCCTGTCAGGTATGGGTTCTCACTGTTCACGTATTATTCACACTTCAGACTTGGGCTCTCTGGCAAATATGTATAGGCCACCGCAAATGTACACTACTCCGACATGAAAGACACAAACATTTTGTTGACATTGAGTTGCCAGTCCTTTGCAATACGTATAAGGATAACTGCAGATTTCCATGTTATTTTGTCTTTTAAGTTAGAGGCCATAACATTTAAGTGTCAGTGGCTGGCTATCATATGTCATTATGAGCGAGGTTAGACCATCCTATTGGTTTGATGTGAGAGGGTCATAAATCACAGCAGGGAATTAATGTCCCTCTGTCTCTCTGGGGTTGATGGTATTGCGAAAGCGACTGTATAACATGTTCAGCACTGAGCAACGCAGAAAATATTCATTATGACTCTGCTAGGACTAATATGACATGAACCCTATCACCCTCTAGTCACAGCTCTTGTGTCTCAAACCATATATTCCAGAGTGTAGGAGCCTGATGATGAATCAAGGTATGGCACATACCTCTGTTGTCAGTAGGAGGATGATTAAGGTGTAGAATCAGTGTTGGTGTACAGGCTGCTGCTTGGTTTTTATTTCTCCTTTATCTGCATTAAGTGGGAGGGCTGATGGAACCAGGGCCCCCTAGGGCTACCACTTAGTCAGCGATAGATAGCTAATGCCCCAGACATGATTTTGAAGACGTGTATATATATTTTTCATTGAAAACAAGAACGTTTGATCACAGAGAATCTCCTCTGGCAGTATTGATTCATATGTAAAACCTGAGAAACACTTTCACTTTCCAAACTTTGTCCTTTTCTGTATTTTGTTGGTTATATTAGACATTAAACTGAGTTATATAACCTCTGTTTCCTTTCCACTACCCTAACCCCCACTACCGGTTCTGCAGCAAGGTGCCGGCCTTCCTGAATGTGGTAGACATAGTAGTACTGGTGAAGGGAGCTTACGCTGGTCAGGGCCTGGGCAACGCCTTCCTCTCCCACATCAGTGCCTGCGATGGCATCTTCCACATGACACGTGAGTCCCACCTGCCAGGCTATAGCACACTGCATATCACTGGCTAAAATGACTGGTTTTTCATCTGGTTAGAAATGTGTCCCAATGTACATGCACTGCCCAGAATGAGGTAGTAAAGAGAACAATTACTGAAAATGTACTTCATACTTCGCTGTAGAATCTTGTTGAAAGCAGAGCTTTCTACTGAGGTCTATATGGTTCTGTCTGCTGGGTTCCAAGATAAACACACTATATTCAGGAATAGAGCAGATGAAGCCAAGTTAATGAAAGGGCCTGTGCCTGGTTTGGTAGACTCACTGCACACTACTCTGAGGTTGGGAAATACAACTAGACTCAGAGGGAAGTCTTTAGTGGCTTCCTGTAAGCACAGATTATTATAACTTGATCCCAAAATGACACAGTTTGATTATGGTTGGGCACAACAAAGGTAAGTAGCCTATATGGCAAAAATACAGTACGATTAAAGAGTAACTGAACGTAATAAGCAACTTCTCCTTTTGTGGCATCGATATGAGTCAGAAACATTTATTCTAGTGTCAAAGGTCAGTTTTGTCCAAAACGAAGATTTGCAAGATAATTAGGAAAAAATGGTATGTCATGGAATGAAAGGTACCATAACAGTTTTCCTCGGGTTAGGTTTATTTCAAGCCTGCCCACAACTGGCAGCACCCAAGTAATCATCAATTCAGACCGCAGCTGAATGCAACCCGATCGTAATGCCCATGGTCAATTTGGTTTGACATTCGATATCCCTATGGGGCTAGTTAGGCACCATCAGTAAATTACACAATGTATATGGGACAATATTGTAACATTTCAATAGCTTCAAATTTCAATGACTTAAAAGCCTCAAATCAATTATAAGTTGTAGAAATTCATATACAAATATTGAAAACATCTAAACAACTAAATGGTGTGCAACATGAAAGTATTGTCCCATTTACATCATGTCATTTATTGACGGTCCCTAACTAGCCCCACAGATAGGCTATCCAAAGTCAAACCAACTTTGCCACGGTTGCACACCAGCCGGCTGTAGCTAATTGGCAAAAGAAGTTGGCTAGCTTGCTAGCTAGTCTAGGATACTTCCAGACACAAGACCTGGTTAGACTGTTTCAAGTTACATAGGAGGGTGAGTGACGGTAACTGTTTTGGCAGAGTGAAAGTACAAACGCTTCCCATGTTCGAACACACACACAAGAGACACCCACATCAAAGCACGCCTCCAAAACCCAAATCTCGTTCTCAGTCGCATTTCCTAATGAGGTGAATTGAATCCGAGACTAAATCAGAAGGTTCAGCCTCCCCTTTAAGATATTGTTTATTGTGAAAAACTGAGTTTAAATGTATTTGGCTAAGGTGCATGTAAACTTCCGACTTCAACTGTAAGCACATATCAATTGACGCAGAACATATAACAACATCTTGAAAATACAGTTAACTGCCAAAAATAAAGGAAACACGCACATAAAGTGTCTTAATAGGGCGTTGGGCCACCACGAGCCAGAACAGCTTCAGTGCAACTTGGCATAGATTCTACAAGTGTCTGGAACTCTATTGGAGGGATGCGACACCATTCTTCTACGAGAAATTAGATCACTTGGTGTTTTGTTGATGGAAAAATGCTATCTCAGGCATTGCTCCAGAATCTCCTATAAGTGTTCAATTGGATTGAGATTTGGTGACTGAGACAGCCATGGCATATGGTTTACAGATATAAGCCTCTGGGAAGGTCTAACTGATGACATAAAGTCAAATAGCTTTTTAAAACACCTGAGTCGCACAGCAAAATGGAAGCATGTTTTCTAAACGGGGTCTTGTGAGATATGGCTTGAAGTGGCAATGCTCTATTGGCCCCTAGACTGGAACCAGTGAACAAGACCAATATTAGCACGGCTGCTTCTCCCTGAAGCAACCACAGAGACAGGGGACAGCACCGCATCACAGGAAGCCTGTATCTTTAAACTGAATAGCACACATTTTAGTAGTGATATAACGTCAACATAGTACATGTAAGTTAACATAATACCTGTTATAAACAGTACAACCTCACAAAGAACAGCGGTTTCACAGAGACAATTGACAAAATTGACGGTTACAACATATCCTCTGTAGGTAAATCTCACCTAGCGTTACTTTCTCCTACAGAGTAAATCATTGCTAAGGCTTCGTTGTGGTTGGTCCTACAGTGGGGTGGTCCTCCATTGCATCAACAAAAGCAGACAACCTCCTCTCAGACCAATTGTGTAAGGAAACGACATCCTTCCATACCCAAAAGAAAAGCCATTTAGAGGACAAACAACAGTGTGATCAACCTGTTCCATACAGCAATGTGATAACTGTTCCATGGATGTGCTCAAATATGAAAATGTCATAAGCAACACATTTGAGATAATCATCAGAGTCTTGAGGTAGTTCGAGACATGCCGTCTCAGTCTGTCGCAAGGAGTCAGTTGAAAGGCTATTGGAAAATGGCCTCAGAAATGAAATGACACACTTATACTGTCCACATAGTAATCCCTTGCAGAGAGAACTTGGGAACAATTAGGAAAATGGCCTGTATTGTAACCCTGTCCATTTAGCCACTCTGCCTGCCACAGCCCAGTCACTAATCACAGCTCCTTTCACAAAATGGGAAAGTCAATAGCTGCATACAATCAGTAAACAAATTCGGCTATTTTTATACGGGCCTCCATCTCCATTTTAGTAGCAGCAATTTAAATTATTCTAGCGTGTAACACTTTAATTGTGTAAGACAAAGATGATGTCAGAGGCACAAAAGAACGTCAGGCAGAGGGAGACCTATAAGTAATTTCAATGCTGCCACAGTGTGCCAGACAAGTGAGAAGTATTTTGTGGGGGTTGTTTTGCTGATGCACTCACATCTGTGTATTTACTGAGAATACAAAGGCAGTTAGTGGGCATGATAAACTGAAAGCAACAATGCTGAATTGTACCCGTGCTACAGAAATGGCCTTTCAGCTTTCACGGAATAGTTTCACTATCCCTAAAAAGTAATTTATTTGCATAAAAATGAGGGGGAACTCAGTGAATTACAGTGAATAATGAGTGAAATAATCTCTCTGTTAGCAATTGTTGGGAAAATGACTTGTGTCATGAACAAAGTAGATGTCCTAACCGACTTGCCAAAACTATAGTTTGTTAACAATGTATGTACAGTTGAAGTCGGAACTCTCTCATTGTCCCTCCAGAGAGCATGCAACAGAATGGTGCCGATACACAGGAGATGGGCCCACTATGACATAGTGTGTGCTCCAATGTGTGCTTTACTACAAAGTGTTAAACTGGTAATGTAGATCAAATATTGATCTATAAAATATTTTTTTTATCAATGTTACCATTTGACCCTTAAACCTTTAATACATTTTTCATCCCAGGATGTGACTGAACACAGTGTCACAGTGCTGTTAGGAACAAGGTCACTCAAGAATAGGGTTCTCTAGCTACTAAAATACCTAACCTCAATTTTGATTGGTTATTTGTTAGTACAGTTGAAGTCGGAAGTTTACATACACTTAGGTTGGAGTCATTAAAACTTGTTTTTCAACCACTCCACAAATTTCTTGTTAACAAACTATAGTTTTGGCAAGTCAGTTAGGACATCTACTTTGTGCATGACACAAGTCATTTTTCCAACAATTGTTTACGGACAGATTATTTCACATATAATTCACTGTATCACAATTCCAGTGGGTCAGAAGTTTACATTCACTAAGTTGACTGTGCCTTTAAACAGCTTGGAAAATTTCAGAAAATGATGTCATGGCTTTAGAAGCTTCTGTTAGGCTAATTGACATCAGTTGAGTCAATTGGAGGTGTACCTGAGGATGTATTTCAAGGCCAACCTTCAAACTCAGTGCTTCTTTGCTTGACATCATGGGAAAATCATACTTTGGTTTCAAAAGTGCAAATCAATCCCAGAACAACAGCAAACGACCTTGTGAAGATGCTGGGGGAAACAGGTACAAAAGTATCTATATCCACAGTAAAATGAGTCCTATATCGACATAACCTGAAAGGCCACTCAGCAAGGAAGAAGCCACTGCTCCAAAACCGCCATAAAAAAGCCAGACTACGGTTTGCAACTGCACATGGGAACAAAGATTGTACTTTTTGGAGAAATGTCCTCTGGTCTGATGAAACAAAAATAGAACGGTTTGGCCTTAATGACCATCGTTGTGTTTGGAGGAAAAAGGGGGATGCTTGCAAGCTGAAGAACACCATCCCAACCATGAAGCATGGGGGTGGCAGCATCATGTTGTGGGGGTGCTTTGCTGCAGGAGGGACTGGTGCACTTCACAAAATAGATGGCATCATGAGGCAGGAATATTATGTGGATATATTTAAGCAACATCTCAAGACATCAGTCAGGAAGTTGAAGCTTGGTCACAAATGGGTCTTCCAAATGGACAATGACCCCAAGCATACTTCCAAAGTTGTGGCAAAATGGCTTAAGGACAACAAAGTCAAGGTATTAGAGTGGCCATCACAAAGCCCTGACCTCAATCCTATAGAACATTGGTGGGCAGAACTGAAAAAGTGTGTGCGAGCAGGAAGACCTACAAACCTGACTCAGTTACAACTCTGTCAGGAGGAATGGGTCAAAATTCACCCAACTTATTGTGGGAAGGTTGTGGAAGGCTACCCAAAATGTTTGACCCAAGTTAATCAATTTAAAGGCAATGCTACCAAATAGTAACTGAGTGTATGTAAACGTCTGAACCACTGGGAATGTGATGAAAGAAATAAAAGCTGAAATAAATAATTCTCTCTACTATTATTCTGACATTTCACATTCTTAAAATAAAGTGGTGATACTAACTAACCTAAGACAGGACATTTTTACTAGGATTAAATGTCAGGAATTGTGAAAAACTGAGTTCAAATGTATTTGGCTAAGGTGTATGTAAACGTCCAATTTCAACTGTATGTGCTCGCTTTTTTATAGTGACAGAAAAAATGAAGCAGATCCTCAAAGCAAAACCAGCTCTTTTATGCATGTGTGTAGAAAACAGACTTTCTAAATAAGGATGAGATTATGCTGGTGCTTTTACTGTCATTTTACGATGATCTGTTTTGACATACCATTGTTGTCCCTCTGTGGACTCCTTAGAGACTAAGCTGTATGTTCCACAAGTTAACCATTAAACATTGCTGGTTTTGTTTTGCAATTATATAAGTGTTTTATCTGGTGTCAGGCAGTATAGGCTGCAATATTCCAGGCACTTCTTTTATATTGCTTGATTATACGGTTGGGGTGAGCACACTTTTTCTTGTCTGGAACGGCATGTTTGTTTCTGAAAATTAGAAACGGGTTTCTCCAAACATCCGACAAAAGGCTGCTGCTCCGTGGCAGAGCTGGCGCTCAACCTAAGTGAGTGTCAATAGTGTGCTTGTTAGTGCATGTACCTGTGCCTGACTGGTTGACCTGATCCTGATCAAATGAAGTGGGGGAGGTTTGGAAATCTCAGCCATACTCTACAGTAGACCAGCTGTAAAACGGAACTTTTTTCCATTATGGAAACCCTTTGTGAATGTAGGCCTATATGCAATTGTTTCCCTTGTAAATGAGGGACTAAACTACACTAGACAATACATTTTTGACATTTTTCTCATTTAGTTTAAGTGACACATTCTTGTCAGTAGTGATTTGTCCCTATATTATCAGAACTTAGAGGAAGGATGCTAGATCTTGGACAGTATAGACCACTTCCTGGTTTCAGCTTCAGCTCTACAAACACTCTACTCTACTCTATAAGAAGTAAAGCATAATTGCAGTTGATATTGTTTCAATTTTGAAATTCATCACTTTTCCAGCCCAACAGCTGCAGGTTGCTATAGAAATCCAGTTTTATTTAACTATACTGCCTCTTTTGTTAATCCGAAGATTCTGGAAAACATCCATTTAAATTGTGTTTTCCTTTAATAGTCAAACATTGCTGTTTTAAAATGTCTCTATCATTAACTTGTTGGTATATTGATGTGCATGGTTATGTTCTAAACCTGGGATCATCAACTAGATTCAGCCGCTGGCCGATTTTTTTCTTGAGCGGATGGTCGAGGGGCCAGAAAGTAATTACAAATCATTTGCAGACTGCAAGTTGATCAAAGAGAATCTCCTCTGGCAGTCTTGAATCCCAAGCAGTCTTGAATCTCCTCTGGCATTCACAAGAATCCCAAACAGATTTAATAAAACATTACCATTTCAAACCTTGCCTACTTTTTTACGATCATGTGTCTCTCTATTATGTATTGGAATACTTGGGAACAGATTTCCAAAATTGAAATAACTTGGAGCGGTCTTTTATGTCCAACAATGAAAATTCTCCCCCAAAAAATTGCTCAGAAAAGTTGGGGGACCAAATTAACCTACCCACGGGCCAAATTCAGCCCGTGGACTGCCAGTTGAGGAACACTGTTCTAAAAAGTGCATCGTCCATTAACTTTACATACCTTAGCTATAGACTTATCGAAGCCAGGCAGTGGTTAAACAGGTTTTTCAGCCTGGCGTGGGAAGTTTGATGTCAAGTCAGAGGTAGTTGCTCAATTCTCCCAGTAGTCTGCATGTTATGAATCTTTTTCGACCCCTAATGGTTTTGAAAAGCCTGTATAAACAGTGGATTTGCTTTTAACGAAACCTTCCCAAAAACTATTAAGTGGCATTATGGCATCCTGAAAGCTGGTTCTATTAAATGCCCAGATTTCATAAGGGAGTAGTTTGAAGGGTAAGTGCTCCGAGTGCTTCTGCAGTGACTGGAACACTGTTGGATCCTCTTCCTGAGACACAGACACGCAGACAAACTCGTTCCTGCTCACCGACTCTACTGAGTCTCCTGTGTCCCTTACCAGCAAGCATGCTTCCCCACATGGCCTCATTCACATTGGTTTCATCTCCAGCTATTTATTGAAGAAAGAGGATGCTCACAGACTAGTCCCAGGTTGTCGCGTGAGCAGGTCGAAGGCAGTATCAGAAATCTTATGCTTATGAATAGTCCGTTACCAGAGTCTGATACTGTACATAGTTGTGAGTCATTCTCATCCATGTGTTTGTCTTTCTCAATGTATGTAGCCAAAGCAGTAGTATACACTGTAGTACATTCATTCACAAAGACTGGATTTTGTCAATCAATTGGAAAGCAGCAGTTTTTCTTGGCTCACACTCTTCTCACTTTAATTGAATGCCTTGAACACCTGCATGCTACTGCGTTTAAACAAGATTCTCTTTAAACCAGCAGAAACAGGCTTAGCATGGCATTACTATACCTTACATGAGGAAATATTGAGAAAGTATTGAATCGGTTACAGTCATAATATAGTGTTTTCTGTCTGTAATTTGATGAATAAAAACATTGAACTTGAAACTCTGAATTTAGGAAAATGTTCATTTGAATTTAAGAAAAAGAAAAATGTCAACAACCCTGATACTGGTAATATTTACCCATTACATTGATTTTCTGCCAAATGATGGCAAAGGGGTCTGGGTATGAGACTGTACGCTGGCTTTCCTGTGGAGGCCTCTCTGGTGTTGGTATGGAGGGGGATCATGTGACTCACAGAGATGTTCTAGACAGGAACCTCTGGGGATGACAACTCACCCTGTTATTTCTCCGATTTTTTTTGAACGATATTCCCTACTTCTGACATTTAGGCACTACTAGTGTCTATGTCCCCTGGGTAATGACTGCCTGGCAGAATCATCCACTGGTATTGTAAAACTGGAAGTGGTTGTGTTTTGTCTTTGTTTACATTGCTGGAGAGGCACTTCACGTTGAACTAGACTCGTGTTTTGTATGTATGAGCGTTTGTCACAACTTTATTGAGCAGTTATAATACAAGTTGATTTGTATTCAGTAGTCATTAGAGCATACTCCAAACTATTTCCAGTGTTAAGACAAATAGTACCTGACCCCAGTCCCATTTCCAAGTGTTCTACAGATATCAAAGGATAACATCCTTTCCAGAATTGCGTTTAATCTGCAGAGCAAATAAATGATACGTTAAGTTATGTTGTTTTTATACACGAGCACAATCATTTATTTTAGAAATGCAGCCTGTGTGTTGTTGTGTGAGCCACTGCATTTATATGGTCTGCTGTTTTACAGAGTGCTGTGATTTCCTGGAGTCACAGAGCGGATGCACAGCATTTTGCTCTGTTTACTGGCGAAGACCAGAATCCTCCTTGTGTTTGTGGGCTGTGTTGAGATATACTGTCACGCCGTTTAAAAGAGCATTTTGATTCTGCCAGAATGAATGAGTTTTTGTCAACCTCCACTCATCGTGGCTGACTAGACTAAAATGTCTACCCATCTTGACTGGAGACCACAGCAGCTCCAGATAACATGCTTGGTGATTGAAGGTCGAAATATTTTGAATTCTAATGGGGCTGCTGGATGAATTGCCTGAAATAGACTGTAGAATTTGTCTGCTTCCTTCTCCTGCCCCCCTTCCCTGTCCACTGTTAAAAGAAGCATTGGGAATGGCTGGGCCCGATGATCATAGAATTATTGGATGTTGATTCTAAACCCCTCAAAGAGGAGTTGCTATGGAGATCTCGTTCCAAACTGTGAAATGATTCACCGTTGAAAGGCTGGAGGGTCTGAAAGCCGTACACATTGTTCAGGTGGCGGTTGGTTAGGAAATTGCTGGTGCCTGTGCAATCAGCACCGCTATGGTAGTTAAGGATCTAAAAAGGTTTGTTCTCTGAATGATGTGGGACAACAGTGATGTGCATATGATGGTTCCTTTCAATCAAGGCACCCTCAGACCCACTGGCTTGAAAAAAATGACAGAGGAAACTTAAATGAAAAGGGAATGAACACCATTATTGTCTATCAGAGTTAATGAAATCCGGATCCTCCCTGGTACATTAATTCTTCAGCTGCATAAATAACCAACTAGACTGAGAGGTTACCTTCCCAGTCAGATGTCAGCTCTTTACTTTGGTACCCATTTTCAGTGGAAAAAATATTTGCTGAAAGGATGCACATTTGATACATTAGTTTGGTTGGAAGTACTACAATTGGCTTGAGTTTAAATTGGAATGGGAGATACCTTATGAGGTAGCCCACTAATATTCATAGGATGAAACAATGTAATTTTGTTACAATCAATTCTGAAACGTTGTAAAAATTAGGACGTACTTCAAATATACAAAAATAACATTTCTGATGTCCTTAACAAAAAAAAAGTAAGGTACAGATGCATTTTCCGTTTTTGCTCTCTGTTGAGAAACTAAATAACCTAAAAGAAGTGAGGTGAGTCCTACATGAAAGTCTGCTATCATCTTGTTTCATGATATATATTTAAAAAGATATTCCCAGAATCAACATAAATAATCATGTCTGCATTGGCAGTGTTTTGATGCAGGGAAGGTGGCCATAATGTGCTTTTCCTGACAGGCTCATAAAGTTGCTTTTACTGCTCTGAATACCAGCAGAATTGCAGTACTAGGTTTGTATAGAACATCTTAAAAAGCTGGGCCAGGAATGCAAACGCTTCAGATTTGCTCTTCCCCCTCTCGCATGTGAAAACATGCACAGGAAATTAGCAGCCAGTGAATACTGTAATTTGACTGAATTATGTTGACCGCATAGCCTCTCCAGGTAGCAACATCAGAGTAGTCAGTTTGATCAGTATTGATCTGTTTCCTGTCTCTCCTTGTCTTTGTACTTGACAGAAAAGTAATGACATCAGGCCCTCAAACTAGCTACATGTTTTCAAGTGTTTCACCTCTACAAACTGAATATATATGGCCTCTTGAAACAGTAGTCACCTTGGTTCATTGAAAGCTCACATGTCAGCACCGCAGAGGAAAAACAAGGTAAAAAACCCAAAAAACAATGAGCCCACTATAGTGCCAAATGATTTGAACTAGAGATGTAACAAACCTTGCTCGCCAACTCGATTAACCTGTACCCCGCACATTGACTCGGTACCGGTACCCCCTGTATATAGCCTCGTTATTGTTGTTTTATTGTTACTTTTAATTATTTTGTACTTTAGTTTACTTGGTAAATATTTTCATAATTAACTCTTTCTTGAACTGCATTGTTGGTTAAGGGCTTGTAAGTAAGCATTTCACGGTAAGGTCTACACCTGTTGTATTCGGCGCATGTGACAAATAACATTTGATTTGATACCTATTTGTAATTTTTTATGTCTGTGAACTTTATTAATTTCACTATGGGAATGGAACTCTACATTGCAGATGCTGTAAAAGGCAGAGTCAATCTATTGAGACATGTTAAGAAAAGAGAAGGCAGAGCATGTTAGATGCTCAGTTGGTAGAGCATGGCGCTTGCAATGCTAGGGTTGTGGGTTCGATTCCCACAAGGGACCAGTATGAAAAAGTACTTAAATGTATGCACTCACTACTGTAAGTCACTCTGGATAAGAGCGTCTAATAGAAAAAAGATAACAAAAAAAGAAAAGTGGGAAACAGAGCAACAGAGCCTAAGGTCCTTAGCTCTCACTGGTGCTCTCACTGGTGCTCTCTTTTTTCACTTGAAAAAGTTAAGAGCACCAAATTCAATTTAGGAGCACCAGAAAATACGATTTTTTAAATTGATTGAGATACAGCCTATATTGGGCCTATATTCATTCAAGCTGCTTTTGAAGCACATGTTTTGCCCTAGAAACAAATATGTAAGACTGTAAATACATTTGTTTATTATAAATTATACAATGGGTGGGTCTAATCCTGAATGCCGCAATCCACTGTCTCATCAACCCAGCCAAGCAATTTATACATTTTATCTCCACTATAAAAAGCATCTAGACATTGTCTCACATTTCTTTTAGACTAACATTTAGTTTTCAATGTGTTTAAACCTTGCTGTCTGTCTCTGACATTTCAAAATTGTTTCAATATTCAAATTCGATCTCCAGCAGACAGACAGGCAGCGTTTCTCAGCCAGTCGAAATCATGAATCAGCTGGCATCATTTTTATGGATATATATACAAAGAAATCTCAATTCAAAAAAGGTAAAACTAAATGAAGCTCCTCTGAACAACAGTGTCCTGATGAGTGAGCACATTTTCTATGCCATGGGAAATCGCACCTCATTAGCTCATTGTTATGGATGTATCCAAATAAATGTCCCTAGAAAACAGCCTTTAAAAAATGGTAATGCTCTTGAAGCCGGTGTTTGATGGATGTATTGGAGCGGTTTGCTGGCGCTCGAGAACACCTATGCCAATATATCCTCCAAACACCGCCTTCTTAGGCATTATCACTTCAAGCTAAAATGTCGATATGAATACCTGTCATGTGGAATATTAGGTTTCTACATTGTGTAAAAGCACATGTTTCCTATTTCGATGCATTACATTCAAAATCATACGTCTCTTAAAAAAATGAAAGGTTTGTGATGACAACATGCAAGAGATCTGTCATTCATTCATTGCTATCTACGATCATTGATCTCCTGAAGAAGCTATCCCATTTCCTTTTTTTCAGTGCCCCCAAATGTTTGGATATACTGGTCAAGTTACCAGGTTTGTTAGCTAGCTAGCCAATGAGGTAACATCACTAAACGAATTTCAAACAAATGGTTAACGATGTCGACGCGCGAGTAGTTTTAGAACATCCCACGACATGGTTTATGAATGTAAAATGCGGTCCCTGAGACCCGCAATAGGAAGATACAAATGTTGCGCTGGTATGAGTCAGATCTTTTGACCTGGCTGGTTGGGCTAGAAGCAAGCCGTTTTCGCTGTAGTAATGGTGCAACCATGACACTAACGAATCTGCACTCGCTTGTTTCTCTAGTGCCCTTGGAAACAAAGGTACAGCATAGCCTAATCATTACAACAATTATTATCTAGGATATTTTTTCGTAGTCGCACAGTGCTCCCAAAATGAAACTCCTGGTCGCACAGCAACATTTGTTTTTGCATATGCAACCAAATTAGTTGCACTTTAGAGCCCTGGTCCTATCCCATGACTATGTTGAGGCAAGGCTTCCCCAGACTCCACTCCTCTCAGCCGTCCTCTGGTCAGGGCAGTGTTTAGCCACAAGCCCTGAGAAGATAAAGTCCTTTGTTCTGTCAATAAAGGCACACCTGGTAATGGCCTCTTCAAAACATACAGTATTTGAAATGAAGTAGTAAAATGTTAATTGCAAGATAAGCTTGACTCCTGAAAACCAGCCCCCCCCCCCTTTTTTTTTTACAGTCTTGCTTGTGGCTTTGTGTGGCGCCGCAGTCTCATAAGTGCTGTCTTCACAGAGGCCTACCCAGACCCAGTCGTTAAAGGCCTAATTGTGGAGATTTCCCTCCTGTTTTTTTCTTCTTCTCTTTTTCTCCTCATACATAGATAGTAGCCCACTTACTAAGGCCTGAATGGGCCTGGTGTGATGTAAATGTGAAATTAGAGGAAATAAAAGTAAATTACTTTGCAATGTAGTGTTCAGTAAAGACTGTCTTAGATCACTGAAGGGGTAGTGGATCAGCTGTTCTTAAACTTAGAAGGACAAAGGAGCTTCTTTCCTTTGCCGTGATGATAGTCAAATATTGGCCAAATTCACAATCTATTTATGAATTCTGTGTGTGTAATAGTGAGTTAGTATTATGCTCTTCGGTTTAATGTAGCTTTTTCTTGATATAGTATTTGTCCTTTTTTTGTGAGGGCTTTTATTTAAACAATTAACTGTATCAAAATATTGCTAATATAATTAGTTATATCACATATGTAAAGCCTTTCCAACAATGTATTAGCTAACTGTCACGCCTTGACCATAGAGAGCCCTTGGTTCTCTATGGTGTAGTAGGTCAGGGTGTGACTAGGGGGTGATCTAGTATGTCTATTTCTATGTTGGTGCTAATATAGTTCCCAATTAGAGGCAGCTGTTTATCGTTGCCTCTGATTGGGGAACATATTTAGGTAGCTATTTCCCCACCTGTGTTTTGTGGAATATTGATTGATTGTTAGTGTGTTTGGGCACTACGTCCTCACGGTCTTTGTAAGTTTTGTTATTTTGTTTTGTTAGTTTCACTTAAATAAAAATGTGGAACTATACTCATGCTGTGCCTTGGTCCGATCATTTTCAAGAACGTGACAGAATATCCCACCAAACCAGGACCAAGCAGCGTGTTCACCAGGTAAAGGAGTTTTGGACATGGGAAGAAGTGATGGGTGGATGCGAAACGCTTCCTTGGCGGCAGACAGAAGGTACTAATGGAGGACAGCGATGACACCAGGGTTCGCGGCCACAAGGGGTGGCCGGTCGAGCCGAGGAGAGTGCCAGAGCCCGAATGGCAAGCTCTGGAGGAGCGTGTTGTCAGACCACGGCCACAGAAACCCCAAGATTATTTTTTTTTGGGGGGGGGGGGCACATGGAGCTGGCGGCTGAGCCACGGGAAGAGCCAGAGACTGTCAGGGAGGCAATGGAGAAGTTGGGAGAGAGAGAGATGAGAGAGATGTTGTGCAAGTGTGTTCTGCTCATCATTCGACCAGAAGATTCGGTTAGCAGTCTGGTGAAACCTGTGTCGGCTCCACGCATCTGGCCTCCAGTGCACCTCCCCAGTCCGGTACGTCCTGTGCCTGCTCCTCGCACTCGCCCTGAAGTGCGTGTCCCCAGTTCGGTACGTCCTCTGCCTGCTCCTCGCACTCACCCTGAAGAGAGTGTCACCAGTCTGGTGCAACCTGTGGCGGCCCCACGCATCAGGCCTCCAGTGCGTCTCCCCAGTCCGTTACGTCCTGTCCCTGCTCCTCGCACTCTCCCTGAAGTGCGTGTCCCCAGTCCGGTACATCCTGTGCCTGCTCCTCACACTCGTCCTGAAGTGCGTGTCACCAGTCCGGTGCCACCTGGACCAGCTCCACGCATCAGGCTTCCAGTGCGCCTCCCCAGTCCGGTACGTCCTGTGCCTATTCCCCGCACTCGCCCTGAAGTGCGTGTCACCAGTCCAGTGCCACCTGTACCGGCTCCACGCACTAGGGCTCCAGTGCATCCAGATCTTCCGGCGACGGTTCCCAGTCCAAAGCTTCCGGCGACGGTTCCCAGTCCAGAGCTTCCGGCGACAGTTCCCAGTCCAGAGCTTCCGGCGACGTTTCCCAGTCCAGAGCTTCCGGCGACGTTTCCCAGAATGGAACCTCCTGCGACGGTCCACAGTCCGGAACCTCCTGCGACGGTCCACAGTCCGGAACCTCCAGCGACGGTCAATGGTCCAGAGCTTCCAGGCATGGCGTCCAGTCCAGCTCCAAGGCCGGAGACTTCCTCTGCGCCGGTGCCCAGTCCAGGCACGGCGTCCAGTCCCGCTCCATGGAGGGAGCCTTCCTCTGCGCCGGTGCCCAATTCAGGCACGGCGTCCAGCTCCAATCACCCCCCCCCCCTACCCTCCCCATTTGGTTTCAGGTTTTGCGGCCGGAATCCGCACCTTTGGAGGGGGGGGGGGGGGACTGTTACGCCTTGACCATAGAGAGCCCTTGGTTCTCTATGGTGTAGTAGGTCAGGGCGTGACTAGGGGGTGATCTAGTATGTCTATTTCTATGTTGGTGCTAATATGGTTCCCAATTAGAGGCAGATGTTTATCGTTGCATCTGATTGGGGAACATATTTAGGTAGCTATTTCCCCACCTGTGTTTTGTGGGATATTGATTGTTAGTGTGTTTGGGCACTACGTCCTCACGGTCTTTGTAAGTTTTGTTATTTTGTTTTGTTAGCTTCACTTAAATAAATATGTGGAACTATACCCACGTTGCACCTTGGTCCGATCATTTTCAAGAACGTGACAGTAACCACCAAATGGATATTATAGATGTAGCCTATAGAACAATAAACCCTCACAAACACTATTGTTTTATCCGTCCCCCCCCAAAAAATCAGAATCCTTTGTCAGTATGCACATTTGTGCCTCTCACAAATGATTCACATTGCATTATTTTCACTTTAAGTTCATGGAGGGACCGTGCACACAATAGCACATTTTCATTCCAATCAGTGTAGAACTGGGAGCTGGCAAATTGGAGCAGCAAAACAATAATTCCACTGATTAGCCCCTTTCTGTGTGGCGTAAGTGAACTGTTTATACTGTGGAGTACCTCTGGAAGAGGAGAGGAACCAAAACAGCCTGATTAGGCAAAGAGTAATTGGATAAGTTCATTTTACCATGAGCACGACGACGCGCATGATCATGACAGCTTGCACCAAAGTGTAGAGCTTCTGTTGACTTGAATGAGACTGGAAAGTTTGATTTCATGTTCGTCTGTAATTTTGTTGTCGATCTCATCACGCTATCACACAGTTCAAAATGATTGAATGGTGATGTTAGCAGTTTCAGATTGCTTGTTTTATTTGAAAAAATCCACATACTGTTGTGTAATGTCAGGGGCCAGAAGAAGCCAGTGTAACAAGCACATAAAGAATGGATTTGCTGATTGTTTCTCCTTCTCTTGATTGTTTCATTTTTTCCCCACTTTCAGACTCCCAGTGATGAGCAGGGGTGTTGTTGGTCAGTCAGAGATTTGATATTCCCTGCACAGTAGGGAGTCTGGAACACGCAAAAACAATGCTGGGTTAAAAACAACACATAGCTTGGTAAATAGTGGACAGAACACACATTGGGTTATTTTTTATCCAGCCAGTTGGGTTATTGAGCTATGATCCACCGGGTCAGATCAGGAGCGGGGCTTAGTAGGGTTGTGGCTTTCAGATAGTTATTTTTGGCCACCTGTGAGAGTAAATGTAATCCCGGTTCATCTGTTCTGTTGTATTGTCAACACACTTTTGTAGCCAATTGAGGCTTACACGAGTGGAGTTCTTCAAGTGCCTATGTGTATCCCAATATTGGGATAGTTACCATTTTGTTGTGATATATAAATAATGTCATTGTATATTAAAATGTGTAATATGCAAAAATATTGAGGGGAAATGTAAGTTTGCAGTGTACAAACATAACATGATGAACAGGAATGACATTTACTCTCACAAGTGGCCAAAACGACCTATATGTAAGCCACACCCCAATAGACCACTCCTCCTAAAAAGAACCTATGAATTACATTTTTTTAATAGAAATACTTATGAATTACATTAAAAAAATAACCAGCATGAAAGTGAATAAAAACCCAACTGGTCGTTAAATTAACCCATTTTTAAGTAATCCAAAAGCAGGCTTTTAGATAGTTATTTTTAGTCACCCGTGAGAGTAAACGTCATTCATGTTAAATTTGTACACTGCAAATGAATATGTTCCTACAATATTTCTGCACATTTCATACCTTAATATAAAATGTATAGCATTATTTTTTAAATATAACAAAGTGGTAATCATCTCAACATTGGGATATGCATAGGCACTTATGAAACTCATACTCTTGTGTAAGCCTTACTAAAGCTAGAGAAGTGTCAATGCTCAACCTTAGCATGTGTTGACAAGACAACAGAACAGATTAACCGGAATTACATTTACTCTCGTGGGTGGCCAAAAATCACTATCTGAAAGCCACACCCCTACTAAGCCACGCCTCCAGTCTTCTGATCTGACCCGGTGGATCATAGCTCAATAACCCAGCATCAACAACCCAACTTAAAAAAAACAATGGGTTGTTTGTGACCTAACTGGCTAGGTCAAAACAACCCAACTTGTGTTCTGTCCAATATTTACCCAAATTGGGTTGTTTTTAACCCAGCCTTTTTTTTGTGTGCAGGACTGTCCCTCCACAGGGGAAGGGTGGGGAGTAGGGAGTGGGGTGTGATGGTCCTTGCAGCTGGGCAATAATCTGTATATAGAGAGGATTCTGGGTGGATGGGTGGGTGGAATCTTGATGAAGTCTACCAAAGAGAGTATGAAATTGTTGTTTCATACTGTTTTCTTAAGTGAACTGACAAATGTTTATGTTTATATAAACCAGATAGACAAGAACTATAAGAGTCCTATTACAATTTTTTTTATTTAAAAAATGTCACCTTTATTTAACCAGGTAGGCCAGTTGAGAACAAATTCTCATTTACAACTGCGACCAGGCGATTATAAACTGAGTGGTTTGATCCCTGAATGTTGATTAGCTGACAGCTGTGGTATATCAGACCGTGTATCACGGGTATGACAAAACATTTATTTTTACTGCTCTAATTACGTTGGTAACCAGTTTATAATAGCAATAAGGCACCTCGGGGGTTCCTGGTATATGGCCAATAGGCACGTTGCGTTGTGCATAAGAACAGCCCTTAGCCGTGGTATATTGGCCATACCACAACACCTCGTGCCTTATTGCTTAAATATAACACAGGTCACTGAATTTGTTTAAAAATCAGGTAGAGGAGAACTTAGGAAACTGCAGAGGTGTTCTATTGCACATTAAAACCCAGTCAATATTTCCAACATGAATCATGGTTGAAACTTGTTCAGAATCAGCAGTATGACAGCCATGATAAGTGGCATGAATCAGTCAAATGACTAACTTTCTCACCGGGCCTTAACTGTCAACAGTCCTCTCCACTGAGGTGTCAGCACTTCAACCAGGAGTGCTGTTCGAATTAAGTAAGTCTTCGCCAACACGCAGATGCCGAACACAGCGTGCGTCATTCATCAACACAGCAATGTTTCTAACCTGAGTTTCAGTGTCCTGACAGCCACCACACAGGGTGATGATAAGCTTCATATTATCGTGACAATGGAAAGTGTACATGCAACTAAAGATGTCAGTGTTTAACTAAAACTGTTTTTATTATTTTCTAAGTAATCTCATAGCTAATGCTTGCCAGGTAGGAGACGTGTAGACTATACTGCTAATGAGCTGAAACATACACAGAAAAAACATCTTTGTATTTAGTTACATGGTGTTTTACCTGTGACTTAATAGAAGTAAAACGTTCAGAAAACAGGTTTATATATCAGCCGGATGTCCAGGAAGCCTTAAGTGATTCTTGTCAGCTGCCAGTTGGGTGAATGATAACGATCACTGTGCTGACACTAGTTAATGACATGGTGGATAGTAGACCAGAGAGGTGCCCTTCGCTGGTGTTAAAGGGTTGTCAGTCCCCATCTGACAGATGCCCCCTCCCCTCCCTTCCTGCCCCGTGGCCGGAACCCTCAGCTCTTCTCCAGAATCAGAAGGAGGACATCATCAGTCGCTGTCTAAATTGTGTGGTTAAGTGCTTCGTTATCTCATCACCATCAATACCATGGCAAGTAGGCCATTGACTAGCAGAGGGAAGGCCCTGTTTTATATGTACTCTTATTTACAGTAACATTTTCACAAGTTATGGATACATTATTTTTTCCAGGCGGTCATTATTTAACTGTTTGTGTTTAGTTTGCACCTCACCATTTTAAGAGGCTCGACCAGAGCGAAATTACGAGCTACAACACACCATACAGATTTACATTTTGGCACAGAAAGTTGTTTTGTTGCTCAGCACAATAAAAAACAGAAACGCCTTTGGCAACACTCACATATTGTGGTACTAAAGTTGGCAAGGAGCTCATGTTTTCCATGTAAGGAAACGACAACTGTTAGAGGAATTTACCATGACACTGCAAGTTGAGGAGCCATAGTATTGCTTACAAAACGTGTGCTGGCTTACAGTATGTGTTGTGTAGAATAGTCAAATGTGAATGGGCTGTTACATTTAGCATGGTTTTCTTATATCTCCCACTGTGCTTTTTGAAGTGGAAGGATTTTTTATTTCTTCATTTTTTCCCCCTGAGAATGTAATCATTGTTGCGTATCTCAATACCCATAGTGCAATGCAGCAGGTGTGTGTGTGTGTGTGTGTGTGTGTGTGTGTGTGTGTGTGTGTGTGTGTGTGTGTGTGTGTGTGTGTGTGTGTGTGTGTGTGTGTGTGTGTGTGTGTGTGTGTGTGTGTGTGTGTGTGTGTGTGTGAAGTATGTCCCAGGAGGTTGGTGGCACATTAATTAGGGAGCACGGGCTCATGGTAATGGCTGGAGAGGAATATGTGGAATGGTATAAAATACCTCAAACACAGGGTTTTCTGGTGTTTGATGCCATTCCATGTGCTCTGTTCCAGACATTATTATGAGCTGTTCTCCCCTCAGCAACCTACACTGATGAATGTGTGTATGTATGTGTGCATGTACAGTACCAGTGAAAAGTTTGGACACACCTACTCATTCCAAGGTTTTTCTTTATTTTTTGTATTTTCTACATTGTAGAAGATAGCCCTATTTGGTAAAAGACCAAGTCCATATTATGGCTAGAACAGCTCAAATAAGCGAAGAGAAACGACAGTCCATCATTACTTTAAGACATGAAGGTCAGTCAATCCGGAACATTTCAAGAACTTTGAAAGTTTCTTCAAGTGCAGTCCCAAAAACCATCAACCGCTATGATGAAACTGGCTCTCGTGAGGACCGCCACAGGAAAGGAAGACCCAGAGTTACCTCTGCTGCAGAGGATACGTTCATTAGAGGTAACCCAAATAAATGCTTCAAAGAGTTCAACAGACATATCTCAACAACAACTGGTCAGAGGAGACTGCGTGAATCAATCAATCAATCAAACAAATGTATTTATAAATCCCTTTTTACATCAGCCGATGTCACAAAGTGCTGTACAGAAATCCAGCCTA